>NC_090923.1:1152764959-1153442864 GCF_040938575.1 Ambystoma mexicanum | reverse complement strand
GATGACACATATTGTGACTAAAAAGCATGCCTGTGTAATATATCTTGTAGGTCCCACTATTCTGTTTTTTTTTCAATGCCAAATGTTTAAATCTCCCAGGACAAGAAGTTTATTGCATGCAAGCCTTACAGTAGAAAGAAAATCCAAAAAGCATTTGCCATGTCTTTTCATTCCGCTGTGGTTACATATTCGACTTTTTTCTGTTGAGATATGGTAACACCTAATTTTTGCAATCGCCCTGAGATGGATTGAACCATGATTATGAAGTTAAGTAGCAGTAGAAAGGGCTACCTGGATTCCGGAAGAGTAGCAGGCCAGAGAGAAGCCAGCATGAGCGAAACGATAGGTGTCGAAAGGCTTGAACAAGCCTAAACGGGCTTCACATTCTAAGAAATCCAATATGAATCAAATGGAAATGTCCCAGCACCTATCAGCAGTAGTTGGTAAAATAACCAAATTAAAACCACGTACAAAGAATAAAATAAGTGGGGGCATGGCTAGCGTATAGGCCATGTAGCCACACGGAAGGTGGGCTCCAGCTGATGTCCAGCTGACCCTGCCAAGTCCTTGATATCAGATGCCGCAACTGAATGACAGCCGAGAGATACAAGAAGAGAACCTCCCGACCAGACTTCTGAGACAGTGCCGGAGCCTGGGGAAGGCAGAGCCAGAATGATCCGACCCCATGGAGCCATTTTAAAATGGCACCCGCGCGCCGACTCGGACCAAAGCACGAGTAGCAGCAGTGAATCCGCACCAGCGAAGCGGACATTGACAGAGCGGGGAGAGGAGGAAAGAACCCACAATTACTTGATTGCTATCTGCCTAGCTGGTGAGAATGAGGGCATTGCTGACACAGCAGCCACGAAGACGGGCTGCAAGGGACATGCCTGAGACAAACAGCTGGGCGCAGGGATGCAATTCATTAAGCACTGGGACCCAGGCACAGTAAGTCTGGTGGGGAGGGAGGCGGAGGAGAGTGACACAAAGAGCCCAGTAAGGACAGCTGATACCGGAGGCCCTGACCCCCGCCCTCTTAGTTGGAAACAGGCTGGTGCCCTGGCCTCCGGGAGAGGAGTGCCGACCTGGTCAAAATGGAGAGGGTGAGCTCAGAGCGACTGGCTGTCCCTACGGTACAGAGGCGGACCCTGGGAAGCTGTTGCAGTCCTAATGACAACTGGAGGCCCACATGCCAGACAAGCCAAGATGGAGGTGTTCGCTAAAAAAATGCAGCCCAAACTGGGATGAAGCCCATTGGGAGAGGCAGGATCAGGGACCTGCACGATGGGCCCAGTCCTTGGAGAAAACTCCATCCCTGACAGCGATTGCTGAACTCTGGGCTTCACTGGAGGGTGTAATTGGCCAACTGAAGGTAGATGTGTCCCTCTTGAGACAAGGTGTGCGCTCACTATCTGAACGGGTGCTCGTGACACAGAAGAGACACTGGCAGAAACGGTAACCCAAAATGAGACCCTGAAAAAGCAGGTGGAGACACTCATGCGACGAACAGCGACACTAAAAGATAGTGGAGGATGCGGAAGGGAGAGCTAGTAGGAACAATATCCGGGATACTGGGCATGCCGGAGGGAAAGGAAAGGACGGACCCGACTAACGTGAAGAATATGCTTCAAGAAATAGGGCCAGCCAAGCTGTCCTAGGGGTTCACGGTCGAGAGAGTGTATAGGGAGTTGGTCAGGATCCCCACACCTGTAGTCCCACCAAGGACGATTATAGCCAAGATCCTCAACTACAGGGACAGAGAGCATACTGAAGTTTTCGCACCAGTGGGGCAAAATCTACAGGAGCAACTATACCGAGACTATGCTGTCTTGGTCCAAAAGAAGCAAAAACAATATGAGGCCGCTAAGATTAGGTTATGCCATACTCCGATGCAAAATATGCTGAAGTACCTGGTGAGGCTTAGGCTAATACATAAAGGGAGGTCCTGGCTCTTCGACTCCCCGGAAAGCGCAACCCATTGGATGGACCTGCAAGGACTGCAGCTGCACACCTGGGATAAGCAGGCTGAGACACAGCAAAAGCAGATCCCAGGGAACCGATTAGGTGCCCTAGCCCTGTGGTATTAGAGGGTAGAGCGGTTATAAATGAGGAAGTGGACACACCATGCAAGCTACTGAAATGGGCGACTGGAGAATATGTTGTTGAAATGGACTCTCAATGAATGGAGGATTGCTGAGACATGCCCTTGAGGGTCATTCGATTGGAAGCTTCTTGAGAACACATGACAGGGGCATCAGCTGGTACGCTCTTGAGATCTGTAGAGTTACCTAAGAGCCTGCCCGAATGGGGAGAACAAATACCTGAGGGTGTGCCCGGTAAAGGCCCACGTAGAGCAGACTGGGGCCTGAACAAGATTCCTCTGCGCCATTAGTTGGGTAGGTGCCACCTCGAAAACCAAAGGTATTGAGGAACACTTCTTTGTACATTTTTGTAATGTTGTTTGGAGGGATGGGGTCACAAATGTCTGATTTCTTTGGCAACCAAATGCATTGGGGGAATAGCAAGCAGAGCAGGGAACTGGCTGGGAAACTGGGCATTGAGGCTTGCCAGAGAATGCTACTGCAGGAAGTTTGATATATGGGGGGGGGACAATTTATCAAATTGCTGATCTGAACTTAAAGGTGATGACATGGAACGTCAGAGGGCTGAAAGGGTGTATTAAACGGAAAAGGATCTATAATTACCAGTGGTGATGAAGGGTTTCAATAGCGCTGCTGCAGCAGACACACCTGTGCAAAGACAGACCGGAGGCAATGCTAAAAAGATGGGTAGAGAAAGCCCCTACTTACGATGCTTACTACCCTTCTCACGCTAGAGGGGTACTCAATAAGATCTCTGGCGAAATCCCTCTTATCGTGAACAAGGTACAGAAGGGACTGGTAGGGACGCTTCTTATTGCCGAGGGGATCCATTGAGGGGAAACCAGTGTGCATCATAAATACTTTTGCATCAAATTTGTAGGCAACCTCGTTCTTTAAAAACATAATGGGATTTTTGACTTGCCATTGGGATGCACTGTGGATATCTGGAGGAAACTTTAACTGCATCCTGGGCCCAACACTGGACAGGTTGGATGGAGGGGGGTTGGACCAGGTCTTGTTGCCGACACATGCACTTCGGGAAAACTGTGTAAACACTCGACCTAACAGAACTGTGGAGGAAGCAAAACCTGGATGCACAAGAATTCTCCTTTTATTCGCCCTCTCACAAAATATATACAAGGATTATTATTTATTCACCAATTTTGAATGATGATTAGGCAATCAGAGATATGGGAAGGAGAGGAGGTGGCTGAGGGAAGCCTGAAAATTAGTTTGGTGTCATCAGCATAGCGCTGGAAGTTTGAGCAGAGGATGGAAATGCAGTAGGTGAGAGCTGCCAGGTATTGGTTGAAAAGCCAGGGCGAGAGGGAACACCAAAGGTGGAGAGGGAGATATAGGATAGGAAGGACCCAAGTTGTACCTGGGAGGGTCGTTCAGAAAGGAAAGGGGTCAGCCAGGCCAGAGCCTGATCGGTGATACTCAGGTTGTCACAGAGACGATTGAGCAGGATGGTATGGTTGACCGTGTCGAAGGCAGAGGAGAGGTCAAGTAAGATGAGGACTGAGGGAATGTTAGAGTCAAGGTTGGAGAGCAGGTCTTCACGGATGTTCAGGAGAGCAGTTGCCGTACCTCTGGCAGCTCTGAATCCAGATTGGTGGTCATGGAGAGAGCCAACAGTGTCAGAAAGAAGGTTAAGCTGGGAGATGTCCAGCTTTTCCAGGAGCTTCCCCAAAAAGGGAGTAATGGAAATTGGGCGATAGTTAGCCGGACAAGAGGTATCAGCTGTGGGTTTCTTGAGGAGAGGATGAACAAGGGAGTGCTTCAGAGGGTAGGGGAAATAACCAGAGGCAAAAGAATGGTTACAGAAATTCGCAAGGGCAGGCACGATGGTATTGATGTGGTCCTTAATGGTTTTAGAGGAACAGGGATGGACCTGTTTTGATGAGGTTTTCATAGATCGGACTTGTCTAGCAACCCCATCCGGGGAGAAAAGAGGAAAGATGGAGGGGGGTGGCTGAGGGAAGGTCAGCAAGCCGGGACGGAGAGGGGAGTGGAGGGGGGGCGGAGGAGAGGGTGGTCAAGATGTCCAGGGTTTTAGAGTTAAAGTTTGAGACAAGGGCATTGCAAAGAGCCTGGGAGGTGAGAGGCGGGGTGGAGACTGCGGCAGGGTTGGCCAGCTCCTTGCAAATTTTAAAGAGTTCGGCCGAGTTGTTAGATGCCACGGATACGCAGGCTTGAATGTGGCCTCTCTTCTTGGACCGGATAGCGAGACGGTATTGCCTTTGGAGCAGGTGGCAGGTCAGTTTGTCAGAGGATGAGCAGGAAGCCCTCCATTTTCTCTCAGCCGCCCTAGACTTGAATTTAAGTGTAGCTAGGTCGGAGTCATACCAGGAATTACACTTGGCTTTGGACTTCAAACTAATCCTCACGACCTGGGCAAGAACATCAAGAGTAGCAGCAATAGAAGAGTAGGGAAGGGACAGGGCTGTGTCACGGTGAGAGTCAGCCTGAGGTGGCGGAGAGGCGGGGGGTGCAAGGTGGCAGCGAAAGCCTCGATTGACACACGCTTCATGGGTCGGATGTCTGAGAAGGTGGGTGGCAATCTTGGGGAAGACTTAGCTTGGGGGGGGGGGGACGAGATGTACAGATGAGATGAGAGGAGGCTGTGATCACTCCAGGAGAGAGGCGTGGTGAGGGGAGTAGAGAAGGGGAGGCCAGAGGAGATCAAGACATCAAGTGTGTGACCAGCAGAGTGAGTCGGGCCAGAGGGGAGGATAGAGAGCGAGAGTGAATCGCAAAGGTCGCGAAAGAGCACAGATGAGGAACCGGGAGAATCAAGATGGATATTGAGATCACCAAGGAGAAGTTGAGTGGTTGAGGCCAGGAGGGAGGAGGAGGTGCGGTCTGCCCACTCGGAGAGGAAAGAGGTAATATGACCAGGGGGTCGGTAGAGAGTTTACTCGCCATTGGTTCCAGTGAGAGGTGTCTAGGATCTGCGGGTGCAAGGATTCTTACGGTTGACTCCAGGAGCAGAGTACAACCTTTTGCGAAGAAGAAATGCAGAAGGCACCGCTGCTGAACTCTTCAGGACACAGACGAGTTCCAGCGATGGCTACCGCATAGAGGCGACTGTAGACGTCCTTCCGGTTGCGGTTGAAGAAGGCCTTCCACAGCAAGATCCTTTGAAGCCAGGAGGCTGGGATTCGGCAGGCAGGTAACTTATGCCACGAGCTGGCGACCTATGAAGTTCCGGCACAAAGGCGGAATGGCGACAGTTCTAGCGAGGTAGCCCATTGGAGATCTGGTCAGTCCACCGGATGGTCCAGCGACACTTCCGAAGCTCAGGATGGCTGGATCCTTGAACTTCGAGACTGGTTGGTGTCACCAGTCCAAGGTTTGAAGCACCTCTCAGGCCCTTCGCAGGTCAGGTAGTCCAGCAGGGCTTCAATGGGCCAAATGGAGGAAGGGATGCTCGGCCTCTTAAGGAGTCGGACATGGATCTTCAGTCGACTGCTCTTCTACGCAGAATACTTGGCACAGACGCTGATCTGAAGAAATGGCTGCCGGAGTCCTCTTCTTATCCAAGATTCTGCCTGGAAGCATGTCAGAGCCCACCAATGGTAAGGATCTGTACCATTCAAACGGCAAGCAGTGATCCAATAAGGACCACTCTGAGTTTCACTCATGCCACACAGCTAGACTTTCAGGCACCACAGTTGTGGAATTGGATCAGACAGTGCCACCCCCTTCCCGAGACAGACACACACAGACACCCCCCCCAAAAGCAGCAGCTTTCCCGGGCAAGTGCATGATATCATATGAGATTTCCTTTCCTAGTCAGGCAGGAAGAAGGCCGAACAACAAGCAAAAATCTGGTGATGTGGCCATTTTAGGGCGCTAATCACGTTCGGTAAACATAGGCGGTAAACGCAAATGTGCACACTAGAAATAACCCAAAAATGGTAAAAATATGTTTGCTGTTACCAACTTGTCTTTCGGCTCATATAAAAGTAACCAAAAATCCCAAATGTAAAACACTAGGGTGATACAAATGTATCCCCACTGCACTGCACTGATAGTCTGAAGAACCGATCCGTTTCCCCCCATAAAAAATGTGCAAAAGGCCAGGGAAGTGTGGCTAAAGGCTTAACTTCCCTGTAAATCAGGATAGGTCCAAAAGCAAAAAGTTTAGGGGTCCATAGAAATATGAAGGGAAAGTGGCTAAAAGAGAAGTCTTTCCTAACGAGAGGTGCCCAGGGGTTGCAGGTTCAATGCTTTTTCCATTCGGGTGCAACTGCAAGATGAAAGCTCAGTTTTTTTTTTTTTTTATTTTTATTGTATATGGTTTACAAAAAACCTTTACAAATAGAACAAACTTTATAATTAGAAAAACAAGATAGTAAAAGAAAAGATAAACATTCATTGCTTTGTATTTGCATTTAAAAAAAAAAAAAGAGAAAAAAAAAGAAAAATACCCACTAAAGAAATATGAAATTACAGATTTACATAAGTTGCAAAAGTTTGCAAATTTTACAGAAAAGGGACAAACAATAGATAATCAACCGGTTTCAGATTTAAAATTTGATTGTCTAAGATTAGTCAAGTCAATACAAAGTACTAGTTATAGAGAATAACAAATAGAATAAATGCAAGGTATAAAATACAAAATACATTGCTCATATTAAAAACACTGTGCTCATATAGTAAAAAATTCATAATTCCAAAAATAGGAGCAGGAATCAGACCAAAGGGGCATATAGGTCAAGGGCTCTGATAAAGCCTGCCACAGCCAGACCAACCTTGATGTTCGAGATTGAGAGACATTGTGACCAAATCCAATTGTCTACCCCCAGTCGCCCCATAACATTAAAAATGCCTAGATATTTGTCCCTTAAAGAGGTCAAGGCCTTACAGTCAAGAATGAGATGCCGAGAAGTTTCAGTGACCCCCAAAAGTTTGCAGAAACGACAGGTGGGATCCAAATCAGAAGACTTCTTCCTTTTGCATAGGACTTCCCGAGTGGGAAGAAGGTTCCATCTGAGTTTAATGAGAAGAGAGCGGTAATGTCTATCAGGAAATTGGTTCAAAATAAAAGACAACACACCTCTCTTCTTATGATCAAATTGAAGATCACTCAGTGAGGAATAACCATGAAGTTTTTCGATAGTGTTGCTCCAATCGTGGCTGAAGAGAGACTCCTTAACCTTATTAGGGTTTGTAAGTAATGTATCCCTGTCGGAGGATATATCCATCAGGGTCTTATCACAGAGAGTGGAGAAAAGATGGAGATATATGTTGTGGCCCGAGTGTGTCGGGGAAAAAATCATGCGGCCCACATCAACATATAAAGTATCAGGTCTAGGGGAAAGCAAGGCTGAGAACAGTGAGAGAACCCTCCAAAGAATCCTAGCTCGTAGAGAAACCAGACCCAACTCATATCTGATGGCAACAATAGGAATTGAATTGGGCAGTTTTAAAACTTTCCTCCAGTAAATGCCCTCAAGAGAGTCCCAGAAGGGCAAAAGTGTAAAGTAATGGAGTTCCATACCATACAATAACTTTGGAGTCACCTTACCCTTGAAAAAGTCTACCACGGGTTTGAGGGAAAACATACAATATTTATTCTCCAAAGTACGTGATTGGGAGATGAGAGGGAGCAGTTTCTGTCTAAGAAATCGTCTCAGTTCTATCACCGATGGTTGGGCCAAGATCAAAAAGCCCAAATAGACGATTTTGTTAACTCGAGAAATGTTTGCTCCCCCCATTTTCCATACTTTGTTGTTTCGGGTTCTCCCCTTTGAGAATTCCATGATACGTGTTTTACCAGGATTGATCTTCAGCCCATTTAGCAGTGCGTACTGTTCAAATTTACACAGGAGCCTCTGCAGGCCCACTTTGGTCTGGTCGAACAAGAGAAAGTCATCGGCATATGCCAACCAGGAGAATCTCAAGTCCCCAAGTTTAGCACTAACCATGCCTGCATTTTTCAGGAAGTTATCCACATCAGCCAAATAGAGGATAAATAGACAGGGAGCTAACGAGCAACCCTGTCTCACCCCAATACGCGTCCTAATCCTCCTAGAGAGAGTACCAGCCAAATCAAGCCTGATGTGTACCCCCGAGTTTTCATAGAGGGCCATAATGAGAGAAAGGAGGCCCGCCGGGATGCCCCATTTAGTTAATTTTTCCCATAATCTGGATCTAATGACCAGATCAAATGCATTAGATAAGTCAATAGAGGCGACATACAGAGGACCGTCAGATTTTTCCCAAGAGGAGGTCTGAAGGGCAGTTATAATAAGACCATTGAGATTGGTAGAGTGGCCGGCCCTGAAGCCAGTTTGGTATTTGGGGAGAATATGATTTTCCCTAATCCATGTGTTAAGATGGGAGAGGAGCAGAGAAGCAAAAAGCTTACAGTCCGCGTCTATAAGAGAGATCGGTCTGTAATTCTTTACCTCAGAACGTAGGCCTCTCTTAAAGATTGGGACAATATGGGCCGTATGCCAACTCATAGGGACCTTCCCGGAATTTACTACGTCCTGAAAAAGCAGGAAAAGTAAATTGGCCCAAATCTCGGGCTCGGCTTTGAATGTATTGTTCGTAAGGCCATTTGGACCTGGCGCCCTAGATTTCTTAGCCTTAGAAATAAGACAGAACACTGTCTCAAGATCAAAAACTGGTTTCCATGCGTCTTTCGATGGGTAAATCATCGATGCATCCGAAGCCAAGTCTTCCTCCCCAATATCAAAAAGTTTAGAGTAGTAGTCAAACCATTTGGCCTCTAGGATTGCATTCAGCTGATCAGCCATCAATGTGTTATCTAGGCTGGAAACCGAAACCCAGAAGGCCCTCACATCTCGTTTTATTAATACTGCAAGCATATACTGTGCGTCATTTTGAATCATAGTAATTTTTCTATGCTTACAGTAGTTTTTGTATTTTTGGCGAATGGTTTTAATTTTTGTAGTTTTATCTGCCCAATCCATATCTAGGGCTTGAACATCCCTAATAAGTTTCTTAGTAAGGGCCTTTGCATCGGCCAATTGTTGGTCGAAACTATGGTTGTGGAGTTTTTTGAAGACTCCTTTCCTTAGCTGGCCATAAATACTTCTCTGTAAGACATTGAGAAAGCTATCAAAAGAAGAGGTGTTAAAGACTGCTATTTTCCAGCAGAGCGAGGTGTGGTTAAGGGAAGAGATCAGTTTGTTATTAAGAACACTGATGTTAAAAGGAGACCACCTTATCCCTGTCCCTTGCCTAACAGTATAAAGCTGAGTGGGTCCACCCTCCGGCAGAAGCTTGGTAAAAAAGGGGCATAGAAATTGAACCCGGAGAATACCATGGTCACTCCATGAATTGAAGGACACCTCGACATTAGAAGAAAATGGAATCAGGGAATGGTCGACAAAGACGTAGTCTAAGGTGGAAGATAAAGACGATCTACGCCAAGTTGGGCAGGAAGGATTAGTAGCATCATAATGGCTGTTAAGACAAGTTAGGCCAATTGAATCCAAGGCCAGATTCCAAGATCGACCCCATGTAAGTTTTAGTCCTGTACGTGGATCGTCTTCCATAACCAAGCCCAGGTCATCATAATTGGATTCCAGACAGAGAGTACAGTCTGAATTTAAATCGCCCGCCAGAATGAGTTTGCCCATGGGGTGCAGATATCTCCAGGCAATGATTGTATCAGTTAACTTCTCCAGAAACAATTCAAGAGGAGAGATTCCCATATGCCAGTAAACATTGACCAAGAGAAAGTAACAATTAGAATCCGGAAAAAACACCTCTAAGGCCATAAAGCCAAAAGGTGTATCCGAAAGCTCCTTAGCAACAGAACCGAAGGAGGTTCTTACCCCTATAATGAGTCCCCCCGATGCGCGACCTCCCAGGCTGGGTTTGGCACATTGAGAGAAAATATCGAATCCATCAAGAACTGGAGTTGAAAGTAGCCAAGTTTCTTGGAGAAAAAAACAATGCGAAGCCTTAATCACGGCAACCGTTTCTAGGTTTGTGAACAAATGAGAGTTACCTCTAGAGTTCCAAGAAAAGAAACCGAAGCTATATAGAGGGCGGGCATTTGAAGAGGATTCTGATTTAGCGGGAGTTAAATCATTTCCATAAGCCTGCGGTGACATGTGCCCAGCTCGCAAAGTCTCCATTAGATTTGGGCAAGAAATGCCTCCGTTGGAGTGGGGGAGTTCTTTCTGGATGGTAGACCATTGTGAGGTTACCTCTATATTCCGCGCCCTCTCCTTTATTTTTGGCAAATTGAGAAGAGTCCACTATTTTTGCTTCAAATCCTAGTTGCTTCAACCCTTCCATATGCCCCATGATCAAGTCTAAAACTACCTTCGATCTAAGAATGATATTACTAACATCTACCCGATCATGGAAAGGGAATAAGATGCAATCTATGTCATAGCTAGAAATAAGCGAAAGCGAAGGGAGTTGGTGAAAGATTTTAAGTATGTTACCACGATTTAAACAGATAGGCATATCTTCGCCCCAAAGACTGGAAAGCTGTATAACATCACCAGAAACTTTTGTTGTTGCAGAGACAGGTAAGGACTCAGTGATTTTTTTGGTAAAGTGCCCAAAGGGGTCAGCCGCCAGATCACAACCCCTCGCCCCTCTTAGTATAGTCCTATTATGGTTGACATTTGGCCCCAGTGGAAATCTTTCCCAAGAATTAGAAACGTTCTTGTTATGGGCAAAGTCAAACCCAGAGGGGACCGCTTCTCGAACCGCAGACATGCGCATATTTGAGATGCTAAGAGAAGCATGGTTAGAAGGGGGGAGAGTCGATAAGACATTGCCTGATCGATCTGTCATATCTCCATCCCTCTTAGTGCAGCCCATATTAACAGGGGGCTCCTCAGAAGCCGAGAAGAGTGCCGGGTCAAAAGAAGAGAGCCGAGTAGTAGGAACCTCGTCCTGTGGCAAGCTTACATTTGAATTAGACACTGTCACCTTGCAGATCTTGGGAACAAGTAGCGACTGAAGTAAATGTTTAGCCATATCAATGTTAACCATATTAACAGTCGGCGTAGTTAGAGAAGTGTCCGGGTGATTCAGACTTTTACCAGAAATAGACTCCAGAGAAGTAGAGGGGAGAATTGCTTCTGGGGCAGAGTCCATAACCTCCGCTGCAACAATATCAGTTGCCAGTGCTACAGGGTTAGTACTAGTGGATGCTGGTACAGTAAGAGGTGTTATCTGAATGCTAGAAACTGCAATTTCACCAGTACCAACAATCATTGGGCCCGCATCTATAGAAGCAGAGGTGTTAATCAGCATACCCACCGCATCCGTTGAGTCAGATGCGCGTGGTAAAATAGGTGGAGCATTGGCGGTATCTGGAGTGGTCACATGGATGGGAGAGGGGATTGGTTCAACATAGTTATCAGTCCCCTGTGGAACTGAAAGAATGGTTGAAGGGACTAGAGAGTTTGCCATAAAGAGGTTTTTGAAAAATTGATTAGTATATGAAGTAATCTTTTTGACATTCTTCTGATTTTTTGTTTTCTTCATTTGTTGGGTCATTTTCCTTTTCTTTCCTAGACAGGGGAGGACTTTTGGACAAAAAGTTTCCACTGGGGGCTCAGAGAAAGTTGCTGCGATCTCTGGAGTTAGGATAGTCATGTTTTCTCCTGAGGATGCGACATGGTCACCTTTAGAACGGACGGCCAACTCTGCAGTCCCACCTGCACATGGATGGTCTTGTATAGAGGGTTTGAGGGATACCCTTGGCAGAACCTCCTGTACTTTGTCCTCTCCTCTTTCCATAGAGAATACAGTCGGGACACTAGGAAGTATATCTGTAGGGTCGTCAGCCTCTCGCAAACCATCAAAGGCAGCACGGGGAGTCATAGAGGAAGAGCCCCGGGAATCAGGATCTGGAGGTTGGAGGACCAGAAGACCCAGGGCCGCATTGGGGACCACCCCTAAAGTAGTTGCAGTGATCCCTGTAGGCCCCTGATGAAAATCGTGTGTAGGGGCCAAAGGTGGATTGAAAGAGGTAGGGTCAAGGCCTTGAGTGGTCAAAAATTGATTTTCTTCTTTTATAATTTTTACTAATTCTTCAAATCTATCTAGGCCCTCCAGCCTAGAATATATTTCGGTAAGTATACGTGAATGGGATCTAACCTCTGACCAGATGTTATCATAGAGACTCACAAAAGAACTCAGAACCATATTCAGCGCAGAGATAGTTGGATGGGAGAGTTTAATTCTATCATCAACATCTTTAAGGGTATGATGTAGAATAGACTCACTGGGCGGATCAGTTTTGAAGTCTGGAAGAAGACCTCTTTCTTTTAACCAGTTTTGTTTTTCAGTATACTCGTCAATAAAGTTGGTGAGATCTGAAGGGGAACCTGCCAATGATTCATCACAAATTTGTTGTGTTACATTATTTGTTTTGTTAAGATGGGAGTCCAAGTGGCTATCAGCAATTGCCCTATCTGCACATTCTATGATACTGATATCATCAATATCCTGGACTGAGAGATCTTCAATATCCAGTTTCTTAGCTACGTTAATTAAGTTAGTGTGGGCCGGGGTATATACTGAAGGAAGAGGGTGAGAAGATTTAGCCAGAGTGCTAGAGACAGATTTCTTACCAAAAAAATGTGTGATGTTTTTCCCCTGGATTGGATTACCCTGGGTACCTAGATTAATTTTTATTTTTGATATTGAGTTGCGGGGCTTGTTAAGAGGGGTTTTGAACGGCAAAGAGATCCCATTAGGGGAGAAGGGAGTTCCCACCACACTAGTAGAAAGGTTAACGTGAGAAGAAGATGTGTGCTTAGAATCACTGAGTAAAGCTTTGGATCCTAAGGAGGGTAGAGTGTGAGAAATAGCAACGCTCCCACTGTCCTTCTTCTCTAATAGTTGTGGTACAATAACTTCTGATTCACCCACCATGACTGGGGGTATGGGCATACTAGGATTCAGTGAGGGAATCGATGGAACAGGGATATTAGGCAGAGGGTTGTTGTCATAAGCCATGTTAGTTTTAATCTTTGAAAAACTGACCCCAACCAAAAGATTGGAGGCAAGAGTAGCAGCTAGACGTTCTTCCTGAGTATCTATAGAAATGTCATGTATTCCATTGAAAATACAGCTATTATACGCTGTATTACGTGAAGTGATACCCATAGCATTGCAAGCCTTGGACCTCTCTCTCAGATGAATTTGGGCCTGGGCTATGTCCCTTAAAAGGAGAGGGTTATAATGGTCCTGAAGTGGAGCATCATCAGAACTCCCCATAGCAATAGGAATGGGGGTTTCTGGCACAGTAACTGTAGATGGCATGGAGGGCATACTGACAGTGGGCGAAGGGGACAAAGGAAGTGAGACCTCCATAGCAGTCTGACTTCTAAGTCCCCTACGTGTCATTCGGATAAAACCTCAGCCTAACAGTAGGGAGAAAGAGAAAGAAAAATAAGAGTTATGCCTGAGAAGATACCCAGAAATACACTGGAAATAAGCCTAGATGTCAGGGGAAGTTAGACATAGAGACACACAGCAAAGAATACTAGGCAGTTTTATAAAAATTTTTTAAAAAGTGCAAGTGTTAAAATATGGCACAAATAGCAAAAATCAAACTCTAAAAGACCAGTACATTGTTTAAAAATCCTACGAAATATATATGTAGCCTAGCATTAAGACCAAATTAAAATAGAGAGCAATGTTACACACTCAATTAAATAAAAATTTTAGTAAGTGAGTTGTGTCAGCGTAATAGTCATTTTCTGGGAAGGGAACGCCCGACGGCTTGTGGAGCTGCCAGAGTCCGACTCTCCACCCCAAACCCTCGTAATAGGAATGCAACTTCAATTGGATTGGCTTAGGAAGGGCCAGAACAGTGTACTCACAGATCACAGCCAAACAGCAAAACAGTATCTCCAGCCCTTACAGTCTCCAGGGCTTATCGCCGCAAGGGTGGCTGGGCGCTGGTTTTCAAAGCGAATCCTGTCACGTGATTGGTCACGTGTTCCGCAGAAGCTCCGCCCCCTTGAGGAAGCGGCCGGCAGCAAGAGCAAGGCTCGCAGTGCTGCTTGAAGAGCAGACTCGCTTAACACAAGAACGAGTGTTCAGGTAAGTAAAAGCACCTTCCCAGTATCAAGAAACACGCCGCTCGGGCGGCTGGGCGCTGGTTTTCAAAGCGAATCCTGTCACGTGATTGGTCACGTGTTCCGCAGAAGCTCCGCCCCCTTGAGGAAGCGGCCGGCAGCAAGAGCAAGGCTCGCAGTGCTGCTTGAAGAGCAGACTCGCTTAACACAAGAACGAGTGTTCAGGTAAGTAAAAGCACCTTCCCAGTATCAAGAAACACGCCGCTCGGGCGGCTGGGCGCTGGTTTTCAAAGCGAATCCTGTCACGTGATTGGTCACGTGTTCCGCAGAAGCTCCGCCCCCTTGAGGAAGCGGCCGGCAGCAAGAGCAAGGCTCGCAGTGCTGCTTGAAGAGCAGACTCGCTTAACACAAGAACGAGTGTTCAGGTAAGTAAAAGCACCTTCCCAGTATCAAGAAACACGCCGCTCGGGCGGCTGGGCGCTGGTTTTCAAAGCGAATCCTGTCACGTGATTGGTCACGTGTTCCGCAGAAGCTCCGCCCCCTTGAGGAAGCGGCCGGCAGCAAGAGCAAGGCTCGCAGTGCTGCTTGAAGAGCAGACTCGCTTAACACAAGAACGAGTGTTCAGGTAAGTAAAAGCACCTTCCCAGTATCAAGAAGATGAAAGCTCAGTTGATGAAGAAATGCAGACTTCTACAATAGAGAACTCTTCAGGCACCTTCACTGGATGGAAGAAGGTGAGTTCCAGCAGCGATCACCATTTGCAGGTGATGGCAGACAGTCAAAGAAGCAGCTCAAGGACAGGTTCTCTTGATGATAGGAAGCTTACAATTCAGGAGGAGGCGACTTATGGCACAAGCCCACGACCACCAAAGTTCCAGGGTTGAACATGGAATGGTGACAATTCTGGTGAGGTAGCCCATGAGAGAGCAGGTCAGTCCACTAGGCAGTCCAGAGACACTTCCGAAGGCTCCAAGGACATGCATCCTTGAGAAGACATCAAGACTAGTTTGTCCCTCCACTCCAAGGGCTTAAAGCACCAATGGGGGTCTTCGGAGATCATGCAGAGGTGTAGGGCTTCACTGCGCCAATTGCTGGAGGGGATGCTGGTCCACTGCAGAAGGCGTCTTCAGGTCATCAACGGGCTGCTCTTCTTCAAAGGATTCTTGTCTCGAATGTAAGAATGGCTGCAGGAGTCTTCCTCTTAGCTAAAACTGGAAACGAGTCCAAGCCTACCAATGGTAAGGGTCTGCACCATTCAAACAGCCAGTAGTTAACCAATCGGAGAAAACTGCTTCACATCCGCCCCAGCAGCAGACTTTCTGGCACCAGGGATGAGAACTGGGACTAGGCAGTCCCAGCGCTCTTCCTGGGGGACACACGAAGGCTCACTAGCCCGCCAAAGCAGAAGCTTTTTCTCGGGCAGGTGCATGGCCTTATAAGGGATTTCCTGACCTGGGAAGGCAGGAAGTGGGCCCAACTACAATATGGCCAAAGAACAAGCGCAAATCTCATGGCACGGCCATTTTAGGGAACTAGCCACGTTTAGTAGCCATACACGATAAACCTGAATGTGCACAAGAAAAATAAAGCAAAAACAGTAGAAATATGCTGCCACCAGCTTATCTTTAGGCACATATAAAAGTAACCAAAAATCCCATGTGTAAAAAGTTAACGAGATACAAAGGTATCCCCATTGCACTGCAAGGTGCTGTGTGCAGAGTAAAAATACAAGAATTCAAAAGCAAAACAAAGTTTCCCAGTATTGACAGTCTGAAGGACTAGTGCATTTCCTCATAGCAAATGAGCAAAAGGTTTACTTCCCTTCAAAAAGTCAGATGAGGATAAAAAAAACTAAGCAAAAAGAATGGGGTTTCATAGAAAACTATGGAGGGAAAGTTAGTTGGAAAAAGAAAATCTTTCCTAGCACATCCCCCTTACTCCCAAGAATGGGGACAGGGGGTATCTAATCCACCCCTGGATTGGTTTCTTGTTCCAGTCGGTTATGTATCTTGGACAGCCCATAAGCTTTTCTATGTTGACTACCTGCTCAATGGTGAAGTCAAAGCCTTGAAGTCTTATGGACCTTCTGAACAACTTGGGATTCTCTCCCTTCATTTTCCGTAGCCACTTTTAGGGATTGTGGTCAGTCTGCACAGTGAAGTGAATCCAAACGTGGTAGGGTCTTAGATTTTGTGAGGGCCCAGACGATGGAGAAACACTGTTTTTTTTTTCCACCATGGTCCACCTGAGCTCTCTGTCATTAAGCTGGTGACGGATGTTCCTTGCCTTTGTCATTTAACTGAGAGTGGACGGCACCTATCCCAGTGTCTGTGGCATCTGTCTGCACTATAAAAGTTCTCTGCTAATCAGGTGCCCTGACAAATGGAATCCTTTAGGACTTGGAAGGCCTTCTCACACTCCTTATTCAAAGTGACTTTCTTACATTTCTTTAGACCTGTGAGGGCAGTCAGAGAAACAGCTATAGTGCCATAGTCTGCCATAAAATTCCTGGAATACCCAGTGAGGTGAGAGTGTTTCTATGCCTGAGTTTGGGTTGTGGGAGTTGCCCAGTTTTGTACAGCTTGTACTTTACTGAGTAGAGGCTAGATGTTACCCCCACCAACCTCATGCCCAAGGCAGGTCACTGAACCTTTACCAGTTTGCCACTTGGTAGCCTTTATGGCCAAATGGGCCTGCCGAAGGGCTCACAACGCAATTCTGAGGGGCTCTTCACATGTAGGGCTGAAAATTGCAATATCATCCATTCAGGGCATGCTTGACCAGCCTCTGGAAAGTGTCAGGTGCGTTCTTTAGACCGAAGGCCATTTCCCTGAACTAGTAAAGTCCCTCCGGTGTTGAGAATGCTGTCTTCTCCTTGGCATTTTCTGTCAAATATTTGCCAATACGCTACAGTGAGATCAAAGGTACTGAGATATTTTGCAGCACCCAGTTTGTCAACTAACTCATCAATTCATGGAAGGGGGATGAGCATCTGTCTTGGTGACAGCATTAAGAGCTCTGTAGTCTGCGTTTGGTGCTTGTACTGTAGCACTTTGCACACCCTAACATGAGTAAATTCTAAGTAACTTAATAATGATGGTACAGGTCTTTATCTTGTGGATGATCTAGGTGCAGAGGAGAATGGACTGTCCTGGCGCATGGACAGATGAAATATGTGCAAACAAATTAGTTCCATAAACGGGGAACTCCCATCTCCTGCACACTGTCTTGGCTAATCTCCAAAAGGTTATAAATGTTTTAAGGCCAAACAATTATTTTCAAATTTTAGCTATAATGGGTATACGAGACAAATTGACCTCTCCAGAGCTCTTTGGAACATTTGAGGTACTTTACTGCAAAATGTTGATAATGATGTTGAAAAACCTGTTGAAATACTATTTGAACGTGTTTGGAATGGGCATCATGACACTTAGTTACATCAATGCTTCTTGAATTGTTTGTAGAGATTATGTAAAAATATATTCCCATGATGAGGAGAGATCCTCTTAAAAAGTGTTGGACACTTACCGTTTGTTTTTATTCTAAACATTGTGTTGACGAATAAATACCCATTATACATTTTGTTTGAAAAATGAATATAAGTCTCTGCTGTTAACATTCTGATAACTGAATATCATTCTGAAAAATGTATACCTATTCTATCTAAAATTTGAAAATAATTGTTTTGCCTTACTAAATCTATAACCTTTTGGCGATTAGCCCAAGACAGTGAGCAGGGAACGGGAGTTCCCCGTTTAGGGGACTCATTTGTTAGCACATGTCTGCTTTTGGTACCAAGATGACTGGACCAAGGATTACTGAAGGGCTCTATCACCCCAAGATCCAACAGCATTTTGACCTCATACCTTATGTCTAACATTCTATAACTCCTACTTTTGGTATGCACACCTTCTCCAGTATCAATGTCATGCTTACACCAAGGTAGTAAGCCTGGAGTTATGGAGAACAAGGGGGACAATTGCCTAAACAAAGTTTTCACCTCACCTCACTTTGCTGTTGTAGTGTCAGGTAAGGAGACAATTTGACACCCTTAATGGAGCCCTTTGAAGGGCTGCCCTGGCATCTTCCTACCTTTCTGAAGCCAGAAGCAGGACTCCCATTTCAACCCTTGGAATGAAAGCCTTCATTCAACTTACGTGGAACACTTTAGGAGCCAGAAGAGCGCTTCCAAGGCCCACTAAATAGTTCACCTCACCAGTCTTTCAATGACACAGTAAGGACCAGACCATTTGTCCTGTAAAGCTCTAGGTCTTATATGATTCATGATCAGGATTTCTTGACCTGGGGAAAAATGAACAAGTGAAGCTTTTTGGTCATCCCAATGTTTGTACTGTGCTTGTCCAGCCTTCAACATATCATTGGCCTGAGCCATCAGAGGGGCCAGCCTCTTCCTCAATCCAGGCACCTAATCCATTAAATTGATAGTGACTGGAGGAATGGGGGCCTCCCATTTTTCCTTAACTATAGCAAGGGGTCCCCTGACAGGGTAACCAAACAAGAGTTCAAAGAGGCTAACACCAACCCCTTCTTGAGGTGCCTCTATGTAGGCAAGTAGCAAGCATTGCATCAGAAGGTCCCACTTTCTTCTTTGGGGCTCTGCAAGAGATCCATTCATGCTTTTGAGCGTTCTGTTGAATCTCTCAAGTAGACCGTTGGTTTGTGCGTGGTATGTGGATGGGAAATGTGTAAAACACCCCACGTTCCTGCCACATGGCCTGCATATACTTAGACATAAAGTTGCTGCCTTTGTCGGACACAACTTCTTTAGGGAAGACAACCCTAGTAAAAATGCCTAGTAATGTTCTAGTAACTGATTTGGCAGTTACTGTTTTCAATGCGAGAGCATCAGGATATCTTGTCACATTTTTCCACCCAGGCGCTGCCCAGGTGAGTTGTGACCCTTCAGACCCTTCTGGGCCTGGATTTTCGCTAAATGAAGCTTTGCTGTTCCCCCAGCCCTGGCGTGCTCCTTGGTTGCCTCCCGACCCCTTCCGTATCCTGATCCCCTCCCGCCTCCCAGCCCGCCCCCCTCCCGTGTTAGGTTGTTGTGCTTTGTGCACCTGGCCTAGTCTCCATGACCACTCGCCTCGTGCTTTTTCCATCCAGGTGCTGCCCAGGTGAGTTGTTATCCCTCAGACCCTTCTCAGCATGGATTCTTGCTAAAAGAAGCATTGCTGTCCCCCCTAGCCCCGGCGTGCTCCCTGGTTGCCTCACAATCCCTTCTGTATCCTGATCCCCTTCCCCTCCCTCCTCCCAGCCCATGATAGGCTACATCAGTGCTTTAACCCACATTCTCGGAGCAGCACTCTGCCCGTGCAGCTCCTGTTGCTAAGGGCCCAGAGGCAAAGGGCTGTCTCTACAGAGGCGGCTCCAGGTTGTGTCTGCAGGTGTCAGCAGGGGAAGCCAGTGGCCAGCCGTCAACCAGCAGCGACTAGTAAGGTAGGAGTGGCCCGGGTGAGGAATAGAGCCATCACTCTACTGTTACGCTCACCTGGTTCCCACGGGGACGTCGATCTGGACCGGCCTGGTGCCACGTAGAGCCGAGATGACTGACTGGACACCCCCACTCACTTCGTTTGTCGGCTCGTATGAATATCTTTCTGATGGTTTAAAAAGGTGGGCTCTCCATCCTGCATTGAGCGCAGGGGCGCGTAGACGACCAGTTACTTCACTGGCGTGGAGGAATTGGTGAGTTCCAGTATTGACTGTAGGATCCAATAGTTTGTAAGAGTTCAAATGTCTGATCTTCACTCTTTCCGATTCCTTGTAGGTTGCCGACTCAACCACCACGAAGAGTGCAAAGGGCAGTTGGTGAGAGTCAGGTAAGTCTATATTGGTTTTCCCCTTAGGGGGGCCGGGGTACGGCGATGATGCAGAGTTAACTGAGCTGACCCGATATGAGGTGAGTACCCCCCGTGGTAATCCGGTAAGTCTTTGGGGGGTTGCTTGTAATGTCCAGTGGTTTCCCCTTAGGGGCCGGGGTGCGGCGGTGATGCAGAGTTAACTGCGCCGACCCGAGATGAGGTGAGTACCCCCCGTGGTAATCCGGTAAGTCTTTCGGGGTTGTTTGTATTGCCCTTTTGCATTCCCGTGCTCACCTGGCTTTTCTTGTCCCCTTAGATATCGGAGAGCGGTGTGGAAATGCAGAGTCTGCGATGGAGTGAGGAAAAGCTGCACTGGATGGTGAGTGCAGTGCGGCGCTGCGAGGTGCGTGACGATGTGCGTGCAATGACTCCTTCTTCAAGATCGACGGCGCGATGGATCAAGAATTCAGGTAAGGTTTCAAGTTTGAACCTCTTCTCCTTCTTTCTTTTCATTTCCAGGTGGTCCAGGACTGAAGTGGGCGTGGCTGAAGACTGGAAGATGCTGGAGGCACGGTGAGCGTTACGCTGCTGAATGCAGAATAACGTGAAGCACGTGTGGCTGTCCGGGCGTGGTTTAAATAGCCTAGGAAGAAGTCCCAGGTAAGTATTCTTCCACAGCCCCCACCCGAGAAAAATGTAGTCCCTTAGGTAAAATAGACCCTCCTAAGCCCCATTTGGCTTGTGGCTTCGTGCAGCATGGTCTGCAACAGGTGAGTATGCAGCATGGTCTGCATTAGGTAAGTTTTCTGTAATGAGCCTGGCGCCCATGGCGCCAGGACTGACTTTATCCTTATGAGCCTGGCGCCATAGGCACCAGGACTGTACCCAAACAGCCCCTAACTGGGGTTTTTGGGCATGCTTCAAATGGCATGATGCCTGCTTCCGGGGTTGCTGGGCCTGGTCTGGCTGCCTGGCGGCAGGCATCATGACAGCACTCCCCCTCAAGGCCCCTCCTAAAGTCGTTCTTCCCCCTGGCCTTGGTTTGTTATGAAATTCTCGGTGGAACCTTTTCACTAATTGAGGTGCATGCACGTGGTCACTAGGTTCCCAAGACCTTTCCTGAGGACCGTAGCCTTTCCAGTCGATTAGATAAAAGATTTTTGATCTCACTTTTTGAGTCCAAGATGCTCTTAACCTCGAATTCGGGCTCTCCTTCTATGAGGATGGGGTCTGGAGGTTTGGTTAGTCTTGTTCCAGGTTGTACTGGCTTCAAAAGGGATACGTGAAAAACGGGATGAATCCGCATATGAGCAGGTAGGTCCAACTTGACAGCCACCGGGTTAATGATGGCCTTGATGGAGTAAGGTCCTAAATACCTAGGATTAAAGGTCCGTGTTCCCTTGAGTGGAATGTGCTTAGTGGCCAACCATACTTGGTCCCCTATCTGGTATTGCGGTGCTTCACTCCTGTGCAGATCCGCATCTTTCTTGTACTTTTCCTTAGCCTTTCGCAAATGTGCAGTTGCTTCCTTAAAGGCTTGTGTAATAACAGTGTGGAGATGGTCCACCGCAGGCATCTTCAAGAGTTGGGGCGAATCAAGGTTCGAGGATGGTGTCGGTAGATGGTAAAAAAAGGACTTTGTCCGGTTCCCGAGTGTACGGAATTATTGTACGCATACTCGGCAATCCACAAAATGTCTTTCCAGGTACCCTCAGACTGATGTAGCATACAACGCAAGTACTGCTCAAGAGTCTGGTTGGTCCTCTCTTTTTGACCGTCGGTCTGAGGGTGGTGACTGGTGGAAAGCCTAACATCTATCTGTGCCAATTGGCAACATTTTCTCCAAAAATGCGAAATGAATTGACTGCCCCGGTTCGAAATCAACACGGATGGAAAGCCGTGTAGGCGAACAATGTTTTCAAGGAACTCTTTGGCCAAGACTAAAGCTGAAGGTATCCCTTTTAAAGGAATAAAGTGAGCCATTTTGGAAAAAAGGTCCACAATAACTAAAATGGTGTTAAAGCCATTGCACGGGGGTAGATCTGTTATAAAGTCTAATGACAAGGTATGCCAAGGAGTGGGTGGGATATCCAAAGGTTGCAATAGTCCAGCAGGTCTTTTCTTTTGACTTTTATTTTGGGCGCAAATGCCACAAGACATGACAAATAATTTAATGTCTTTGCGCCAGGTGGGCCACCAGAATTGTTTCTTAATTTTGGCTTCAGTTTTTGCAATACCAGGATGTCCTTCCAGTAAGGTATCATGGTACCGGGAAATGACAAGTTCTTGTAGTTCCTTTTGTGGCAGAAATAGCCGGCCTTGGTAATAAGGTAAATCATCGGTGACAGAATACTCTGGACCTTTCTTGGCCCAGTCCTGTAAGGCAGCTGAATCAAAGAGCTGGTGGATCTTTTCTTGAATGTCCTCCAGTGAATGTATGGACGTCAGGCCAAGGATCCTTTGTTCGGGAATTATGGGTACAGGTTCTAAGGCTTTTTCTGTTTCTCCCATTCCAATTCGGGACAAGGCGTCTGCTTTACCATTTTTACAACCTGGTCGATAGGTTATTACAAAATCAAACTCGGCGAAGAATAATGCCCAACGGAGTTGGCGCGAAGATTGGGCCTTAGCTGTCTTTAGGTATTGCAAGTTTCGGTGATCGGTGACGACCGTGATGGTATGTCTGGCACCCAGCAGATAGTTCCGCCAAGTCTTGAAGGCGGACTTGATGGCTAACAGCTCCTTGTCGGTAATGGCATAGTTTAATTCGGGAGCCGAAAACTTCCTTGACCAGAATGCCACTGGATGAAGCTGGTTAGTTTCGGGATCTCTTGAACTGAACTGGATGCATCCGTTTCCACTATGTAAGGAAGCTCAGGGCGCGGGTGTCTTAATACAGGGGCAGATGTGAATTTTGCTTTTAACTCTTGGAAGGCGTTTTCGGCTTCCTCTGTCCACACAAAGCGTTTATTCTTTCGCAATAGCGTAGTAATGGGATGCACAATGTGTGAGAAGTCCGGGATAAACCTGCGGTAGAAATTGGCAAAGCCAAGCATGCTTTGGACGCCTTTGACTGAAGTTGGCGAAGGCCAGTTAAGAATTGCGTCCACCTTACGTGTATCCATCCTGATTCCTCTCGGGGTTAGAATAAATCCAAGGAATTCCACTTCTGTAGTGTGAAAGACGCACTTTTCCAGTTTAGCATATAGTTTATGCTGGCGTAACTTCTCTAGGACTGCTCGGACGTGCTTTACATGATCAGATTCTGATAAGGAGTATACTAAGATATCGTTGATTTAAACGACCACACAAACATCGACGAGCTCTCGGAGGACATCATTCATGAAGAATTGGAAGGCTGCTGGTGCATTGCATAGTCCGAAAGGCATCACCTGGTACTCAAATAATCCGTACTTGGCGCGAAATGCAGTCTTCCATTCATTCATCGCCCTCTTTGACACGTACCAGATGATATGCCCCCGGAAGGTCTAGTTTAGTGTATATACAAGCGTCCTTCACCTGGTCTAGTAGTTCAGGTATCAAAGGTAATGGGTATCGATTCTTGATGGTTATCTGATTCAGAGCGTGGTAGTCTATGCATGTTCTAAGGTCGCCTTCCTTTTTTGGTACGAAGAACAAAGCTGAAGATGCAGGGGACTTGGACGGGCGAATGAAACAATTAGCAAGGTACTGGTCAAGGTACTGGCGCAAGTGGAGATTTTCGGGTTCCGTAAGGGCATAGATTCTGCTGCAAGGTGGTTGTGCTCCCGGTACAAGATCTATTTGACAATCATACGATCTGTGAGGTGGTAAAGTGTTTGCCTGTTCCTTTTGGAAGACATCATGAAAGTCTTGGTATTCAGCAGGTAATTGCGTGGCAGCTGGGATTACTGGGGCCAGGACTGAGTTTTGAGTTTTCTTAGGGTAGCAGGTGTGAGCACATTCTGGGAAGGTTAGTCTCTTCTCTCGCCAATCAATGCAGGGATTATGTTTTTCTAACCAAGGTATTCCCAGTATTAGTTGGAACTGTGGGGCCTTGATCAAATCAAACACAATAACCTCTCGATGCCCATCTTGACCCAGCAATGTCATTTCTGCAGTGGAATGAGTTACGGGCCCAGAGACAATTTCCGTTCCATCCACTGTGGTGACGACATCGGCAGTGGTCTTTCGGATGAGAGAGAGATTCATCCTGGAAGCCAATTCACAATCCAAATAGTTTCCTATGGCTCCACTATCAATGTACGCCTTTACCGCGTGCATGCGTGATGGTTGCACTGGATCTACAAGGACCATGGGTATGGTGAAATGCAAGGTCAGAGTGTCCTTCTTTAGGCTCAGCAAGCGGACCTCTACACTTGCCGGGCTTGATCGTTTCCCGAGTCAGGTTCTAAATGGCTTTCGTCTGCTGCTCCTATAGTTTTCTTGGGTGGTTTTACTGAACAGTTCGGAAGGAAATGACCGGTAGCTCTGCAATAGAGACATAATTGCAGTTGTCGTCTTCTTTCTCTTTCCTTCTGCGTTAGGGGTCCTGTAACCCCCCCAAGTTGCATAGGTTCTGGGGCATCTACTCCCTTGGAGCTTACGTGGGTTTTAATCAACACCATATTCTCAAACTTGGTTCGGTCAGCCTTTCTGGTTTGAAGTCTGTGATCCAACTGGACCACTAAATCTATATATTCAGCACAGTCCTGAGGCGGGCTCACTATTTGGGCTAAAACATCTTTGAGTTCTCCTCGAAGCCCTCGATGGAATAATGTGATTCGCTTGGCTTCAGGCCATTCGGTTTCCACTACTAATCTGTTAAAGGTTGCAATGTAAGATAAAAGATCCTGATTACCTTGCCGTAAGGTTAAAAGTTCGTTATCCAAAGCCTGTCCTTGGGAGTGTCGGGCGAATAGTCTTTCCATGTTTGTTCGAAAACCCTGGAAATCTCGAAGAATCGGGTCATCCTGATTGACTAGTGGAATGGACCAATCCGCCGCACTGCCGCTGAGATATGACAGCACAAAGGCCACCTTGGCCTGATCGTTCGGGAAGGCTCCAGGTCTACATAAAAAGTGCAAGCGGCATGGATTCATGAATATAGCAAACCTTTTTGGGTCTCCGGCAAAGCGTTCAGGCGGAGCCAAGGGAACGGCTCCAGGTAGATTTATCTGCACCGGGTTACTCAGTGGTACTGGAGCTGGACTTGCCCCAAGTCCTGGTAGAGGTGTTTGTCCAGCCTGGCTTTGCAATAGTTGTCGGGCCAAATCATCGGTTCGTTCCTTTGATACGATCAGTTCTCTCCTGAGGGCATTAGTTTCTTGACGGGCGGAATGCACTTCAGCCCTTAATTCCCCTAATAATTGGGCCAACTGATCCGTTTCCGAGGTCTCCATGACGCCCAGGTGGGTATTTGTGGGTAGGCTTCGCGTTCTGTTACGCTCACCTGGTTCCCATGGGGACGGCGATCTGGACCGGCCTGGTACCACGTAGAGCCGAGATGACTGACTGGACACCCCCACTCACTTCGTTTGTCGGCTCGTATGAATATCTTTCTGATGGTTTAAAAAGGTGGGCTCTCCATCCTGCATCAAGCGCAGGGGCGCGTAGACGACCAGTTACTTCACTGGCGTGGAGGAATTGGTGAGTTCCAGTATTGACTGTAGGATCCAATAGTTTATAAGAGTTCAAATGTCTGATCTTCACTCTTTCCGATTCCTTGTAGGTTGCCGACTTAACCACCACGAAGAGTCCAAAGGGCAGTTGGTGAGAGTCAGGTAAGTCTATAGTGGTTTTCCCCTTAGGGGGCCGGGGTACGGCGATGATGCAGAGTTAACTGCCCCGACCCGATATGAGGTGAGTACCCCCTGCGGTAAATCAGGTAAGTCTTTGGGGGGTTGCTTGTAATGTTCAGTGGTTTCCCCTTAGGGGCCGGGGTGTGGCGGTGATGCAGAGTTAACTGCGCCGACCCGAGATGAGGTGAGTACCCCCCGTGGTAATCCGGTAAGTCTTTGGGGGTTGTTTGTATTGCCCTTTTGCATTCCCGTGCTCACCTGGCTTTTCTTGTCCTCTTAGATATCGGAGAGCGGTGTGGAAATGCAGAGTCTGCGATGGAGTGAGGAAAGGCTGCACTGGATGGTGAGTGCAGCGCGGCGCTGCGAGGTGCGTGACGATGCGCGTGCGATGACTCCTTCTTCAAGATCGACGGCGCGATGGATCAAGAATTCAGGTAAGGTTTCAAGTTTGAACCTCTTTTCCTTCTTTCTTTTCGTTTCCAGGTGGTCCAGGACTGAAGCGGGCGTTGCTGAAGACTGGAAGATGCTGGAGGCACGGTGAGCGTTACGATGCTGAATGCAGAATAACGCGAAGCACGTGTGGCTGTCCGGGCGTAGTTTAAATAGCCTAGGAAGAAGTCCCAGGTAAGTATTTTTCCACAGCCCCCACCCGAGAAAAAAGTAGTCCCTTAGGTAAAATAGTCCCTCCTAAGCCCCATTTGGCTTGTGGCTTCGTGCAGCATGGTCTGCACCAGGTGAGTATGCAGCATGGTCTGCATTAGGTAAGTTTTCTGTAATGAGCCTGGCGCCCATGGCGCCAGGACTGACTTTATCCTTATGAGCCTGGCGCCATAGGCGCCAGGACTGTACCCAAACAGTCCCTAACTGGGGTTTTGGGGCATGCTTCAAATGGCATGATGCCTGCTTCCGGGGTTGCTGGGCCTGGTCTGGCTTCCCGGGGGCAGGCATCATGACATCTACCCTGAAAAGCATGCCACATAGCACCCTTACCTACACTAGAATAATACTGTGATTATTAGCCTGTGCCACTCTGAGATAACACTATGGTTATTGTCCGTATTTAAATTGCATTGTGAAACCTAGGCCTTTCTCCTACTATACAGGACTATCGAACCGAGGTGTGTTTCTCTCTGGGATTTAAATTGCATTTTGAAAGTAGTGCGGTCTTTGGTTTTGCCTTCTTAGCATAGCGTTCATCCAGCAAACTGTTCTACTATTGTCTGAGCTCTTGTCGTTTTGTTCAATTGCTTACTATTGTCTCGTCTGCTTACGCCCCTCCCTGTGTCCTTCCCTAGTGTTCTCACGCCCCTAGCCCCCCTCTCCCTTCCCCTGTTCTCTTCTTTCCTCTTCCTACCTACTCTATGGTGCTCTCTGTCTCTCCTATCTTTTCTAACTGCTTCTCTATCGACCATCACGCTCTCCTTACTAAATCTGGTAGGCAGAAGTTTAAAAAGGACACACAGGGCCTGCCTATCGCTGACACCTATACTAGTACTGCCTCCAGGCAAACCCTCACCAACATCCTCTTTGTCGTTCCCTCGCCAGACCTATGGACTCTTCTTTTGGTCTCTCAGCTTTCTCCTTTCTCCTCTTCTCCCATTAATGGTGGCACCTGGTGGGAAGCCCTCCTGGCCTTCTTCCACTCCTCCAAGGTCATCGTTAATGTTTACCTGAATGGTACCGTCTTGGTCCAAGGCCCTCAGTCCAACCTTCTCCTCTTTGATAGACACTTCCCGCGCCTCATCAATTTCCTTACTTCTCCTGCTGTCCCCCTCTCTTCCCTCCACGGCTTCCTTGCCTCCCCCTGCTGTCTCCTCCTTGGCTACATTGCCCTCTCCTTCTTCTTCTGCCCCCCCTTAGGCTTCTTCTACACCTCCGTTGGGCGTACCTCTGATTTGTACCCCTCCCCGGAAGTCTTTTAAGGATGGGAACCTTCTCCATATTGCCACTCTAAACTCTCAGCTGTCAAACTCTCCTCTGACATCTGCCGACTCCTTGAAAAACTTGACCTCTATGTCCTCCTCGGTGTCACCAAGACATGGTTCACGGCCAGCTCTGTCACAAGCTGTGACACTCTCCTTCCTAATGGCTACAAGATCCTCTCCTTGCCCAGGTCCAATCGCTCCGGAGAGGGTGTAGCCCTGATCTTCCGTGAGTGGGTTCCTGTCTGTCATTCCTACTCAGGCCTACTCCTCTTTCGAAATGCCTCGTCTGCAGGCTCTCTCTCTCTCCTAGCCATTTCCTTAATGTGGCTACGAACTATTGGCCACCTGGTCAGATCTCCTCCTTCCTCTCTTGAGTGGGCGGACATCTCCTTTTCTCTCCTGGTCTTAACCACTCAACCCCTCCTTCTTGGAGACTTTAACATCCATCTTGATGCTTCCTGTCCTTCCTCTGGACTCCTTTGCAATCTTTTACGTGATATTCTTTTTATCCTACATACTCAACAGATACTTGTGAAACCTTGGATCAGATGAGGACCCAGAGACACTTTCTGACCCTCGGGAGGAGCCTTGAGACCCTTTTAGTTGGGCTAAGTCCAGCTGGAATTCTCTGTCCTGTTTCTCAATTCTATCAGACTCCAACTTAGCCGTGTTAACCTCAAGTTCTTTTTCTCTCAGCCTAAGTTTTTCTTTCTTCAATTCCAACGCCTTCAGCTTCAGAAGTGGAAATAAAGACTTGAGAAAGCCCTCTCTTCTTCCTCACTAGTGTTTTAAAAAATCTCAATTACCACATGACCATTGCTACTGCTAGACCCTGCCCCAGCATGAACTGAATCACTAGCCATAGGTACAAGAATAATCCTAGACTCTTGATGATCCATTCATCCCTGTATGATTTCAGTTTTTACCCCAGAGGAGGGCAACTCCTTCTCTGTACACGCCTTTTTAAAAACAGCAAGAGTAGTCATAATTAATTTTTCCATTCTGTGATAGTTATGTACTTTTCTTTACAGCCTAATACCTTTAAATCTCAGTGTTCTTTGTATTCAGAATTATGGTATTCCATATTCAATTTGTTTATTCTCGATATGGGTGCGAAATTCCAGAATATTAATTCCGATGCCCCCAAACTAGGCTCGGATCAGGTTATGTGGATCCTCTATGCCGATGATCTTATTCTCCTCTCCAAAACGCTGGCTGGTCTTCAAAGGTTGATTAGAGGGCTCGCCACCTATGCATCTGAAAATGTTATGTCTATAAACCTACCAAAAACACAAATAATGGAATGCCATTATGGCAAATCCTCGAAAAAGAACCAGTTTACATAGACTTTAGGATAGGACTCAATCTCTATCACATTGTCCTACAGCTATTTGGGAGTCATGATTAATAACACCAAGAACGAATCTCTGTATTTGACTGATATAACGTTGAAACTGCAAACTTTGATTTCACAATCTAAGGTAATTGTAACGCTCACCTGATTCCCGCAGAGGCGCCGGTCTTGACTGGGTGAATGCCGTATCTTCAAAGGTGATGTGTAACACACGGTTGGCTCTTTGGGCTGGACCTCTGTGCACTGTATGTCTGACTCGAAGAGTAAGATGTCTTAGGTAAGTGAACGCCGAGCTCTCCATCTGCCTCGGGGCAGGGTGCCGTAACCAGTTTCTTCACTGGATAAGGGTGCAGGCCTCTTGACCTCAGAGGACTGCTGTCCGTCGTTAACTGCACGAACGGTAAGTTCTGGGCACTTCAAATGTCTTAAAAGTCTTTTGTAATGATATCTCTTGTTTTGCAGGGTTCTGGCGATGGCGGATGGCGGGCTGATGAGAGTTGAGGATCGAACCCGCGTGAGGAATAGAAGCGCCTGGAAGCACGTAAGTAAGCGCTTGTAGCCTGCTTCACGATGCGCACTAACTGTCCCTTTTATCTTGCAGGTACAAGTTCGGAGCTTTAGAGAAGCTGAAGGGTGCTGGAATACCCACTGGATTCGGCGTGGGAAGGAGTAATGGCACGTGAGTAATAAAGTTGCCCAATGTCTTTAAACGCACCTTCTTTTGTCTTTCAGATGCGGGATGCAGCGCCGAAGGCCTCCGGAGCATGCGAAGAGTAGGTAAGCCTTTGTCTTTCAGATGCCGGAATGCAGCGCGAGGCGTTGGTGACAGCCGATGGACCAGGTAAGAGATGCGCTGCCACTGAAGACCGTAGTGCTAACCTGTTCTTTCTTTGTCTTTACAGGTGCTGCTGAAGACTGGATTCCAGGATGGTAAGCCTTTGTTCCCTTAGGCTCAGGATCAGAAGCAGAAGACACGATGAGCGTTCTGCTGCAGAGAATGCAGAATAACACAAAGCAAGATTCATCCATCGGGTGTGGTTTAAATAGCCTCCTGTAATGCTTAGGTGTCTCCTTCCACAGCCACGCCTAGGTAAGAAAAGAGTTCCTGCTTTCCAGAAGAGTTCCAGTGTTCTGAACCTAGGGAGTGGCTCCTGCCCCACCCAACAGGAAAAGTAGTCCTAAACAGAAGAGGATCAGGGGTTCAACTGGCAGGTAAGTAAGCAGCATGGTCTGCTGCAGGTAAGTCCACCCAAGCATTATGAGCCCGGCGCTTCCAGCGCTGGGACTGGGCATCTTTATGAGCCTGGTGCCACTGGCGCCAGGACAGGGTCCAAAAGGTCCCAATTGGGACTGGCTGGCACTCGGAACCGGGGTTATGGGTCTGCTTCCAAGGGAGTCGGGCAAGTCCTGATCTTTTGGAAGCAGAGATCATGACAGTAATTTCCTATAAATTTAGTACATTTACATGTAGTCATTTGCTGACGTTTTTTTCATTAAAAGTGACGCCAATCATAACATATGCTTCGGAAGTCGGGATAATGAAATCGCAAGCCTTCTGGGAGCCATTGGAGGGCAAATTTTGGCGAGCAATATTCAATCTGCCTAATTGCGTATCTGTTTCCTTAATTCGCTTTGTACTTGGTTCTCTATCACTATATAGTATGGTTGCCTGGAAAATGATTGCATTTTTAAGGAAGTGCCTTATATCATTGCAGTATAATGACATTGTCTGTACTTTAGGTCAATATTTGCTATATTCAGAACACCCTTACCCTAAAAACTGGCCAAATAGACAACCTGCTTAGTGATCCCAATCACGCTAAGAAGATTAAGCTTTACTGCACTGACTGGATTCACACCTTAGAATCATGTCAAAATCTTAAAGATTGGATTCCAGCACAATTTGGACACAAGAGGTTTAGAACCACTGAATCATACCTCATCAAATATCCGTCTCCGAAGTTCAGAGACGATTACATGCGATTCCGTTTTCATTCATGGCTTACTAAGGATATAATGTGTAGACTGGAAAATACTGGCGACCAGTGTGAATGTCTGTAGATTCTGCAAAAATAGTGAATTCACTGAAACCTTAAAGTACGTTGTTGCCTACTGCCCTCTATATGCATTACGTACTAAATAATTTGCACACTGTTTTACCTTTTATGCACTGACCGATAGTGAAGAGCTATGGTTATTAATTTTTGCTGCAAGACGTACGTCGGTTAAATTGGCAACTACAGGCTTTTTAAATGAGCTTGATCTAAAACAGAATTAGAATTAAGTGCTGGCCGTAAAGTATTTTTCTGATAAAATATGATAAAGTATGTTAGATTGTATACTTTTTTTACTTTTACATATGCATTCTGTTTTTAACGCAGACTTTCATATATTCGTGTTTTTAAAGATTGTATGATGAAATTTTGTTTATATTGAAAGGTGGTTTCTACAGCCAGTCAATAAATAAAAATAAAATAATTATGGTATTACTCCAGTGAACTACACTGGGTACCCAAGACCTTATGCCGCCGCTGCCACCAACTTGTTGAGATAGATTTCTAAAATCAAACGTGGTGGGAACATTTTAGAAGGCCACCTTAGTTATGGTGAGCAGAGAGACTCTTGAGAGTTTAGACAAAAACCCAATCAAGGTAGCAATGGAAAAGCAGTCAAGGCTTAGTCTCGGGGCAGTGCGAGTGTGGTCAGGGGCCCTCAATTAGTCCTCATAGAATAACACACAATACTTCACCTTAGACAGTCGGTTATAAAAAATAGTTCTTTATTTGGGCCTGAAACGAGCAGATAACCATGCCATACAAAACATATATATACATTCTCCAGCATGGGGTCTGGCATGGATTCACATGCTCATGAATATTCCCCGTCGTCAGGCTGGGAATCCTCGGTAAAGAAAAAATCAGTATCAGTTTCGTTTCTGATCTGTCTTTCTTAGTAGTAACCAATCACTGATCTCTGGGTCATACTGCCCCCAGCCAATGACTGCCCTCTCCCTAAGCCCCGCCCCTGGAAGCCATCCTCAGATTTTTACTGCACGCTCAAGTGTTGGGAGTCCTCGTGTTTAGCTCTCGAGTTTTTTACTGCGTTTTCACGCCTTTTCAGGAGAATTTCTCATTTTTTCGGTTTAATCGAGCCTCAAGCTCCACCGTTTCTACTTCCGATAACGGGGACCCGTTTCGGAATTCTTCTACGCCCCTCAAGGGTGAAGTTTTCGTCGAGTTTACACTTCTTGGAGGATTCCGGAAGATCTGCAGCCTACCTCAACGGACATGGCCCAGGACAAGGGGAGCTCGACGCCCGGATCCAAGCTGTTCAGGAACTGTCCTGGATGCGGATTATATAAAGTTTTCAAGGAGGACGAGCATTCGCGATGTCTCTATTGCCTACATGGGGACAAGACGCACGTGGAGAAGGACTGTGCGTTCTGCAAGAACCTTTCGGAACGGACCAAACAAGATCATCGTTCCCGCCTCGCCACCTGGCTGGAGAAGGGCACAGCAAGTGAGAAGGCGAAGAAGAAGTCTGAGCGGGCTTCTAAGTCCTTTGAGGGCGCACCGGCGACGGGGACCCAACAGAAGGCCAAGCACCGCGAGTCCGCGGGCTCCGGGAGCGCCGAAAGGTCAGGCTCTTCGGTTGCCAAGCAGGGCGCTACTTCCCCAGCACGTTCGACCACGAGCCAGCGCTCTGGTTCGGGGAAGAGAAAGTCTGAGAACCCGGGTAGGCCGCTGGAGCGGACCCGGTCGATCTCGAAGGGGGAGCGAGGCGCTGACCCTCCCCCCAAGGCAAAGGCCCAGGACGCACCTAAGGTGGTGAGGGCTTTGATCCACCCGGCTAAGGCCTCTACTGAAGTGGTCGCTGCGACCCTGGCGGAGCCGGCTGAGACTACGCCAATGGAAACGGCCTCTGGGCCCAGAGTATCCATGCTGCCGCGGAGGGAATCCTCTTTCCAGCCCATCGCTAAGACCCCCGTGAAGCCCCCGGCTGGAAAAGAGGGTGGGGGGGGCAGGTGGCCATTACAGACTCGGAATCAGCCTCTGAGGAGGAACTGGTGGAGACCGAGTAGGGCCTCAACGAAAGGTCCTTAGTCCTGTCATGATGCCTGCCCCCGGGCATCCAGACCAAGTCCATCAACCCAGGAAGCAGGCATCATGTCATCTGGAGCAAGCCCAGCAACCCCGGTTAGGGGCCATCTGGGTACAGTCCTGGCGCCTGTGGCGCCAGGCTCATATGGGACATCAGTCCTGGCGCCATAGGCGCCAAGCTCATATGTTTAAACTTACCTGATGCAGACCATGCTGCAAGGAATCCAAGCCCTTGTGAGGCTTGGAAGGGACTAATTTACCTAGGGAACTATTTTGTTACTCTGGTGTGGTTGTGGAGGAATACTACCTGGGACTACTTTGGAGGCTATTTAAACCACACCCGAAGAGCAGCACATGCTTTGCGTTATTCTGCATCCTGCAGCGTGACGCTCACCGTGCCTGCAGTCAGCATCCAGCATCCTGCCATGCCGGCTTCGAGTCCAGAGCGCCTAGAAAGGAGGAGAAAGAAGAAGAAAGGTTACAACAAGAACTTTACTGGATTTCTTACCTGATTTCGGATTCAACTCATCTTTGAACCAGAAAAAGACTTCATTTTAAACGCGTCGCTTCGCCAGCAGCAGCGCCGCTCCATACTTACCGTTCCTCGCAGCACCACCACGGTCTGGGGCTGTCTCCATCACTTGGTTACCGCATTCCAGCACCTAAGAGGGAACAAGGAACAAGGAAAAAAACGACAAGGTGAGCCAAGGGAACAAACAAGGACAATCTCTTTCCATCATATATTTACCTGATTTTACCGCTGGAGGTATTAATCACCAGAACGCCAAATCCTCTTTCGCTGCACCTGCATGAAAAGAGAAAGCAGCAAGTTTAACCTTGGCAACTTTTACCGGACAGTGTTGGATAACACACACTCTTACCTGATCGCTTTCAGCTGCCACAAGACTATCTTCTTTTGGATCAAAGCTGCAACAGAAAACAAAGGAATTGGACAGAGTGATTACTCGGACATTGTGAACTCTTTAGAATAGTGAGGTAACTGGCCATCAACGCGCCCCTGCATTCCTCGCAGGATGGAGAGCTCATCATTCAAAACTATAAGGTGAGCTTTGTGAAAGGGAATTATCGGGGTGATAAGTGGGAACGCAGTGAGGTGCTAATACTCGAATCCACGGGTGGCTAATTCCCTTTCCCCGTCTTTAGGAGACTAATTCCACGGGTCAAGCAGACGAAGCTAGGTGGGCCAGTCCAGTCAGTCATCTCTGCACTACGCATCACACTGGTGGAGACCGTGGGAGTCCAGCTCCGTCCGACACCCCTGTGGGAGCCAGGTGAGCGTAACAAGGCCTCAACGAGAGGTTCATAAACCTCAACGAGAGGTTCGAGAAGGTTCGATCCCAGGGGACGGTCCCTGCTGACGTGATCGAAGATAACGACGAACAGGGCCCAGTGGAGCGGCCATCCCGTCCGTCGCAGCCATTGCCCGAGCCCCAGGATAGCTCGGCGGCCATTTTGTTGGCAATCCAATCCTTATGTACCGAGATAAGGATGAGATTACCATGCACCCCGACGGAGGAGCCAGAACCGGGCCTGTCGGGAAGCCCTCCGAACAAGCGGAGGAGAGTCCACCCCGCTCCGCCCTTCGTGCCTGCGAGACCGGTGGACCCCTCATCCCCCTCGCCGGACCCTAGAGAGGATACGGCGATGGATACGGCGACGGGGACGGACGATGACGGCGGCGATGACACAGCGGACATCCCGTCGTCACCTCCCCCACCGCCCCCACCCCCCCCTCAAGAACCCTGCCACGACACCCGCCAAGAGGGACAGGTACGAGAAGAAGTACCGAGTCCCTGATGCCGCCCCCTTGTGCCTCAGGCCCCAGCCACGCCGGACTTGGTCGTCTCGGCAGCGGCTAAGAAGAAGGCAGCGGGTGCGGCGGCTTCAACTTCCACTTCCCCGCCAGACGGCGAGGGCAAGAAGTTGGACTCTATGGCACGACGAGTCATCTCGTCGGCAGCGACGGCAATTAAAGCGCCCAATGCCTTAGCGATCGTGGCCCGCTACGACAGGGAGATCTGGTTCAAGATGGCTCCCCTGCTAGATATCCTGCCTGATGACAAAAGGGCGGAGGCCCTAGAAATTCTGCAGGAGGGCGAGGTGGCGTCGGATCACGCCATAACGGTGGCAACGGACATTGCCGATACCGGATTTCACCAACTGGGCAACAGAGTTTGCCTCTGACGACGAGGATGGCTCAAGGCGACTTTCACCAGGACGTCCAGACAAGAGTGTTGGACATGCCGTTCGACGGCAACAACCTCTTTTGTAAGATGAGTCTCTACAGGCCATCAAGACCGACTCGGAGACGGCCCGGGCCCTTGGGGTGCTTCAGCAGTGACAGCGCTTTCGGAGCCCCGGAGGCAGACAGGGTGCCTCCAAAGGATCCAGCGGTGGCTCCTCCACTTACCGCCAGGCGGCCCGCTCCTCTTCCCAGGAGGCCTACAGAGGTCGCGGCAAGCAAGGGGGTTCCCGCCGTCGTCACCAAGGAGGCCAAGGCGGCAAAGCCGCTTCCAAGCAAGACTGAACCGGCCGGGTTGTCGGGCCCCCACCGAAGCACCCCAGTGGGAGGCCGGCTGACGAAGTTCATCAGAGTGTGGGAGTCCATCTCCACCGATCGTTGGGTGTTGGACACCCTGGCCAACGGTCACTCGCTGGAGTTCCTAACCAAGTACCCTCGCATTCCTCCCGTGGCCAGGAAGGAGAATCACGTCCCTCAACTGCTGTTGGAAGTAAAGGCGATGCTCAAGAAAGGTGCCATTGAGCTCGTCCCCAGGAGGCTCCGGGGCTCCGGAGTGTACTCAAGGTACTTCCTCGTCAGAAAGAAGACAGGCAGTTGGCGCCCCATCCTGGACCTGCGTCGGTTAAACAAATACATCAAGGTGCAGAAATTCAGGATGGTCACCCTCCAGTACGTGCTGGGACAGCTGGAGGAAGGCGACTTCCTATCGTCGTTGGACCTGGAGGATGCTTACTTCCACATCCCCATTCTAAAAAGGCACAGGAAGTTCCTCAGGTTCGTGGTTCAGGGACGCCACTACCAATTCAGAGCCCTACCGTTCGGATTAAAGTCGGCACCCAGGGTTTTCACCAAGTGCCTGGCACCAGTGGCGGCGCGGCTGCACCTGCAGGGGATCCACGTCTACCCCTACATGGACGACTGGCTAATCCGGGCAAGGTCAAGGGAACTCGCCGTCGATCATACGGCGAGGACCGTCCAGTTGCTCATGGAGCTGCGGTTCGCCATCAACTACCCCAAATCCCACCTGGTTCCATCGCAAGTAGCACTGTTTTTGGGAGCGAAGCTTGATACAGTGGAGCAATTGGCCTCCCCTTCAGAGGAGAGGACCAAGACCATCCTGGGCAAGGTGCGGCGCCTGTTAGCCACGGACGTGGCCAGGGTGAGGTCCATCAAGTCCCTTCTCGGGATGATTTCCTCATGCATCTACCTTGTGCCCCTTTGCAGACTTCGGATGCGTCCACTACAGGAGTTCCTCGACGCCCGCTGGTTTCAGGCGAGGGGCTGCTTCGAGGACAGGATCCCTCTCGATGAGGAGTTCCGTCGGGCGATCCTATGGTGGGGCACCCGGGCTCACCGCACTACAGGCATGGACTTTCAAACACCGGCGTTTCAGGAGACGGTGACTACGGACGCCTCTCTGGAGGGTTGGGGGGCCCACACCGGAGATCTCCACGCAAGAGGCCTTTGGCTCCCGGAGGAGAGGTCTCTTCACATCAACATCTTGGAGCTCCGAGCAGTCTTCTGGGCGCTCAAGTCGTTCCTCCCGTCCCTCAAGGACAAAGTGGTGAGGATCTTCACTGACAACACCACCACAATGTTCTACATACGGAAGCAGGGGGGCACCAGATCCCCAGCCCTATCTAAGGAGGCCCAGGATCTGTGGCACTGGGCCGTCGCCCAGGGGATGTTTCTGGTTCCCTTCCACCTGGCAGGAATAAAAAAAACCATCACTGACTCACTCAGCAGGGAGCTGCGCTCGTGCCACGAGTGGGAACTGCGCCAGGATCAAGTGGATCGACTCTTCCAACGATGGGGCAAACCCCAGATCGACCTGTTCGCGACGGCGACTTACTCCAAGTGCCAGAGGTTCGCCAGCAGGTTCCCACAGCTGAGGAGCATGGGCGATGCTTTCTCATTCCCTTGGGACGGCCTGTTTCTATACGCGTTCCCTCCATTGCCGTTGCTGCTCCGCCTCATCAACCAGCTCAAGAAGTCCAGGTGCAGGATGATCCTCGTTGCACCGGCGTGGCCGAGGCAGATCTGGTTCCCAGACCTTCTGGACTTGTCAACGTCCCCGCCAGTTAGACTGCCGGCGGACGCGGATCTTCTCTCCAGAGAAGGTGCCATTCTCCACCACGACCCACAGTCGCTGAACTTGCAGGCCTGGCTCCTGCAGCACTAGAGTTTGGAGGGTACGATATCCCGGCTGATTGCAGAGAGGTTCTTGCAAAGGCCAGGGCGTCCTCAACTCTCAAGTGTTAAGATCATAAATGGAAGAGGTTCTCTGTCTGGTGCCGTGCACAGAAGATTAACCCTCTGTGAATTACGCCCCCTCAAGTGCTGCCGTACCTGCTGTCGCTGGCCAAGGCTGGACTGGCTCACGCCTCCATCAAAATACATCTGGCTGCCATCTCCCGATATACCAGGACGACGGGACGGGCGTCCTTGTGGTCTCATCGCCTGGTGAAGGAGTTTATGAAGAGACTATTCCGATCATTCCCGCCCGTGAAGGCTCCTGCCCCGGCGTGGGAGCTTAATGTGGTGCTGACCAGGCTCATGGGGGCCCCATTCGAGCCTATGCATTTGGCGCCTTTGAAGTTCATGTCATGGAAGGCAGCGTTCCTCGTGGCCATCACCTCTGCATGACGAGTGGGAGAGATTCAGGCCCTATCTTGCAAGCCTCCATACTTGACTTTTCATGACACAAGGGTGGTGCTGAGGACGCACCCCTCATTCATGCCCAAGGTGCCGTCGGACTTCCACCTCAGCGAGCCGTTGGTGTTACCAGTTTTCTTTCCGTCGCCTTCGACGCCGGCCGAGAGGACTTTGTACTCGCTGGATGTAGCTAGAGTGCTGTCCGAGAGCCCATTCGACCAGAGCGATCGCTGATACCACGGCGTTCCTGTCTGGTGTGCCCCTGCTGGACATCTGCAGGGCTGCTACGTGGAGGTCGACGCACACCTTCACAAGATTCTACTGCGTCGATCAGGACTCCGGGAGGAATCCAGGGTCGGCCAAGCAGTGCTGCGCAACCTGTTCGCTTAAGGTGAGCCTGGTGAGGAGGTAAGAGATGCTTAATGTTGAGCCTGCTGCCACCTCCCGTGGTTGTGCATGTGTATACTGCTATGTATTGTTTTATTCATGAGCATGTGAATCTATGCCAGACCCCATGCTGGAGAAGGAACAAGTTACTTACCTGTAACTTTTGTTCTCCAGCATGGGTCTGGCATGGATTCACATGCGAACCCTCCCACCTACCCCTCTGCTGCTCTTCACTTGGTCATACTGCCACTTGGCGTGCTACCAAATTTGAGGATGGCTGCCAGGGGCGGGGCTTAGGGAGAGGGCAGTCATTGGCTGGGGGCAGTATGACAGATCAGAAACAAAACTGATACTGATTTTTTCTTTACCCAGGATTCCCAGCCTGACGGGGAATATTCATGAGCATGTGAATCCATGCCAGACCCATGCTGGAGAACAACAGTTACAGGTAAGTAACTTGTTCCTTCACCAGTATGTTCACTTACAATACATCATTAAACAACTAACCATGTACAGGTATGTAATGCAGATGTAGATAAAATGAGGAGAACCAGTCACAAGTTCAAATCCCTATTCTTTAGAAGTCCAACCCTAGGATGTATGGGGCCTAGTGCCCAAATGTCACAGATTCTAACAGCCTTTCTCATAAGAAGGTGTTCTCTAAAGGAATGCAATGGTGTGTGGTGGTGTTTCAGAATAGTTTCAAACTATTTAAAAGTTCATCAACAATTTACCAGAAGACGGGTCCGTTCTCTGCTCTCTTCCACACTTAAGGCTAACCCAGGGTCAGGATTCTTGACGCAGGTTCGATGACCAAAGGTAAGTAAGAGGGAGATAGAAGATAAAGGGCTTATCCTATAGAAGACATGGGGCCATGGGGGGTGGGGGGAGGGGGGCAGGCACAGGTATGCTTTCTTGCCTCCCTGACTCCCGACTTACTCAGGGATCATAATGGGTCATCCGGCTGTCACTGGGGGCACAGTCTTCGTCCTTTGTTCGGGTGAGATGTGGCCAAGGGTTGCAGGTTTGTGGCTTTTTCCGGTCGGGAGAAACTGCAAGCCCAGTCGATGAAGAAATGCAGACTTCTACGATACAGACCTCTTCAGGACACTTCACAAGATGGAGGAAGGCGAGTTCCAGCGACGATCACCGTTAGCAGGTGATGCCAGGTGTCCTTCAAGTCACGGTCAAAGAAGTAGCTCCAGGACAGGTTCCCTTGATGATAGGAATCTAAGAATGCAGGGGGGGGGGTGACTTGTGGCACAAGCTGGCAACCACCGAAGTTGGAAAGGTAGCCCATGAGAGAGCTGGGCATTGCAGGGACACTTCGAAGGCACCGATACGGATGAGGGGGAGGATCCGGACACGCCATCCTCAGCCAGGGCCTTCTACGAACGTCTTGCTGGTCTGGCTGAGTACCTGGGCCTACCCCAACCCGAGGTCGAGCAACCGACAGAGGGGGTTCTGGCTGAAGTCCTCACATGACGCCCCTCTGCCAAATCAGGGATTCCTATGCAGATCGATATAGTCTCCCTGGCCAAGCAGGGTTGGCTCAAGCCCCACTCGGCCTAGCCGGTCAATCGACGCCTGGACGCCAAGTACAGGCAGATGGAGGGGGATGCACTCTTGCTTTCGGCCCATCCTCAGCCACACTCCTCGGTGATCGCTGCAGCATCACTATTCTCCAAGCCTCAGTCGTCCTCAGCTGCCTCCTCTGCGGCGCTGCTAGGCAAGGAGGAGAAGATCTCGGAGGCGTATTCTTTACATCTACATCAAGCCAAAGCCATGCTGGCAGCCGCCAACCAAAGATTATGGCGGGAAATTGCGGACTTCGTCCCGGAACTCACCACCCAGAGCCAATCAAGCTTTAGGGCAGGGCTAGCCGAGGTCAAGCTGGTGGCGCATGACCTCATGGAATCCACAGTGGCTCATATTGATACCTCAGGCCGTGCCATCTGTATTGCCACGGACATGAGAAGAACAGCCTGGCTCCGGGCAACAAAATTCAACTTGGATGTCCAAGAACGCATTCTAGATCTACCGTTCGAGGGGGGGACCCTCTTCCACTCCTCTACGGACGAAGAGCTGGACAAGAAGAAAAACAGCTCACACACAGCTAAGTCTTTATCCTTCCTTACAAAGACCACGCCCAAATCGTACACCCAATCTCAGCAGCGCTCAGAAAGGGGTCGTACATACGTAGGGTTCCGCAGCTTCCAGGAACGCAGATCCAGGCAGCCGGACCGCTCGCTGTCTCAGAACCGGCGCAAGCAACAAAAAAGGGGTGGGGGTAAGGGCGTTTTCCAGTCCCCCTCCTCAGTGACAGCCTCCGAGGGAAAGAAAGAATGACACACCCTTCGGGTCCACGTGTCTTCATTGGGGGGCAGGCTTGCTCTCCATGCACATTTCCGGCGCCAGAATTCCACGGACCAATGAATCCTATCCGTAGTATCCCTGGGGTACCGCCTTCCTATCCCTACCTCTCCTCCCCTCCACTCCCACAGGTTGGGACAGCAACTCTTTTGGCGGAGATCCGGTCGTTCGCAGAGAGCCAGGCAGTAGAGGAAGTCCCAGCGAGGCTTTGGCTTTTACTCCAGGATTTTCGCCATTCAGAAGAAGAACCAGGCGGGCCTGAGGACGCGTACCTACAAGTCCCTATTTGGCAGCCCCATCGTTCTTTCCTACGGTTCAAGATCATGGGCTACCATTTTCAATACAAGGTCCTTCCTTTTGGCCTCAACTCGGCCCCCAGGGTCTTTACCAGACTCATGAATGCGGTGGCGTCCCTCCTCAGAGCGCAGGTCCTCCACATCTGCCCATACCTCGACGACTGGCTTGTCAGGGCTACATCTCCAGAAGCGGTTCACCACTCTTCCCATGCCCTTATGAACACAATGCACAATCTGGGCTTCTCGCTCAATCCCAAGAAGTCACAGCTGCAGCCTACGCAGACTCTAACATACTTGGGCCTCATCTTGGACATGTGCTCCGAGAAGGTATTTCCGTCGGAGGATAAAATCGCAGCCATCAAGAGGGCTACCACCCACTTCCTCGGCAGAGAAGTGACCTCGGCAAAGTGCTACCAACATCTCATGGGTTTTCTGGCAGAGGTCCTATTAGCTGTTCCGCACACGAGACTAAGGATGAGGAGGATTCAGCTGCACTTGGAACTAGGAGCGGGGATCTCAATCCGAGATGATCAACGTTCCTCCATCTCTCTACCCGGACCTGACTTGGTGGTCCAGGGATGGCAACCTGCGGACGGCCAAGCCCTTCTGCCCGCCCACTCCGCAGGCCACGATCACCACAGACTCCTCGCTCGAGTGCTGGGGAGCCACCCTGGTCGGTCTCTCGGTCCACGGCACCTGGACTCGACAGGAGCAAGAATTCCACATCAATTGGCTAGAGCTGAACGCCATCTGGCTGGCGCTCAGGGCATTCCTACCACTTCTCAGGGGCAAGGTTGTCCTCATCCAGACAGACAACTCGACCAGCATGTACTACATCAACAAGCAGGGAGGCACCAGATCCCCTGCTCTGTGCAGACTTGCGATCAGCATGTGGGAGTGGGCCCTCAAACGACATTTACCTCACGGCAGTCCACCTCTCGGGGGAATCCAACCTTGAAGCGGACAGTCTCAGCAGGCTGGGAGCGGACAATTAGGAGTGGCAGCTAAACAACCTCGTTTTTCAGGAGATCTTCAACAGGTTGGTTCACCCCCAGGTGGATCTCTTTGCCACTTGGCACAACAAGAAGTATACCCAGTTCGCATCCTGGCAAGGTCAGGGCCCCTGCTCTGTGGGTGACCAATTTCACCTCCAGTGGACTGGCACAAAAGCCTACGCCTTTCCGCCCAGCCATGGTTTTCGGAGCTGCTCAGTCTCTCGGAAGTGCCCCTGATTCACCTACCGATGGGCCCAGCACATCTTCTGGCACAGCAGGGGGGCAGAGTCATCCACCCTGCGCCAGGGAAACTAGCCCTCACAGCCCTGTACCTGAGCAGGTAACGCTCCGGCACCATAGCCTCTCTGGAGATCATACAAGGCGCCAGGAGCAAAGCTACCAGGGTCCAGTACAAAAGCAAATGGACCAGATTCTGCCTCTGGGCAGACTTCAAGGGAATCGACCCCCTGGCGTGCACCTTGGACGACGTGCTCTCCTTTTCGGCGCACCTCGCTCATTCAGGCGTGCAGGTGGACACCTACTGCACATACCTCGCAGCCATTGGGGCTTACAGGAACTCGGAGGAGGGCATTTTCTCCTCCTCCAACCCTATCAAGAAACATCCGACGAGTCTTGCAAGGCTCTACCCGCCCGTCAAGAGACCGCACCCACTGTGGAACCTTAACATTGTCTTGGGCGCACTGGCGCACAAACCGTTCAAGCCAATGGCGTCCGTGGACGACAGGCTGGTCACCATCAAGACGGCTTTATAGTCGGCCTTACCTCGGCTTGTAGAGTCCGCGAAATCCAGGCGCTGGTCTCCTCTGAGCCATATGCCACCTTTCACCAAGGAAAAGCTAGTCCTGCGGACACACCCGGCATTTCTGCCCAAGGTTCCGTCTGCTTTCCACTTGAACGAGGAAATAGTCCTTCCTATGTTTTTCCCCGATCCCAAGGACGAAGCACAGAGTGCTGCACTGCCTGGATGTCAGGCGTGCCCTGAAATTCTACTTGGACAGGACCAAGGGCTTCCGCAAATCGGACGCCCCCTTTGTCACTTTCGGAGGCTCAAGATTAGGCTATCGGGCCTCTAAGGCTTCCATATCCCGCTGGATGGTTTCTGCCATCAAAGAAGCGTATGAGGGCCAGCACAAGCCTCTCCCAGCCAACATGCATGCCCACGCAGTCAGAGCCAAGGCAACGGCCATCGCATTCCAGCAGCATGTCCCTTGGCAAGTCATAAGCAGGGCGGCCACTTGGGCCTCTCCCTCGGCTTTCTGCAAGCATTACTGTTTGGATTCCGGCTCTGGAACTGATGCAGCTTTCGGACAGGCGGTTCTCAGGAACCCATTTGCTTAAGGAGGGTCTCCTCTCTACCTTGGGGCTACAATCAGTTGTAATCGCCCATACAGTACGGAGGAATGGGGACGGGACGTAAGAGTAATTATAAGTTACTCACTGGAGTGACAACGTACTCTTATTCCATAGTCCCCTTTCCTCCATGCGTCCCACCAACCTCCCCCCTAATAATACTGGTGTCATTAGGCAATGTTAAATCTATTGTAGACGCGTCAATGGGGACTGAGGTGTGGCGCCGGAGGGCGGAGTGTTACGCTCACCTGACTCCCACGGAGACGCTGGCCTGGTTCGCGCTGCTGACCTCTTCTAAGGTGATGCGCAGGGTTCGGAAGACGGACTGGACCGGGCCCCCAAATCTGGCTTGTCTGGCTCGCAGAAGTATCCTTCTGTAGGTGAAAATAGGGGATTAACTGTCTGCGGGGTAATGCAATCGGCCTCCCACTTTCCCCTCTCACCCTCCTCGAAACCCTTCTGTGATTCCTCGTAGCGTCTCACCTTAGGGTCTGGAAGGACGAGCTCTCCATCCTGCTTCTGATGCAGGGGCGCGTTGGTATCCAGTTACTTCACTGGATTTTCGGATTGGTGAGAACCAAACATGCTTGGCTTCCAGGTACGTTTTTTGATAAGAGATTCCCCTTGTGTCCATGCATTAATGTACTAATGCTAGTGTCTTTTTCCCCATAGGGGCCGGGGTACGGAATGCCGGGGAAGAGGCACCGACCCGAGATGAGAGGTGAAATCCTTGTAGAAATCAGGTAAGTCTTTAATGAGCGTTTTTTGGTAATGTCTTTTCATTCGCTCATTTACGCTGATGTCTCTTTTTCCCCTTAGGGGCCGGGGTCCGGAAATGCCAGGATGTGGCGCGGACCCGAAATGAAGAGGAAATGAATCAACAGGTAAGTCTTAACATGGAGATTTAGCTTTCCTTATTCCCTTCTCTCTCTCCCCTTTTGTCCTGGTCTTTTTCTCCCTAGGCGCTGGGGCATGACTGCGAATCCGGATGATCGCTGCTGGACATGGAGGCGCCCTGTAAAGGTGAGTGGAATGCGGCGCTGCAGCGATCGACGCGATGAGCTTTTAAATAAAAGTTTTTCGAGGGGATTGGGTCCTCCGACGTATTCCATATCTATGACCTGTAATCACCACAGCTGTGCTGCTTCGGAAACTTTTTTCGGCGTCTGCGTCCTGCGTCGATGACGTCGATGCGCCGTCGTCGAGGGCCTCCTCCGACGTCATCCGATGTGATAAGTAGGACGCACGACGCCCGTAGCCTCAGTTCCGTTTTTTCCGCGAACGTGTTGCTTCGTGATTCTCGGTTCACGCCTCGACTCTTTGGAGTTCTGTTCTTCTCGGTTCTTCGAACCTGTTCGTTTTGTGCAAATCCTTCGTGTGAAGATGTCTTCTACTTCGTCTTCGACCCCGCGTCCGGGTTTCAAGAAGTGCGGGGAGTGTGGGTCCAAGATGTCGGTGACGGACTCGCACGACGCCTGCCTCTGGTGCCTCGGGGAGGCCCACGACACGGATGACTGCCAGTCGCTCACGTCCAAAGCCTTACGCGAACGTAAGAAGTTGTCGGTAGGTCGGGTGTCCAAGCCCAGGAAGTCGAAGTCTGCGGGGCTTTCGACGGATGATTCGAGGGGTGACTCTCCGCGTCATCGTCGGAAGTCTCGTGGGTCTCCTTCTAGGAGTCGGTCTCGCCACTCCTCAGCCTCTTCGAGGCGTTCTCGGAAGCGCCAACACCGGTCGTCTTCCAGGTCCTCCTCGGAGGACTCTGCCCGGCATGTCGCTTACCCCACCAGCCGTGCGACGCCGGAGGAATGGGCTTCCTTCGGGAAGAAAATGCTGGCGATTCTTGAGTCGCAGGGTACTAAGCCGTCCGCGCCCCCGAGTGGGGTCGGTCGTGTGAGGTCGAGAGACACCGCTCGCATGAGTGGTCGGCACGAGTCACGGGAGAGGTCCCGTTCGGACAAGGAGACTCGTTGTCGCCGTACCCGTTCCAGGTCCCGGTCCTCGACGCGTTCGAGACCGTGTGCACCTGTGAAGTCTTCGAGGAAGACATCGACGTCTGAGGCGTCGAGGGCGTCGACAGGCTTTCTCGAGGCTCCGGCTTCGAGGAAGTCGTCGAGGCCGTCGACGCTCGGGTCGTCGAGGGACACGCTCGGGGCTCCGGCCTCGAGGGCTGTGTCGACGCCGCCGATGCTGGAGGCGCTGCGTCTGACGTCGACGCCGATTTCCTCGGCGCCGATCCTTTCGGCGCCGATGCCGGTTCTCTCGACGCCGGCGCCGATTCGCTCGACGCCATCGACGCCTTTCGTGTCGGAGGTACCCAGTGGCACGGGAGAACCCCCTAGGAAGGCTCTGGTTAAGAGCAAGCACTCTCGGGTGCCTTCTTTTCGCCACCTGGACTATATTTCAGAGGCGGATGAGGATTCTGATGGCCTGGTTCCTAGTCAGGTTCCAGATGAAATTGTCTCGGGCCATAGTCAGTTTGACGATTTGAGACAGTCACTGCATGATGCCAGTGGACTGGACACCTCTCCGGAGGTGGAGTTTTGTAGACCTGAGCCTGGCTCTCATGCCGATTCCTCGTACCGGCGCCTTATGGCTAGGGTTTCCGAGTACTTGGGATGGTCTGCTCCCCCGGGGGAGTTTGTGCAGGATGATCTGACGGACATCCTTGATGTTGGTCCCCCAACTGACCCGGTACTGCCGTTCCATATGGCTTTACAGAGAAGGGTGGCGGCGGCTTGGACTGCTCCTGAGAGTCTCCCGGCAGTGGGCAGATCCTTGTCGCGGAAATACCGTCCAGCCAGTAGCGACCCCTGCTACTTGACCAGGCACCCCACTCCAGAGAGTTTGGTGGTGCAGGCGGCCACGGCCCCGGCAAAGCAGGCGTCGTACCCTACCATCTCTCCTGATAGGGACGACAAACGTTTTGATGGCTGGGCGAAGAAAGTGTTTTCTTCTGGTGGTATGGCGCTTCAGGCGGCCAACTCCATTTGTGCCTTGTCTCGTTTCACACACACTCTGTGGAACTGTGTTGCGTTGGCGGCTGAACATATTCCCGAAGGGGACGAACGGGATGGTTTCCTTGCTATGGTCCAGGATGGTAAGGATGCCATGTGTGAATCTGTTCAGTCGGGTTTGGATTTAGCTGAATGCGTCAGTAGGTCCATGGCGGCGAGCACCGTGATACGCAGGTTTGCGTGGTTGCGGAAGTCGGGATTTGCTCCTGATGTGCAGTCCCGGCTCCTCAACATGCCCTTTGACGGTGAACACCTTTTTGGCAGCAAGGCTGACGAGAGCCTTGAGAGGTTGCAGACCTCAAAAGCTGCAGCGAAGTCGTTGGGCGCTGCAGTTCGCCAACCTCCGCCTTTTCGTCTTAGGGGACAGCAGTGGAGGGGTGGTTCCTTTCGCTATTACTCATCCTTCAGTAAAGCGAGAGGAGCTGGCAGTCAAAGAGGCCACCGCAGGGGTACCAGAGGTGGACGACAGGGTACCCGTGGTGCCAAGGCCGCTCGGGCAGTTGCCTCTTTGCCCTCAGGTAACGCCGCAGCCGCTCCCACTCAGTCGTGAGGCCATGTCCCATGGTTCGCCGGTTGGGGGAAGGCTGGCGCAGCATCTTGTAGAGTGGCAAGCCATTACTTCAGATGTGTGGGTTCTGGAGATCATAACCCACGGCTACTGTCTTCCCTTTCGGCACAGGCCTCGCGACGATCCACCGGGGAACCTCTCTTTGCAGAGTCCGGATCCGCTCCTTGCGCAGGAAATTCAAGCCCTGCTGGAGAAAGGCGCCATAGAACTGGTGCCTGTAGCGGAGAGGAACAAGGGATGGTATTCCCCTTATTTTTTGATTTCGAAGAAAGACGGGGGATTGAGACCCATTATGGACTTGCGCGGTTTGAACAAACTCCTCAGGAAGGACAAGTTCAAGATGGTTACTCTCTCTCAAGTCCTCCAGGCCCTTCAGCTTCAGGACTGGTTGGTGTCACTCGACCTCAAGGATGCTTACTTCCATGTGCCGATCCATCCCAAGCACAAGAAGTACCTGAGGTTCGCTGTTGGCGACTCGCACTTTCAGTTTCGGGTCCTGCCGTTCGGATTGACCCGCGCCCCGAGGGTTTTCACCAAGCTCATGGTGGTGGTGGCAGCGCATCTCAGGCAAGGGGGGATTCACGTCTACCCCTACCTGGACGATTGGTTGATCAGGGGGAGCTCTCCCGAGCAAGTCCTGGATCATCTGTCCGTCACCTGCCGCTCCCTTCACAGGCTGGGCTTCTCCCTCAATTTAAAGAAGTCCCATTTGACGCCAACACAGCGGCTCCAGTACATCGGAGCAGTGCTCGACACTTCCCTGGGGCAGTGTTTTCCTCCCCAGGTGAGGGCTCTTCACATTCAGCAGATGGTGCACAAGTTTCAGCATGCCCAGACGCTCCCTGCGTTCGAGTTCTTGAGGTTGCTTGGCCTCATGGCATCCTGCATTCTTCTGGTGCCAGAGGCTCGCCTGCGGATGAGATCTTTGCAGTGGGCACTCAAGACGCAATGGTCGCAGTCCTCCGGCAGGATGTCGGACCCGGTTCAGGTGCCGCCCTCGGTCGCCCGGGATCTTCTGTGGTGGGCCGTCGAAGGCAACTTGATGAAGGGGGCTCCATTTTGGCTTCCCTGGCCGGAGGTGACGATCGTGACGGATGCATCCCTCACGGGATGGGGAGCTCATGCCAACGGGCTGACAGTCAGCGGTCGTTGGTCTCCGTCGGAGTCCAGACTCCATATCAATCTTTTGGAGCTGAGGGCCATCAGGCTAGCACTGAAGGCTTTTCTGCCGACTGTGCGAGGAAAGAGTGTCCTGATCCTGACGGACAATACAGTGGCCATGCACTACCTCAACAAAAAGGGGGGGGCAGGGTCACTTCCTCTGTGCAGGGAGGCGATGCAGCTCGAGTTCTGGGCCATCCAGCAGGAAGTTTCGATCTCGGCAGTTCATCTGGCCGGAGACGAGAACGTGACGGCGGACGCTCTGAGCAGGCAGAGCGCAATCTCTCACGAGTGGGAGGTGGCTCAGGAGATTCTCCTGGAGATCTTCGCCCTTTGGGGGACCCCTCAAGTGGATCTCTTCGCCTCCAGTGTCAACCGGAAGTGCGAAAGGTTTTGCTCGCGGGAATTTCCTCCAAAAGGAGCCTTAGGAGACGTGTTCGTGGTGGACTGGTCATTCCCGCTGCTGTACGCGTTTCCTCCAGTCCCCGTCATCCCGCAAGTGCTGCGGAGGTTACGGAAGTTCGGTTCCCGGATGATCCTCATTGCCCCGGCGTGGGCTCGGAGGACGTGGTACCCGGACCTTCTCGACTTATCCATCTGCCCTCCACGTCGTCTTCCCTACCGAGACGATCTGCTCTCACGGGAGGGGGGTCAGGTTCTCCATCCAGAGGTCAGATCCCTCAACCTTCACGCTTGGCTTCTGAAAGGTTGAGGTATAAGGATTGGGACCTCCCTGAGGACGTGATGGAGGTGTTGCTTTCGGCCCGAAGGCCAGCAACAAAGTCTCTGTACCGTTGCCGTTGGCGTAAGTTCTGCGACTGGTGCAGAGTTCAGAATGTGGATCCTTTTGCATGTGACATCCCCATGGTTCTGTCCTTTTTACTTTCTTTGGCCCACAGGGGCTTGTAAGTGGGTACCGTTAAAGGTTACCTGGCGGCGCTGTCCATCTTTAAACGCTCGTCTGAAGAGTGTTCTTACTTTAAAATCCCTTTGATTTCACAGTTTCTGAAAGGGCTCACTAATGTGTTCCCTCCGTCACCTTTCCTGGTGCCCGGTTGGGATTTAAACCTGGTTCTTAAGTTTCTTATGGGTGCTCCGTTTGAGCCTTTACATTCTTGCCCTTTGAGGCTGTTAACTCTGAAAACTGTGTTTTTAGTTGCGGTTACTTCCGCTCGCAGAGTGAGTGAGTTACAGGCACTTTCAGTTAAGCCTCCCTTCACTGTATTTCACAAGGACAGGGTTGTCCTTAGAGTTCGTCCTTCTTTTCTTCCGAAGGTAGTGACGGAATTTCATTTGGCCCAGAAGGTTGTTCTTCCGGCATTCTATCCTCCTCCGCATCCTGGTAAGGAAGAGGAGAGGCTCCATAGGCTTGATCCTAGGAGAGCTTTAAGCTTTTATGTTTCACGCATGTCCCGGGTCAGAGTGGACGATCAACTCTTTATTGGTTACGCTGGAAAGCGTTTGGGGCAAGCTGTGACGAAACAGACTTTGTCTCGCTGGATTATTTTGGCCATCTCGGAGTGCTACCGCTTGGCGGGTAAGGACCCACCGGCTGGCTTGCGGGCCCATTCTACCAGGGGTATGGCTGCGTCTACTGCCCTGCAGAGGGGTGTTCCTATTCGCAACATCTGTGATGCAGCCACCTGGGCTTCAGTACATACATTTGTACATCACTATTCCCTCGATTCCATCCGAGCACAGGATCTGGCCTTTGGCAAGGCGGTCCTTTGCTCTGCTATTTGATTGGCTATTCTAAATCTTGATTCTAAATTCTTTCCCTCCTCCTTGCTCTGGTACTGCTTTGGGAGTCTGTCATAGATATGGAATACGTCGGAGGACCCAATCCCCTCGAAGAACAAGTTACTTTCTTACCTGGTAACGTTCTTTCGATGGGATGGTCCGACGACGTATTCCATATCGCTCCCGCCCTGCCTTCCCCGCTGCAGAATTTCTTTTGCGATTGCAGCTTACGTTCCGCAAGGCTTTGTGTCTGACTGGCAGTTGACTAGTGTCACACGTTCTGGGGGAAAAAACTACAACTGAGGCTACGGGCGTCGTGCGTCCTACTTATCACATCGGATGACGTCGGACTTCGGGGGAGGCCCTCGACGACGGCGCATCGACGTCATCGACGCAGGACGCAGACGCCGAAAAAAGTTTCCGAAGCAGCACAGCTGTGGTGATTACATGTCATAGATATGGAATACGTCGTCGGACCATCCCATCGAAAGAACGTTACCAGGTAAGAAAGTAACTTGTTCTCCTTTTCAGGATTGTCGGCGAGATGTCTCCGGGATGCGGATTTAGCAGGTAAGGACTTTTCCTTCTTCTGTTCTCTTCTTCTCTTCCTTTGCAGGTGATCCAGGATGCTGGCAAGCATGGCAGAAGTCAGGATGCAGGAGCAGACACGGTGAGCGTCCAGCTGCTAGATGCAGAACAACGCGAAGCACGTGTGGCTGTTCGGGTGGGGTTTAAATAGCCTTGGAAGAAGTTCCAGGTATGTATCCTTCCTCCAATCGGGTATGTATCCTTCCCCGACCACGCCCGGATGGTAAATTAGTCCCACAGGTTAAGTAGTTCCTTTCAGGCCTCAAGGAGGCCGGGATCCTGCAGCATGGTCTGCATCAGGTAAGTGCAACCAAGCACTCCCATAATGAGCCTGGCGCCTATGGCGCCAGGACTGATGTCTTTTATGAGCCTGGCGCCATAGGCGCCAGGACACTGTCCAAAGGGCCCCTATATGGGGTTGCTGGGTCCTTCCTTGAGGACTGGATGTCCGCTTTCGGGGACGCAGGGCTTGAACCGGCTCCCCGGGAGCGGGCATCATGACACAGAGTCAGGCTAGCGCATGCTCCCTGGCCCGCACCCCAGCGCGCCTCTAAACTTAAAGGGGAAGAGGGATTTTTCTGGTGAAAAAGGTTCTGTCTCCCGTCCCTTGGAAGGGACACCCATACAGTATGGAGGAAAGGGGACTAGGGACTAAGAGTATGTTAGTCACTACGGTGAGTAACTTCTAATTTATCACACAAGCAGTAGAAGTATGTACTGTTCCTTGAATCTGTGTTCCACTATTCAGAAAGGTATATTTGCACGTTGGTTGACTATGTAATTTCCTCGTTGAGTGTCACTGCATAACTGACTGGCTCTACTACCCTTGTATTACTGTAAAGTAATCTGAAAGTAACTTAAGGTTTTACTCCCCAAGAATAGGTGTGCCCTATACTGAATGTGTATGTAAAGGGCCGACCTACCTAGAAATACTGTTAGCTGTTCTAAATAATGTCTGTGCTTTGATTTGTGTATTTAAAGCATAGTGTTGTGTTTTTATAATGTGTTTATATGCTTTATGATAGTACGTACTTACCCAAGAATCTCTTGGTCTGCTTGTATATAAAATAAACCCTATATTTTTACAATACATAGTGTGTCAGTGTTTCTTTGGACCATATGTATAATACAATGTCATTGTACTGATTCTATAGCCCTCTCTCCCTCCTACAATAAGCTTGGCTGCTCGGTCTACTGTGAGAAACCCGAAGGTATCTCCCTAGCTAGTCCCCGGGGATCGGTCATCCAGGTGGCCAGGACACAGCCATCGCTATTGGTTGCAGTTCCTGGGGGTGGACCAGTGAGTAGCACCTGGGAAGGGGGTCCTTGGGGAGTGGGAGACCGATGTGTGAGACGCGGTATCCCCCTTCTTTCAACACATTTTCCCCATCCTACCACGTAGGATATTCCAAAACACTGCCCTTTCCCCTTTTTCCACACAAACACTTTCGCACAACACGAAAGACAATGGACTAACACCAGAGCCGTTTACCTGCCATGTCCCGATACAAGGGTCAGGTAATTGACCAGAATCACACACACCCGATGGCCCTTTCCCACAGGGATGAAAGGCGGAGCACAAGAGCACAGGACGAGCAAGGTAGACTGCACGACGTGAGAGTTAACGCAGCACGGCAGTTCAAGAGGAGGTGAAAGACGGCGCGGACCGAGAGGGTGAAAGGAGACAATCGACCTTGCCCTTTCCGACCAAGGCCAGTGAAACCTCTGCAGAAAGAATTATAAGTCTTCAAACAATAGCAGGCATGTGTTGCAGCAGATGTCTATGCTACCCGAGACCCTCCTCTGCTGATAACCAACCCGGGAAAAGACGCTGGTCTCAGTGGTACCAACCTTGAGTCGAAGAGAAAGAAATGCAAGCAGTTCATCACAGCCGGTGAGTCGAGGGGAGTGTCGATAAGAAACCAAACTGTGTTTAACGAAAAATAGCCAACTGCTAATTTGAACTTTCAAAAGCATAAAGGATACTATTGACGAAAGAGGGGGAAAACCAGCAACAGAGAAGTCCGACACCACGTGGGTGCTCACGCAGAAAACTCTGGGTGAGAAGGCCTTGGGAAAAGGTGAGAAGAGGTCAAAGTGGTCATACAGGGGTCTTGCAAAATCCTCTGTACCGTTGAAAGTCTTTGACCGACAGATGATCGGAAAGCTAAGGGAATGAATCCCACTTGAACGCATGAACAGTGTGTTGCAAAGGTTGGAAAGCGTGAACCCAATTAAGGGATATCCACACTGAATCCTTTGAAAAGACATTAAGATTCGTGACTACAAGAAGTATTGCAAGACAAGTCAAGGACCCAATGTTCCCCTTGTCATTTGGGGTTCTAGACCGGCCGAGGGAGATCTAGGGGTGAAAAGTCATCCCCCAAAGTTCATTGAGAAAGGAACTGTTTAGTTGATTTGTTGAATACAATTGGTGAGAGGTCTACGCCCGGAAGAGGGGGGGGGGGACCCAGGGGCGAAGCCATCACTCGAAGTATACGTGAAACATAACTTTGTGTTTGTTGAAAACATCAGGCCCTCAAAGGCAAGAGAATTTTTTGTTAAGAGACTTGACCATCGATGAACCTCATTACTGGCGCAGAACTGTCAGCTCGTGCTGGGAAAGCTTGAGCATGTGCTGTGCTCGGGTGATCCGCCTTGTCCCGTGTTCAAAACGTGGGGAAGGGAGAACACTGGCAATCACATCCGGACTTATTTGTGAACACTTCTTTCTTTATTGAAACCCTATCCCACACTCATTCTGTAATTGGCTCTAAGGAATTGCCAATAGGTTTTTGTTAGTATAGGCCTTTTTATTTGACACAACGCCACAAGGACTGCCTTATTTTTCATTTGATGTTCGAAGGTTGCTCCCGTCTTAGATTTAGTTTTAGGGTAGGTGTTTTTCCACCCTGTAATTACAGTTTAATAAACACACTTTAACTGTGATCCCTTGTGTCTGTGTTTACTGCTGCCATCATGAGTTCCTCACACTACGCTGAACTCGGGTGGTATAGCCTTATACGAAGAGTGGAGTCTAGTACTGCCTCAGTTGAATGGTTTTACTAAATTGGACTTAAGAAAAACTGTCCTAACAGCTTCCCGCTGCACAACCTCTGCAGTTTGGAGTTTTAGAGACAGACCCTCTCAGGGCTCAACCTGGTCCTGGCAGCTTCTTTCTCCTCTACTTCTTCCGACCACTGCATGTACGCCTCGCACTGTCTTCTACAACACTGCTTCCTCTGCTTCTTCTCCCACACCTGCACCTGAGGGGGCCTTTTTAAGCCTCTGTTTCCCTCAGGTGTAGGTCATTTTTAATAATTAGCTGACCACTCCTGCATCTTGGTTCATCTGCATCCCTCTTCCTCGTCCCAGTACTGGGTAAATTGTGGGACTTGAACTCCCTAATGATTTTGTTTTCTTAACCTCTTCTGCCTTGCAATAGGCCATCAATAGACAAATCTATGTGATCACTGCACCGTAAATGTCGACTGCAAACATGGCGCGACGCAGTGATCAGATAGATCACTTCTGCCCTCCTGCCCCGGCCCACAATCCTGAAAACCACACCCCCCCTTACCTTTACTGCGGCGCACTCATGTGTACGCCACCGACAGCCTTGTACCACTGCGCCATCAGATCCTCCCACTTATATGGGGCGGTGCTGACGCTGCAAGGTCCTTTTTTAAAAATCTTATCCCTTGCTTACCACAACGGTAAGCGGGGGACACCTCCGACCCCCGTTACTGCGCCCAAGGAGGGGGGACACCCCCCCGCTCTGCTTGGGCGCAATAATGGGGGTCGGGATTTTTGACCTGTTTCCTTCCCCAGGTGATCCTCCTGCAGAGCTCTACCCACAAGGTCGGGATCAGGAAGCGTCTGCCTCCCCCCAGCCAAATGAGGAAGGCCTAGGTTTTGGGGGGGAATCATTGCTGATTCATCGCAGTACCCTCAGGCGACCACCCTTGCATGCCTACGGGCTCGTGCCTGACCCAAGTGGAGAGCAAGATCGCTCGGTACTGGTAGGCTTCGTCTTCCTCTTTAACATCATCTGCACTGTGCGCTCCGCCGGAATATGCCCCACTTCCCAGAGATGCATCAATGTCATAAAATGTATGACATTTACAACAAGAAAGGAGAAAGGCAACCTGGTCCCATTTGGTTTTGAACCCATGGGTCCTAGGGAAGAGAGGTACTTCCCTGAGGAGTTCTACAGGAGTGGTGACATGCTGTTCCAAAGAAAGAGACTCTGCTGCCCTTCATGATGGCGGTTGAAGCCCCAATTGTGGTAGAAACCGGCCTCTGTTGTCCCAGTGTACAGGGATCTGGCGAGGAAGCACCAAAATACACCTTTGAACCCACCTTTCCTCTCTGTCCACGCATCATCTAATAACCTTGTGGTACAGGTCGAAACTGCAAGCCTGAAGACCTCTACCTTTCCATCCTTTCCACCAGACAGGGAAAATCAAAAGACTGGACGGGTCGGCCAAGAAGGTGTTTACGTCAAGCACTCTAGCACTGTGAGCCGTGAATGCATCTTGTACCATGGGGAAGTTCTCCTTTGGCCTCCGTCTGTAGCCGGTGCGTCAGAGCATGTTCCAGAGGGTGAGTCCATAGGGCGAGATATGGGATGCTTTCTGTCCCTGGTCTCAGACGGCAAGGAGGCGGCACAGTAGATGCTGCAATTTGGCCTAGACACAACGGACTGCTTGGGCAGGTCTATGGCCACTAGCACTGTGGTCAGGCACCATTCATGTCTAAGGACGTCTGGGTGTGCAGTTGACATCCATTTGAGGCTGCTATATGTGCCCTTTGACGGACCAAACTTATTTGTAGCTAACGCTGACAACGCCCTCCTGAAAGCCCAGTCATCAAAGGTGACTGCCAAGTTCTTGGGACTCATGGTCCAGCAGCCCACCACACAATCTTCATCATGGCGCATCATGGCGCAGGGGTTTTCACCCCTTTCTTGTGTTTTCCCTAATGTGGGTTGCCCTGCTCTGGCCAAGAGTTGGGCATCCCCCACGTGTTTGTCACCCGTTGTTTGTGGTTCTTCTCATTCTTTTCCCAGGGCCTTGTACATTGGGTGTTTCCCCCTCCCAATGTACAAGGCCCTGGGAAAAGGGTGTTTCCCCCTCCCATTGATGCGGGGTATGCGCTATAAAGCGCCTATGCTCCAGCTAATCGTGCACTTCGCACGCTGCAAAAGTCAGTCAATTGAATTGTTGTTCCCTCCTCCCTGTCAGCCCACATTACTTTTCCCTCCCCTCAGCTTCAAACACACCCACTCTGACACTTCACTCACTTAACACACCACTATTTACAGACTGCCCCTCCTTGGGCCTGCATCCTACACAATAAAAAAGATGCGAACACAATAAGCTAAAATAACAAGTTAAAACAACATCCACTACTGTTCCCGAGCCCACTAATTATGCGGGGCTACTATGTATTTCTCTTTTCCTCCATTACACAATATAAGTGGTTCCACCTTCTCCCATCACTCGGGGAGGCTCCCTAACACTCCGTTTTACTTTCCATACAATTCTCCTTAAAAATTAACTAATAATAAAAACAACACAAACCACAACCACACCTCACCAATAACCTTGTACTCCACGTGCCCACAAACTCCCCCACTTTTTTCCATATCCACTTTCCCCACTTGTTACCACTTGCAAGAGTATACTCACATGCGTGTGTTCAGCCGAACTCTTACGTCGCAGGGTTCCAACACCACCTCGCACTCTCTCCGGAGCCCTGTCCCGCTCCAGAGAGCAGACAGGAATTCTGGAAAGGCGGCTCCTGTAAACCACTCGATATTACGCCTTTGGGGGACTGATCGCAAGTTGGCGCAGCCCCTCTGGAGAAGCAACCTGGAGACCCCTGCAGGCACGTCAGGGTCACAAAATGAAGGCATGCCCCTGTACGCTCACGCCAGAAAAAGTAGAACCCGCTAGGGAAAAAGGTCCAAGATACACTTGCAAAGGTAACAAGTGTTTATTTCCACAAACTAGAAAAAACATCAGCAAAGGACTCTTCTGCACGAGAACGCTCTGAGCTCTGGGAACATTTGCAGTGCCATATGACTACAAACAGTGTCACTCATGATGTCATACTTTTCAGTACAATTCTACCATCCCAATTGGATGGGCACTACACATATAGGGTCTGCTCCATATGGGATGGCGGGCCATTGGTCCATCTTCTTCTGTCCATCTCCATCCACGTGGGTGCTGCTGGTCTCGTCATCCGTGGTGAAGCTGGTCCAACAGTTAATTTGTTACTGTCATGTAATGCTATTTTATCAATGTTGCGAATATCTGACAGACATATCGATGAGCTGTAGGAAAGTTGAGGTTACACAAACTCACATGCTTCATTCATTCCAAGGCAGCTCAGCAACTCCCAAGGTCCTCCACCTTAGTTTTGGGCTATAATTTGGTTAACCTGCATCGCGGTGCACAAATCACATGACCCATTTATAAAGGTGCGATAGCCTTGCCTTCTGTTCTTAGTTATGTAGCGAGGGGTGTAAAAGTTTTATGGATTTGGATGATACCGTGGCATGTAGGGACAGGATAAAAGCATTGCAAAGCTGTATTTCTCATGCCGGGATCATTGGGGGCAGGTGCCTTACTATCTGCCTTGTAGGATGGTACTGCCAAGAGGCGCATTGCTCCCTTCTCATTACCTTGCCAGGCGCATTCTTCCCTGTGTGCAAAGTCCTGTAATTCTTTGGAACAATGGAGGATTTCATGGGCTATGTGAGACCTGGCCCAGGTGGGGATGTTGTTCGTGCTCATGCGAGGGACCTAATCATCATGCATCTAATACTATTTACCACGCTTGGGCCTTCATTTTAGGAAGGCTGCCATTTTTCTAAGATGGTGTTTGCATATGTGTTTGTTCTATAGCTTGGTTTATCCACTGCGCATGGACAGGTATTATTCCATTCTCTCCAAGTATACAGTCACTTTTGATTAACAATTGTATTCATTTGTTTCTTGCGATTGAGAGATCTCAGTAAACTGTTCAGTTTTCAGATCCTTATTTAATTTCTGTCGGTGATTGGTATATTCCTACCAACACGTGTTTCGACCTTTGAAAACGCAGGTCTTCATCAGGGCCAATATATCACCTCTTTTACATTACATTAATTCACAGTATTCAACATATGATGTTACACAATTCCAACATGAATTTTCAAATTCAATCAGGAAAATGTTTTGGATAATATAAATACTGCATAACAAGTGAATCAAGGATCGTTCCACAACAGCGGGATAAGGTTACATAATCAGGTGGTGACATGGAAGGAAGAAAGAAAAGAAATATTTTGTTTGTCTACACCAATTACTTGAATAGTTAATACCCATTCACTCAATATTCCATTCCTTTGCTCATTAACTCTGAGATCATAACAACAGGGTCCTGCGTGATTCATTGTTTATAAATGTATACCAAATTAATATGAGAGTTAAATATTTCCCATACAATCACATTGGTACAACCACCTTTGGTGAAATCATATCTGCAACATCCATGTTTCTTCCAGGCAATCCTCATTAACTCATATTCTCACTGCGTGGGCAATACACCTCGGGCGTGAACAGACAAGCCATAAATCCTGCTGATCTAGCATTGGAGAGGTATTGCCTTACCTTTCTCTTATAAATCTTGTAGACATTACTTTGGACAAGGTCCAAGGTCAATCAGATGATCTATGATGGAGAATGTGTATAGATGAAAAGATTGCCAAACAAAATTCCATGATTGACACACAACTGCAGGTTGCATTCCTTTTTCCTAACTGATTGTATTCTGCAAATCCGATGGGTTGTTTCCCTCTAGCTCCTTAACTTTGGTGCATTCTTGCTTTACCTAAAGAATCATGATATGAATTACCATGACTGTTTGCTGCACCCAAGTTATTGATTACCATTCTGGATCCTTAAGTGGATTACATATGTGGGATAACAATCCCTATACTTTGCCCTAATACCACTCTGTATCCTTACATGGATTATATGAAAGGGATCAGATTCCCCCTTGTTTGTCAAATGCTAAGGGCATTAAGAAAGAGTGTTCTCAAAAGCCTAACCAAGCCGCCTCTTCTCTTTATCGCGCTCCCAATAGCGCTGTCTGTATCACTGCAGTGGTCTGCTCCGCGCAACCGAGCCGGAGGAGACCATGTCCTTAAATATGGGCTTCTAAAAGCCGTGCATGTGTGATGTACACCTACCTTCCACACACGCGTTGGAGAGACACTGATCTCACTTAGGTCGGTTACCGACATATGCGCAAGGGGGGGAAACTACTGCCCTGCATGTGCAGAGCTCATTCTCGTGCGGGGACAGGAACACTACTCCGCGCAAGTATGTTAAATGAGAGTATCATTTCGCCTATACCTATAGCTTGATGATCAATGGCTTATAGAACTATCCCTCAATAAATTCTTGAAATCCTACTTGAGTTGTAAAAATTATACTAGTTATGACCGAGAGACACTTGTCTCTCTATGTTTCAATTACATAGAACCCATTTAATCCTGGGGCTAAATAGTTGGGCTGTATTTATTCAATCAAATTTTGATTGATGCCACGTTCAGATTGTTACCTACAACTTGTGCAGATAGTCCTGTAACTTGAATAAGGCATTTGCTTACACCCTCTATTAATATTAGTTTTGTGTAATTGGAGATGGAACTCTCCAATAGTTGAGACAATATTGAATCAGCCCTCTATGCGTGCTCACTTGGTTAGTGGGCTATACAAATTGTTTTCCAGTCATTAGTGCAATATGTTGCAGGTTGATCTCCACAATAATCTCAAATGGCATCAAATGAAGTAGTATTATAGCGTGTCAGATAGTAGACGCACACTTCTGCCAATGCACATACAATATTTTTTCTAAATGTAAAGTATTCTCAATCCAGCCAGTAGATAACAATATTTTGCAAGAAATTTGAATATATAACTAACATCCAGAGCAAAAGTAGATCTGTTCTGAGGGCAAACTTGAAGGTATGGTTGCCAATTTATTGTCAACCTGCTGGGAGTATCGGTCCCAGTATACTGGGGATGGAATTGGAAGCATTTGTGTACTATTTGCAGCTCTACTTATCTGTCCTATGTATCAGATCCTCTCTTCATTGGTGAGACAAAATGTGTATTGGGCCATTCTAACTTCTCCTTTTCATAATTCTCTGTCTCTAACTCCAGATCGAGACAGAGACCACGAAGAAGACACTGAGTAACTTGGAGAAGATTCTGAGTGATTACCGGGCTATCAAGCAAGAGAATGCATCCCTCCTGAGTCGGGCAAAGGAGTCCTGAGAGCTTGCTCTTTGCTGTGTCCTTTCATGCTTAATGTGGCCAAACTGTCAGGGATGGGCTAAACTGGAGAGATAGTACTGCCGTCTGCGAAGAGATGCCCGTGCAACCAATATATAATCTGAGCCGTCCATACTGTGCCTCCCTGTCCAGATTGCACTTTGCAGGGAACTGCCTTAGCTGGGTATGGACTGGGGCGTTGATCAAATTTTAAGCAACAGCTTAATTACATGCTGCTGCCTTTGCCTGACTGCCTTTTTACGTTCCTGGGAAGTTCCTGGGAGAAAATCTGTTATCTGGGTGTGATCTTGCCTTGCTTCCCTATATTTCTGCATTTTCAATTCTTTAATGAAACTTTTGAAAATCTGTTCCTGCGCTGGAATTCATCACACATGGGGAGAGTCATTCCACATCGAGGAGAACACATCAACCCTGCAAGCAGCAGAGCATGCAGTTTTGCAATGGCCAGTGTCTTCTGCTCTGCTGGTACAAGAGCTTAGGCAATCCACAGAAGGTGTTAACTGTTTAAGGAGGGAGGCCCATGTTAGCCAATGTAACACATTGTTTGGCTGCTTTCTGACCCATTTGAAGGGGGCTTCAGTGTCACATAGTCTGTCTCACAAATAGGCGCAGTAACTCCTTCACACAGTTGCAGTGCCCTCCACTTCTGTACACTTCTACATGCTCCCAGAGTGATTGTTGCTGCTTCCTTTCTGGCACTAGGTGGAGCTTAAAATAGCTGCACACATTGCATTATTACAGGAGTAATGCAAAAATAAATCCACACCTGTCATAATGTGTCTTGCCTGTCTTTGTAAGCTCTCTACCCTGCCCTGATTCTAAGTATGCTATTTTCCATAGTGTGAATCCTTTTCACATTCATGTTCTACATGTATATTTGCCACTATGAGATTTTAACATTGTAATATTATTTCTCCAGCATGGGGTCTGGCATGGATTCACATGCTCATGAATATTCCCCGTCGTCAGGCCGGGAATCCTCAGTAAAGAAAAAATCAGTATCAGTTTCGTTTCTGATCTGTCTTTCTTAGTAGTAACCAATAACTGGTCTCTGGGTCATACTGCCCCCAGCCAATGACTGCCCTCTCCCTAAGCCCCGCCTCTGGCAGCCATCCTCATATTTTTACTGCACGCTCAAGTGTTGGGAGTCCTCGTGTTTAGCTCTCGGGCTTTTGCTGCATTTTTGCGCTTTTTCAAAGAGATTTTCTCATTTTTCGGTCAAATAGAGCCTCAAGCTCCACCGTTTCTACATCCGATCAACGGGGACCCGTTTCGGATTTTCTACACCCCTCAAGGGTGAAGTTTTCGTCAAGTTACGCTTCTTGGAGGAGTCCAGAAGTTTCTGCGGCCTACCCGGTCATGGCCCAGGAGAAAGGAAGCTCGACGCCTGGAAAGCTGTTCAGGGTTGCCCTGGATGCCAGCTGCAGAATGTGTTCAAGGAGGACGAGCACTCGAAATGTCTCTACTGCCTTCATGAGGATAAAACGCACGTGGAGAAGGACTGTGCGTTTTGCGGGAACATGTTGGAACGGACCATCAGGGACCGACACCTTTGTCTCTCCAACTGGCTGGAAGGAAAGAGCCCGTCAGGTGAGGAGAAGAAGAAGTCTGAGCGGTCTCCTAAGTCCTGGGAAGGCGCCCCGGCGACGGGGGCCCAACAGAAGGCAAAGCACTGCGTGTCCACAGGCACCGGGAGCGCCGAATGGTCGGGCTCCTCGGCTGCCAGGCAGGGCGCATCCTCTCCAGTGCCATCAACCACGAGCCAACACTCCGGCTCAGGGAAGAGGAAGGCCGAGAACCTGGCGAAGCTTCTGGAGAGGCCCCGGTCGACCTCAAAGGATCCAGCCGAGGGGGACCGAGGCGGTGACCCTCCTCCCAAGGTGAAGGCCACAGGCCCGCAGAAGGTGGTGAACGTCTTGATTCACCCGGCCAAGGCCTCTATCGAGGAAGTCGCGGCGGACCTGGCACAGCCTGAGGAGGCTACACCAGGGGAGGCGACCTTGGGGCCCAGAGTTTCCCTGCCACCGCGGAGGGAAGCCTCTTTCAGGCCCATCGAGAAGACCCCCGTGAAGACCCTGGCAGAAAAAGAGGGGGGGGGGCCGGTGGCCATTGTGGACACGGACACTGGTTGAAGTCTTGGAGGGCCTTGACGGTCCCACGGGAGGGTCCCGACGAAGGGGACGAAGAGAGCGACAGCGGCGCCGGCGAGGTTCCTAGTCAACAGTCGCGCCCGTCGCTTCCGGAGCCGCAGGACAACTCGGCGGCCATTTTGTTGGCAATACAATCCTTATGTTCGGAGATAAGGACGAGATTGCCCCTACCACCGACGGAGGAGCCGAAACCAGGCCCGACGGAGGAGCCAGAGCCAGGCCCGTTGGGAAGTCCCCCAAACAAGAGAAGACGGACCCATCCAGCCCTGCCTTTTCAGCCTTCGCGGCCTGCTCAGCCTTTGCCCACGTCCCCCGTACCTGGGGATGACACGGGAACGGACACGGCCACGACGGGTACAGATGACGATGGCGGCGACGATGGGGCGGAGCTCCTATCGCCTTCAGCCTGGGCCTCCCCGCCCAACGAGATTGGGCTTTCCACGCTATGATCGCCAGGGCATCTGAGCTTTTTCAGCTCTGCCCCGAAGAGAAGGAAGGTTTCCTTTACCAACGGCGCAAGGCCAAGAGGAAGACAGTCCTCGCCGTGCCTCTGCTGGATGACATCTGCGACGAGGGTCTCACCCTTCTCAAGAACCCGTCTACGACGCCTGCCAAGAGGGATCGGTACGAGAAGAAGTACCGGGTCCCCGACGCGGCCCCTTTGTGCCTTAGTGTGCAACCGACCCCTGACTCGGTCGTCTCAGCGGTGGCCAAGAAGAAAGCGGGGGGGGGGCATCGGCCTCAACGTCAACTTCCCCGCCGGACGGCGAAGGAAAGAAGCTGGATACAATGGGACAGCGAGTTATCTCTTCGGCAGCAACAACGATTAAGGTGGCCAACGCCCTCGCGATCGTGGCCCGCTACGACAGGGAGTTATGGTACAAGATCGCCCCCCCTGTTGGACTTCCTACCAGACAAGAGGGCTGAGGCCCTGGAGATCTTGCAGGAAGGCGAGGTGGCGTCGTACCACGCCATAACGGTGGCAACGGACATTGCCGACACTGGTTTCCGCCAGCTAGGCAACAGCGTTTGCCTCAGACGACGAGGGTGGTTCAAGGCGACAGATTTCCACCAGGACGTACAAGCCAAGGTTTTGGACATGCCGGTCGATGGGAACAACCTGTTTGGGAAAACAGTGGATGAGTCTCTCCAAGCCATCAAGGCGGACACGGAGACAGCTAAGGCCCTAGGAGTTCTCCAGCAACAAAGGCCGTCCTTTCGGGGCCCCGGAGGCAAGCAGCGTGCCTCCAAGGGATTCGGCGGTGGCTCCTCTACATACCGCCAAGCGGGCCGCTCCTCGTCGCAGGAAGCCTATAGAGGACGAGGGAAGTCGGGTGGATCCCGCCGTCGTCGCCAGGGAGGCTAAGGCGGCAAGGCGTCCTCCAAGCAAGATTGAACCGACCGTGGCGTCGGGCCCCCACCGAAGCACCCCGGTGGGAGGCCGGCTGGCGAAGTTCGTCAGCGTGTGGGAGTCCATCTCCACCGACCGTTGGGTGCTGGATGCCCTGGCCCAGGGGCACGCCCTCTAATTTCTAAAAAAGTGCCCCCGCATTCCTCCCGTGGCCAGGAAAGAAAACCACGTCCCTCAACTGCTGTTGGAGGTAAGGGCGATGCTCAAGAAAGGTGCCATCGAGCTCGTCTCAAAGAGGCTCCGGGGCGCCGGAGTATACTCAAGGTACTTCCTCGTGAAAAAGAAGACAGGAGGGTGGCGACCCATCCTAGACCTGCGACGACTGAACAAGTACATCAAGGCACAGAAGTTCTGGATGGTCACCCTCCAGCATGTGCTGGGGCAGCTGGAGGAGGGCGATTTCCTGTCATTGTTGGATTTGGAGGATGCATACTTTCACATTCCCATTCTAAAAGGGCACCGGAAGTTCCTCAGGTTCGTGGTCCAAGGGTGGCACTACCAGTTCACGGCCCTCCCGTTCGGATTGAAGTTGGCACCCAGGGTTTTCACCAAGTGCCTTGTTCCAGTGGTGGTGCGGCTGCGCCTGCAGGGGATCCACGTCTACCCCTACCTGGACGATTGGCTCATCCGCGCAAGGACAAGGGAGCTCGCCGTAGAACACACAACGAAGACCGTCCTGCTGCTCACGGACCTGGGGTTCTCCATCAACTTCCCCAAGTCCCACCTGGTCCCCTCTCAAGTCGCACTGTTTCTGGGAGCCAAGCTCGACACAGTGGCACGTCTGGCCTCGCCGTCGGAGGAAAGCACAAAGGCCGTCCTAGGCAAGGTGCAGCGTCTGCTGGCCACGGACGTGGCCAGAGTGAGGTCCATCAAGTCCCTCCTTGGGATGATGTCCTCTTGCATTTATCTCGAGCGCCTGTGCAGGCTTCGGATGCGCCCTCTACAGGAGTTCCTCGACGCCCGCTGGATTCAAGCGACGGGCAGCTTCGAGCACAGGATCCCTCTCATCTCCCGTCCCTCAAGAGCAAGGTGGTGAGGATCTTCATCGACAACACCACCACGATGTTCTACATCCGGCCCTATCCAAGGAAACCCAGGACCTGTGGCATTGGGCCGTTGCTCAAGGGATGTTTCTGGTGCCGTTTCATCTGGCAGGGATAAAAAACACCATCGCCGACTCACTCAGCAGAGAGCTGCGCTCGTGCCACGAGTGGGAACTACGCCAGGATCAAGTGGATCGACCTGTTCGCGACGGCGACAAACTCCAAGTGCCAGAGGTTTGCCAGCAGGTTTCCCCAACCGAGGAGCATGGGCAATGCTTTCTCGTTCCCCTGGGACGGCCTGTTCCTATATGCGTTTCCTCTGTTGCCGTTGCTGCTCCGACTCATCAACCAGCTCAAGATGTCCCTGTGCAGAATGATCCTCATCGCACCGGTGTGGCCGAGACAGATCTGGTTCCCGGACCTTCTGGACTTGTCAGCGTCCCCACCAGTCAAGCTGTCGACGGACGCAGATCTTCTCTCCAGAGAAGGAGGCACAATTCTTCATCACGACCCGGAGTCGCTGAACTTGCAGGCCTGGCTCCTGCGGCACTAGAGTTTGGAGGATACGATATCCCGGCCGACTGCAGAGAGGTTCTTGCGAAGGCCAGGGCGTCCTCAACTCTCAAGTGCTACGGACATAAGTGGAAGAGGTTCTCTATCTGGTGCCGTGCACAGAAGATTAACCCTCTGCAGATTACGGCCCCTCAAGTATTGCCGTACCTTCTGTCGCTAGCCAAATCTGGACTGTCTCATACTTCAATCAAGATACACCTGGCAGCGATTTCCCGATGCACCAGGACTGCAGGGCGGTCATCCCTGTGGTCTCATCGCCTGGTTAACGAATTTATGAAAGGACTGTTTCGATCATTCACGCCGGTGAAGGCACCAGCCCCGGCGTGGGAGCTCAACGTGGTGCTGACCAGGCTCATGGGTCCTCCATTCGAGCCGTTGCATTCGGCCCTTTTGAAGTTTGTCGTGGAAAACAGCGTTCCTTGTGGCCATCACCTCCGCACGACGTGTGGGAGAGATCCAGGCGCTATCCTGCAAGCCTCCATGCCTGACCTTTCACGATACGAGGGTAGTGCTGAGGATGCACCCCTCCTTCATGCCCTAGGTGCTGTCGGACTTCCATCTCAATGAGCCCTAGGTGTTACCAGTCTTTTTCCCGTCGCCTTCGTCGCCGGCCGAGAGGTCTTTGCACTCGCTGGATGTAGCTAGAGCGCTGAAGTTCTACGTGGACCGAACGAAGAGTTTTCGGAGGACATCACAGCTGTTTGTGAACTTTGGACCCGTGAACCAAGGGAAGGCTCTCTCGAAGGCTTCCATTTCCAGATGGCTGTCCGCTGCATCATGCACTGTTAAACGTTGGCGAGCCGACCGTTGTCCGGCCGCCCGAGAGCCCATTCGACCAGAGCGGTCGCTGCTACCACGGCGTTCCTGTCTGGTGTGCCCCTGCTGGACATCTGCAGGGCTGCTACGTGGAGGTCGACGCACACCTTCACGAGATTCTACTGCGTCGACCGGGATTCCAGGGAGCAGTCCAGGGTCGGCCAAGCAGTGCTGCGCAACCTGTTCGCTTAAGGTGAGCCTGGGGAGGAGGTAAGAAATGCTTAATGTTGAGTTTTGATGTAATGCTTAATATTGAGCCTTTGCCACCTCCCGTGGTTGTGCATGTGTGTACTGCTATGTATTCTTATATTCATGAGCATGTGAATCCATGCCAGACCCCATGCTGGAGAAGGAACAAGTTACTTACCTTTAACTGTTGTTCTCCAGCATGGGTCTGGCATGGATTCACATGCAAACCCTTTTCCTACCCCTCTGCGGCTCTTCACTTGGTCATACTGCCACTTTACGTGCTACCAAATCTGAGGATGGCTGCCAGAGGCGGGGCTTAGGGAGAGGGCAGTCATTGGCTGGGGGCAGTATGACCCAGAGACCAGTGATTGATTACAGACAGATCAGAAACGAAACTGATACTGATTTTTTCTTTACCGAGGATTCCCGGCCTGACAACGGGGAATATTCTTGAGCATGTGAATCAATGCCAGACCCATGCTGGAGAACAACAGTTACAGGTAAGTAACTTGTTTATTTAACATCATGTGAATCTAAAACATATTCCCATGGTAGAAAGCTGTTTTACCTGTAGGTAACGTCCTTTATCTTAATTGTGCTCTCTAAGGAATTTCTGTATGGTTGACGCATTAGCAAAGGTGGGGTGACAACATGCATTGCAACTAAAGTGTATGAGAATTTCAGTAGTGCAGAAGACTCTGTTTAGTTCGGTTAACCAAATTTCTAGAGCATGCCATCCCCATTCCTCACAGATAAGATACTAAGGATTGAGGAAACTACCAATGTAACCTAATGTAAAGTTGTCTTCTATAGTGCTCAGCTCAATATTTTTGGCAGGCATATAGCTCTGCGAAAAAGAGTAGGGGGCAAATACGGGGCTAGAGACAGATGTGGGTGTGAAATGTGCTGTTTTGGTGTGCAGGCCTGACGTTCCACATTCCTGTGTGCCTACATGATTCTATGTGGCAGTCACAATTGAGTATATGCCTTATCAAGAGAGGGAGAAACCTAGTATCTATGAAATTACTTTGCAGGGACAAAAAGGAGAGTTGCTTGCTAGTGGAGGGGATGAGGGAGGGCGGAGATGTAATGGGGCCTAAGCTGTAATGGGCCATACAGTGGGTTTGGAGGAGCTCCACCAAAGGTAATGTGTTGGGGGTGGTCCTATCATGCATTACATTTCTGTGAGTGAGGGGGATCCATATGAGTAGCTAAAGGTGCTGTTAAGTTGATGGGTGAATGGATCAGTTGGAGAAGGACCCTTTAGTAGTACTGGTCTCGGCATTTAAGGCTTGTGTGAATCTTTAGAGTTCCAGGCTTCCATTGGGATATAATCTGTCGTCCTATCACGTTACTATCCATTGGGATAAGGTCTTCCAGGGTTAAAAATTGTGCATGGGCTGGGCGCTATTGAGATCCTGCTTATAGCCAATGGGAGCCTGGTTAACTTGAAACCAAGAGGGACCAGGAGCTACTTCTGACTCCCCAGGCAAGTGGTGCCATTCAAAAATAGCTATGTAATATTAACTTTGTAGGTTTGGTTAATTATGTGTATAAAAGAGAATAAAGACACACTTAACAGACATTTAAAGCATATTGGATAATATATAAATGGACAAAAAGTTCGAGTTTGCATCTTACATAAAAGTTACATTTGCTCTGTACTAGCTCCTGGTTCCCCCAGCGAAGCTCCTGCTTAACGGATGATGCCTGATATCCAGAAGCTGCATTTGGCTCCTGGTCAACAAATCCTAATTTCGACTGTTGTTTTGGTTCCATTATTATCTGACTGTGGTCTGGTGATGTAAGTGTTATGTGGAGTACATTTGGGGAGACTGACCCGACTTAGTCCGATCTCCATTTGTCTTTGATTCAGAACAGTGCTCCTATTTTTTGTTATTTTTTTTTCAAAATTTGCTTTGATCTAAATTCACACAAGTTGCAGATTTGTATACCTTTCATGGGACTGAGAAATCTATGCAGCGATGGAACAAACCATTAGCTTAAAAGGTCCTACAGACTTCATCAGACGCTGCAGAGTAAAATGATTTGTAAAAGAAAGCTACAGCACAGATCATTCTCAAAATGAAAAAAGGAGCATTTCATTGGCTGGAGGAACAGACTGAATGGAATGTGGGCCTGCAATTGCTTTCTTATGTACAAGGGCACTGGAAGTAGGCAACACACGGGGTTGAAAACAGTACATGTTCTGAGTTGTATTTAACAGAAAAAGGAGAAAAACAGATTATTTTCACATGTAACCATTCATTTAGGTGCAATCAGTCTTATGGTGCGCCCTGCTAGTTTCCTAAAATTACTGATGTTATTTTAAAAGGCGTATTCAAGTTAGAGGTTTGAAAACACATAATTGGCAAACTGGGTAATTTTGTATTTTAATCACAGAATCTAGAAAAGTGTTCTGCAGCCTCGAAGTAGCATCCGGGTGTAGCAGCTAATGCTTCCTGGCTGGTATACAGTTTGACACTACAAAGATGTGTTATAATGTTTAACTGATGCAGTCTCCAGTGTCACCTCACTACGCCTGAAGCTTCACAGTGGTTTCCTGGCTTGCATACATTGTGGCAAATGGAGAAAAGAAAATGGTACCCATTTTTGGATGGTGCATTGTCACTGTTACCTCAGCCTGTCTCGTGCTGGGTAATGGGTGCCAAACATTTGAGCTTGGAGGCCCAGGATTTCCCTTGTGACTGTCCTGTGCCCCTCGGGCATCAGGCCTGAACAGTAGTGTCTGGTAGCTCTTGGTGAGAAATGGTGCTGGAGAGGAGTCTTCTAACTCTGTTAATATGATTGCTCATGTGATGATTGATGCAATTCTTTTTATCAAAACAGTTAATTGGTGCATTACAGGTTATTCAGAAGCTACATATCAGCCAATAGATTATTTCATATTAGCAAAAGAGGATCCTCACTCTGGAAGTCAATCCCTCTACCTACCAGTATTTTCCTCTTTCCCTACACCCCTTCTAATAGAGCTTTACCTAGTGCGACTCAACAGTCAGATCATAAAAATGAAATGTGTATCCATTTCAGGGTTATGAACTTCAGGTTTTTGTGCTTACTGGCATAGTCTGTGAATGGCAAGCAGATGTTTAAAAATGTAGCTGACTGATGGCTCATGGTAGCTTTCAATGTGCCCATAGCAAGAGCATCCCATGTATTTATCCACTGTTTTGTGACCATGGCACCTTTTGGCATACTTCCAGTCAGGCTAGAGTAAGCCTAGCTAAGTTTAATATCTGTGTAATGAAGTAGGAATTGCTGACTGGCATTTGATAACAAGCGTTTTCATCATTGTCTCCTAATATTACCACCAGGGTTTTCCAAGGACATTTGGACCATGGATATGTCCTTTATCTTAGATGGAATTTTCCTCCCATATGTTTGTGCCTGGGTCCATGTCCACTACATGTCAGCCATAGTTCCTACCTCCCCACAATTATAACAAAATAAGTGAGAAACATTGGGAAACATTTTATTTAGAATTTCTAAATTAAAATTCCAAAGGAAAGACATTTCCTAGCAGGATTATTTTCTTGTAGTGGAAATTGACGACTCGCTGGTCCTCCTCCAAATGTGTCACCTAAATTAATTTCCAGGTGTGGTCACATTTCTCCCTCCCAATGTGTCATTTAACCCATTGAAGTGCCATGGCCAAAAGGGTTAAACCTCTGCTAAAGATCTTCTATCTGTCTATGACAGGCCCCATTATTCAGAGCAAACTGCATCCCGGTGCATTTGAGTGCCATCTACTGTGTTTGCTCTATTTGCAGTCAAATGTCTCATATGTATATAAGAGCACATCTCTGTTTCTAGACGGTCACATTTTATCTTTGCGTTTGTCAAATGTTGGTGGGAAGCCTCCTTCATAGAGCTGATCCAGCCACTGTTTACTTCACCAATGCTATACTTAGGAATTATACTCCATGCAGTGATGGCTGAATAAGTACTGAAAGAAAAAAGAGCTAGAGCCTGGTTACAGGACTCCAAAGACCAAGAGTAAATTAAATATAATTATCATGAGAATATGTAAGAATTTGCCAAATGTTGGGCCCTGAAGAAATACTAGGGGCAAAACATATGTTGTCATGGCATGCTTATATAATGGAAATGTCTATTAACTAAAACTGAAAATATGATTTGCCTGATTTTCTGTTAATTACTTTCCAATCAGCATATGCATTCATATCTGTTTTCTATTATTTAGCATGAGTAATCCATATATCCAGCATAATTGAATTTCTGTGTGCAGGTGGTTAATGTTAAGGGAGGAGGCCGAGTGAGAGACGCACATGACTGCAGCAGAAGCTGGGGTTTACAGGTGTTTATTTTATAAGTAACAAGGTAAAACACAAACCTCAAATAAGGAAATGGAAATGTCTCAGCACCAATCAATCGAAGTCTCTCTCACTGTGGTGCCAAGACATCTCCTCCCAACGTGGTGGCAAAGCAAAGGGGCTAACTAGATGCAGGCTTTCCTGGATTCTGTACCAATGACTGTCTAACACCTAGTCTCCTCCACTTGTCCAGACCATAGTCTGTTACCTGGAGTCCCTTGTTGAGGTGAAGATGCATTGCCTCCAGCAGTTGTAGGTACAACGCAAGTTTCCGTTGGATTTGGAGTCAGGAGTTCCCACTACCAGCCTCTAGTTCACAGCTCCATCTCCAATGACCAGGTAGCCCCTAAACCGCCTTTCTTCTTTTTCTCTACTACTACTCTGTTCTCCCTGCCTGGTTCTCGTTCCTCCTCCTGCCTTCTAGTACAGCCTTGTGCCAACCCATCCTCCTTTTTCTTTCCTGCTCTTCTGGCTCTTATAACCTCCTCCCTGGGTTCACCACCTAGTCCTCTTGATGTTACCACCGGCTCCAGACTCTTGCTATCTCCTTCTCATATAACCACCTTCTCCAGGTCTTTACCACTTTTTCCTGTTGTTACTACCTCCTTCAGACACCTGGCACCTCCTACTAATATGATCACTTTCTCCAGATCTTCTGTACCTTCTCTAGTTCTCATGCCACCTCTTGCTTGTTCCTTCTCCCTTTCTTGCCTCCACCAGCCTCCACTTATCGACAGTCATATCTACTCCAACAACCCACAGTTAGCACATTCATGTTGTGGTTCCTCCACCCCTTGTGTGGGCCTTCTGCAGAGGATCTGCACCTGTGAGTGGTAGTTGAGTAAGGGCTGGGATTGGCCATCTTCCCTGAGCACACCGAGACCCGCTTTGGGCTTGGTGGATTGAACAAGGCCTATATCTGACCCTTTCTACTAGCTTGGATTTGAGATTGCCTCCTGTGACCTTCCCTGAGATTGCCTCTACTTACTTGTGATGCATTAATTGTTCTAAATATAGACTAAATCCATGGTTTAAGCTTGCTTAATTCACTGAAATGCTTTTGTTATTGAGCGAGTGGGGAGAGTGATACAGTGTTCCCACCTGTAAAGTTGTGCTCTGTTTGTTTCTCTGTGTGTGGGAAGTTGTGGGCTTGAAATGTTTGTGGAGCCCAGGTGTGTTTCAGGGGTCCTGCAGATCGATAAATCAATTCCTAACACATGTCGGGTGAGACTGTAGCAGTTGCAATGGACACGCTACAGAGTTAAGGGAAGGCATTATTTTCATTATTGGAGATTTCGGTGTGGTTAATGCAAAGTTTAGACTAATTCCATTCGGAAAGGGGTATTATAACATTTAATAGATTGCATTCTCAACAGATTCCTCATCTTGATAGATCATTCTCTCAGGAACAACTGCTCGGAAAGTTTTGATAGGGGTGCATAGTGCGACTTGACATTGTCTCCTTGATTTCTCCATCCTCGATGGTGCTACTTCTAGACGACAGACGTGACGATGATGATCGTACATAAAGCATGCAGTACAGCCCCATAACTCGGTTCCTTTTTTTCTGCACATTCAGCACACTACGTTAACATGGCTCAAATCAATTTTTCAGTGTCCGTGTGTTCAGGCCCAAGCCTTTAGGTTTCAGGTGCTGCCGGCACTGTAGCTCTAAAAAGTCCATCACAGACCCAACTAGCATATGCATGTAGTGTTTGGGATGTAGCATGATATGGAACAGTGTGGCTCCTATGGGCCCATGAACTGGTCAGCCACTAAATCCTCTGGAGTCGTTACTAAGGGGCCCACCCCTGAGAAAAAAGACTGCAGGGAATGGAGGCAGTATAGGAGATCAAAGAAAAGATTGCACTGCCATAGTGAGTGTCATAATTTCTCATCCTCCCACAAGAACAAGCAGCAGTGCAAGCATTGGCGTGATTCAGACTCTTCGGAGATGATGGGTAATTCTTAATCTTCCAATGGAGTACCTAGAGAGCAGTGGGAGGAGTTTAAGGAGAAAATGCTGCAGCTATTTGAGAAAGCCGCAGAAGACACGTCTTAGTCCTTGGTGCGGCCAGCGGGTCTGATGTCGACTGCCCGGAGTCTCCAGCCTAAGGTGTCGAAAAAAGGTCCCACACCCTTGAGCTTGACATCTGCCAAACCAATGAAAGCTTCAGTGTGAATATCACACACAGCCGAGGTGCCAGGCGCACATGCAAGGATTTCGCAGTCGTCGACCTCTCTGAAACAAGACTGGGGCTACGCAACTGAGTCCAGGTCAGACTTCTTGTAGCCCATGCGGACTATATTTGATGAAGAAAGGGACCTCATCCACTTTGGGATGAGCCTCTGGCAGGTGCAGGGCTTGAACACATACTGAACATCATCTGACCAAGTTGAGCTCATGGATCTGGCTGCAGATCTGCACAACGCAAGTGGGCTGGATACGTTCACATATGTCTACTTTGCCATACACCTGAAGGCCCAATATTGGAAGGGTGGTCGAAAAGATGGTTGTTGCCCAGCCAGGTCATTACAGCAGTACAAGTTCACAGATTTCTTGGACAGGGGGCCACAGTCAGAGAGGGTCCAGCCCTTTAACGCAGCAATGGCAGATCCAATCACAACGCTATGGCTCCATCCTTGCTCGACATTGTGGTTGACAGTGACCTCAACAAAAAATATAAGCTGGCTAGAGGCGATCTACATTTTCTTTCTGTTCACCCGACCCCCGAAGAATTGGTGGTCTAAGCCACAACTGTCAACTCAAGGGCCTTCGACGTCGACTCTACCAACAGAAAGGGAGTTGGAAAAAACAGACCCCCTTGCGAACGTTTTTGCATCCAGGAGCATGGCGCTGAAGGCTGTCTGTCTTTTGCACTTTTGCCATGTACTCTGATATTCTCTGGAAGGTGATTTTAGAGGCAGCCGCCCACCTACCAGAAGGGATAGTGCAAGGCAGCTTTCTCGACATCATAAAGGACGCTAAGGAGTCAAGCCCTCCAGGCCGGCCTTGATGCAACCGATTGTGTCATGAAGTCGATGGGGACGGCTATGGCACTACTAAGGGCATCGGACCTTCTAGGAGCAGGCTTCATGCCAAAAGTCCAATCTAAGCTTCTCTTATGAACGAGAGCATCTCTTCATGCTGAAGGACGATAAATCCCTGGAGAGGTTCAAGTCGCTAGAATTGGCAGTCCAGCAACCCTCTAAGCAATCCTTCTTCAGCTCGAGGGGCAAGGGTATAGATGTTACACCTTTGTGAGAAGGGCACGGACAAGCCAGGGCAGAGAAGGTTCTCATGCCCAGTGGTAGAGGGGAAGCGAAAGGCCAGTCTTCGACCTCGAAGTTGGTGGCACCTGCGTCGTCGAAGCCACTTTCAGTTCTCCCCACATGTTTCTCCGGTTGGAGGAAGAGTGTCTGGGTACTTCGGCAGGTTGAAGGAGGTTACTTCCAACACCCTGGTCCTCTAGTTGGTGAACTAGGCTACTGTCTACTTATCCACAGAAAGCCCCCAGACAGACCACCGCCTCCACCTCGGCAGCCTGAGTCCGAACTCCAAGGAGACTTAAAATCATTGTTCATGAAAGGAGCCGTATGGGAGGTGCCTGCCAGGGCGAGAGGTAATGGCTGCTACTCATGCTACAAGCCTGGTGCCCAAAAAGGGGCAATAAATAACTTGGCTACCTTATCGTTGTTCTAGAGATTTTCTCCATTCCAATTGTGGCTCAATTCTTGAAGGGCCTGTCTTGTAAATAAGTTTCCTCCAACATCTTTTGTTGTCCTGGCTTGGGACCTTAATGTAGTTCTCTGCTTTTGAATGGTGGCTTAAATACAGCTTTTGTGGTGGTCATCATATCAGCTACCTAGCTGACATGATGGCCACCAAAAAGGCACTTTAGCATGAAGTAGCCTAATGAGCCTGAGTCAGTGAACTCCCAGCACACTTGTGCAAGCCGCCTTACTTGAAGTTTTTTAAGGAGAAAATCTATTTGAAGTTCCAACCCAAGTTTCTGCTTACGGTAGTGTCGGAATTCCGTATTTCGCAGATTGTGGCAGTACTGGCTTTCTTTCCGCCACCTCAACCATCTAAGAAGGAGGAGAGACTCCATAGACTGGATCCCAAGAGGGTACTACTTTCTATCTAGTAAGGACAGCTTCGTTCCGGCGGGATGACCAACTGTGTGTTACGTTCTCAGTCCAGGTTGGGGCAAACAGTGATGGAGCAGACAATCTCTCGGATCGTTCTGTGTATTTCAGAACGTTGTGAGAAGGCAGAGAAGGAATATCCACTGGGTTTACAGGGCACTGGCCACTCTACCAGGTGTGCGATTCCCTCATCTGTGTTGCACTCAGGCGTACCGGTTAGAGAGATTTGTCAGGGCGTAACCTGATCCTCTTTACACATCTTCTCTAAGCATTACAGTCTGGATTTGGCCCGGGGCAGAGATACCTGCTTTGGCAGGGCGATATTGCAGAGTGTTTTCATGTAAGCTTCCAGCCCACCTCCTTCTGTTATTACTGCTTTGAGAGTCTATCAAGATGAGGAAACTGAGAGAATGCAATCTATTGAAGGAGAAAGGACTTACCAGTAATGTTCTTTCTATGGATTCTTTGCCCACAGATTCCTCATTGCCTTCCCTGCCTGCCCCACTAAGGAAGCTTATTAGCCTTTTCTGTTCTTGTCGGTGAGCGATGGAGGAATGATTGATTTTATTTGGATACTTTAACAGCCTGTTTTAAAAAGAAAATAGGAATAATTAATGCAAAAGTAACGTTTGATGCCATTAGTCTTGCCTGTCTATTCCTCACCGTAAAAAAAGGAAGTATTTTTATTCTGTTTTCCATGCATGGGGATTGTTTTCTTCGGCTGCTGATCACAGGGCAAGAAGGTAGAGAACGGAGGTATGGGGGCGTAGTGCATACTATATATATGATCACCAACATCACGTCCGGAGTCGAGAAGTGGCACAGTCAAGGATGTAGCCGAGAAGGAGATGACGTCGAACCACACTACACCCGCCAAAATTGTCAGAGCAGCTAGCGCGCAGCGGATGATCTATCAAGATGAGGAATCTGCGGAAGAAGAATCCATAGAAAGAGAATTACCATTTAATTTCTCCTTTTGGTTTAGGGTTTACGCCTTTAGGACTGGCTTGCTCTGCTGGTCAGGTAGGTTGGGGAGGGACTGGACCCTTTAGACTGGCTTGCAATAAGAGAATTTGACTGTCCACTGCGATGTACCCAGAGCCAGAGAAAGAAGGTCAGGCCCTCCTCCCTTTACCACCCCCAAAGTCCAAAATCTACTCGTTTGGGGTGGCACCTAGCCCCCTGAGTAACCATCCTGGCAACCCAGAGCTACATTACCAATAGAGGAAACATGTAGAAAGGAATTCCACATGGATTCCACAAAGTAATGTATTAAAGGAGTCTGTCAAGTGCAGAATTTCCAGTTCCTACCATTTCTTCTAATTGTTAATGGCCACTTAATCAAAAGTGCATGTGAATAGCTCTGCCAGAAGATAGCCCTGTATATTGAGGATCCCCAACTCTATTGAATGTCACTTACATGAGAACATTTCTTAGGACCCACAGAGGTTTGTACCTCATAGAAATGTAAATACTTTCTCTGTAACCTTTATTTGGGCATGAAGAATGTGCCCTGGGAGCCTTGTAAGCAGATGAATGTTTAGCTCTATCTTCCCTAGCCGTAGCACCTCCAGTTTGGTCCAGCGCTCCAATGTGTTTTTGCTTTAATTGTTAACTAACAAGGATGTTGGAGTGATGCCTAAATAGGTCACCCTTTCATTACTCCAACAAATGCAAAATCGCTTCTCTAGTTCGGCTATCATTTCGATCCATTCTTAAATGTTCATCCCCCTAGATTTAGAAAAAATCCCTAAGAAGCCTAAAACCTCCCTGGAAAAGATTCCTTCATCTGCTTAAGGTACAGCAGAATGTCATCTACACGCAAGTCAACCTTGTGCTGTAACTTTCCCATTTCAAAACCCCAAATCAGAGGATTCTGCCAAACCTTATGGGAAAATGGCTCTATGGCCAAGCAAAGTCTGTTGTTTAATTTTTTTACACCTTTGTTTATCGTTTTTTTCCCCATCTTTGCATAGTATCGCATTGCAAGTATTTCACATCATATTAAAAAAACACAACATAACAAACAGCTGCATAGCTGCCTTGGAACCTTCACATCTCAGTATAAGTATAGACACGCATTATTAACTCAGTGTGTGAATACAGACACCCTACCACTGACCATGAAATGCACATATCTACTATTTTTTCTGCTAGGTTCTCCCCCCCCCCCCCAATTTCCCTTTTTCCCCCTATATCGTGTTGCCTCCCACTTGTACAGGTTTGCCCTTGGTGCATCCCTGTATACCGCCCCTCCCCATTTCGCACTTTTTCTCGGGGAATGCAGCTCCCCCTCTTCACCAGGTCTCCCTACGGAGGCCCCCTCTCTTCTTGTTGCGCTACATAAGTCTGCATGGGTGCCCATATATCCCTAGGTCAGCTCCTGGCCGAGAGTGATGCAGCATAGTGTTTCTCTCTCCTCAGATCTCGTCATACAGTTCAGCCATTGTGCATAGGAGGGGGTTGGTCCCTTAAGCCATGCCCTGGCTTTAAATGCTCTTGCCAGCTATGGCATGGGTGTTTCTGGTACATCCTTCCCCAACATGTCATGCATACCATGTATTATATTTTGCCACAGGTCCTGCACTTTATTGCAGTGCCATTCCAGGTGTAGGAAGTGTGTATTTTGACATTAGCATCTACCACAGTCTGTGCTTTTATTGGGATAGTATTTCTTTAGCCGTACCGGTGTGTAATACATTTGCTGGAGATATTTCTAGTGTGTTCTCCTGTAACGACTGTTGAGAGATACCTTTCTGGTTTTTATATGTGCCTGTTACCACTGGTGATCGGTCAGCACTGCTCCCAGAGAGACGTTCCCTTTTTGCCTAGCCGTGTCCTCTTCGTCTACCCTTAGCTCCTTGACCATTTTATAGAGGGAGGAGATCAATCTATGATATCTTGGCAGAGCCACAATCATTTGAAGTCTCTGGTTCCCCCGGCATACTTGGCCAGCATGTCTGGCGCTCATTTCTAAGTCTATAATATAACAAAGTGGCAACCCTGTGCTCTGCCCCCTGTCCAGCTACTGCTCCAAAGATATGAACCTACCTTCCACAAATAGATCGCCCAGCGAGCGCACCCCTAGTGCTTCAACGTGTTGCCTGGAGAGTGTTCAGTGAGTCACTGTAATCTCCTGTGTTCTATATATTGCAAAATCTGGGGGTGTACAACCTGTCCTCTATAATCGTCGCCAGCCTGTCCCATGCTAAGCACATGGTATCAACAGGTTGGACTTCTTTGCAGGGTTTCTGGCATGTGCCCCCACAAAACTGCTCACAAATCATCCGGATGAGCAGTGGCCTTTTCTATCCCCACATGCGATAGTTCAGTTAACAGCCGCCCTCCACCACCCTGCATTTTGCACTTGTGCTGCTATATAAAACAGAAACATTTCTGAATAATGCATCACCCCTCGCTCACAGGGTTTGGTAAGCATATTGTATGCGATGTATGCTATCCTGGGCTGCTTGCCTTCTGGAGGCACCATGGGGACATTATTGAATATGTACAGTAACTTGGGTACCAACACCATCTTGGCCAGGGTCATGCAAGGCTGCCTGTGAGCGGTAAACTGATCCGCAACTTCACTTTCCATTCTAACTGATCTAGTACCTTCACGTAATGTTCAGTGTACAGTTTGCTCACTTCCATGGGTACCCTGCACCCTAAATATATCTGATTCCCTTCGGTCAACATTTAAACACAGGGTGGTAACAAACAGAGTTGTTGCTTGTGTTAGCGGAAAGATCTTGGACTTTTCCGAGTTTATTTTCAACCGAGACAATTGCCCAAAACGCTGCACATCTTGCACTGTTGGCAGGAGATTAATCCCAGGCTTCTTAACATACAACAGCATGTGTTGGCGTAAAGAAAGACACAATACTTAACCAGGAATACACCTCAACACCTCTGTGCGTGTCGTTCACGGATGTAACAGGCCAGTGGTTCAATCACCAAGGTGAACAGGAGTGGGGAGAGGGGACACACCTGTCTCGTTCCCCTCGTAAGCGATGTTGATCCAGATACCATCTTGTGCGTAACTACCATTGCACTATGGGGAGAATACAGCAACCATGTCCATTGTATGTACGCGACCCCAAGTCCCGTCCGCCGGAGGATCTCAAGAATGGCCACTCTGAGTCAAAGGCCTTCTTGCCATCAAGAGAGGGCACGGCCGCTGGGACATCTTCCCTGATGTTGTGCATGAGGGCAAAGAGCCGGCATAGATTGTTTTGGGTTGACCTGCCTGGTATGAACCCTGCCTGATCTGGCAGAACCAGTGCTGCAATGTGCGGCTGCAATGGTCTGCTAGCAGTCGTGCTAGTATCTTATCTGGCTTCACTAACAATAATGGTCTGTATGAGGCACACGTCGTAGGGTCTTTTTGTGGCTTAAGGAGGACTGTGACCAGGGCTGCTCACATGGTCTGGCAATGTTCCCTTCTCTAGCACCGCTGCATACATTGCCATAATGTGTGAGATCAGCTCCTCCACAAATTCCTTATAGAATTCGGTTGTTAGGCTGTCTGTCCCGGGAGCCTTATTATTTGGGAGTGCCTTAATGACCTTGCTAATCTCCTCCGCTGTGGGTGGTGCATTGAGGAGCATAGCCTGTTCTGGGTCCAGCCACTCCCAAGGCCATCAGGTCCAGGAAGTCATTTATCTCTGCTGTACTCGTGCTCTGTTGAGATGTGTATACTGTTTCATATTACTTCCTGAACCCCTCGTTAATGTAGTTGTCATCTCGAACCACCTGGCCTTCTGTGTCCTCCACCTCCAAAATGTTCACTGTTTCCCTCTCCTTGCACATTTGGGGTTTTTAGGGCTATGAAAGTTTGCTTAGCTCATTTTTGTGAACTCTCTCCCAAACCCAAAGCCTTTTAAATGAGGTCTTATCTATGCTATTGAATGTTTTTTTGGTGTGCTGGATTACAGACGAGTAGGCACCCCCAGGTACATTGTTCTGTATTCCCCTGCCATAAATAAACTCTGCCATACTAGGCTGGAAAGGGTTTTCATTAACTTTCACCTATAAGCCATGATCATCCCTTTATATTTTAGTAGCATGGTTAAGAAGGGAAATGGACAATAGTATCCTAAACTGTAGGATGCTCCCATTCCCTGCACATCTTTGTACTGATAATAGTCAAAATCTTAGACAGAAATCTCACGAAAATATGTACCCACATTTCCAAAATTAACATCATACAATAAAATTCTAACAGTAATTTGTAGAATTCTTGATTACATAGAAAATTAGTTTAATCACAAAAATGTTTTAAAATGCTCTGAGAAATGTATATTGCAGAGCTCAATGCATTTCGGGAATGTTCCTTTCGTCAGGAGCACCATTTTGAAGTTAGAAATAAATGAGTTTATCAAAAGGTGATTCTATATTCTAGGATAATCAATTAGGTAAAATATTGATTTGATTAACCTGAAAATGTGGCAAATAAGGGTTCCTAGTGATAGCCTCGACATCCAAAGCATCAAATGCAAAAGCCTCGAAATAAATACATTGAAAACATTATTTTTTTTTTAAAGGGGGGAGTGCCCCCAACCCCTGTTTTTTTACCCCTTAAAACCCATTTTAATTAAAAAAAAAAAAAAAAACCTTTACCTACAAAAAGAAAATGCATTTTTTCGAGGCTTTTGCATTCGATGCTTTGTATTCGAGGGAATCACTGGATACAGCAAATAAGCTGTTCTATTAATCCACCCTTCAGATATCATTTCACAAGGGAGATTCAAAAACTAATCTAAATGATAATATATGACAATATTTGTGAGTATACTAATGCTTACTCATTTGGGGTACTTGATTGGGGTTTCAGGTAATTTCGCCAAAGCAAATTACTTCCATGTAATTACTTGGAATGTTTACCCCCATGCCCCCCTTCACTACTACCCATACCCACCCCCTTACTGTCTATCTCTCTATTTAAATCGAAGTTACTTCAAAGTAAATTACTTCTAAGTAATTGCTGGCGTTAAAACCATGTGATACCCTTGATTGGTTAAACGAGGAAAATAGATATAACATACCTTCTGTTTTTAGTAAAAATGGAGTGTAAAGGCTAGGCAACAGTAAGTGTACCCAAGTCTCAGGGTTGTCTCGTAGATTCAGGATGTTAACCTGTATAATACACATGTAGATGATGCGTAAATGTAAAGACTACCCATAGGCGAGTATGAGGACAAATGCTAAGGAGTAAGGATTACCTTATGTGTCTGTCAACAGTAAGCCCATTGTAGATCTTGCTTTGGTGTGATGGTGGCAGGTCTTAAAAGGACATTTTATAAAAGTAAAATCTCTTAATTAGTAGGGAAATTGACTTTACGGGAATAGGGAGAGAGAACATTTGAAAGCGAGTGTTACCCAGAATAAATTGATCACAATTATGTTCTCTACGTTAACCAAAACGTAGTTCACCAGACTGCGAGTACTCCATGTGGAGATCCAGGAAAAATGGCCGCTTTAAGTAAAGCATGAATACGTAGATGACATGATGATAAAGTGCGTAGGACGTTGTTTGTAGACATGTAGACGTGTTATGAGAGATACGCTATAACTTATCCAATGGGACAAATGCATTCTGTGAACCAATGACACAATAAGGTTTCGGGTAAGGTATAGAGAAAAAGAAAAAATTATAAATCTGAATTAACATATGTAAGAATACGAAAAAAGTATAGTAATCAAATGAATATTTCACCTTTACAAATGATGTAGGTTTAAAAATAACAAATTACGAAAAAGGACTTGATATCAAACATAACCATAATCAGACACATACTGAAATTATTACACAACTGTGAACTAAACCTATACAATTAGCTTGGATCATTGTAATAGTTTACAAGACAATAGTAACAAGTAGATGACATTGATCACTCAGAAACAAATGGTGACGTTGGGAGAGTGCATGTACAAATAACTAGATGAAAAAGGGTAAAATGGCCTTTCATTTCCCCTCTACCACTGATGGGGAGTGAGAATCTTCTCTGCCGTTTCTCGGCTTGGGGCGAATGTGCCCTCCTAACATTCTACATATTATGACAATTTTGTTCCTGAAGAAGGGAATGTTTCCGAAACAGGTTGAGCTCTGCAATATAGAATTTTTTGAGGATTTGAACACTTTATTGTGATAAAACTTCATTTTGAGTATATATTTTCTTGACAGTTCGGTCTAAGATTTTGACTGTTGCCAGTATAAAGGTAGGCAGGAGACGGGAGTATCCTACACTTTGGGATACCATTATTGTATAGTATATATTTTTCAACCTTTGTGCCAGGGTTTCTTAAATTCTTATACATAATACAGGGAGTGCACCTTCAAACTTTTATTTTTCATAAGAAGGGAAGTAGGCCACTAAAAGCTGCATTCCTCTGCGTCTTTACTTGCCTTCAGGATCAGTGTACTGTGACAATGCTGGAGGTTTCGTCCCTTCTTCCTTGCGGGATGCATTCTATGTGATTTCTTCTCATTGTTTCCCTCTAAGTAGAAATCGTATAATCTTTTTTTTTTTACTGGAAAATGTTGCCGTAAATATATGCGGGGAAGATACCCCCCCTCTCCCGCAGCCCTCCCAGCCACCCTACATTAATTATTCACCTAAACCTACCCCCACATATATCTGCAGCAAAATCTGTTGTAAAAAATGTGATGGTTTCTACCTATATTAAATAGACTGCAGCAATAATTCCCTATCCCGTGGGGAGCCACCCCCTTTGAGGCTAGGGTGGTGAGCCTGCTAAGCAAACCCCTCCCTAGTGGTTTAGGAAAGCGGGGCCTCGCTGCGGGTGACTCCCCCACCCCAAGGTGACAGGGACCCCCATTCCAGTAAGGAACTCCCTGCAACTGAGACATTGTCTGCATGTATGGGAATAAGAGAAGTGGATCCGACTGTCAGCTATGGAACTCCAGCAAGTTGTGTTCCCGAGACTCTGCGGGAGACCACAGTCTGCTCACAGTCCGGTGTGAAATATGAGCACCCCAACCAGTCAGAGATGCATTTGTAACCACTGTCACCTGGGGCCAAGGGTGACGAGACGCCTCTGCTTTAGCAGGTTATCTTGCATGTCCCACCACAGAAGACCCTGAGACACCTTGTCCGAGACCTGCAAAAGGTTTGACATGTAGCCCTGAAACTGTGACCATTGGCAACAAAGCCACTGAAGTGATCTATCTCGTGTGCATCCTCACCTCCAGTGCCACTAGGATACAGGAGACCATGAGGCCCAGAAGGAGCAGGAAAGCCGAGGCCAGGACATATTACTGGGATTGGCGGACACTGGCCATCCGAAAGATGTTTGCCACTCAGTCTTTGAGATGGAAAGCCCTGCCCAGGCGAGGGTCCAAGACTGCTCCAATAAATAGGAGGAACTGCAACAGCGAACCCTGAGACTATTTGAATTTCATGGAAAAGCCTAGGCTGTTCAATAATGTGCATGTGCAGAGTAGATGCACTGACACTAGATCTGGGGAGCAAAGTCAGACGAGCCAGTTGTTAAGGTATGTAGATGAATTCCCTCCCTCCTTATGTGAGCCAATACCTCTGCTTCTAGCTTTGTGACAATGCTGAGAGCCGAAGAAAGACCCAATGGTAGACCTCAGAACTTTTAGTGATACTGGCACACCACAAACCTCGGGTACCTTCCTGGGCTTTCAATGAATCGGCACGTGGATGTAGGCATCCTAAAGGTCCAGTTAAACCAAACAGTGCTGCAGATTGAGGGCTTGCAGGATTTTAGCCAGTGTAACCATCTTAAAGTTCTTGCGCAGCCGCAGATTCAGAATGGGACGCAAGCCCCCGTCCTCCTTCGGCACAATAAAATAGATGGAATACGACCCCCTGCCTTGTTCGGAGCATGGTACCAATACGATTGTGCTCTTTGAAAGAAAGGAAGCCCTCTAGAAGGATGGTGTCCAGATAAAACAGTGGCCTGTGAGCCATGGTCCGGATGGCACCATAGGAAACGGAGGCAATATCCTTGCTGAATAGCCTGCACGGCCCAAGTGTTGGACGTGGCCCTTGGCCATTCCGAGCGGAACAGGGAAAGCCTCCCTCTCACCGGTATAGTGCAACAGAGCCAGTCACTGAGGTTTTGCGCCCTGGGGTTGGGAGGGGTACGGTGGCCGCACCCCCTGTCTTGGTACCCTTACCTCTACGTCTCTGGAAGGGTCTGCCTTGCAGCCTTCCTGTGGTGTCTTGCGACATAGGCAGGGAAGCGACGAAACCCTCTACCTCTGGCGGACTATGCGGTGGGCTGCTGCATGACTATCTCCAGTGATTTAGTCATGCACTTTGACGACTGAACCTTCTGGAGTGCGTCATCTGACTTGGCTTCAAACAGGTTTCAGATGTCCAAAGGCATGTCCAAGAGCCTGGTTTGCACATCGGCTGCAAACCCTGATGTCCTCAACCATGAGTGATGCCTGACTACCGTCCGTGTGCCCATGGACCTACCCACACATCCACGGTGTCCAACCCTGACTGCAATATCTGGATTCAGGCCTGCCTACCATTAGCAACCATGGCCTGGAATCCAGCCCGCATCTTCCCCTCTGGGATGTGCGCGCCACCACAGATCATAGGCTGAAGGAGAACTTGGCCAGAGCGCAAGAAACATTCACTGCATGTAGTGCAAGACTGTCCAACATGAACATCTTGCCCCAGGCATCAAGTCTCTTGCTCGCCCTGTCAGGAGGGCGGGAAACGAAAGTGGAGGTCTTCAGGTTGGCCATCGCAGCCTGAACCACCAAGCTTTCCGGGGAGAGATGGGAGGACAAAAATGCTGCAATGCCGGATCTGACTGGTTAGACAGGTGTTTCCTTGTCAGTTCCCTGTCCACTGTCATAGCAGAAGCAGGCTTTTCTCACACATCTAGCACAGGTGCCTCCACTGCGATATTGTAGGACAACAGCATTTCCTTCTTAGGGGTATCATCCAAAATATCACAAAGTTCATATTAGATTTTGGTTCTGGATGGAGCAGAAAGCCCCAATGTATCGGCCACCTTAGCCATTATCTGCTGAAAAGTGGTTTGAGGCTTGCGTGGAGTGGAGGTTTGCAGTATGTCCATCTCAGGAGATGTGTCAAACCACCTGGCGCCCTGTACGTCCTTGGCCAGCCCAATCACATCTTGATCCTCCCCTTAGAACTCTTCGGGGAAATCTCTCCCCTCCCTGGAAACCATGTGTTCCAAACCAAAGGGAATCTGGTCCCCTTCTTCGTCATAGATGAAGTACATCTTTAACATGAAGGCATCTCTTTAGAGAGAAGCATGCTTCCGAGGAGCTATGCTGTCCCCTATGTCGATCAGCTCTGACGACGTCGGGACCGAAACTGGGACCGGGACCGCAACACCAGTAGGTGAGTTTGGCCAGCACTGAGACACATTGGCTGCAATGGAATCTAGGTCCGAACCCAAAGACCTACAGGCGTTGTCTCCAGCGGGTGCCATGCGGTTGCAACAGATGCAATGGGACCTGGCGGTGCCCTGGCCAAATCTAAAGGTGACGGCACTGAGGCCGGTGCAGTGGCAAAGATGTCAACCATCTTGAAGTGAAAGTTTTCCCATTCCTCCTTAGTGGAGGATTGGGTAGGAAAAGAAACCTGTGCCGGTGGTTACAGTGAATCCCTAGGGCGGTGGCTCCTCTTAATGTTGAAGAATGATTTATGGGAGGAACCGCTCGGGAAGCAGGACCTCTTCCGATGTCTGTTTTTCTTCCTGTCCTTTTCCTCCTCTTTGTGAGGGGCCGGTCGATCTTTGAAACGGTGTCCCATGACCCACGACCTCAAACTGGACCATGGACCCACACCTCTTACCCTGTAGACGAAAGTGAAGAGCTTTGCCGGCCTTGCCCAGCAAGCCTTCGGTTGCATGGATTTGCATGACCTGCAATCCTGAGTGTCGTGACCCTTGCCCAATCAGTAGACACACATCTGGTACGGATCCAAAACTGACATCTGCCGTTTGCAATCCTTACACTCAAGGCCTTTGGGGTTTGCATGGTATAGAGAAAAATACATTTTAGTGAAAGTGTTTAGTTCAGCGAACAGTGTGTGCCGAAAAAAGGAACTGAGGTCACAGGGCTCAGTGCTGCTATACATACTGGCTGAGTAGAGGTGTTGGCCAGAGCTGCACGGAGTCCCCTGGTGGCAGAAATGTTCCAAAAGAACAGCTGCACTGGGATAGGGATATCATGGATGAGGAATCTGTGGGACGAAAGAATACATTAGCAACATCCAATTTAACCTAATTTGCAGAAATTGTCTCCAGTGATAGTCTGTCCTTCATAGAATCCATTTGGACTGACTATCGGTATTCAGTCCTGGAGAGATTCAGCAGCATAAAGCTTGGCATTAAATTGTTTCAGGAGTTCGTTTTTCCTCTGCAGAGGCTAGTTTCTAATGGACTCCTTCTCACAGAATACTCCTCTTTGAAACCTATCTCCCCCCCGCAGTGCAGCTACGCTTCTGCTCCACCCAATGTCTCTACATGCCCCGTGCCGGACAAGACGTCTGGCCAGTATATATTGAGGTGTTGCGCCCTGTGACCTTAGTTCATTTTTTCTGCACACTACTCGCTTTAGGCACACTGCTTCTACTGAGATTTTCTCATTCTTCAATGACATGCCGAATCCGAAGTGTCAACTGCGGATGTCAGATGTCCGTTTCTGATCCTTATAGGATCTGTTTTTATTGCCTCAGTGAAGGGCATGAGACGCAGGATTGCGTGTCTTGTCAGTTGATGCACCCCAAGGCACTTTGTGAACGGGAATCAAAACTATTCACCTTCCTTCACAAGGGGAAGAGTGACGGGTCTTGTTCATGGTCGGCTGGCATCTGTCGTCGCACCTAAGAATGGTCCCTAGTCTGTAAGGACAAAAAGGAAAAGCACCACTGCAGGAGGTATTGGTCTCCCAACGGTTCTTTAAGGCACCCCTTTTCTTTGTCGTTGAAGAGGAGCCACAACTCCAGGGACTCCCTTGATGGCCAGGCTGCTCAGGTTCCTTTCCCAACCCAATCCTCTACTCTAGAGGAATGTGAGGTATTCAGGCTTAAGATGCTAGACATCTTTCCCAAGGCACCAGCGGCCTCGGCGTCTGCAGCGCAGACGCTGATGGAGCACCTGCCCTCAGACAAGCCGGCTGAGACTCCAACAGATCGGATGACCATGCGCCTATGGGTCTGACCATGCGAAAGACAGACTAGATCCCGTCTAGAGGCCACAACGCTCTGTCTTCGGAGGCCAGTCCTCTGGCTTCGACAAGCAATTCTGTGGCACCGACCAACGTCAGTGGTGCCAGACTTCCTCAGAAGTACGCCCTGCTCCCTAGGGGTACATTCATGTCTTGCTTGGAGGACATTTATGATGAGAGGGGGCCCCATTCCCTTTGATTTGGAATCCCTTCACCCGAGGGACATTAGAAACTTCCCAGAGGAGTTTTATGTGGAGCATGGTGATGTTTGTGGACATTGCTACAGACTTGCAGGAGGCAAGGGGCCTGGACACCTCACCAGATATGGACATGCTCTCTGTTCCTATCCCGGTCAAGCCTCAGGCTGCTTTTCAGCATCTGATTGCCAAGGTGGTGAATACCCTAGGGCAATCAGCCCCCTCCGTCCAAGGTGCAGTATGAACTGACAGACATCTTGGAGGAAGGTGCAAAGAAATAGAGCCTACTACTGTTCAACCAAGCAGTAGAGGCACTTGTCCTTGATCTATGGTCCAATCCGGCCTCAGTTCCAAATACTGACTGGGATCTGGCCAAAAAAAACAGGCCAGCGCCCTCAGACCTACTGTTCCTTTCTGCCCATCCATCTCCAGAGAGTTTAGTAGTACAGGCTGCCACGGCTAACCTTTCCCTTCTCTGAACCCTGACAGGGTGGGAGAGCAACAGAATGGATGCATGGAGGAGGAAGGCTTTTGGCTCAGCAAGGTTTGGCCTCCTGTGCACTAGTTACATTTCCATTTGGGCTTTGGTACGTCATCTTGGACGCAGCAAAACCCATCCTTCAAGGTGAAATGCAGGGTGGTTTTAATGCCCTAGTGAAAGATGGCCAGGAGACCTCCAACCAGATCCTTCAATCAGGACTGAACACAGCGGACTTTGTAGCCAGAAAGATGGCCACCAGTACTGTGGTTAGGAGATACTCATGTCTTAGAACGTCAGTTTTTGCGAAGCATTGCCAGGGAAAGCTCCATTTGACAGCTGCAAGCGGTTCGATACAAAAACTGATGAATCCCTTCAAATATTCCAGGCTTCAAAGGGGAATGCGAAATTGCTCGGGTTGGCGGTCCAACAGCTACAATCTGCAAACCCAGTGAGAAGAGTCAGGGATAGAGGTACCCCTAGAGGCATTTCTGCCTCCACTGTGCCCTCCGATCAGACTTCCACCATCCCTCCCCTGTGTGAGGCAGGATATCCCAAATCGGCAAGGAATTAATACTATAAGGGTGCAGACACATTGGTGGTATGGTGAGTGGCAAAGACTTTTATTTAGCCAAAAATAAAGATGAAACATATCTCTCCCTAATAAGAAACTAAGGAATTGGTCGGAATGTCCAAGTAAATAGAGTCCACTGTTGTGTCAAAATGGCTTCTTCTATCCCTCACAATTGGAACTAAGAAGAAAGGGGTAGTGAATCTTCTTGGTCTTGAAGAATATCTCCTTTCTTCTGGATGATGAGACACAGTTCCAATCGTAGGGGGAATTTCATCTGTGAGAATGACTCCCTTCTCCAGGTCTCAGTTCCATTCTGGGGAAACGAAGTTCCAGCTTGTGGTGCTTGCTGTAAGGGTTCAGTTCCAATGCAAATAAAAAGTTCCAACTCAAACATCATTCTTATTGAACATAGTTTTGCTTCACTATTGGGTTCCTAGAGAATGCCTCCCTTCTCCAGGTATTTGTCCTCAGAATGCCCGGGGAATGACTCGCTCTTCTGATTATTTTCATGACACACAATCTTTGGGGAAGACACCGGGAGGTATTGTTTCCTTCTCCTGAGGTCTCTTGGCTAGACAGTTCACAAGGGATGGGCATAATGACTCCCTTCCCCCAGGCCTTTATCAGACTTTCACAATTCAAAGTTCAATATTACCAGGGGGGATAACTCCCTTCCCCTTGCTAGCTTTGCACTTCAAAAGTTCACAATTCACATGAGCTCCCAATCTTATGGGTGTGGGTCCCAGACCTGTGTATTCCTCTTGGCTTGATGCAGTACTCCTAGTTCACTATCCTGACAGGTACTGTGCCTATAAAGATGACCTGGGTTGATCTTCATAAAAGGTACGTGTCCCAGACCGATAGGATTCTCCCCTTTTGTTTTGCAGACCTGGTTCACCATCCAGCCAAGTACTGTGACTAAGAAGATTAGTAAGTTACTCTTCATAGAAGGATGTGGGTCCCTTATGACCAAGTATCTGTCGGGGCCCTCTGGTACCCCTTCCAACTGCCCTGGTACCTTAAGGGTCTCTACCGTCAGTGTCAGGGTTTGCCACCCTCTGTTGTAAGCTTCTCTGCTCTTCCTGTGTGCTGTGGCGTCCCTGCTGCACTTGCAGATTCTCAACAGGTGCATCTTTCTGCGACCGCCTCGTCCTTCTGTTCGGCTTGCCTGAACGTTTGCTGGTCTGCTTCACAGGATGGTCCTTCCACGTCAGACCAGGTAAGAGCCTTGCCGCCAGATTTCCTGCAGCTGCTTCAGTTCTCTGCCAAGCCGAGCATTCCCCATGCTCGCTGTTCCTCTTGGGAGGGCCTTTCTCTCCTTCCTGGTTTCCTGCTTTAGTTTTGAATGGGTTCTGCCCAATCAGGTTGTGAGAAAAACTAGACTGTTCATTCATGTTTTCATGAGTTCTCTCTATGCTTCTTTACCGATTCCTCTTCCCAGTACTGTTCTTTAGGTCTTCCAGTGATTCAGTTGGTCTCTCCCTTGTCTCTGTATATAAGGGATATATGTCCTTTGAGGGGTCCGCACTCTTCCTCGTCTCAGTGCTTCCTGTTATGTTGCTATGACAAAAACATGTAGGAACACGAGTGAAAGTTTTGGTGGAAGGGGAGTAGGAAGTGTGTTAGGTGGGCTATGGGGATAACCATGTTCGCCCAAGGTTGTCACTAATCCCAAAGGGATATTCCCTCCCCATGAGATCCACCCGCTGAGTACCACCCCCAGTGGGACCTTTGGGTAGTGGGCTCACCTCCCTGGCCTCATGGGAAGGGGCTCCCCCCTAGAGGAGAACTGACGACATCCAGGGATTTCTCACAATACTTATCACATCCAATGCCTGGGCCTTACCAGGATACTGTCTCCCTTTTCCTCATCGCCCTCCAGACCATCCAATGAACGAGCAGTGCTTGTCTCTGGATTCTCTCCTGTGGGAGGAAATCCATCAGCTTCTGGCAAAAGGGGCGATAGACCTGGTATCCTGCTCGTAACAAGGCGCAAGGGCTGGTATTCAGCTTATTTTCTGGTGCCAAAGGGTACAAGGGCCTTTGTCTCATCTTGGATCTGAGGCTTGTGCAATTGTACTTATGCAACGAGTTCAAGATGGTCACCCTAGTGCAGACCTTTCAAGCTTTGGACCGGCAGGATTGGCTGGTTTCCCTGGATGTCCAAGATGCATACTTCCATGTGCTGATCAACAGGAAACGGAGGAAGTAACTGAGATTCAGGGTGGGAAATGGCCACTACCAGTACAAGTGCCTGCTGTTCAAACTTTCCTCTGCACCCAGTGTATTCACCAAGCTGCTTGCGGCTCACCTCGGAAGGAAGGGCATCCATGCTTTCCCCTATCTGGACAACTGTCTCGTCTGAACTTGCTTCCCAGAACAGACTTTTGCACACCTATACCATACGTGCAGCCTGTTGCAAAACTTGGGCTTCTCCGTGAACTTCAGGAAGTCTCTGATCTTGCCATCTCAGCCCCTCTGGTTCATGCAGACAATCTTGGACACTTGCCTGAGCTGAGCCTTCCTGCCCGAGGACAAAGTGGTGAATATCTTGACGATGGTATGTTTTTTCCAACCACAGGAAACTGCTTCTGCCTCTGCTTTGCTGTGCTTGCTAGGTCTTATGACTTCCTGCATACTTGAGCTCCCAGAGTCTTGGTTGCACATGAGGTCACTCCAGTGGATTCTCATTTTCCAGCAGCTCAGCTTCAGGGACACATCGCAGATCTCTTTGAATGTATCCAAAGACCTGGAATGGTGGTCCCAGAGAGACAATCTCCTGAGGAGTGCGTTGTTTCGACAACCTTGGCCCCAACTCACTCCATTCTGCCTTTCTTTGACACCCAGTGTATTCACCAAGCTGCTTGCAGTGGATGCAGCTCGCCTCAGAAAGAAGGACATCCATGCTTTTCCCTATCTGGACAACTGTCTCGTTTAAGCTCGCTCCCCAGACCAGACGTTTGCACACCTATACCGTACATGCAGCCTGTTCCAAAACATGGGCTTCTCCGTGAACTTCACAAAGTCTCAGGTTTCACCATCCCAGTCCCTCTGGTTCATGTGGGAAATTTTGGACGCTCTCCTGGGCCAGCCCTTCCTGCCTGAGGACAAAGTGATGAACATCTAGAAGATGGTATGTGTCTTCCAGCCACAGGAAAAGGCTTCTGCCTCAGCTTTTCTGTGCTTGCTATGTCTTGTGGCTGTATATTTGGGGCGACAGAGGCTAAGCTGTGCATGAGGTCGCTACAGTGGATTCTCATTTGCCAGCGGCTCAGTTTCAGGGACACACCTCAGATCTTCTTCAGGTCTCTGCGAATGTATCGAAAGACCTGGAATGGCCCCAGAGAGACAATCTCCTGAGAGATGCGTTGTTTTGACAACCCTGGCTTCAAATCACTCCATTCACAGATGTGTCCCTGAAAGGCTGGGGTGCCTCCCTACAAGATCTGACAGTGAGAGTCCCAGAACATCAGTTTGATAGAGTTCTGGGCCAGTAGGCTGGCCCTGATAATTTTCCTCCCTTCTATATGAGGCAAGACTGTGTTGGTCCTCATGCACAACAAGGTTACCATTCACTATCTCTGCAAACGAGGTGGTGTGGGCTCCTTGCCTATCTGAGGAGAAGCAATGTAATTGTGGTTCTTGGCTCTGGAGAACAGCGTGTCCCTGGCAGTAGCTCATATGGCCGGCAAGGAGAACATGTCAGCAGATGCCCTGAGCAATCGGTCTTCAACCTCCCACGAGTGGGAGCCTTGTCAGGAAGTCCTGGAAGAAGTGTTCTCCTGTTGGGGGACTCCTCAAGTAGATCTCTTTGCTTCCAGTGTGAACAGCAAGTGCAGATGGTTCTGCTCCAGGGTGCTTTGGGGGACTCTCTGACCGTCAAGTGGGCTTCAACCTGCTCTATTAATTCCTGCTGATCCCAGTCATTCCGCTAGTTCTCAAGAGGCTATGCTTGTTCGGGTCCACAATGATCCTGATGGCTCCGGGTAGTGCATGGAGAACGTGGTTCCCAGAGTTACTGCACATGGCCATCTGCCCTCCCTGGCACCTCTAGCAGAGAACAAACCTACTCTCCCTGTTAGGGGGTTCAGGTCCTGCATCCGTACCTCAACAAAAAAGAAAGGTGATGACTGGAAGGTTTTGAATTAATCATAACCACGGGCAAAGCTCTGGGCAACCCTCCAGACCATCGTTTTTCAGCCTGCTAAGCCATTACAGAAGGGGAAAACCATATGCAAATCAGGCTTGGTCCTACCCCAATAGGGGCAGTCCCGCCCAAACTGCTAGGTCACATCCCTTCTGCACGAGACCACAAGCATCCCCAGACATGTTTCAGCCTTGTTGGGCGTCATCAGTGAGGAGTAGCTTGGGTCTCTAGGCCCGGCAGACTCGGGACCCACATCTGGGCATACCCGTCCCACTCGGGGGGACTTTAGCAAAACAGAAAGGTGATGACTGGAAGGTTTTGAATTAATCATAACCACGAGCAAAGCTCTGGCCAACCCTCCAGACCATCGTTTTTCAGCCTGCCAAGCCATTACAGAAGGGGAAAAACCATATGCAAATCAGGCTTGGTCCTACCCCAATAGGGGCAGTCCAGCCGGAACTGCTAGGTCACATCCCTTCTGCAATGTGATGTGACCTAGCAATTCGCGCTGGACTGCCCCTTTTGGGGTGGGACCAGGCTTGATTTGCATATGGTCTTTCCCCTTCTGTAATGGCTTGGGAGGCGAAGAAAGATGGTCTGGAGGGTGCCCAGAGCAATGCCAGTGGTTAAGATTCATTCTAAACCTTCCAGCCATCATCGCTTTGTTTTTGCTCCGAACCTCAACAGACTGAACCTTTATGCTTGGCTGATGAAAGGTTGATGTATGAGGAGTGGGATTTGTTGTACAATGTCCTGGACGTGCTCCTCTCTGCTAGACGATCCGCCACCAAGTGGATTTATGCATGTAGGTGGTGTAGGTTTTCAGCTTGGTGACGGGTGAGGTATCTGATTCCTTTTAACCTGATCCACATCCTCTGTTCTGGATTTTCTGCTTTCTTTGACCTGGACAAGCCTGCAGATTGGCACTGTTAAGGGGTATTGTGCTGCCATTTCAGTTTTCAAGAGAACCCTGAAGCAGAGGTATTTTGTCACAATCTCCACGGTCATGCAATTACTTTGGTGTTTGTAAAATGTTTTCCCAAATGCTAGTTGTTTGTTCTGGCGTGGGACTTAAATTTAGTGTTAACATTTTTAATGGGTGCCCCATTTGAACCCCTCCATTCTTGTTCATTGAGGTTACCCCCCGTCCCCCTTTAAGGTAATTTTCCTGGTTGCCATCACTTCGCTAGATGGGCGAGTAAGCTCCAGGCGTGATCAGTTAAACCTCCTCCCTACTGGGTTTTCTCCAAAAAGAAGGTGGAGTTGAGAGATACCTTCTTTACTGTGTATTCAAGAATTTAGAGTAGCGCAGGGAAAACAGCGCACTCGCATGGCATCCTGTACTCTGGGCACTCGTTACCTCCTACATGCAGACAAACATCCTGAACAGCATGCCATGGAGATAGGAAAGATAGACACATTACGACACATCAAGGGCGACTTTGTGCCATGGTCAAACATTTCTGCACTGTTCACAAGCTTTTAGGCACGAGGATTTTATCAAGTGACCGAGGACACCGAGATGGAATGTGTTGTGATGATCGTAACAGAGACAACGGCTGGAAAAAACATACTATTATTGCAACTTGCGAAAAAGCAAAATACATAGGGCCTGATTCGCAGAAGTGTTTTTATAATGTTGCAATCCCATAGGAAAACGCTCTGTGAATCAGGCCATAGTCCAAAATGGATGCTTATTCTACTTTTTGAGGTTTTTGTCTGCATTGTGAATTTGAGGCGTTTAGGAACAGACTAAATCAGTGACTCACCCCCTGAAGTGTGCCTGAAATAAACTTTTAATGAGTCTAGCAATTATTTTATAGAATTCCAGAAAGGCAAATTGTTTGTTATTCCTATTCTTTCTTATTTAAGGTCACTGCTCAAAGTGTTACACTTGTGGAACTCCCTGTTTTAAAATTCTTTTTTTTAAAGAAGCCTGGACAAGAAAGCCAGTCACTCTGGAAACAAAGGGCCTCATGGCACTGGCCACAGCCCGGGAGCTTCAATTTGTAAACAAAAAAAAACGAAAAACTGGCAGTGCAGTCCTTTTTTCTGGTTTAGATGGTGTCCTTAATAGCCTTTCTCCTCCAGGTCTCTCTACTGCTTTAGGAGTCTATCAAAGATGAGGAATCTGTGGGAGGGAATGATCAAATTACTTACCTCTGTAATGTTCCTTTTGATGGATGTTCGTCCCATGAATTCCTCAACTCCCTCCCTCCCTGCCCCTCTTGGGGGGGATAGCTAGTACAGCTTGGTTATGCTGTCCCTCAGTATCAGAGTGCTAGGGTAAAAAAAGGGTGGAACTAAGGTCACGAGCGTGGCACCTCTATTTATACAGGCCTGATCCTGATGTCGTGTGTGGCATGATGCATGTAGAGGCGTCGGGTAGCCCCGCCACAGAACCACACTGCACCCCTTGGCAGTGGAAAACGTTCAGAAGAGCAAGGTCTGCTAGGGAAATAGATATCAAAGATGAGGAATCTGTGGGAGGAACATCCAGAAGAAAGAAGTTTGTTCTTTTTGTGTGTGGGGTCTTTGAGCTCCTAATGTACTTGAGAGATGGAAACCTGCATCATTTTATTGTAAATACCTTGTTAGCCTTAATATAATATTTCTGCTTTGGCTTGAGTCATTGTTGTGTAGTCCTGTTAACCAGCAGATCCTTAAGATTGTTTTTGCTATCTTTCTGGGCATTAGGGCTAATAAAGACCCTGTTTGCTCATGAATTTTCCCATGTGCGCCTGGTCAGCCTTGAGTGCTCTATGCTTCCTCTGCCTTTGTCTCATATAATCTGCAGTGTGGTTGATTATCTCCCACCCGCTTCAACACTGCCTTCCACATGTCCCATTTCATGTCTCAGTAGAGGCCCTTTCCTACGCTTTTCTCTAAGTACTTAGTGTTTGACATAGTTGACCAGTAACAACTTTACCCCTGGGAATAGGGTAATCTAGCTTTCATTGTGGCTTTGGTAGGGAAGTGTATTTTCTTTTCCTTCCTAGGGCCACCTCAGCTCTGCATTATCCGAGAGAAACAGCTGGTTGTTTGCCACCCTAGGAAATGAATGATTTGAAGCCCGGTATTGTCAAAACTACGTCTGAGCATGAGAACTCCTGAGAGAGTGAGGGTGGAAAAAAGTAAAATCCCTCTTTGGGATGTGAAAGCCTTCATGCATCTTGCAGTTTGAGATCTCCTTGAACCAAGCAAGCCATCCAGCTTGCTTCATGTCTTATCTGGAAGGGACTATATGTTTTGATCTTTTAGATATCCAGAACTGCATTACAATGCCCACCCAATGTCACCTCCCCCTTAGCAAAATGGAAATTGCCCGTGTGGGTCTGTAACTCCCAATGTTCCAAAAGCAACCACCCCTTCCTAAACAGAATCGCCACCCACCACTTTTTCGCATCTACTTATGAGAGAAAAACATGTAATGTGAACAATTTCAAGGGCAAACGCTTAATATATTTTTGCAAAGGGGGTATTGCCATTGAGCCCACTAAATCATATAGTCTACAGAGAATGGAACTTCTCCAGCTTTGGATCTTTCACTTATTCACATAATTTGAATATTCCCGGTCGTCAGGATGAGAATACTCAGTTACAGTTTTCCTTTCATAACATGTTAAAGCAAAGAAAGCAGTGACTTATGCAGCCTAGCTACCTTGTTTTGGTTAATTTTCCCTTCAGAAAATGGGGTGTTGAGTGCTCATCCCCGCCCCCTAAGGCTAGACCATGTTCACATTCTAACTGCACTTTGTGCCAATAGGAGCCCTCAACTTTCAGTGGTTTCTTCATTTCTAGAGCAAATTTGCATTGAAAAACATAAAAACAAAAATTCAGAGGAACATCAGATACATCGCTAGTCACTGAGGGTTCTTTCAATATAATTTGACAGGTGGGAGAAAGTATTTCTCCCCTCTATCGTCACTAGACACCGCTGACTTGGCATCATGACCGAGTTGGAGAAATAAAAATAATCAAAAGGCCAATCTTCAGAGCCTGTACTGCATGTGAATGCATCGACTGTCTACATCCACACCACTTAATGGAAGACTGAAAAATATGAGTTTCAGTGGGAATTCTCTTAGATATAGGCACTGGCACCCAGTCTGATGGCTGAAGGAAGAAAAGTCCCCTGCTTTGGTGGCAGAGTCCTCTACCGTGACACAAGGAAAAGATCTCTGGAAATCATAAGAGATCAAGATCAAAAGAGAGGGCCTGCAGAGAGGGAAAAACACTGAAAGATACTGATCTGACACGCGTTCCAGGATACCAAGAAGCCAATTCTTCTGGGAATAATTGCTCCTTTGCTAAATAAAAAAAAAAGTACACACCTCGTCGATGATGGCACCCTCCAAGACAGTGAAGACACACGATTAGTCACTGACAGGGCTGCCCATGAGAACATGAAGTAATGGTCATGGCTTGCCAGTTTACAGGTTAGAGCAAAGACCTTCACGGCTTATCATTGACGCTGTCCATGAGCAGAAGCCCTACAAAACGAGCCTCGTTGACGAATGCTCATGCATCTACAACACGCAGGACATCTGAAACAGTTATTGACCAATCTCTCGTTGATGACCAGTGGGTAAGGAGATATCAGCCACGAAGGTTAAGACAAAGGTGTCATTGTCAGTAAAATCCATAGACACATTAGAAGGGGGAGCAGAAAACCACGTTGACGGCTCCATTCAAGGCCTTGTCGGCGCCCAAGAGAAAACATTCACCTGAAAACTTTCAGCAGGTGCAAAAGGACACAGCACAAGACCCACACATTTCCCTCGAGTTTGCGAGGGCCAAATCACCTATTGCAGTACCAGAAGTGCTGCTAGAGGAAATATTAGAACACAGATAGAGACAGAATTTAAACCTCAACAGAAACTGTTATCAGACTTCTTTTGACTCAAATGGCTTGCTTTATTTATTTTGTATACAGGGACGAATTCTTGGTCACAATAGATAAGAAATCAGGTGTGATGTGAAGCAGTGAGCTTCTTACAATGGGGTGAGTTTGAGTAACATGGTGAGCAGGTTGTGGAGGAGCGTAAATGGAACAGTTACCGGGGACAATGCATGGGTGGACCTACATAGATTAAGGACAACCAGAATAAGACATTTTTAAGTGAACGTAGGTGGTATGGTCAGCTGTGTTAGGGATGTGACCATGATGGAAGAAATGGTAGAGTGGAGGCAGAGAGACAGAGGCAAGTGGAAAAATATTAGCTAGAAGGCAGATGAGAGGTAGGTTATGAGGGTAACTCGGTGGTGAGGCAGTAGGGTTTTACTGTGGTTTTGAACAAATCTGTTAACTGGTTTTTCCTGGATGTCCGGGCGAACCGAATTCCTTGCAAGTAGAGCAAGACGAGAGAGACAGGAAGCAAAAAGAAGCACAGGGAAGGTGAGGTGCTACAAGGGCAGTCGAGCAGGCAGAGCGGAGATTATAAGAAGGTTTGTAGAGTTCGATAGAGGAGGATGGGATACAGAGGTGCCTTATTGTGGATAGATTTGAACCAGAAGACATTTTAATCTGGCCCTGTTTTGCATCGTCAGCCGTACAGCTTGGAGACTGTACGAGGAAGTAACATTTCTGTATTATGTGCCCTAACAGTGGAACCTTCCTTGCTAAGCTCTGTTTATTTATTCTTTTTTTTTTTTAAACTTTTGTTTATTGGCAGGAAATCAAGACAGGTACAACACGGGTAGCATGTGGGAAAGCAAACATCATAACAGCACATATATGCATTATATCACAACTAGTATCAACAACACATATCAGCGGGGGGATATTGTGGAGTAGCTCGGATGGGGCGTGCCTCATGTTGAGTCCGGCTGAGCAGGTGAGGGGGCGGAGGTCCATTCAACCCCGTCTTTATTGTTTAAGTAACTGCGAAATTCCGACCAAACATTCCTGGGGCGGGAGGGGATGGGCAGGGATCCGATGTACTCCTCTTCACATGTTTGCACCCACGTGAGGGCCCTCAGCCACATGTTGAAGGAGGGGGGGTTCCGGCGCTTCCAGCATTGCAGTATACATTTTTTGGCAACGATAGCACCCACATTTAAGAATTTTGACATTTTTCTTTCATCCTCACCCGCCCAAATCCCAAACAGCAAGGCTAGTGGGCTCATCTCAATTGGGGAGCCTATTATCTCCGAGAGCGCTTCTGTAATCTCAACCCAAAACGTGTTCAGCGCAGCACAGGACCAGAACATATGACCATGATCTGCCTCAGTTAATTTACATTTCGGGCATGTGTGTGTGGAGTTGGGTGTGAATTTTGCCACTCTGTGCGGCGTGTAATAAAGCCTATTGAGAAGTTTGTATTGCATGCAGCGGAACCTGGCATTGAGTGAGACTTTGCGCGTATGTGCACACATTTTGCTCCACATTGCGTCGGCGATCTCCGTGTCCAGTTCCTCCGCCCATGCTTGACGTGTGTCTGGGGACATATTCCCAAGTTTGTCCAGCTGCATTTTATACAGGGAGGATATTATACCCCTACAGCCTGAGGAGTTAGCTATGTACTGGAGTTCAGGGGAGTCTGGAGGCTCATCTGGGAAGGAGGGCCACATTGCCCGTACCGCTGCTCTCAGCCTGTAGTATTGCAACAAGTCGAGCGCTGAGCTGGGGTGTCCTGAGCGCCATGTTTGGGGGGTGATAAATGTGCCATCAGGGTAGAGATCTGTTAGGGCCCGATATCCCAGGCCTTCCCACCGCTGAGAGAGATGTCGATCATGTGTAGGTGGAAGGCCTGGAAATTGTCATAAGGGGAGCCACTTGTAATATGGACGCTGCTCCCGAGTGGAGGAGAGGATATCATTCCACGCCCTAATCGTGGCGGCCACTGGGTCCGATGGGGCCTCCGCACGGTATGTATAGTGTAGTAGTAACGTCATGGCGTGGGTGCCGTCGCCAGCCATTTTCTCTAATTTGACATGTGGGGGCGGATTTGGGTGTGTGTACCAGTGGGTGGCGTGTTGGGCCTGTGCGGCGTTCCAGTAGAGAGTTAGATTGGGGGCAGTGAAGCCCCCTCTTTCGTAAGGCAGGGCCATATGTAGCCACTTCTTGCGGACTGCTCCGGAATGCCATAGAAATTGAGCAAACGCTGTGTGAAGGCTCTTGAAATACTGCTTGCATGGCCACACTGGCACGTTGGCGAATATGTAGAGAAGCTTGGGGACCGCGATCATTGTAATTAGGGAGAGTCTGCCCGCTAGGGATAGAGGCAGGTTGCGCCACTTAAGCATCTTGGATTCGATGAGCTGAGCCGTGGCTGCGTAGTTGTCTGCCAACAGGGAGGCTTTAGCTAGTGACACTTGCACCCCGAGGTATTTGATTCCGCCCGGGGACCAACGCAGGGGGAACTCACAGGACGGTTGCTGAGTTGTTTTAGTTGGGGGGAAGATTTCGGATTTGGAGTAATTTATGGTAAAGCCCGAGTACGTTCCTATTTTTGTTATGTCGCGAATGATAGGGTCCAGGTATGTGGAAGGCTGTCTGACGTAGAGGAGTACATCATCCGCATATAAAGAGATGATTTCTGGTGGATCCTGCAAGCGTACGCCCTTACGAGTATGTCGGTTCCTAACGTGATCGGCCATAGGTTCAATGGACAGCGCAAAGAGGATGGGGGAGAACGGGCAGCCCTGGCGGGTACCTATGTGTAATTCAAAGGGGGAGGAGGGGACGGAGTTGATTAGCACCCTAGCCGATGGTCTTGTGTATAACAGCTTTATATAGGAGATCATGTTCGGTCCTATCCCCATTTTCTCCAGCACAGCCCATAGATATTGCTATGAGACCATGTCAAACGCCTTTTGGGCATCTAATGTGACTGCCACTGCGTCGGCGTTTGGATCAATTCTAGACAGGACATTAAAGAGGCGCCGGATGTTGAGTGCCGTAGAGCGGCCAGGGACGAATCCGCTTTGGTCGGCATAGACCAAGTAGGGCATGGACGGGAGAAACCTATTGGCAATTACTTTGGCAAAAATCTTCGTGTCGGTGTTGATAAGCGACAGAGGTCTATAGGAACCACATTCATCTGGGGGTTTTCCAGGCTTGGGGAGGACGGTGATTATTGCTTCTCTTAGAGAGGGAGGGAGGGTGAGTGAACGGAGTGATTCCGTCCAGACCCCGTGCAGTATGGGCGCTAATATTGCAACATGCTCCTGGTAGAACTCAGCTGTGAGTCCATCAGGGCCAGGGGCCTTGCCTTTTGGAAGATCTGAGATCACCCGAACTATCTCCTCTAGGGAGAACGGGGCGTCGAGGAGTTCTTTGGTGTTTTGGGAGATCAAGGTCATAGGGATAGACTCCAATAGGTCATCGAGGTCACGGGTTGAGTGCTCTGGCTGGGGACCGTATAAGTTGGCGTAAAAGCCGGTAAAAGTGTCGAGGATAGCCTGGTCCGACCAGTGCCTCACGCCCTTCTCGTCAATAACACTATCAATCCGGGTCCTACCTCCCTCAGATCGCACCAGTTTAGCCAGGGTCCTGCCCGGCCTATCACCTTCACCATACCTTCGGGCCGCCACGGGGCGGGCATAGTACCTCACCTCACTCAGGGCATGTACTTCAAATTGTTCCAATTCTGTTCTAATCTTCGCTAGGGTTGCAGGCGCTGGATTAGAGGCGTAATCTCTTTCTAGGTTTTTAAGCTTAATTTCGGAGTCATTCAGCGCCTGCCTTATGGCCTTGAGGACCCCTGCTTCCCTGGAGATGCACATTCCCCTGATATAAACTTTGAATGCCTCCCACTGGGTCCCCTCGGGCGTGTCGTAGGTGTTGTTGTTTTCAAAAAACAAGACTATGTCCGCTAGAATCTCAGCCCTAAAGACTATATCTGACAAGGCGTCGGGTTTGAAGCGCCATGCGGGGCGGGCCTCAGGGGCTTTACCAAGTTGGATCTGTAGCAGCACGGGGGAGTGATCGGAGAGCGTACGCGGAAGGATCCTGACATCCGAGACCCTGCCCATTCGGTCACCCGACAGGAGGAATAGATCTATCCTCGAGGAGCTATCGTGTACCGTAGAGTAAAAGGTGTAGTCCCTCTCCTGGGGGTGGAGTGTCCTCCAAGCATCGAGCAAGTTTAGGGAGCCCATATGAGTTTGAAGCCGTTTAGCAGCACGGGACATGGGTCTACGGGCAGTGGCCGTTCTGTCCAAGGTCGCATCAAGTATAAGGTTCATGTCTCCGCCCCATATGATAGGGACATCGATATATTTCATGAGAATGGCAGATACTGTATCCATAAACTCCGGGGAATCAATGTTGGGGGCATACGAGTTCACAAGCAGGCATTCATCGTTAGCTAAGGTACAGTGCAGAATCACATATCTACCTTCTGGGTCGATGTGGGATGTGTGAAGTGTGAACCCAACAGACTTGTGAATGAGGGTAAGTACCCCCCTGGACTGGGTGGAGTACTGGGTGTAGTATCTGTTAGGGCCCCAGGACTGTGCGAGGTTTGATGACAGGAGTTTCTGAGCGTGAGTCTCCTGCAATAGGAGCACTTTGATCCCATGTCTCTGTGCGTACGCCGTTATCCTACGAGACTTAGTGAAATTGGTCAGACCCCGTACATTCCAGGTCAGCACTCTGGTGGCCATACCAAAGAGTTACGGGACATCCCAAATGCGGAATCTGACTTCAATACCCACCGGGAGCGCTAGAACGAAGCAGATCCACCACCCTGCCGCACCCGTCAAGACCATCCTGCCTTTTTGTGTAAAGCAAACCCCAACTGTCCCTCCCCCCACCCTCACCGCCCAGTAATGACTAGCAGTGCTTCGACACCCACCCTCAAAACAACCTGCGTGCCATCCCCAACTCGGCAACGCCAAAAACATAGCCCAACCGGGGCTTGGTGACACAACCCTCGCCATAAGCGGCAATGCAGCTGCAGTGGGGGCTGCTGCTGCCGTCTAGTCCACCTTTGTGTGATCATTGCATGATAAAGCATTGTTACAGTTTACAATATTTCCCGACCAGTAAAGTGGGGGTTACAAGAAGGAGGATAAACCATATTGTTCGAGATAGCAAGGACGAGATTGGGGCCAGCGAGGACAGTGCATAACAGTGCGGCCCAGCTCACAGCCTCCAGGCCCGGATTGTGGGATCGGGGACCCAAGATGCAGGTAGACATCTCCCACAGGAGATGAGATGCTAGATATGGGGCCATGAGGCCGAGGCAGGCTAACCGGAAGAAAGTCAGGGGAGGGCCAGCAACAGTTCGCAGATGGGCAGTCCCCGGTCGCCCCGAACACAGGAGGTTCACCTAGGAGCACAGGGATTACAGCTTCAGTCATCTCCAATTGGCTCCTCTGGGGGATTTGGTAGTGGGATCTGTGCTTCGATAAACTTAACCGCCTCATCAGGGACCGTAAAGAAATAGCTTTTATTGCGGTGGATGAATTTCATACAAGCGGGGAAAAGCATAGAGTATTCAATTTTCCTCTCTCTCAGCATCTTCTTCACCCCGCCAAATCGGCGCCTCTCCATTTGTACTCCCACCGAGAAGTCCGGGAAGATCCTGACGATTTGTGATTCAAGCCTTAGCTCCCCCTTCTCTCTGGCCAGTCGGAGTATATGGTCCCTGTCTTTGTAGCTCAGTAGCTTTGCAATGATCGGTCTGGGGAAGTTGCCTGGCTTAGGCCGGGGCGCCAGGGCGCGGTGCGCTCTCTCGACTCTAAAGAATGGCGAAAACTCGGGATTGCCAAGGAGATCCCTGATGAGCTGCTCGACCGCTAGCTCCATGCGACCCTTCAGTGCAGACTCGGGAACCCCCACAATGCGAATGTTATTCCGCCGAGATCTAGATTCTAAGTCGTCATTCTTGGCCTTGACCTGTTTCATGTCGTGGACGAGCTCAGTGACTGTGTTTTGGAGAGTATGAATATGATCCTCGCTGGCCCCTATCCTCTGCTCCGTTTCGGTGATCCTGGTCCCGTGTTGGTCAACCTTGGCTCGCAGGAAGGCTACACTAGCATTGATGTCGTCCAGCTTTTCATGGAAGGATGCGAAGTTTTTCGCCATGGACTCCATCAAGGTGGTCAGATCCGGGTGTGGGGGGTCCGGGAGGGCCTCACTATCTTCCTGTGACGCAGAGGACGACGCCGGGTCCGCCCTGAGCGCCGCTTTGGCGAATTTGTCCATGGCGCCCACTTTATTAGCACCCGTGCTCTGCTGGACATGGCCAAGGTAGGGGAACCCGTCCACCCGGCCGAGTTGAGGATGGGGCGTCACGAGGAGGGTGGCAGCTGGTCAGCGGCAGCAGACTGTGGGTGTTGTGGGATCAGAGAGCTTGGTAGTGCGGCGACTAGGCGGAGAAGGCGGGTTATGGTGGTAGCGAGGTGGCGTAATCTTGAGCGGGAGGCAATCAGGTGAGTGGGGCACTGTGCACTCCGGCGGCGCCGCGAGCTCCACCAGCCAGCCGCTGGAGCTCCGGAGCGGCGGTTTTCAGTGACAGATGTGGCTAGGGCGTAGGAGTGGGCACAATTCCAGCGGCAAGGCGAGGTATAGGGGGGCGTAGAGATCCCAGCTCCTGTGTGGACAGCCCCACAGCGGGCGACGTAGGCGCACAGTCAGGATGCGAGCGACTGAGGGAATGGGGTCCGCACCCAAAGGAAGCAGAGGGGGGGGGCCTCCAGCGTATCACCCAGCACCCACCTTCCAGTCCGTAGGGGGGCGAGACCGTTGTGTCCTCAGGAGATAGAAGGGGTTCAGGTCTGCAGGCGGTGGTCATCTGGCGGCGCGATCTTCGTGGTCCCGGGGAGGCGGTAGAAGCGCCCCCAAAAGCGCCTCTCAGATGGCGTCACTGGCAGCTCCCCCGGCGGGGCCGCCCGGGATCACAGGTGGCCGCAAACACGGTCAGCGGTGCAGCCCGCACAGGCCTCAGGGATCCGGTTGGGAGGCGGCGCCCGTATGGGGGGGGCAGGGGGCCTCCGGGCCGCAGCGCACAGGCAGGCCGGCCGCCACAGCACCACGGCAGCAGGCGGGCCGCAGCTTCAGTCGCCCCGGCACAAGCCAGCGACCGGCCCACAGGCGCTCCGGGGAATAGTCTCCGCAGCAAGGGAAGCCTCAGTCGGCCGCGGACGGCGGCATACAGGAGACAGGCGCCGGGGCGCCTCCAGAGCCGGCGGTCGTATCAGCAGCGGCGAGGCCACGGGGGGAGGCCGCACTCCAATGGCGGCCGCGCGGCCCCCAGGCACCGATTCAGCCCAGGATTTCGGGTGCGTGTAGAGGGCGGTTTCTGCAGCAGAATCGCAGCGACAGCTGTAGCTGACGGTCCGGATCAGCGCCGATGCGAGGAGGATTCTGGTGGACCGCGACGGAGCTCACAAGCTAAGCAGCCATTTTCCTTGGCTGCTCAACAGCGCCCCCCTGTTTATTTATTCTGGTGTTTTTTGGTCTAATGCAAGGTCATAGGATGTATTTTTGAGGTGAAGCCCACACCTCCTTTGTTGTATAGTCAAGGAATATCCTGGATACCTAGCGGTTTACTTATTTTTTCAGAAATAGATTTTCCACACTGTTTGTACACGGGGAAGGACGCACTGGCGCTTTCAAATATTGAATCCAGGGCCCAACAAGGAGCCCAGCTGTCACTGAGAAGACTGACCACGCTCACTCATCTTAGGACCCCATAGGGGGCTTTCAACCATCATAACTAGCCTTGATAAAGACCCACGGGTCGAAACACGTGTCGGCTGACCATAACTGGGACCATGAGCTTACGAAACAAACAACCTGAATAAAACCTTGCACTTATCACCAAAATCTATTTCTGAAAAAATAAGCAAACCGCGAGGTATCCAGGATATTCCATGACTGTACGAAGAAGTAGTTGTGAAGTGAGGGAGTTCAAAGAGAGTTCTGGTAGCAAGGTTAATGAGCTTGTCGATGGGAAGAAACCATAGTTTGGGAGACCAAAGAGGCTACTGGCACAGGAGTCCAGTTTAGACAAGAGTGGTTAGGAGATACTTGCCAATGTTGAAAGGCAGCAGGTGCCTAATTTTCCTAATATTTAGGTGTTTGGGGCAAGCCGCTGTTGCTGTTTTTGAGATGAAAGTAGAGAAGGTGTGAGAAGGGTCATAGATGACACAGAGGTTTCTAGCGGAGGAAGAGTAGTCAAGAGTATTTGGCAGGGAAGAAGAGCACCTCTGTTTTGGCAGAGTTTAGCATCAGAGATTGTGAAGCTATCCAATATTCAATGGCAGAGAGACCGTTGGAAGTTTTGATAGATCAGAAGAGAGTTCAGGAAAAGAGAAGAAGATGTGGGTGTTATCTGTGAAGCTATACAAGAACCCAAAGGAGAAAATTAGTGCCCCAAGAGCAGAGGTGTAGAGTGTAAAGAGGAGAAAACCCAAGACAGAGCCTTGTGGAAAACCAACAGTTAGAGAAGTGAGATGAGAAGTGTTGTTGCTCCAGGAGACAGAGAATCAGTGAGGTGCCAGGAAGGATTCAATCCACGCAAAGGGCTCAATCACCAATCCCAAGAGAAGAGAGAGTTTTAAAGGAATAGTGCGCTCAAAATTATTATTGTCCCGCGCGTTTGGGCATGTGGTTTTAAGCATACGTTGATCGATTGTAAAAACATTTCCTATGCACCTTACCGTAGCTTTCCTCACTTTTACACATGCGAAATCAGGCAGCAGTCTTGTGCTAATCTTATCCGTTTATCCATTGCTCTAATTTCAAGTGCCCCTGCGGCACTAAATCATATCCCCCGCCACTGAAGCTGACATCACCATTCCTAGCGAAATTCTCTGCCTATCTCCATGACGTTACTGTGCAGCATAGCCAAACGCGCCCAGTCATCACCTACGTCTTGACTTCAGTTGACGCAGAACCAGTAATATCAACACACATCCTCTCCCAGCACAGCATGTCCCAATTCTGAATACAAAACGCTATTTTTAAAGGAAACCGCAATACTCTGCGATTTATAATGTGCTTTTATTTCACAATAAACGCTCCGAGAACATCCGCTGATTTCCATATTCAACCACATTGGTAATTTCTTTCTTTGTTCTCGATCCACAAATGTTTATCGTGAGTCACACGGTGTTCCTTTGGGTATAAGAAGCACATTGGACGCACCATGAATCGCAAGGCTTCGGCATCAGCTTGTTGCTAGACCACCATAAACGATGTCAGGTTGCTCCTTGTCGCTGGTACTGCGAAAGGGCATATAGGCCCAGAGCGATCGTCCCAAAACAGAGTGATAGAAATGCAGCCATTTAGGTGTATCTGCAACTCCTTGCTGAAGAAGCCATCAATTGGTATCTGGAAACGATGACATTAGCAGAATGGGAGGATTTAGCTGTGTACAAAACATAACAGAAATGTGTCTCAGTAGCCGTTCTTTATTCTAATTGGGACGGAACACTGCTTAATGGAGACACACTTGTGTGGACTGAAAGGGCGCGGTCTGCTACAGGGGAGCATGCCTGGAGACACTGGGTCTGGGGTGCCAATGCCATGTGTAGAATGGCCCCTGCACGCAAGATACCTTTGAAGTGTACATGGTGTTTGGCGCCACGGCCGGTCCCACCCAGTCAGCCCTGCCAGGACAAGTGAGCGTGTCCTTGATTCACTGAAAAATTGAAACAACCATTCATAAAAGTTCAGCTGTATTTTATTTTGTTGCTGATGTTGATGGCACAAATTAACTACACGTTGGATACTTCGGGTTGCAGCACGGTGTGGGAAAATCCCCTGTACTGACCGCTGTTACTGGGGAATGTGGCTCTAATGGCACCAACGACACAGGCGGGTATTACTCATCGAACGTGGTATCCAAGCCTCCCATGAAGCCACCATGTAAACACACGATAGGCCACCAGCCTGTACCACCTGTGGAAGAGAAACATACAAACTGTATTTAAATGAACATGATAAGTGTATCAAACCTTAGTTGAAAATGCAATCTTGTACCCTATGGCATAGTTGCTAGTAGAAATGTTACTTCATGGATCAATAAACTTGGGCTTTAAAGTGTAGACACATTACAAAAGTGAACACCCATGCAATCCATAACGTTTGGGGCACAGAGAAATATTGTTTCTTGGTTGTACGTGAAAGACACATAAGATGACCACTATGATTTCCCCAAATCGCGAGTGATGTATAGAATTGTAAGATTACATTCATTTGGCGGTGATGGAACAAAGTTATGATAATATAGGTGACAAACAAGAAATGTTAGTGGCCTCAGTGGTCAAAGTGACATCAAATCTAGAGTACACTTACTCGTTACTTGGATTGCGAGGGCGAACTGTTGCGCGAAGTTCGTGCATAAGCACCATCATAGTCCTCAAAACGGACCTTGTGAGGCAGTCTGCCCTTAAATCATGCAGCTCGGTAACGCATTGCGGCCGTGTCGCGTCTTCCGATATGTAGGCCAAGCATCCAGAGTTTTCTCTGCAGCAGGAGCAGCTCTCCTCAGTTGGCATGACCTCGCAACGATTGCAGGTACACCAGGTGGAAACGTCTTCCATGAGACTAGGTGTAGGCTCTTGATCCAGTGATTCGTCCTCCCAACTGTCATCCGAAGCCCCATCGTTTCCGCATCTTTCGCTTTCGACTAATTCCGCCTCGGAATTAAAATAGATAGTAATGATAGTACTAGTATCTGTTCGCACAGGCTATGAGCAACGAAGATAGCTGAACAGAGCAGAAACGAGCCACAGGATGCACAAAAAAAGACCATGAAACGATTGTAAAAGCAACTCTGATGTTGTCTGATGAGAAGCTGTCTGTTTATACTTATTGAGGAAAGAGGCGTCCTGCCATTTCCATGGAGAGACGTCATTAGCTGGAACGCAGAGAACGTTGACACGAGGCGTGAATTGGCATTGTGAAATGGGCCGTATGCGTCAAGTGATGTCAGCTCCAGGAGCAGAGGATATGAATTAGTGCCGCCAGGGCAGTTCACCTTAGGGCAATGCGGCAACGGATAAGATTAGCACAAGATGGCCACGCCCTGCTGCCTGATTTCGCATGTGTAAAAGTGAGGAAAACTACGGTAAGGTGCATAGGAAATGTGTTTACGATCGATCAACGTTTGCTTAAAACTACATGCCCGAACGCTCGGGACAATAATATTTTTGAGCGCACTATTCCTTTAAGAAGATCTGCATAATCGACAGTATCAAAGGTAGCAGGACAGGACAAGTATAATTATGATAGAGGATAGGTTGGAGTGCTTAGGAGAGGCAATGAATTTAGAGAAATTCATGAGAGCAGTTTCTGTGGAGTCACAGGAGTGGAAACCTGCGTGTAGGGGGGTCTCGAAGGTTGTGTATGTTTAAGAAATTGGTAAGACGGTGGAACAAAACCCTTTCAAGCACTTTAGAGTAGTGCAGAAGGCGAGACATAGGGTGTAAGTTAGCCGGTAGGTTTGGGTGAGCCCCTTGCTTTTAGAAATGGAAGGACAAACTAGTGTCAAAACAGCAACTTCCCAGTGCGACCACACACTGTGGATTCTTCAGGAGGACTGCATCCAATCTCAGACAATGCAGGGACAGTGAAGGTAGGACCAGTGGGGAGACTTATTCCGTCTCCATAGGTCCCACAAAAGCCATCTGCCCCATCACAGATGTTATTGATGCAGGTGCTTATCTATATTCAAACCCTAACCTCTGAGCTAATTCTAAGAATACTATTGCCATTTGAAACACTGATGGTTGCACATGCCCTATGCACTCCTGGTGGCGCAACTCCCACCACTCCAGGCACCACACTACGATCACAGCTTGATCAATATTTGCAACCAATAAGATCTGACGGCAGGTTCCCTTCTGCGCATGTGGGCAAGAAAAAGAGCAAGGGTTCCAGAAAGGCAATTCTCAGTGCTGGTAGACCAAGAAGAGGGGGAATTGCTTTAGAGAAACACAGACCACGATCCTTGCAACTAGTAAGCAAATGATGACTGGGAGGAGGATACAGACCCTAAGGAACAATCAACGTAGTATGCGCAAAAGTGCTCACCATTCTATATGATGTCTGGAGAGTGTCGTGTCTTTGGGCTTAACCCTACAGATAAGGAATTAGGAATAGGAAAGCTTCATATACGACCACATGATCAAGAAAAGAAAGTCTGTCCATTGCAATGCTCAACCAGGTGTGGGAAGACTGGCTTTTGCTTATGCAACATCCTTTGTTTGTGCCTCCCCTTCTCCGAGACGCAAAGTGATGATCTACCAACACATCAGCAAAGTGAACATTCCCACCTGACCAGGAAGGCAAATGCTTTCAGCAAGAAGATCTTGGCCTCAGGGCCTACCACATTAAAGGCCACCAATGCCATAGCTATCATCGCGAGTTATGACATGAAATGTGGTATCAAATAGCACCCTTACTAGAACATTTTCGAAGTAAGAACAGAAGCTCTTGACAAAATAAAATGAAGAAATTTCCAACCACGCCATACATTTTGCATCAAATGTAGCGGAAACAGGTTCTATACTAATGTCTAATAGGGATGTATTGTGCAGGCAAGGGTGGCTGCGGTGTACCGATTTTCGACCATATTTTCAACCAGAGGTGTTAGAAATGCCCTTTGTGGGTGAACTATTCAGAAAAAATTACGATGAGACCCTCGAACAATATAATTAGACATAGACACTGCTAAGTCGCTTTGAATCCCTGCAGCACAGAAAATCAGAACACCCTTTCGAGGCAAACTAGAAAATTCACCTCTAGCACGAAAGGAGGACCGTCCTACCACCACCATCCCTCTCATAGCCAAGGTTTTCACCAGGAATGCCTAGGATATCAGAAGGAAAAGGATAACTATGTGATGATGTATTTATACCGCCCATAGGCAGAAGCACACAGCAGACAGAAACGAGCACGAAAAAACTCCTTAAGATTCGGGCAGCAGAATAACAAGTACGACACCACAAGAACAACAAACAAAAAACAGAATCAAACCAGAAGCAAAGCAAAAGCAGTCCAGAAGTCTGACCAAATCATGTAACACGTTATCAGCAAGGGTTCATCTGAAAAGAAGGGTCTCAAGTGCTTTTTTAAGTACCAGCAATGAGCGCAATGCCCGCAAGTCAGGGGGAAGCTCATTCCACGAACTAGGAGCAATAGAGTCAAAGGCCAATCTGCCCACTCTTTCAAGGTTCACCCGTGGTGTAGCCAGAAGGCAAGCAATGTTTGAGCGCAGTGTTTGCAAGCACGATTTCCAGGACAATCTGAACTTCTGATATGATGGACCTATGCCATACAGACATTTGTGAGCAAAGGTGGCAACTCAATACGCAAGACGTTCCTTCACAGGCAGCCAGTGACACGGGCAGCTTCCATAACATGGTCTCTGCACTTCCATTGATAAATACCTCGAACTGCACCATTCTTCAGTGTTTGTAGCTTACAGAAGTTACTCTGTGCAGAACCATGCTAGAGGCTACTACAATAATCAACCTTGGAGCCCACAATGGCACGCCCCAACATTGCACAGTTTTCCTTAGAGAGGTAAGGGCATATGCGACATAACTTTAAATAGTAAGAGGTAGAAGAAACTATATAGTTGGTTTGAGCCTGCATAGAAAAAGTGGCATCAGTGTATACTCCCAAGGTTTTAACCTTTCCAGCCACTGGGATGGTACAGCCTGCAATCATTAACTCTTTAAATTATTGTGGGAGCTTAACTAGTCTCTGCTGAGTACCCACAATCAGAAGCTCTGTCTTATTTAGTGTCAGGCCGTTGAATGCCTTCCAGCTCTGGATGGAATTGTAGATTTTAGTCCTGCCTATAATCCTCAGTAAGATGTAACAGGCGCTGCGTGTCATCGGCGTTGTTGGTATAAAGTACACCAAAACTGACCAAGATGTCAAAAAGGGGTTGCAAGGGATCGACCCAGTCCAAAGATCAGTCCTTCAACAGCAAACTTTACTCCTGACCCACCCCTAAATGCCTTCATACACAGTGTTCCTGGGGTGGGGGGTCATATAGCACCATTCTACACCCAGTGTGGGTGCAGGGAACATTAGACAAGTGGGTGTTAGCAATTGTAAAACAAGGCAATACACTGATTTGAGGGAAGAGCCCTCAAACATTCCACCATCCAAACCAATCCACAGCATGGAAAGGAGCTTCAGCAAGAATTTGCCATCCTGCTGCACAAACAGGCCATCCAGAGGTTACCAAGAGCAGAATTAAACCAACAAGTATATTCCAAGTACTTCCTGGTAAAGAAACCAGATGGCAGATGGAGGCCCATATTGGACTTCACAAAACTGAACAAGTTTATAAAGAAACAAATGTTCAAGATGCTGGGATATCATCTCCTCCCTACAGCACAAGGACTTTTTGGCATTGCTCGACCGGCAAGATGCATATTTGCACACACCCAATCCACAAAGCTCACAGAAATTACCTCTGATTTGTGGTCAGCAAAAAACGCTATCAGTTCAAAGTAGTGCTGTTACGATATGCTCGGCTCTCAGCCTCTTCACAAAATGTCTGGCACCAGTGGCCACCAACCTCAGGCGGAGCTGGGACCACACCAACCCATCTCTAGACGATTGCTTGATGGGGAAGTGGTGACAAGGAACCGGACAAAAGCTACTACAGCGGAGACTATACGCATCTTACGCTCGCTGGGGTCCTCTATCAACTTCAGCAAGTCACAGCTACCGTCAAGGCAGCAGTTGATGTTCCTGGGAACAGTTGGTTGCCATCAGAGTCCTTGGTGACGCCCTCTCACAAAAGGGCACGGTCCATTCTTAATAAACATAAACATTCTCTCCAGTCCAAAGTTTCCACAAGACACCAGCAGTGTCTGTCAGAAAACACTTGTCTGTCACTCCTTAGGAATGCGTCATCCTGCATCCCGCTCATTCTGGACTGCAAGTCTTGAATGAGACCCATTCAAGAGTTTCTCTGCAAACGATGGTCATAACTCCACAGCAGATAGAAAGACCAGATGTCAATAAAAAGCAACTTTCTCAAACATCTACAATGGTGGGGCTGGCCTTACAACTTTACAAAAGGGGCGCCTCTAAGCAGAGGCGTAGACAGGGTAGGTCCTGAGCGGGCAAGGCCCACCCAAAATCTGTACATTCCCAGGCAGCAGCACTGTGTGGCGTTTACAGATGTTAATGTCACTGCTGTGGGCCCAACTACATTATCTTCAGGCCCCACGTGTTAGATAATCCTGGCTACGCCTCTGCCTCTAAGGGATCCACCACATCAGGAAACGGTGGCCACAGACTGGGAAGTGGGGGTTTACCTGTACAACTACATCGCAAAAGGGCACTGGTCAGAGGATGAACAACACCCGCACCTCAACGTTCTGGAACCTAGGTTGGCCCGATCTCACTTTGCTCTTTCCTCCCGCTCTTGAAAGGGAACATAGGATTCTAACAAACAACATTATTACCATGTTTTCTATCCGAAAACAAGGAGGGACACGTAGAAGCCTGCAAGAGGGCTTGACAGGGGAAGAGTTCTCATTCCCATGCAAAGGAATGTTCATGGACACCCCTCCCTCGATAACGCTGGTCAGGATGGTCGATGCATGAACACTAGCACTGCTGCACTACCCCTCTCCTCCCCAGTCCCCCATTTAATGCCCCAAAGCACCCCTGAACACATGCCTATAAACTGAAGAACACCTTGCTATCCCATCTCCCCAAAAACCAGGACTAAACTGCGCATCCCATCAGGAGATCCAGAAAACCAGCCAGAAATTAGTAATCCAGAGTAAATTCCCTGCCAAGGATCATAAGTCACTCCCTCAACCAAGGGAAATAAACCTGCTTGAAATCAAAATCCCAGTTATGGGTCAGATGGAATAGTCCAACATTGCGGTTTATTCGAGCTCTTTAGATTTAGTGTTGTCTGGGCTACATGTCTTGCTTCTGCAAGATATTTATCATAACAGAGTAATGCATGTGACATGCAAGGACACTCGAAGGCACTAATCCAATCCTGTGTCAGGTGCGCTCTGAACTTTGTTATACCTCTGCAAAAACACACAACATCCTACGCTCTACAGCTAGCACCACTGGCAGTAGCATTTCTACTGTGCTTTTACAGTAAACATTTGTTGAGCTAGGCATGATGCTAACCAGGATGCGTTGTACGTATTCATCTTGCATAGTACCAGTATTGCTTGTGCACAGCCTGCATAGAAGTCGTTCATAATGTTCTGTATCGCATATTACTGCCTCACCCTCTTACTAGCCCTTTAACCTCCTGCCTGCCCCACTGCGTCCGTGCTAACGACAGTGCCGCTCAGGATGCCTGTCTTTCCAATACTGCAACCAATTGTTGTCCTTGCCTCAGTATTGTAACCTGCTGAGTACTATTGGTTAGCCCCACTGTGGCCAAATTTGGGGTGGCCACAGCACAGTTTGTTGTATTGTATCCTGCATATTACTACTCGCCTCTGCACTAATTGTTCGTAACCCACTGCACCCCAAGCTCACTACCGCACTCACGAGTGCATGGCCCCTTCATTATAGCGTTGAACCACTGCCTACCCCACCGGCGCCGGCGCTCACTAGCAACCCTGAACCTATCTGTCCTGTGATTATGCCCGTCATGCCTACCACACCACTGCCACACCACCCACCATGTCCCCTAGGTGTCCCTCCCACACCTTTCCTCCCCGCACTCGTTACAGACGTACACAGACTATTGCTACTAAAATCACTCCACCACACATCACATGCTCCTCCCGCCTAAACCAACTCAAGGAGCTCCAAGTCAAACATGCACCATTCCATTACCTTTAAGGAACCACAGACTGGGCTCTCGCACCCACACATGCTTCTCAACATCTCGCAAGCATCAAGCCAAACCCCCCACTCATTCCCAACCGCCACCACACAAACACCTACAACCCAAGCCCTTTCCTATAAGCAACCAATCATCATAACCAAACCTTTACGTCACAACAACCACTCCACGCAACCCCAAATCGCGCTCATTAATGCTAGATCCATGCACGTCCATGCGTCAGAAATCCATGACACTGTCACTTATCTGGAACTCGACATACTAGCCATCATAGAGCCATGGCTACACGAGGCCTCCGGACCAGCAATATGCCAATCCCTACCACCAGGATACACTATTATCCGACAGGACAGATCAACCCACAAAGGTGGAGGTGTTGCCCTCATTGTCAAACCTTAAAAGCGAGACACATCAAATCTGCGAACTCTGACAACTTTGATGCTCTATCGGTGAAAATCTCCCTCTCCTCCAACAACACTGTCACACTTCACTTAGTCTATCGCCCTCCCGGCCCACCTCTGGACTTCCAAACCAACCTATCTGACCTATTAAGCAATAACCTTAAAACTAGTACTAGAGCTATGCTCCTAGGTGACTTCAATCTAGGCTTCAATGACGCCAAAGACAAAAAAAGCAAAGCTTTCGTCAAATCGCTCCATGACCTGGGCTTCATTCAAAAAGTGGACAACCCAACCCACAGCAAAAGCCGCATAATCGACTGGATTGTTGATCATAATTGTGGCCTCGACATTAGCTCAAACACCCCCCGCCCATGGACTGACCACCATCTTATTCACTTCCTCATACCCTCCAAAATGACAGCACAACACTGCCCCCTAAGCCTGCAGCCATGGCAAGATCAAAGAGAATGCTCACCAAAGACCGGATCCTCCCCCTCTTGGAAGCATCAGCCCTAAAAGCACCCATGTCTAAGAACCCCACAGAATTAGTCGATCTATACAATGCTATTCTCAATGAAGCGGTAGACACCATTGCTCCTCTGGAGAAAAAAAGTGCAAAAAAAACTATACATGCTAACTCCTGGTATAGTCAGGACCTACTAGACCTCAAAGCAAGTAAAAGGCAAGCTATCTAACCCAGCAACCTCTTGAAAGGAATCATACCTCTCAACAGCTAAAGATTACAAAAACGCCATTGCAACAGCAAAAGCAGCTGCATTCAACCTCAGAATCGACAAAGCTAAATCCCAGTCCAAAGAACTGTTCGCTATCTTCAACGAGCTAGTCACTCCCCCTACGTCCACACAGCAAACTGTAAAGCACCAAAAATTGTGAAGACATCCAATATGCATTGCTAAACAAAATCAACCTGCTACAGGAGAAAATCAAAGCTAATCTCGCAAACCTGCCCAAAGCAGCGCCTCAAACTCACATCAGCTCTAAACCTGACCCTCACTGCACACCCACCACAGAACCACACATCCTCTTTGCTTTCAGAGAGGTCTCCATACCTGAAGTCATAAGCATTATGAATCTTATAAAACCTTTGCTATGTAAGGGTGACATCTGCCCAGCAAACATAATCAAAGACTGTGCAGAATCTCTAGCACCCTTCATCACAGCCTTTATTAATGCCTCTTTCACCACCGGCTTAGTGCCCTACTCCCTCAAGGAAGCCTGGGTCCGGCCTCTGTTAAAAAAGCCCACACTTGACCCAGACCTACCAAACAACTATACACCCATCACTACGGTGCCTTTCCTACTGAAAATTCTAGATAAGGCGGCATACCTACAAATCCAGTCCTACCTAGAATCGCACAACATCCTGGGAAAAAGACAATCAGGCTTTCGCCTTCGGCATGGTACAGAGTCAGCACAATTAGACTTGAAAAACCAGCTACTAAAGAACATGGACAAGGGTAAGTCGGCACTTCTCTTGCTCCTCAACCTGTCGGCGGCTTTCGACTTAGTCGATCATAAGATCCTGGAGGAGCATCTCATTAACACCGCCCACTTCTCCAACAAAGCCACCAACCGGATAATCTCCTTCCTGGAAGGCCGTGCCATGAGGATTTTCTCAGACCAGGCAGCAGCCAACCCATAACCCATTGGCTGTGGGGTGCCACAGGGAACATGCACGTCCCCTACCCTCTATAACCTCTTCACTCTACCTCTATTCAATGACCTAGTCGAACTCGGCATAACATTCACTAATTATGCCGATGACACACAGATCTTACTCCCTCTATCAGGGGATTATGAACTTGACCTGAAAACACTACAAAAAACCTACGCAAACATCCAGGCTTGGATGGCAACAAACGGCCTCTGTCTCAACGGGGACAAAACCGAAATCCTACTGGTAGGCCCCAAAGAGACCCTGAGTAGACTAGACAGCAGATACGGTAATTTCAGCATTGAAAACACTGTGATCACAGTCTCAGGAGCGGTAAAAACACTGGGAGTATACCTTGCCTCTGCTCTGTCCATGGATAGACAAGTCAGTTATATCACCTCATCAGCAGCACTCACAACCAAAACCATCAACGCTGTCAAACCTCCCCTCTCTCCCAGCAACTGCGCAACATTACAAGAGCTGCTATAGGCGCAAAGCTGGACTACTGCAATTTCCTCCTAGGCCCGTCCTCCAAGAACATCAACAAACTACAAGTCACACAAAACAATGCACTTAGAGATGCCCTTAGCATCTCTAGGAGAGAGCACATCTCCCAAGCCAGGAAGGACGTACATTGGCTTCCAATCAGAGAAAGGATACTCTTCAAAACACTCACAATCACGCATAGATGCCTGTCCCAATCTGCCCCCACATAACTAGCAGAAGGTATACATCAAGTCCAATCCCTCAGACCTGTTCATGAAATATACTCACACCAACTCACAGTCCCCGCATTCAAGAGAGTCAAAGCTGGGGGGTCCTGTTTCGAAGTCCTAGCACCCACAGCTTGGAACTCGCTACCTCTCAACCTAAGAAAAGAGCCCTCCCTCACGGCCTTTAGAAAAGCACTGAAAAATAACCTGTTCAAGTAAACTGTACGCTGTTTGTTGATACCATGTTACGTAATAAGACTTAAACTGCAACCTTATATTACTGTATTCAATAATGTATACTATGCCTAAGTGAATATTCTGTAACTGCGCCACGATGCCCCACTGCCGCTGTGCGCGTTATAAATGCAAATAAATAAAAATAAATAAATGCGACCATTAGAGGATAGAAGATTTGCTGCTGCAGATCTTCCTTTGTACAGAAACATTAGTTTTCCGCGGAGGCCCTATCGGTAACTGATCTTTTTATCCCTGATCCAGGGTTTTACAATTCTGAGGCTCTGTTTGGCCAAAAGCCCTTGTGCCTGGTCCTGATACAACTTTGGTTTTGCTCCACCAAAGTGGATCTGTGTTGCAGACTTTCACCAGTGTCTCTTACTATATGTGATAGAAGTGCACCCTGTTTAACCCATACAGACAGAGACCACTGGCCTGCTGAATGCACGAGTGCACTCTTTATGTGCAGTGAAGGATGTGGTCACTGTCATCTGTTAGGTGAAGGACCAATTTGAAGAAGGCGTGCAAGTTTATTTCCAAATCAGCATCTGGTCCTTCCTGCGCTATTCCTCTGATGTGGGTGTTGTTTTTCTCCAAACGGTTTTCTATCAAGATTGTGTAATGTGCTGTAACTCTGTCAACCCTTAAAGGAAGGACTTCCTGCTCATGTGCTTGGTCTGACACATCATGTTGGATGGCGTCAACCTTCTTTTCGATGGCCTGCTTATTATCATTTAGATCAGTTATGTTATAGGTGAGGTCAATCTTGTAGGTGAGAATTACATTTTTGATCTGCTGAACCATGACCAGAAGGTTGCTTTGGTGGCAAGTCCAGCTTGTCCTTTCCTTGTTCTATCTCGACCATCCTGCACCTGCATTGGATATTTGATGTTTGCTGATCTAGTGTGCGTGGTGACATTGGAAGGCTATACACGTCTTCTTGTAGGGCATCTGCTCTCAGCTGTCCCATGACAACATTTATTTACAAATTTCCCACTGTGTGGTGGAAGGAAGTGAAGGCTGCTGAATGAGGGTGACGGGTGCCTTTGGTCTCCATTTTTCCTCCACCTCTGATGGCATCAGGGCAGTAGCGGAGGCAGCTTTTGGTGCTGTGGAGCAGATATTAGGGCACCAGCAGTAGGCTTGGTGGCACACTGGATACCAGGGGGGGGGGGGAAGGGGTGGGCAGCCGCCTCCCCTGCACCCTTCTCCCAGCTCCGCTACTGCAGCAGGGGTGTGTCAAGGTTGGCCTAGAGTCCCTAGACCAATGAAAATGGAACTCCCACCTACCCCCAGCCAATCCCCTGGTCTCTCCCTGTTCCCGCCAGCACCAACCAAACGTCTCTGATCCTCCTCAACTAGTCATTTCAATTGGGTCAGACACTGGGACAAAGGAGGGGGTGAACAACATCTCTTCAAATATTCAACTAGAACCTCAATGGGCTGTAGTAGGAACATAGGCCTGCATTTTCTGTTCTACAGGTGTCAGGATGTCAGCGCATAGACCTGCTGGATACATGGACATTGGCATTTCAACGATAACAGAACATACATAAAACTGCTTTCAGTGTGGAAATGCATTTGTATCTGTAGGATCAGCTGATGCTATGCTACACGGAAATCCTAAATGCAAAGCACTGCCGTGTGCATGAGAACTTTTGTTTTGAGTTTAGCTAGTACTAAAAATGCACATTTGTCAACTGTCAAATAAGTGAGGTTCTAATAGATTAAATACATGTAAAATGATGGTCAGAATTGTATTTTGGGGATTCCAAGATGGCGGCCGCAGCGTAGAGACGTATCCTGGTGTCTCTCCCGCCAGGCCGCCTGCAAAACGACCAGCGACCAGCCCGGATATTGCCTTTCGCCTTTCTTCTGCCCCGGAGACCCGGGGGAGTAGCAGTGAGGCGTCTCCGGGACCCGACAAAGGAGAACTCTAGGAGGCGAGAGTTCGGGCTGGCGAGGCACCCCTCCCCCATCACTGCGGAGGAGAAACATAACTGCAATGGCGGCATCCCGCGCCATCGGAGGGGGCATAAAGGCCCCCCCTTATGCACGACAACCTCCCCGCGGCGGGGGGCGAGATCAGGAGGCAGCGATAACGAGAGGGCTGAGCCCGGTCCGACAGGTCAAGCAGATCCCTGTGGCGAAACTCGGCATGGCCGAACCTGGCACACAGCCGCGGGAGGGTGGGCGGAGGGATCCCGCACCCATCCACAATCAGCTGTTGGTGCAGTGGTTTGCGGCCTGACAAGCAGTACCTGAGTGCGGGCAGGGCGTCGGACCCGCAGGGCCTGGTGGGGAGGCGGCTCTGGGAGGGGCAAGCCGAAGACACTGGGGCAGGCACCCTTCAGACGAGAAGAGGTCGCTTGGAGGACCCTGGGTGGTGAGCGGCTATCTCCCAGTTAAGGAAGGTGAGCGGTGGTGGGGGGCCCTAGATACACGAGTGGGCTCGGGGTAGGAGGCGGAGGGAGGCGCCCAACACCCCACATACACAGCAGAGATGGCTGAGAGGGAGAGACTGGAGCGGATTCCCCTTGTGGGGGCGGGGGACCTGTAAAGAGTGGCTGGAGCCGGGGTGTCCACCCCCCCCCCATCGGAGCCGGATACCGTTCCCCATCAGAGTGCTGGAGGATATGGGTGGTGCAACCCCCCACGATAGGAGACTGCAGGAACCCATCCTCCTGCAGCGGCACTTTGGAGCCCGGTCAGAGCGGGAGTCCAGGGCGGGCAGGTCTTGGAGTCACAGGAGAGACCCCGGGCATAGGGGAAGAAAGGACCTGAGCACAAAGATCACAGGGGGCTGGGTCCCTTCCGGCCCTCGCATAGAATGTTCAAGTCACGGGGAAAGAGCGGTATACCCAATGTGCAATCCACCGCTACCAAGCAAGATTTGACCTTGGTTCAGATATGGGCATCGGAGACGGCAACAAACCCGAAAGGGGTTGGCCCGGAGGGCATGCAGGTGGAACGGTCCTCCCCATCACGGGCCTCCACCTTGAAAGAGGAGCTCCACTCCTGCTTCAAGGAACTACAAGAGAAATTTATGTCCACAGTGCAGGAGCAATTTGGCTCCCTAAGAGAAGACATGAAGCAAGCGCTACAGGAGCTTAGAGCTCACGTCTCCAAACTGGAAGAGCGGACAGACGTGCTGGAGAGAACAGTTCAAAGCATAGAGGAGGACATTCAAAGGAATGGGCAAGTGCAAGAACACCTTGTGAACCTCACTCACAATTTGGAACTACAGTGTGAAGATCTAGAGAACCGGTCTAGGCGATCGAATATATGGATCAAGAATATGGTCGAGTCAGTGCTGGATAAGGACCTCAAAGCCGCCGTCCAGGAGGTCTTTAGGGACATCATGGGAGCTGACGAAGAGGAAGAAGTGGGAATTGACAGGGTTCACAGGGTAGGCCCGAGAAGAACAGGCGAACCTGGGGAGCGTCCTAGAGACGTGTTGGTTGCCCTTACCTCCTATCCGCAAAAAGAAAAGATTCTGAGGAAGGCGCGAGACATCGAACATATCCGGATGAACGGAGTGGATATTAAATTGTTCCAAGATCTTGCTTTAGTCACATTGCAGAAAAGAAGAATGGCTCCAGTGATTAAAGAATTGAACGCCAGAGAAATTAGATACAGGTGGACCTTCCCATTTGGCCTTCTTTTCACATGGAATGGCAAGCAGAAGAGAGTGCAAACGTGTGAGGAGGGCCTGCAGATTTTGGGTCTCCAAGAAGTGTGTGATGAGGAGGATCTCCGTCGGGAGAGGGAGGCACGTCGTAGACACCTGTCCGGATGGAGAACCGTGCAGAATAAGAACACATTGCAAAAAGGGGGAAAACGGAGGGTGGGACCTGATGCTGTCTCCTCAAGAGACCTGAGATCCCCCGCGTGGAGGGGATGGGACTTAATAGCATCTACGAGTTGGCAACGGCAGTTCGCTGATCGACGGATGGCGGCCTGGAGGAGGGCTGCAGAACTGGAATCCAGAAACATTAGAGGTAAATGCGGGGTTTAGGAGTCCCCGCACAGTTACACCCGAGTGTGCAGAGGGTCAGGGGCGAAGGGCGGGACGCCCTAGCTATGTTAGATACCTGGTCCCTTCTTGGGTTTGTTGTGGTTGTTTGGGGGGGGGGGGGGATTGTTTATAAGAGTTGGGGAGAGACATGGGGGAGTGAGGGGGGGGACGCCGGAGGGGAGCGCGGAGTCAGCTGGGAACGGGTGACAAATCCCCGCCAGGATACAAGGCCCATGGGTGAATTGCGAATGTTAACATTTAACGTCAAGGGGCTTAACCATCCGGTTAAAAGGAAAAAAGTAGAGGGTCTTCTGAAAAGAGAGGGGGGCGACATCATTATGCTGCAAGAGACCCACATTAAACTGCGGGATAAAAACAAACTGAGCATAAAGGGATATGACCTGCTGGGGCAGTCCAACGCTCAGGACAAAAAGGCAGGAGTCCTGATTGCGGTACGTAAAAACCGGAATATCCACCTCCATGGAACGCTAATGGATAAGACGGGGAGGTACATGTTTGCAAAGGTAATGATAGACGGGCTTCGATGCACATTAGCAACTATATATGCGCCAAACAGGGGGCAAGATGGATTTCTGAGGGAAGAAGTTGGGAAACTGGAGGGATACGCAGAGAGGGAAATCATTCTGGGGGGCGACTTAAATATGGCATGGCATCTGGCTGTAGATAGGAGCTCAGGTAGCTGTCAGGGTCTTGGGGCGCCCTCGAAATGACTCCGACAGTTAATAAGCCATTTGACACTGGTAGATGTGTGGAGAGAGCGCAATGCTCAACAGAGTGGTTTCACCCACTATTCGCATGTTTATGACTCAATGTCACAAATAGATTACCTTTGGGTGAAGGCAGGACTGTTGGGGAAAATTTTGAACATAGAAGTCGGGCCGATATCGATATCTGACCATGCCCCCTTGATGATGGAGGTGAAAGTGCCACACAGGCATACAGGACTATGGAGATGGAGGCTTCCGCAGGAGGTCCTACAGGACCCGCTACTGGGAAAAGAAATCAGGGGGAAGAGACAGGAGTTTCTAGCCATCAACGACACGGGTGAGGTAAGGGTGGGAGTTGTCTGGGACACCCTGAAGGCGGTCATAAGGGGGCAATTTATTGAAAAAAAAGTGACTAAAGACAAGCAGAGGCAGGCTTGGGAAAGAGAGCTGGAAAAAAATTAACTGACATACAAAGGGAATGTGCGAAAAATCCGACGCTTTCTTTGAGAAGGGCCATGAGGCACAAGCAAGGACAGTTAGTCTTACGCACGAAAAAAGCGGAAATGAGTCTTCTGCGCCTCAGACACTGGTACTACGCTAAAGCCAATAGAGCAGATAAACTGCTTGCGAGACAATTACGCGCACAGCAACAGAAGGGGATGATCAGGGCACTTTCTAATAAGCAGGGGGAAAGGCTCACCACAACCACTGAAATAGGAGAGGAGTTCAGAACCTTCTATAAAGATTTGTACTCCTCCGATAGGCCGAACGGGGACGATCAGGATAGCTATCTCGACTCTCTCCCACTGCCACAAATATCCGAAAAGGATAGGGATTTGCTGGACGGTGACATAAGGGAGGTGGAGGTGCGCCAAGCAATTAAGAGTCTACAGACGGATAATGCCCCGGGGCCAGACGACTTAACTGCGACCTTCTACAAGAAGTACGCAGAGCATTTGGTTCCATTTTTAACCAAATTGTATAACTCCTTTAGAGAAGAGGGTAATGTGTCTCCGACCATGAACGAGGCGAAGGTTGTTGTTTTTCATAAAGCAGGGAAGGACCCGACCTCCACAAGCTCGTATCGTCCAATTGCCCTGATAAATCAGGACACTAAAATCTATACTAAAATTCTTGCCCTTAGACTATCTCCGTTGCTTCCCGAATTGGTCCATGAGGATCAATCGGGTTTCATTCCGGGCAGGCAGACACATGACAACTTCAGGACCCATGGCACACTTGGTGGAGAAAGTGGGTATACAGGGCATCCCCACGTCTCTCTTGGAAGTCGATGCCGAAAAGGCATTCGACGGGGTGGAATGGTCAATGCTATTTAAAACATTAGAGCGGATGGGCTTCGGAGGCAACTTCCTCAAGATGATCAAAGCAAGTTATAATACTCCCTCGGTCCGATTGCCGTCAATGGGGAGATCACGGACAGAGTAGACCTCTCCCAAGTCAGCAAACAGGGATGCCCCCTGTCACCGTTATTGTTCGCCATTTCTCTAGAGCCGCTGCTAACTAGAATACGGGAGTCGAGTGCGATAGAGGGGATAGTGATGGCAGGGAGGCAGCATAAAGTGGTCGCTTATGCTGATGATCTGTAGCTGATATTGGGGGTTCTGTCCTGCACCCTTCCGGAGGTGATTAAGGAGTTAGAAAAGTACGGGGCATTAGCGGGTCTAAAAATAAATAGGAGCAAGTCAGAGGTTCTCCCACTGACGGGGGACATAGGGGAGCTGAAGAGAGAAGCCGCGACACTGGGTTTGAGTTGTGCGGATAAAGGCAAAAATATCTGGGTATTTCCCTGACGAGGGGGGTGGAAGACATGTATGGGGCGAACTTCCCGGAGCTACTGGGGGAGATTAAGAGGGACCTTGAGAGGTGGGAACCACTGGTGATATTGTGGTTGGGGTGGGTGGCCCTGATTAAAATGTCCATACTACCGAAGCTGCTATATTTTATTTATTTATTTAATGTGTTACAATTTAAATTAATAAACTTTACACATATCTAGAAACATGAATAAATAATCAAATTAATTAATTAATTTCAAAATCAGCTATTATATCATTACATTGAATAAAAGATACCATACATCACAATTAATAACCATTTGGCATTTAAATTACGCAGTTAGATAAAATAACAATACTATTAGTGATAATAATGAATCTGACCTAAATAACATCATGCATATTAGAACCTAAAACAACCTAAATCAAGCCCTAAATACATCAAATCAACAAAATACAGATTATCAACCTGTAACTGAGAAAGAACAATTAAGAATTATAATTCATAATTATATAGTAATACTTCACAAAGTAGAATTCTCATATACGTTTATCTCATCACTAATCCCAAGTGTAGCAAAAAAAAAAAAAAACACCCACCTATTCAGATCTTAATGCCCAGTTTTCCCTCAATGATTAACCAGATATTATATAAAGAGGTTAAAATATAGATATTTTCCGAATTTAAACAATGATGCCAAAATAATGCCTTAGAGATTGCTGCAGGATCGTGAGTATACTTTCCCATATATTGCTGTATTATATTTGTCATGCTACTACATTGTGTCAGGACATGATGTGCTGTCTCCGAAGCATTATTAATTTTACACAATCTACAAATCCTTAGTTCAACAGGTGTTTGGTCTCTCCGGCCCGTAACCCATAATGTCGGAAGTTGATCCAGTCTTAGTAGGAGTATAAAACGTCGCAGTCTTTTACAAGGGCATAAATTAAGATATTCTTGCGGTTTCATATGGGTGTACAACCTGAATTTCACAAATTCATAACTTTTCAGTGTACTGAGGTGGGCAAAGTTCTCCAACCAATCCCACATATCCAATCGCTTGTCAAGGGCCCTCTGAACTTGCTTAGTATATTCCCCTTCACGATACACCCATCCAATGTCAGCTAACTGTCTTGACATTATTGCAGCAAATGAGAGGGAATTTTGTTTTTTACATATTTCCTTACCCACAGCAGCCAATACTGGATTTAATGTACCACTACCCATTTTAATAAAAAGCCCCAATCTCTTTTTCAGCACTATAGCTTTTAATGAAGGTAATCCCAACTCTAAACGTATAATGGCCATTGGAGTTCCTGGTGCTAGGTCTAAAACCCGCCGCCAGAATTTCCCTTCTATAACTTGTAACCAGCTAAGATCTAAATCAAACAGGGCCTCTAATCCATATATTACCATGGGTATAAATACCATGGCTGCTATATTATTTCCAAGCCTGCCCGACAAAGATCCCCAGTTCTTTTTTTAGGGCACTGACTCAAGCAACCACTTCCTTTATATGGAGGAAGAAGACCCTGAGGATCTCGAGGGCGATGTTAATGGCCCCAGTAGAAGAGGGGGGGGGGGCTTGGCCCTCCCGCACTTCTATAAGTACTATCAAGGGGCACAGCTGTGGGTACTTAAAGAGTGGTTGGGGGAGGTGCAGTAGAAGGTGTGGGCCATACAGGACCAGGCGGTAGCAAGAACTCCCCTGCGGGAACTCCTGTGGAAGGATAAACAGCATAGGCACGTTAACTTGCGAGTGAGTGCAGTAATGAAAGCCCCCCTCGGAGTGTGGGACGAACTGACGAACTGTGGTGTATTGTCAACGGTGCCGTGTCCCTTTACCCCCATGTTTGGGAATCCAGACTTCTACCTGGGAATGGGGAAGGGTGCGTACACAGACTGGGAACTAGCGGGGTGTATGAAAATAGGGGAAATGATGGAGGGTACAGAAATCCTATCCTTTGAGAAGTGTGTGGAGAACTTGAAGATTAAAAAGGCAGATAGATTCAAATATGAGCAACTAAAGCATTGGCTGAACACCCCCCCAATTAAACAGGCGGCTACACGGGAGCTTTCTCGTTTCGAGACCTTTGCAATAACCAACAAGGAAACTGGTGTCCACTCTCTACAGGTTGATTGTCGGACACGATGAAAGGGTCAGTTGGTCATATATGGGGAAATGGGAACAGACCCTAGGGGAGCCCATCAGCAGAGAGCACTGCAAAGGGTTGTGGGGTGAAATTCCGAGGCTGACTCGCTCAGTACAGATGAGGGAAATGTGGGTCAAGGTGATGACGCAGTGGCATCTGACCCCAGCGAGACTGCATGTGATGTATCCTCGAGTGTCTAACCAGTGCTGGAGGGGTTGTGGAGGAGTGGGCACCTGGAAGCACGTTTGGTGGGATTGTAATAAGTTGCAAGGCTTCTGGGGGGATGTAAAGGCACAACTTCAGAGGATCTTCCCGAAGGTTGCACTTATGGGGGAGAGAGTGTGGTTGTGTGGCCTTAAGGACGCATCAGCTAAGGAACTTAGCAAGGCACATTGGCGATGTTTTATAGGCCTGCTGATAGCAGCCTGGGCGGCCATAGCCCAGAACTGGAAGAACCCAAATCCCCCTCTGATTTTCAATTGGTTGCAAAGGGTATGGACACTGATTACGATGGGAAAACTCTCATACTACCTGAGGGGAGGGAATGATCTCTTTGAAAAAGACTGGGGAAAAGTACTGGAATACCTCCAATCGGACTACATGGTGCAATGGTGCACGCACAACATAAGAATTCTGGACCTATTTAAGGCATGAGATGTTTAGAGGACTCCGAGAGTAACTTCCGGCGGGAGAAGGGAGGGGGGACGGAAGGGGGTAAGTTTACTGCTGTTGTATGTTTTGAAAATGAAAATAAAAGTTTTTTAAAAAAAAGAATTGTATTTTGGCAGGAGTTGGGGGGCATAGAAATGAAAGAAAAGTTTGGAGCTTGAAGCCATTTGGTACTTACATTTGAATAAATTCTCATATGGGGGGTGGTGGGGAGTTTGCTCCTGGTTTCAGGGAATTCGTAGATGCCAATATGCCCAGATCCAGAGGGAAGCTCACCCCTGCCGGTTTTTTCCCCATTAATCCTAACTTTTCTTGAATTTATAATGGGGAAACAAAACAAATTCCAGAAAACAAAGAAAAAAACACTGGATTAGATTCTCCCTCGTGATATGGGTAATGTTGGCATCTAAGTGATACCTCCCCCATCAAAATGGGACGCACTAGAAAAGAACATTATATATAGTGCTTAGAAGCATGTGTGATTACCAAGGCACTACCGCCCCTTTTTCTTTGGGATATGAAGTAGACATTGGACATTTCCGTTCCCTGTCATGAATTGTAGCCACAATTTCATTTTTGTCATGTTTTTTTCATGATGCTATATAAAAACTAAAATACACCAGTAAAGTTATTGTGGGTTTACAAAAGCTTGAAAAGTTGTCTGAATCCTTGAATGCTTTTGGTATAAAATAGCACTGTTCTATAAGAAAACACGCAATTTTCTAAAGCCGAAAAGACTTGCATTTGAGCTAATTTGCATCCCCACAATGCATTGCTCACGTGGCTCCGAATTGGATGTGAATTTACGGTGATGGCACTGCAGCATATGTGATTTATCTGAACTGGCTTAGTTTATAAAACTACATTGTTAGTTACCTTTTCAACTTTCGATAGACTACAACAAACTTTCCCCACTGGTGAGTGTTTATTAAAGTTGCAAATAATAGGGAAACCGTAAGTGTGAACTACTGTTATAAAAATATATACTATCCCCTAGACAAAAACACAAATAGTGTATGATGAAACTATTATCCCCATGAATGCAATACAACAAATTGAAAACAACCTTCACATACCTCAGATGCAATTGGAAGGCCTCCATCATCTAATGGATTCCTTCTTCCCACAGATTCCTTATCTCGGATATTATCAGGTATTACCAATTTACCTGCGTGGTGAGGCCTTCTGGCAGGTGGAACTACACTGATTGAGGATGAATATTGGCAACCTTTTCACATCACCTGGTTTTAAAAGGTGGCTGGTACCGCCTGGGGCGAAAGCCCATGAAAAATTCCTTGAGGGGGTGGGGGGGGGGGGCAAAAGCCGACAACAGGTCTTGCACCGGACTGAAGGTGCAGGACAGTGTACTTCCATTTAGGGTACAGGGACTGAAGGTGCAGTGCAGCGAGCATCCAAATGAGGGCACAAGGAGAAGAGGACCAGAAGCAGTAGGAGGAATGGGCCTGGAGAACCAAGAAGCAGAGCAGATAAGGTAAGTATGGGAAAAGGAAGGACTCGTGACTGTGGTGGCCTGGACAGAAGACAGGACACTGTGGGGATTTATCTAGGTGTTTATGGAGACACCTGCAGTATTGTAACAGTGTGGGCATTTAGTCCAGGACAGGGATAGGGATGGTCTCATTACTCACAGGACTGTCCATTCAGCTGGTGCAGTTGGCTTCACTGCACAGCATGGGTCAAGGGTGTTGAGATCCCTTGCCAGCTATAGCTCCTAGGAGGCTGCCCTCGGCCTTGGTATTGTGCTCTGCTGGGAAAGGCCTGGATGGTTCAGGCTATGAAATGGCCGAGTCCCCTCAGCAGGAGGAGCGCCAGGGCTGGTGTGTCTTCTCCAGCCTCCCTCCAAGTCTGTGTCATCGCGCTCTTCCTCGTGCCTCTCGTCGCGAACTCCCGTGGGCGGAATCTCATGAGAGGGAGTCTCCACACACCTCCTTTTGTGGGAAAAGATGGTTCCTAGTCCATGATGAAGTCCATGAACTTGGTTGGCTTCCTTCTCTTCCTTTGGGGTCTGTTCTGGTTGGTGACGGCACTTGGGGATTGGGTGTTCATGGGGGGTGTCTCGAATGAGGTGTGGTCCATTGGGGTTGCTTCCCAGTGTGGTTCTCTGGACTGGGGCATAAGGCTCATGTAGGTTTGTTCCCTTTCTCTGGTGGTTGGGGGTCGTTTGCCTATCCCCATGATTCATGGTCATTGTCTCCTTCCATGGAGGGGTAGTTGGTGGATGCTCTTTTCTGGTACACGGCCACTCTTTCCAGGTTCCACCGTCTTCCACCGCTGGTGGTTGGTTCCTTTCCTAGTTACTTATGGCTAGCTGTATTTGGAGCCCGTGCTGGCGTCTTTGTATGGTAGACGTATTTTTTACCAAGTCCCCCTCATTGACCTCTGTGTGATGGGCTACTCTGCGTTTATCACCTTGAGATTTCATGATCATCTTGTTCCTTTGCATTCGGAACACAGCGCTTATGTCGATGTCCTCGTCCTCTCTGACTTGGTGTCACCACGGTGGTACCAGCGTGGATGCAGCCCTTCTCCCTTTCAACAGTTGAAACAGAGATACTCCTGTGATTGCATTTGGCGTGAGGCGATGAGCTGCAACCGCCTCTTTGACAGTCTTGTGTCGATTAATGCCTGATGTGCATGCCAGTTGTAAGTCCCCTTTGATAAAGCGGTTTGCCCTTTCTACCAGTCCATTGGCTTGTGGGTGGTACAAGCTTGCTCTCAATTGATGGATATTGTAATTCTTGAGGAAACTTTCCATTTCACTGGAGACTAGCTGCACACCATTGTCCGTTACAATCTCTTTGGGGAGCCCTTCCCTTTGAAAAACAGCACTGAGTACTTCTATAACTGTACTCGTGGCGATGTCTGGTACAAAACCGATCTCAACCCACTTAGACAAATAGTCCACCAAGACTACTTACTTGTGATCGGCCAACATGCCATCCAGCGGGCCAATGAAGTCCAGTCCTATTTTGTGCCAGACGATTTGTGGGATTTCTGTGGGTATCATGGGTGCTTGTCTCACTTTCAGTTGTTTGTTGCTGTTGGTGCATTCGTGGCATCTTTCTATCTATCTATTGCCCTCATGTCTTGGTCCACGCCGGGCCACCAGTATGCATTGCATACTCTGCGTCGCGTCATATTGCTGCCCAGATGACCTACATGCGCTCTGCACAATATTACTTTGCAGGTGCCTCTTGGGGGAAATCACATGGTCGCCTCTCGTTATAAGGCCATCCATTACTGTGATTTCGTCACTGACTTTCCTTATGGTCGCAGACCTTTGCGGCACTGCTCTTTTGTTGGGCTACCCTTCGCGGGCCCATTCGGCTACTCGGCCCAAGGCATCATCCTGTTGCATTTCTTTCTGCCAATGTAGCTTGCTCCTCTCCATAAAGTCTCTGTTCCTGAGATCTCCTATGGATGCCACTACACATTCGTCTTTAAGAAATGTGGTGCCCGGGGTATTTTGGTCTAGTAGCCTGGACATGCAGTCCGCTTGTGCGTTCTTCCAACCTGCGATGTGGGCTATTTCGTATGTATGCTCCTGAAGTTTTGCAGCGATTCTTGCTAGCCGTGGTGTCGCTGTTTTGGTGCTGCCGGGACTCAGCATGTGCACCAGGGGTTTGTGGTCAGTGACTAAACGGAATTTGGTTCCCCAAACGTATGACCTGAAATATTCCACGGCTCAGGCACATGCCAGCATCTCTTTTTCCACAGTAGAGTAGTTCTTTTCTGTGGTGGACATTGCTTTTGACGCAAAGGCAACTATGTTTTCCATGTCCCCCCCCCTTTTTTGGGTAAGAGTGGTGCCCAAGCCGTATACGCTGGCGTCTGTCGTAATGCACGTTTCCCATTCGGGATTAAACGGTTTTAGACAGGTTGCATGCAGGATCCTTTTTTTGATCTTGGCGAACGCTTCAGCTTGTTGGGATTCCCATGTGTATGTTGCGCCTTTCTTCAGGCGATCTCTAATGGGCGAAGTGGATTCGGAGAACCTGGGAACGAATTTCGTGTAATACTCAGCAAGACCCAGGAATGACCACATTTCATCCTTCGGTGTCGGTGCTGGGGCATCACTTTTGGCTTCTAGCAGGTTTTTCTTGGGGCTCACCACTTCATTCGAGACGCAATATCCCAGTTACTCTACCTCAGCAGCACCGAAAATGCACTTCTCGTGGCGCAGGGGGACTCAAGCCCTCTGTAGTTTGCTCAGCACTTCGCTCAGTACTTTGTCGTGGGTTCCTGTGTCCTTGGCGTATACCAAGATGTCGGCTTGGAAATACGACACATTTTCGATGCTGTGCAGCAAGGAACTCATTCTCTGGAATGCTGATGCTGCGGAGGATAGGCCGAATGGCATTCGTGTGTATTGATAGGTGCCAGAAGGGGTGATGAATGCTGTGAGCGGGCGTGAGGCCTTTTGCAGATCTATCTGATGGTAGGCATCACGCATATCAAGTCTTGAAAATATGGTCGATTGCTTCATCATAAGCACAATTTTGTTTATGCTGGGGAGCGGAAAGCTGTCTGTGACTACCTCTAGACTTAGGCTGCGTGGGTTATGCACACTCTTAGTTCATTAGAGGCTTTCTTCCTTATGAGTACCAATGGGCTCAGCCATTCAGAGGACTCGACTGCCTTTATGGTTCCTTCTTTAACCATTTTCTGGAGCTGCCATTCGAGTGCTGTTCTTGCTGTCGCTGGAACCGGTCTAACCTTGTGTGTTACCGGCATTGCACCAGGTTTGAGGTGGATTGTATGCACATAGTTTCTTATCTTTCCAGGTGTTCTGGAGAACAACTTGGGGAATGCTTCTTTTAGGTTTGGCGCTCCTCCTGAGGAGACCAGCAGCACTTGTTCTGGGGTGCTGGGGTCTAGTCGTATGCTCAGCTTATGTTGGTCGTCCCAACCCAGTCCCAGAGACAAGAGTAGACTTTCGTGGTGGTGCACCTGTCCTTGAATTCGATTTTTGCTTTGATATAGCCCAGTAGATCTACGGTGGCTCCCCCGAAGACCGTTGGCTTTTGCTTGGTGCTTCTGATTTCGACCTGGTCGCGTCCCATCATACTCTTGTATGTCTGGATGGGGAAAATTGTGAGGTCGGACCCAGAGTCGGCCATGACATGCGTTTCCATTCCATCCACCCTTACCAGGTAATAGGGTTTCTCCCTCCTTGCTTGGGGTGAGTTGACCATGATCACCATGGGCTTGTCGAACTGATCATCGTCATCACTCGACTCTCTGTCGACGTGGGTGTCATTCTTTTCCCGCCACGTGCAAGCTATGGCCACGTGCATGAAACCCCTGCCCTTGGAGCATTCCTTGTTCCTCGCGGGACATTCTCGATCATTCGCCATGTGCTTGGTGCTGGCGCATCTGTAGTGCTTCTCTGGATTTGGGTCCCTTTTCTCTGATGGTGTCTCGGTGCTGTCTCTCCCTGCGCCCTTTTCACCGGACAGCGGCTAATTCGGGTGCAGGTGACGGCCCTGTGACTTCTCTGCGCCTGCTCGAGGTTTCCACTTCATCTCTGGCAATTTGTATGACTTTATCCAAAACCAGTTTTTCTCCTGTATGAATTTGTCTTGGACCTTCCAGGAATTCGTGTGGACCACTAGCATGTCACAGATGATTTGTTCGACGTTGTCCCTGAATCCGCACAATGCTGCCAGTTCCATTTTTATTACGAAAATCGATGTGATACGATCTAACATCGCCAAATCTCTTGCTATGCAATCTTCTGGCACCACTAGCTTTGTGCCACTCACCCTCACTGACCCCCCTGCCAGCTGGTCTACCTTTCCTCTATTCACGGAGGTAGAGGTTCTAGCAGCGATTCTTAAAATTAAATCCGCTTCCCCAGAGGATGCTATTCCGGCAAGTATGATGAAGACTATTGCCCCAGACATTCTGTCTGACGTCACAGCGGCTATAAACAACTCATGCCAGTCTGGTCTGGTTCCTCCGGAACTTAAATCTGCTAGGGTTATTCCCCTGCTTAAGAAGCCATCTCTTGATCCCACTATCCCCTCTAATTTCCGCCCCATATCCCTGCTCCCGTTCCTGTCTAAACTCCTGGAATCTCTGGTCACGCCCCTTCTCTCCTCCTTTCTGGAATCTTCTAAGATCTTCAATCCTGCCCAAGCAGGTTTTAGGCCAGGAAGAGGAACAGAGTGTGCTTGTCTCAGTGCAAGATGACATGTCCAGACTTGCAGATGCAGGTGGTGTTGGAGCTCTGATTCTGTTGGATTTGTCCGCCGCATTTGACACGGTGGACCATCCTATTCTCCTTTCACGTCTAGCACAAATCGGGATCTCTGGATCAGTCCTGGCTTGGTTTACCTCCTTTCTTGCAGACCGCACTCAGACCCTTGCTATGCCCCCTTTTCTTTCTGTCCCTTGTGCCCTCACCTGTGGCGTCCCCCAGGGATCCTCTTTCCCCTATCCTATTCAATATCTACATATGGGCGCTGGTCTGCCTTATCCGCTCGTATGGACTTAATTGCTATTCCTACGCGGATGATACCCAAATCCTGATCCGCCTGGATCAAGATCATATTAAGGTCTCAGCTTCTCTTCATGATTGTTTGGCATCAGTCGGTGTCTGGATGGACCAAAACTGGCTCAAGCTTAATGGCGACAAGACTGAGGTGATGATGGTGGGCTATCCTCCCTGCCCGTCATTATGGACCCCTGCTTTTTGGCCTACTTCACTGGGCCCCTTGCCCTGTCCAGTGGACAAAGTAAAGAACTTAGGAGTCATTCTTTCCACCTCCTTGTCCATGACAAATCAGGTCTCTACGGTCTGCCAATCCGCCCACCACCAGATTAGGGTACTTAAGAGGGTCCTTCCTATGATCCCAGAGGCTATGCGCCCTCCTGTGGTTGCTGCATTAGTCCTCTCACGGTTGGACTATTGCAATTCCTTATACCTCGCTCAGCCGACAGGCCTTCTTCAACGTCTCCAACGTATACAGAACCTGGCAGCTAGACTGGCCACAGGTTCCCCCTATGGAGCTCATATCTCGCCAGTGCTTCGCCAACTCCACTGGCTCCCAGTGGCCCAGCGAGTTAAGTTCAAATCACTGTGTATTGTCCACCGAGCAATCCATGGCCTAGGTGCTGAGTTTCTTCAAACTAAATTTGTCCGCTATATTCCGGAACGCAACCTTCGTTCCCTGAACACCAATCTCTTGGTGGTTCCTAAGTATACCCGGGAAAGACTCGGTGGCAGAGCCTTCTCCATTGCTGCGGCAAGGCTGTGGAACTCCCTGCCACTCAAATCTATCTCCAATCATTTGGCTTTCAGGAAAGCACTGAAAACTACCCTATTTTAGCTCTCTGACCACTACTGTGCTTCCCGTTTGATAGCTTCCTCACCAGCGCCATGATGCCCTAGGGCGACCGTGCGATCTACAAATTCAGGTAACATAACATAACATCATCCTGGTGATGTAATCATCTACAGGTTCATTGCTCTCCAGCTTTCTTGTCTAAAACTTAAGTCTGTGGAGGACCACATTTTCCTTGGTGAACCTTTTGACGATGCGGCGAACCGCCTCCATGTAGACGTCGTCATCACTCGCGATGGGCATGGCCTGCAATCCCGCAAAGATACGCTGCCCTTCAACCCCCATTGTGTTGAGCAGCATGGCCTTTTCCCTGGCCGGCTAATAGTCTGTGCCACCAAGTGCCTCCAGATACGTGGAAAACAACGGCTCCCACTGCTGCCATGGGATGGCCAGCATGCCGGGGGATGGAAGGTAAGCGGGGGGCAGTGTGGTGCCTCGCATGGTTGCTGCGCGGATGCTTTTAAGTCCTTGTTGCCAGTTATGTGGTGGCCTGGACAGAAGACAGGACAGTGCTAGGATTTATCTAGGCCATGGGTGCACAACATACGGCCCGCGGGCCAGTTGCGGCCCGCCATGCCCTTTTGACCGGCCCGCGAGGCACAAAGACTTTCCTAGGAAAGTCTTTGTTGTCTTCCGGGCCGGTGAAAACACTGGCCCTCATTGGCTCAGCACACACACGCATCACGTCGCTCCTACGAGCCACGTAATGCGTGTGTGCTGCACCAATGGAGGGCCAGCATTACGGCTGGCGTGGCCCATAAGGCTTGATGCCGGAAGGCATTTCAGCCTTGGACCACGCCAGCCGTAGTGCGATTCCAGCGACTTCCAGCTTACCTGCCTGCCTGCCTTCCAGCACGTCTCCGGTAAGTGGTCTGTTTGTGTGTCGGGTTTGTTTTGCTTTATGTTTGTGTGTATGAATGTTTGTGTTTGAATGTATTTTGTGTATATGTTGAGATGCGGGGGTGGAGGGGTGTGTCGGATGTGTATGAATGTTTGTGTTTGAATGTATTTTGTGTATATGTTGAGATGCGGGGGTGGGGGGGTGTGTCGGATGTGTATGAATGTTTGTGTTTGAATGTATTTTGTGTATATGTTGAGGTGAGGCGGTGTGTCGGATGTGTATGAATGTTTGTGTTTGAATGTATTTTGTGTATATGTTGAGGTGAGGGGGTGTGTTGGATGTGTATGAATGTTTGTGTTTGAATGTATTTTGTGTGTATGTTGAGGTGAGGGGGTGTGTCGGATGTGTATGAATGTTTGTGTTTGAATGTATTTTGAGTGTATGTTGAGATGCGGGGGTGGGGGGGGTGTGTCGGATGTGTATGAATGTTTGTGTTTGAATGTATTTTGGGTGTATGTTGAGATGCGGGGGTGGGGGGGGTGTGTCGGATGTGTATGAATGTTTGTGTTTGAATGTATTTTGTGTGTATGTTGAGATGCGGGGGTGAGGGGGTGTGTCGGATGTGTATGAATGTTTGTATTTGAATGTATTTTGGGTGTATGTTGAGATGCGGGGGTGGGGGGGGTGTGTCGGATGTGTATGAATGTTTGTGTTTGAATGTATTTTGGGTGTATGTTGAGATGCGGGGGTGGGGGGGGTGTGTCGGATGTGTATGAATGTTTGTGTTTGAATGTATTTTGTGTGTATGTTGAGATGCGGGGGTGAGGGGGTGTGTCGGATGTGTATGAATGTTTGTATTTGAATGTATTTTGTGTGTATGTTGAGATGTGGGGGGGTGTGAATGTTTGTATTTGAATGTATTTTGTGTGTATGTTGAGATGCGGGGGTCGGGGGGTGTCGGATGTGTATGGATGTTTTGATTTGAATGTTTTTTGTGTGCTGAGTTGGGGGGTGGGGGTTCGGGTCTGTATGGGTGCTTGTTTGAGAGTTTGCTGATTTGGGGGGGTGGGGGGTTCGGGTCTGTATGGGTGCATGTGTGTGTGTGCTGAGTTGGGGGGGTGGGGGGGTGTGTCGGATGTGTATGAATGTTTGTATTTGAATGTATTTTGTGTGTATGTTGAGATGCGGGGGTGGGGGGGGTGTGTCGGATGTGTATGAATGTTTGTGTTTGAATGTATTTTGTGTGTATGTTGAGATGCGGGGGTGAGGGGGTGTGTCGGATGTGTATGAATGTTTGTATTTGAATGTATTTTGTGTGTATGTTGAGATGTGGGGGGGTGTGAATGTTTGTATTTGAATGTATTTTGTGTGTATGTTGAGATGCGGGGGTCGGGGGGTGTCGGATGTGTATGGATGTTTTGATTTGAATGTTTTTTGTGTGCTGAGTTGGGGGGTGGGGGTTCGGGTCTGTATGGGTGCTTGTTTGAGAGTTTGCTGATTTGAGGGGGTGGGGGGTTCAGGTCTGTATGGGTGTGTGTGTGTGCTGAGTTGGGGGGTGGGGGTTCGGGTCTGTATGGGTGCATGCTTGAGTGTGTGTGTTGAGTTGGGGGTGGGGGTTTGGAGTTGGGGGGGGGGGGGTTCGGGTCTGTATGGGTGCATGTTTGTGTGTGTGTGCTGAGTTGGGGGGGGGGGTTCGGGTCTGTATGGGTGCATGTTTGTGTGTGTGCTGAGTTGGGGGGTGGGGGGTTCGGGTCTGTATGGGTGCATGCTTGAGTGTGTGTGTGTGCTGAGTTGGGGTTGGGGGGTTGGGGTCTGTATGGGTGCATGTTTGTGTGTGTGCTGAGTTGGGGGTGGGGGTTGGGGTCTGTATGGGTGCATGTTTGTGTGTGTGCTGAGTTGGGGGGTGGGGGTTCGGGTCTGTATGGGTGCATGCTTGAGTGTGTGTGTGTGCTGAGTTGGGGGGTGGGGGTTCGGGTCTGTATGGGTGCATGTTTGTGTGTGCTGAGTTGGGGGGGTGAGGGGTTCGGGTCTGTATGGGTGCATGCTTGAGTGTGTGCTGAGTTGGGGGTGGGGGGTTCGGGTCTGTATGGGTGCATGTTTGTGTGTGTGTTGATTTGGGGGGTGGGGGGTTCGGGTCTGTATGGGTGCATGCTTGTGTGTGTGCTGAGTTGGGGGTGGGGGGTTCGGGTCTGTATGGGTGCATGTTTCTGTGTGTGTTGATTTGGGGGGTGGGGGGTTCGGGTCTGTATGGGTGCATGTTTGTGTGTGTGTTGATTTGGGGGTGGGGGGTTCAGGTCTGTATGGGTGCATGCTTGAGTGTGTTTGGGGCATAGTGTTTGGTTGGGGGTGAGGGGGCCATGGGGCATAGTGTTTGGTTGGGGGTTAGGGGGTTGAGGGGGCCATGGGGCATAGTGTTTGGTTGGGGGTGAGGGAGCCATGGGGCATAGTGTTTGGTTGGCGGTGAGGGACAGGGGGCATAGTGTTTGGTTGGCGGTGAGAGACAGGGGGCATAGTGTTTGCTTGGGGGTGAGGGACAGGGGGCATAGTGTTTGTTTGGGGTTGGGAGCCATGGGGCATAGTGTTTGGTTGGCGGTGAGGGACAGGGGGCATAGTGTTTGGTTGGGGGTGAGGGGGCCATGTGGCATAGTGTTTGGTTGGCGGTGAGAGACAGGGGGCATAGTGTTTGTTTGGGGGGTGAGAGACAGGGGGCATAGTGTTTGCTTGGGGGGTGAGGGACAGGGGGCATAGTGTTTGGTTGGAGGTGGGAGCCATGGGGAATAGTGTTTGGTTGGGGGTGAGGAGGCCATGGGGCATAGTGTTTGGTTGGGGGTGAGGGGGACAGGGGGCATAGTGTTTGCTTGGGGGGTGAGGGACAGGGGGCATAGTGTTTGCTTGGGGGGTGAGGGCCATGGGGCATAGTGTTTGGTTGGGGTGGGAGCCATGGGGGATAGTGTTTGGTTGGGGGTGAGGGGCCCATGGGGCATAGTGTTTGGTTGGGGGTGAAGGGGCCATGGGGCATAGTGTTTGGTTGGGGGTGAGGGGGCCATGGGGCATAGTGTTTGGTTGGGGATGGGAGCCATGGGGCATAGTGTTTGGTTGGGGGTGAGGGGACCATGGGGCATAGTGTTTGGTTGGGGATGGGAGCCATGGGGCATAGTGTTGCACTCCAGGAGTGAACTCAATAATAAAGCTAAAACAGGCACAGTTAGGAGATGTACATCCTTTGCTTTTTTGAGGAAACCTGACTCAACGAAGGCCATACTCCTCTTGGGTAACCTAAACAGCAAACTATAGCAGTCCAAAATAACGGAATGTCCAATCAAGGGTCAATAAAATATATATAATTTAATTAAACAGACGATATACAATAACTAAATCGAAATAAATGATAGCAATGGAAAATGTGTAGTACAAAATGTAAGTTTGAAATGCAATAAAAATCGTTACCCCTCAAAAACATATCTTTTTCCATGTGTTTAATACAAATTGGGGGTTGAAAAAGCCTCCTGACATGTCCCGCCTACCGCCCCGCCCACTTTTACTTTTCGGCCCACTATAGCCCTCATGTAAGGTACTTTCGGCCCTCTGTCAAAATCAGTTGTGCACCCCTGATCTAGACGTTTATTGAGACACCTGCAGTAGTGTAACAGTGTGGGCATTTAGTCCAGGACAGGGTGGTCTCAGTACTCACAGGACTGTCCATGCAGCTGGTGCAGTTGGCTTCACTGCACAGCATGAGTCAAAGGTGTTGAGATCCCTTGCCAGCTAGAGCTCCCAGGAGGCTGCCCTCAGCCTTGGTATTACGCTCTGCTGGGAAAGGCCTGGATGCTTCAGGCTATGAAAGGGCTGAGTCCCCTCAGCAGGAGAGCCCCAGGGCTGGTGTGTCTTCTCCAGCCTCCCTCCAAGTCTGTGTCAACGCGCTCTTCCACGCGCCTCTTGTCGCAAACTCTCATGAGATCTCGTGGGCCGGATCTCGCGAGAGGGAATCTCCAAGGTGACTCACATGGACACTGTCTTCCAACACAACCTCGCGAATGTTGTGAGTGACACAAGGGGAGTTCGGGCACGTATGGTTAAGAAGCCCTGCAGACTTCTAAAACCATTCTGGCATTCCGTGCATACGTGCAGTGAGGGCGGTATCTTGGGTGTGGCACATAGTGTGCGTTTGCCACCACCTTGGATGGGGCAAAGTGGCGAATGTTACAGCACGGAAGATATCGCTGGTAAGGGTGCCCTAAATGCTGATTAGCATACAGCCTTTGATATCAATGGGACGGCCCGACAGACACAGCTTTTCCAGCGCCAGCTGTTTTTCAAAAACATTTTCAGGCACCAGAAAGTGGAGGGTGGCCGCGTCGGCTCTGCTCGGCACCGTTGTGTACTCCTTGTGCCAGGAGTGAAGTGGGGGACCAGTATATATGGAGCCATTCACGGTCACACACGCTCGGTGAAGGACAGTCATGGAAAAAGGCCCTCTACAGCCGAAGCGCCTATTCAATCTGAGGGTGTAACTAAGGCATGAGGTGAAGAAGGTGACGGCGTTCCTCATCCAACCACATATTTATTTCAAGAAGGCATGCGGGACACTACTGGCATTAAAGTGAAAGCATACATAATATTAATGCTAGAGATGTTAGCTGGAGGGAGCGAGAGCAGGAAGAGTGAAAATGCATGTTTATGAATGCCCTATCATTGATTTTTTATTTATTTTATTGTATTGTGTTACGACTTGACAATGGACAAAGTACAAAGCAACCCTTTCACAAAAACAGTGTAAAAAAATACAATTATACATCTTAAAACATCATACAAAAAAACATTGCACAGAATACCTAGAAAAGAAAAAGAAAGCATCATACAATACAGTACTTTTCTCAACACTCAACATTCCTTAAGCTTTCCCAGTATTTCCCGTAGAAAGTTGTAAAGTGCTATGACAAGTGAGGTATTATCCCCCCACATTAGGTGGGCCCAAAATAGATCTCCTCAGGCTACCCCTTTGAAGCCCAAAGTAGAATGTTCTGCGTTCCATCAAATTGGAGTAAAAGAGCATACAGTGTTTCACTGACTCAATACATGTCTGTTCACAGAGTCGACAAACTGAGGACTGTGTCAAATTGTCACCCCATTTACTAATACGATCCAATGTAGGACGAAGATTTAATTTGAACCGTATGTATAGACTTTGGACTCTCTGTGATGGAAACACAGGTATACCTTAATTGAATGCGGGGGTGATTTAATAATCTTGGCAGAACAGCCCAGCTGCCTCCACAAGTACCTTGAGCTCAAAGAGAACAGGCATACCTCATGATGAATTATTGCATTCGGAAGTACCTGAGGCAGGCTCAAAGTCTTTTTCCAAACTATCCCCTGGACCGGATTAAGAATATTGTCCAGGTTCAATAGTGAGAGGTCCAGACCATACAGAGCACTTGGCTCGACCTTGGCTAGGTAAAATTTTATAAGCAGCAAAAGAGAGCACCTACACAGAAGACTGTAGCTCCTCTTTAGCTGTGAAACTAAAGGTTTTACTTTTGCTTTCAACACCACCCTAAATTCGGCCAATGAACTGGTGTTAGTTAGGTTGTATCCCCTATAACGCGTCATTAAGACTTTCTCCAGTCTTTGTTCTCCTACAAGCCATGGTCTTCGGTCTCATACTGTTGGAAAAAATGACCACCTTAGACTTAAAGCCATTGACTAAAAGATGTTTTTTTGCTGCATAGATGGAAATCGATCAAAAGGCACTAAGTCGTCTGAAAATGCCATCCAATTGAGCTTCAAGTGTCCCATTCTGACTGGGAAAGTAATGTCTTCCGTCCACAGTGAGTCTAGGTCAAATAGGTAGAAATTAAAGAGCAGAGTGGCCCTTATAAAGCCCTGTTTGACCCCCACATGGGTCGTTACTGGCCCAGTGTATGGTCCCTCCTTGGTAAGCCTCATCCTCAGTGATGTGTCTGTTTGTAACTGCTCCAGCAACAAGACCAGTTTGATAGGAACCTGCCAATGCAATAATTTGTTACAGAGTACACTATGATTGACTGTCAAACGCGGAACTCATATTGAATGAGGCCATGTAGGCCGCCCATGGTCACCTCCCCTCCCCTGATCAGAGCCGTAAGATATGCTATACAAGTAGCATTCAACGTAGTGCCCATGCCCACCCTGAATCCAACTTGGTAGCGAAAAATCACTGCCAACCTCTGAAACAAGTCGTTAAATTCTTCCAATAAGAGAGTAGCAAAGATTTTACTCGAAGCATAGAGCCATGCTATTGGTCTAAATTTGTTAGGATCTCGGACATTTCTCTTTTTATGTATCGGAATGATCAGCGATTTCCACCAAGATGTATGCACCAAGTTGGCTTCCGAAATGATCTTAAACAAGGGACACAACACTCCTGCCCATAATTGGGGATCACTTTTAATCACCACAGGCGCCAGACCAACAGGACCTGGCGCACTGGAGGCCTTTGCCTTATTAGTGGCCCATTAACATCATCTGAGGCCCAAGGGAATGGAGTAGGATCTAAGGGATAAGGATCTCCCAGGTAGAATTCCCATCAGCACTAGCGAATTTGTTAGTAAAGTACTCTACCCATGTTCCCTCAGGTATTGTACAGACCAATTCAGGCACAGAGATGGCTGTCTTTTTGTTGATGGTAAACCAAACATTTACAGACTTCCGTGACCTGAGTGTTTCCAGCATTCCCCAGTTATCGTTATTGAGCCTTCTCAATCTAATAGATTTGAGAAAGCTCATATAACAAAACTGAATTATTTTCTTGGTTCTCTGGTAGGATCTAACTGGAAGATTTTCCTTAACCAGTTCTCTCCGTTTTTGACTTTGTATACGTTTTGCGTTTGTTATCCTAAGATCTGAAACATGAGATGGACTTCAAGTCTGATTAAGCTTTTTTGTACCAGAGACAACCCTCAAACACTGTATCATCAATATGTTGTAAGATTCAAATGATATTCCATGCTGTAAAACACCCTCACATCCAATTCTCTCTGAAGTTCCCATACAAATTTCAAACAGGAGAAAGCATTCCATCATGAAGTGATTGTAAAGTGACTGGCTGTTGGGCTGCACGCTGCGCTGCTCTTCACTTCGTGTGCCCGACTTGGATTTGCTTTCGTCTTGCCATTCATCTTGCCTGCACTAGTCGCTAAAAGAAAGCGGCACAACTCGCAACTTGGACTCTCATTGTTGCTCATGACGGCCAAGGTTGAACCTCCTACTTGAGCCGCCGACTGCCACGCCCCCATCTCAGCCATGAAGTCTGCTGGCTTCTTTAAAAACGGTTTGCACGCGCATTGCACGCACATCGTGAAGTGATTGTAAAGTGACTGGCTGTTGGGCTGCACGCTGCTGCGCTGCTCTTCACTTCGTTTGCCCGACTTGGATTTGCTTTCGTCTTGCCATTCATCTTGCCTGTACTAGTCGCTAAGTGGAAGCGGCACAATTCGCAACTTGGACTCTCATTGTTGCTCATGACGCCCAAGTAAATCATTGGACTGACCTTTATTCTTGTGTTTGTGTTTGCTGGCTACTATTGTGGTTGTGTTTGTGCGTGTCACAAGAGGTACTCCTAGGGTATTCACTTCCGCTTTCACCTCCCTCACTTTCTCCAGGGTTGAACCTCCTACTTGAGCCGTCCACCGCCACTCCCCCATCTCAGCCACGAAGTCTGCTGGCTTCTTTAAAAACTGTGTGCACGCGCATCGTGAAGTGATAGTAAAGTGACTGGCTTTTAGGATGGTGGGTGGTGGGTAAGTAATCTACAGTATCTTTTTTCAGAGTGCATGCACATAATTGGAAAATATACTATTGGAACTCGTTATTATACTTACTGACTTCTATTTATTTTTGTGGATTGAACACACGTGTATTTGCCATATTATAAAATGGTGGGAAGTTTGAGGAGTGGAAAGTCTCTACATGAGACAAATCCTCGCGTTATACTTACTACCACAGCCCCGATCATATTGCATGATTCGTTTGGCAACTCTGAATCTAAGCCAACATATGTTATTCTTCCTTTAGCGTTCGATACAGAAACACATACAATTTCTTACAGTCAACAATCTTTGGCGATAGAGCCCAACGACAGTATGGTTCCATTCTTACTGCAAACGCCTGTAAAGAAGGAAGATTTGCTCAAAGTGCATAGTGACTCCTTTCTCTGGATCTCTTTGATTTTCTTACCTTCTAACCAATTAAAAGAAGTGGAAACCAGTGTCATTGAAAACTAGGACACTAACAAGAGGGCATTGGAACTTGGAAACTTAAATACTGATGTATCTATGCTAGCGCCTACCTTACTTGATGATTGGGAGAAACATTACTGCATTGCATTAAATCCCGGTTCCCCAATCGTTTTTCTCCCCTCCAAAATTGAAAGAATTTCTCTCCATAATCTGCAGGATAAGGAGGAAAAGCTTGGGGCTGTAGCTCAATTTATACCTCAAGTTGGTTTGCCCTCTACTAGCTCGCCTACCAATTTGTCAAAAGATACAAATGTAAGTACTGAATATCTGCATTCTTCACATCCAGGTGGGACTACACATGGGGAACAAAACGAGGAAATTAAAATACAACCTAACAATGGCCCGTACTTTAATCCTTCAGACATGCATAATTTGCCTCGTGAGATTTGTAAGGAGCCCTCTTCTTTTCCAGTTATTTCTAGCCTGCTTGACTTGCTAGATAGAGGACACGATTTAACTCGTGCCTCTTTAGAAAATGTTAAACTACTGTTGGCTGAGCTCACGGCTAAAGTGAGCAAGATAGAGGGTTTTATGTCTGCTCAGGCATACTACCATTCTTAAAAAGCTAAATTAACAGATCCGGCCCTACTAAAACTGCTGAATCAGCCTATCAGTGTTGTAAGCAATCAATCCACCCAAATATATGATGGTGATTTGGGTGACACCTTTCAGGGGCACTCTTACGCAAATGCTGTCATGAAGGAAAAAGGCATGAATCAAACTCTTAAAGAGGATACTTCAAATTCTATCATTGACGCCATCCAAGTAAATTCAATTAAACTTGATGACGTTTTTCGTTTCTTAATTTCTGAAAGGCATGCTGTGGTGAAAAATTACATCTTCACAGATGAGCATGTCACGACTAAACCTGATGAGACATTAAGCATGCCCGATAGTCCATCACCACTGGTGACTATCATTGAACAGACGGAGTGCAAGGTCGACTATCATGGTGTTGCAAACTTAAATTCTGCGAACGCACTCAGAGATCCCACTTTAGACAATTATACTTCTGACATAGACGAAGATAAAAATCAATTGACCTTCTCCCGCAAAATGTGGCGCGCACATATGAGGGCACTGAAATGTAACAAAAAACCCAATAAAAATCCCAATAAAAAACAAGGTGGCGATACTAGTGACCAAGTCACAAAAAACACCAAAAAAACAAAAAAAATCTATACACACGAAAATAACTGATGAGACAGCACAAACTTCTAAATCCCTTGAGGGTGAACCACAAATAGATCTAACTCAGTTAAATAGAGAATCAAAGACGGCTCTCAACTTGGATAGCACCAAGGCAAAAGGAAACGGCCGTACTCAACCCAAGTCTGGGAGTCTTACTAACTCAGTTAAGCTATTAAAACCTCCCTCTGAGCCGCATTCAAATAGTGCAAGTGGTCAATTATTTGGTTACTATCCTCTGATTAGTAAAAAAAAAACAACAATGTCAAAACGGGACAGGATTGCGAATCAGAGGGTAGCTGCGACAACAAGCAAGCTTCGTCTTCTAACTCACTGGGTGTGACATCTATTCCTATTAAGACAGAGGTGTGTTCAACTCCACTGCCGGCACAAGTTAAAGTACTTGACCATTAAACTCATTCATCTCCAAGTCACTTGAGCTCAGCAGCATCAGCTATGTTTCAGCCCAAGGACGCTGCTCAGAAGGAGATGCAAGGGTCGTTCTTGGTCAATACAGACTCAGGCACAGAAGTTCCTCAATCACACTTAGAAATAATGGATGAGGAAGAGTTTGATAGAATCTTTATGTATATAATGGGATGGTCTAATGACCCAAAAATCAATGGACGCCAGTGTTTAAACAGATCTTTTTTGTTAAATAAATTTAGAGGTTGCCCTCAATTGCGCACACTGGTATCGGAAGATATAAAGTGGCTTTGCTTGGCTAATCACAACAACTACAGGATATGTGCCCCTTTTTTCGCCAATCATACTTAAGCTGTTGTGGGATCATAGAGAGGTATTTAAAACGCAGCGGCTTGCTATTTGTCTTTTTCGATCGAATGAAGAAGGTACTTTGTTTCTTGAAGAACAAATTGAGATTTCTTCGCAGTCAAATAAACCAGGGGACTTAAACTCAAATCCTCAACAGGAGGTTGAACTGGTTAATCAGATTTCTACATTGGTAGGATCTGCCACAAATCTTATGTGGTTAGCTCCTTTGATATCAACAATAATTGAGATGACCAAAAACTCAAAACAATCCTAGCTGTGTGGCATTTCGGCTGGTGTCTTGGAATTGCTGCGGGTTAAAAAACTTGAAGCATGGCTGGCAGTACAGCCATGTGACGATTATCCTGCTGCAATTCTGCTGCAAGAAACAATGTGTTTTCACGTTTTTGACTTTGATGGGTTTACATGTTATTCTGTACCTGCAACAAAGGCATCTCTCGGGTGTCGAGTGGTGGTATAGCAATATTATTGAATAATTAATCTTACAAATATAAGGCCTCCGTTTTTTGCTCCTCAGCTTCTTTGTTGGCACTTCAATATAGTTGGATAGGTGAACCTTCCCGTGAGATGCTCATAGTTTGTATATATTTTAATCCAGCAAAACAAAGTTTTGAAACTCTTCTTGATGCAATAGATAGGGTCTTAGAATATGCTTATTTTAAAAATCCTGACTTGGTAATTATTTTGGGAGGTGATTTTAACTTTGTCTGTACAACTGCCATCACCAACAGTGATTCTGCTAGCTGTTCACTGCGCCATCAGCAAGCTGCTAAAAGAGGTAGTCAGCTTATGGGAGAAGCACTTAATTCAGTGGAACATCTATGTAGTACTTTTGGATGAAGATGTATCACCAGGTACTTGGTCGAGGGGAAACAAAACTCATCTATTGATAATATTTTTGTGACAGCTGATTTGTTATCTATGACTGACAAGGTCAAGGCAAGTAAATGTACTCTGAGTGATCATGTACTCCTCGTGCTCTCTATAATTCAGAAATGTGAATTGTTGCAAAATAATTCTAGTTTATGGCTGATAGAAAATGATCAGGTCTATCATTCGGTAAGATGGAATTCGCGCACATGTAGGGAATTTACTTTTATAATAAATAAGCTAATTTGGAAAGAGTACATAAAAGTACATTCTAATATCACCACTAGGGAGGAATAGATTAATACGCAAGATACTTTGTGTGCCCTATCTTCTTGCGATCAAACTTCAAGTAATTCTTCTTTGTGCTCCTTGAATCACACATTAACAGCTATAATAAAAAACAAAAACTGTGACCTTAGAGCGCTCAAGCGCTGTGCCAGAGATTTTTGTCATTACAAGTACCTTAAAAATCAGATACAAGCAAAGTATCACACTTTGACCAAACACCACTTTCACAATATACAAAATCAAGCTATGGTGACATTATTATGTGAAAGGGATTCACGTAAAATATGGTCTATTTTGAATGACAAACAAAGGGTTAACCAAAATGCTCTGGCATCTTTTATCTCAGCTGATACTTGGAATGGCTATATTGTCGACAAATTTAAACTGCCCAAGTTTTGCCAAGCATATGACTCTGGGATCTCAAGCTTAACATGTGAGGATTCTATAAGATTCATGAGAGACGAGATATTGCTTGCTATCAAAAATTTAAAACCATCCAAAGCACCTGGTCCAGATGGGATTCCAGCATGTTTACTCAAATCAGATCCAATGTTTTGGTCTACTGTCCTATACAATAAATGTAATAATATCTTATCAACCAACCAAATTCAGAAATCTTGGCGTAATGTAATACTCATCCCTATTTTTAAAAAGGGTGACCTGAAAAATCCAGCAAGTCTTCGCCCCATCGCTTTGATGGACGCATCTGCCAAAGATATTGCGATTTTGTTATTATCTCATCTGCAAACTTTCATCACTGTTAATGATATATATTCCAAATGCCAGGTTGGATTCTGTAAGGAAATGGGTACCTTGCTGAATGCCACAATCATAGCTCACATTTTAGCTAAATCTAAAGAACAAAATTCTGGCCCCATCTATATGGCTGCCCTTGATCTCTCGCGTGCGTTTGACACTATTATAAGAGAGCTCTTGTGGGCTAAACTTTTGGCCCTTGGTTTCGCTCCTAGATTAATCCAATTTATAGCCATGTTGCATTGTGATACCACGTTTCAAGTCCGAATTACTAACTCAGGCGCATTGACATCGCCAATAGTCACTATGACTGGCATAAAGCAAGGATACAATTTGGCAGCCACTATCTTTAACTTGTATACAAGTGATATGGATCAACTTTGGCAGGATTCAGCTAGGTATCCAATCCGCCTGGGAGATATTAAAATAAACTCGATATGTTTTGCAGATGAAATTCTTCCTGGGAGAAACGAACGAACGAAAGGAAAAGACATTAGTAAGCATTCTCGTATCCCAGTTCGAATACAGCAAGTAGAGTCAAACGCTTACCTGGACTCGAGACGCTCAGGGTAACTTGTTCTGGAGCACGCCATCGACCTGCAAAGGGAAAAGACAATTCAGGTTAGCACATAAAGGACAAGAAGGCGCTGCATATTGTGCTTACTCACCACACCTTATTCTCTCAGCCGGCAGCCATGCTGGGACATTGCAGCGCCTGTAAGGGACAGAGAGAGACATTGATCAGCACAAGAAAAAGCGAACAGTGCAGCGCATCGCGCTTTCACTCACCGCTTAGTGCTCGGCACCCCCAAGCAGCACGACATCATCTCTGACCCCGCCAACACCTAAGGGAGAAGAGAAACATTATATGCAAGAGACAAGAAAAGGACAATTCATCAAGAGTCGTCAAACCCACCTTGTCGGGCTGGAGTTACAAGCACAGACCCATTGGGCCTGCACCAGTGAAGCAACTAGGTTGCATAGCGCCCACATCAACCGACGCACCCCTGCACCGAAGGGCAGGACGGAGAGCACACAACACCAGAAAATTAGGTGAAGAGAGGATATAGGGGAAGGTTTGGTCCTCAAGGGAAGAGGGGGGTCAAGCAACCAGAGACAACAGAGTTTAAATACGGAAATCCTGTATTTCAGGCCCAGTCTCCAGCCGAACAGATTCCAGGGAAGGGTTGGAGGTCGTGAGAGGTCCAAACAGGCTGAGTGGCGTCCCTGTGGATACCAGGTGAGTGTTACAGATTGGCTCTTTCAGTGCCTAATGCTGTTATACGACACAAACTGGCATTATCTTCCTTAAGTGCTAGATGGACTTGGCAGCGACTTGCCATCTACTCTAAAATACTGTCGCCAGCACGTAACTCTCTCTTTCAGGATCTACATCTACTAATGATGGGAAACAAGGTTTCCTCAATGAGGTACTTTTTACAAAAAATGAACAACATGTTAGGAAACATAAACTCGTCTATTGAAGACATGAAATTACTCTCACCAAATGTCAAGAAGAAATTGTACAAATATGACTGGATCCAGCTATCGAATGCATTAAAATGTATGAAACTTACCTTGAATATTCCCATTTTTTTAGAAAGAAGGAATGGCAATCTTTGTATCTAATAAAAATATCCAATTGACAAGCTCCGCCGATTGTATCTAAGATTTAAGTTAAGTCAATTTCATACTTTGGAACAAATAGCACCATGGAAAACCTCTACAATTCTTAGTGAGGGGCTGTGTTGTCGCCTATGTAAAAATTCCTTACAAAGAGAAACCTTAAAACACCTAGTGGTTTACTGCCCAACTCTAGAAGATGTAAGAAAAAATAAGTTAGGCGTTTTTGCACCCTTGGATCTTGAATTCTCTCGTGAAACCTTTTGGAATTGATGTAGGGTGGGGAATAGTACGCAAATGTTGATGGCTTTGAGCAGCCTGTTACTGAAAATTGAAGAGCTTCTAGTTTTGTGTAACGAGACTATATAGTATTGGTTGCTAAATGCTTGTTTGTTTATAGCTCCAAAATTGGTAATTCTGTTTTTAGCTTTCCTCTTATGAATTGAAGAACTACACTTTATCTTATGAACAAATGATTGTTTAGTTTTATAAAAGTTTTTTTTTGTATGAAAATTGAGCAAAATTGTAGAAACTATATAACATGAAGATTCTCTCTGTGACTTGTCGTTTTAAATTGTTGAAAACATTTTTTGGGGGATATTTGTAAAAAGTTTGTAAACTCAAACTAAAAATAAAGAAAAAAAAGAAAAAAAGAAAGCATTCCATTTGATCGAAAGGCCCTCACGGTCAACATCAGGCAGGATAGCACCTGTGAGTTTGCTGGAAGGTTAATTACAATGCTCAATGTCAAGTGGTCACTAATGCATAAGTCAACAGCGGTCAGTGCAGAACAGAAAGCCTCAAGGTCATGGGAAACATAAACATAGTCAACCATGACCGAGCACCGCCCCTCTGCTAACTATGAGCACACATTGGCAGCCCCCCATTGACACATGAACGAGAGCCACGTATGACCAGAAACACATGTAGACAACCCCACAGAAGCCTTAACCACTGAGCCTTTCCCCGAACTTGCCCCTAGTTGACAGTCCGAGTTGAAGTCTCCCACCACTATGATGTTATGAGGGAGCCCCACCTCTAACCAATCACCTATCACAGAACTCAGCCCCTCCAATATTACAAATCTTTTAGTAATGGCTGGGTTCTAATATATGTTGATAAACGAGAAAGTTCTCCCACAAGATACCATGTTCACTCGAATTGCCAAAATGTAATCGAATACAATGATTATCTCGATGCATTGGGCATTTAAACTCAGATCTATGGCAATAAACAGACCACCACTTGGTCTGCCTCTTTCACCCTTTTTAACTGGCTTGGAGTAGGTAACAAACCCCTCGATGTGTAAATGTTGGATAGCCATAGTTTCCTGAAACATGAGGACATGGTTATTAAAAAAGGAGATCTCACTTTGCATCTCTCTAGAGATGTTTTTAAAGCCACACACTTTCCAGCAAGAAATAAAAAACAGTTGGATTGAGTTAAAGACTCTTTGAGGACTCTGGCTTTGTTAAACATACTGATTGCCGCCTCTAGACATGACCAGCCCTGGTCCTGGACAATTGTAGAAGCAGCTGACGAGCCAGCAGAACCCGCCTTGATTTTTTAGTAGGGTCCTGAACCTCTCCTGCACCATTGGCCCTAGGAATAGACAAAAAGGCTTCCACCTCCATCAGCCTAACTATTTCATATAACTCATGGCCCAGGGTTCGCAGAGCCTCTCTCTCCTCCCAAACCAAATGGGCAACCAAGTTAGAATGAAAATGACTGACCAAACGGTCAGCGCCAAAGTATGGAAATTCCACGCGATCCATGTCACCTGTATGTAGCAATCAAAGAGCTGAAATGAGAGAGAAGATCTTCAAGGATTTCCCTCTATTAAGTGCTAAATCTCCACAGATGTTTGGGATAGACACCCAACCCAAGGAAGTAACTAAGGGGCCAAGGGATTTGGATACTACTACAGTAGGCTCACTTGGGGTTATGACAGACGGGGCAACATGCTGATGGTATGCAACAGTCGACACTAGATGACCTTCCTGGGACAACCTCTGCGGAGGCTGAGGCTGAGACCCAGGGTGAGGCAATGATGCGCCCTCTTCATTAACCCCACCTGCTCCAATAACCTTGTCGCCTCCTTCCACTTCGATCAGATCTTCTTCATGCAATTGCAAAGCCGTATTCTGCTAATCACTAGTAGCTGGTATTAAGAATGTGGTTATTTTTTGCTGAGAGCGTTTCTTGGATATTGTACAAGACCCTGAAGCCAAAATTGAGCCCAGACCTTTCCTGGTCCCATTTGACTGTTTTGCGGAGGAGCGGAAGTGGACATAGGGCCCAAGGCATTGATATTGGGGAAAATATTACAATCACCCCAGGCCAGAGTGTTTTTGGGAGTCTGGTCCCCAAAAGTGGTAGTTGGTTTCAAGATAGGCTGGGACCCCTGATGCAGAGATTAATCCAACAGGCTCTGATTCTCCCATTGTGTGCACTTGTTAATGGTAATCCCAGTTTGTTTGACCCTCAAATTACTTGATTCCCTCGAATTTCCAAGGTCTCCCATGTGTCAGCAAAGACAAAGGAAAGATGCGTCCAACATCATTGAATCTTCAAAGGGATTGTTTGAAGTGCCCATTTTACTAGGTGTCAAAATGGATCCCTTGTGACATTTTTCAGCTAAACAATCCACTGGTTCAATTCGTAGCTCGTTCCTGGATTCCATATTGAGGGTAGGGGGCTGGTGCAGGAACTGGAATTAACCACCCTAAGTAGCGAGCTTCCTTGTTTACCAGCATTTTGTTCACAGGAAGGTTCGCTCCCCCACCCATTGCCGAGGCGACCCCCTCCAGCAACCCAGTTAGGGGAGTTTCAACCAGCCAGGGACCATGGCTGAGAAGATAATAGAAGTTGGGCCCTATGGCAATGGCTCCCGATGGAGGCGTCACCTTCCCCTCCATACTATAGACAGAAACGTACCGTTGATATGATCACAGCCGCAGAGCCTGTGGCGAGATTGGAAAGATCAGCATCAAAGTTCATGCCACTTCTTGGTTTTGACATGGTCGTCACTGAAGTAATTGAAGGAGTAGCCATCTAAAGCTAACGAGCTAACCAAGTTCACTTCACTTAAATTTCTTCTACCTTCTTTTACTGCTTCAAAGTGGGTAACTAGCGTTGATCAGGGGTGGACTGGGAACCAAAAGGGGCCCTTGACATTTTTTTCAAAGTGGCCCCATATTGCACATTTTGAGCAAGCCCAACACTTTTCCTACGAGAAAATTTGAAAATAAACTACAAAAGAGGCCCAGGGTGCAGAGGCCCACAGGGAAATCTCCAGAGTTCCCTGTAGACCAGTCCAGCCCTGGCGTTGATCACCACATGGTTTGTGCAGTTCAATTCAAAACACAGAACACAATGGCTCAAATAACGAACGGGGCAGTTGCAATAGAGGCAATAACTTACTCACTGAGTGTATTCAGTGCCTTGAGTCCCCGGTCCTCACTAGCAGAGGCTGCTTTTTGCCGAAGCCACAAGGTCTCAGTGTAGAGATGAAATGTTGTTTAAAGGCATGGTCTAGTAAAAAATGTTATTTAAAAAATAGATAGGCAACATTAAAAAAAAAAATACTAGCATTCTCTTTTTTATAACTTCCTATGTAAAATTTTGAGCTATTCAAGCTTAAAATTCGCAAAAGCAAGCACATGGGCGCATCCATTTTGTGAAATGGATGCCCTCCTGTGCTGGCTTTTGCGGCACTAATGAAGGAAAAGCCAGCCAGCTGTAGTAAACAAAAGCTATTGCTGGGTGGCTTTCCCCTTCATTAGTGCTGTATGCGGAGGACGGGGACCGGAGACCAGAGCAGGAAAGCTGCAGCTGAATCTCGGTAAGTGCTATTTATTTTTTTTTTTAAAATAAGCACTAGCTGCGGTTTTTTTTCTAAGTTTTCCGGGCTGGAGGAGCCCAGAAAACTTAGAAATAAAACCGCAGCTTTAAAAACGTTGTATTTATGTTTGCGGTCGCTTTTGAAGTGACCGCAAACATAAATACAACGTTATTGTGTTGGAAAACGCTGCGGTTTTTCTTTCCGAGTTTCTCAGGCTCCTCCGGCTCGGAGGAGCCTGAGAAACTCGGAAAGAAAAACCGCAGCGTTTTCCAACACAACACAACCTCCGGGCCGGAGGAGCCTGAGAAACTTGCAAAGAAAAACCGCAGCGTTTTCCAACACAATAACATTGTATTTGTTTGCGGTCGCTTCAAAAGCGACCGCAAACATAAATACAACGTTTTTAAAGCTGCGGTTTTATTTCTAAGTTTTCCGGGCTCCTCCAGCCCGGAAAACTTAGAAAAAAAAACGCAGCTAGTGCTTATTTTTTTTTTTTTTTTTAAATAAATAGCACTTACCGAGATTCAGCTGCAGCTTTCCTGCTCTGGTCTCCGGTCCCCGTCCTCCGCGTACAGCACTAATGAAGGGAAAGCCACCCAGCGGTAGCTTTTGTTTACTACAGCTGGCTGGCTTTTCCTTCATTAGTGCCGCAAAAGCAAAAGCCAGCACAGGAGGACATCCATTTCACAAAATGGATGCGCACATGTGCTTGCTTTTGCTAATTTTGAGCTTGAATAGCTCAAAATTTTACATAGGAAGTTTTAAAAAAGAGAATGCTAGTATTTTTTTTTTATGTTGCCTATCTATTTTTTAAATACATTTTTTTACTGGACCATGCCTTTAAGAAACGTGGACCTGCAGCGGACTGCTGCAGACTGTCCGTTGTGCCGTCCTTTGCGCCAGCGCTATGTGGCACCAACGGCTTTTAAGTCACGGATTCAGAGGTTAAAGGGCCAAGCACACGATATACACAATGTAGCACATTCTTCAGGAAAAACGCCTCTGCACAGCTGCAGATTGTCCTTGGTTCCTATCTTTGATATGGTTTTATTGGCGAAAATGAAAACATAGATTCTCTTTGAAAAAGGCATTTCAGATTCCGGCTCATGCCCGGAGATATGTAAGCCACTCCCAAACTCTTTAGCAGAACCTAGAACAAATAGTTTAGAGAAACAAGCTAAAAATGATAAGGGAATATGAAGGATCAGGATAAATAATTATTTGCAATGTGATTGATTTTTAGACACAGAATTAAATTAGCTACATTAACCTCGAAGCCACCAGGCGTATCCATTGCATATGTTTAAACAGAACAATGGCAAAGTTTGCCTTGGAAATAAAACTCAGACACACTAAGGCAAAGGCAGTGTGACAAATCAGAAGGTGTCTCACCCATTAGTTCCCGGGGGTCTGTCATCCAGGTGGCCAGGACACGGCCATCGCTTTTAGATCCAGTTCCTGGGGGTGGACCAGTGTGGGAGGCTCACCTGGGTGAGGGGTCTTCGGGGAGTGGGAGTGGGACACCGGATGGTGAGACGCAGTATCCTCTTCCTTGAAACACCTTTACCCCATCCTACCCGGTAGGATATTCAGGAACTCTACCCCCCACCCCCTTTTACAACATGAACACTTTCTCACTGACAGCCCACTCTAAGGGAAAACAGACCTGAGCCGTGTACCTGACATGTCCCAATACTATGGTTAGGCTAGGTCAGGCAATTATCGACGATCGCTCATACCTGACTTCCATTACACTTGCCCACACGAATAAAATACAGAGCATGAAAGCACACTGAGTGAGGCAAAACACACAAGGAAACAGCAGTTTCAAGATGGCAGTTTAACAAGCGGAGAAAGGCAAAGAAACAGAAAGGGATCATGATGAGTGATGTACCCTTGACCTTTTTGACAAAGAACCGTTGCTTTTACAAGTCCTTGGGATAAGACCAGGAAAACAGGCTGAAGAATGCTGCATTGTGTGTCAGAGATACCCAGGGCCATACCGCGTCAATAACCAAGACGGGGAGAATCGCCAGCCACTGTGGTACTATCCTTGGCTCCAAGAACAAAGCCGGTGAGTTGGGGTTGCGATACAAGACAGGTTTGTGTTGAAGCCAAGGTTGCAAGCAGCAACATTGTATGGTGAGTGCTGGAACGAACATTGTTAAAACGAGTGTGATAAGAGATGCGAGTGAAGTTAAACTGCTGATGAGTGATTGTCAAAAGGTATTGTAGCTTAATTTAAAGTTCAGAGAGGTCGGGTACCATGTGGGTGCTCAATCGAAGGTGTCTTTAAGGTATCCAGCTGAGGAGTAATGAAAGTAGATCAATTTGATCCGAGCCCGGCCGAGGGAGATCATTTTAAAGTGAACGAATAAATGTGAATCGGCAACAGGTCAAGGCAACAGGTCAAGCATAATCCTGCGAACAGTAGAAAGTCTTCAATGTTGATACAGTAAAGAAAGTTTGTTGCAAAGTGGATAAAGTTGGTCCGAGCCCAGCAGAGGGAGATCAATTGAAAGCCTTGTGTTACAGTGGGTCTGAGCCAGGCAGAGGGAGGCCCGGGGTGAAGCGAAAATCACCCAAGAAGTTGTACATGAGAATCCTGAGGAGAAAGGAACTTTTGAATGTTCATTTGTCGTATCAGGCCCTCTGAAGTAAGAGACTTTGAATAGCAAAGAGACTTTGGTACAGAAGGCCCAGATACTGAGATTTGAACTGCTTCCTCTTGCTAGAGAAGCCAGAGGCTGTGCTAAGAATGAGTGTGCCTCCTTATCCCATGCTGAGCACGTAGGGAAGGGAAGCCAAAGGCTTGAATATCCTGACATATTATTTCTTGAGCACTTTTCTGTTGCATAACATAATTTCCCACACTATTTCTATTGTGAAGTAAGGACTGGCAATAGGTATATTAGTATAAGCCCTTTTATTTTGACAAGACACCACAAGGGCTGCGTTATATTATTTGATGGTCGTAGCTTGCTCCCATCTCTAGATTTAGGATTAGATAGGCGTTTTTCAAACCCAGTTGAAGTTCAATAAACGCCCTTGAACTGTGATCACTTGCGTTTGTCTTACTGTTGATACCATGCCTTCCTTACAGCAGTCACAGTAGCACATGCATCCTTTCCAAACCTACAGACACCTGTGACAACCGAAGCGATCGTTCACAGGAGCTTTTGCAACCTCACCATCCCTACTGGTGCCCATGGTAACCTAAGGGATAGTCACAAGGACTTTCACTCCCCCATTACTCATAGTTATATGCAGTAACCCTAATAAGGTACTTGGAGAAATGCTCCCCTCTCCACCAACCCCCATAGAAGGCCAGGACCACCAAGGATGTAGACACAGATGCACTCACAACCCCACAACCCTTACTCATGCGAGGGACCACACAAAGAGGAAAGGAGTGCCGAAAACCTTAAGAAAAGTCCTTCTTATAAGGCTGCCACATTAGAAGAGCAATTCAAGCGTCCTGCGCAGACCCACACATGCAGTGTGGAAATTTGACACACTCATTTTAAGAAAATAATGATACAACAGTGCAAGAAATACATTGTCTTCTTTGGGCGCCAAAGGTGGGTGAGCCATTCCATATTGTGGTGCACACTTGCAGGGTTTGCTCAAGTCCCACAGAGAGAGTTTTGCCCCGGACAGGAAAGAAGGTGTTGCACAAGTGAGAGAGTAAACAGAGTGCCTTCTTTAATTTTCGCTAGTGTAAAAGGATCACAAAACCTCAAATTCCCTGCTATGAAAACATTGCAATGGCAAAAAACAGCTTCCCTGGCTTGCCAGAAGATTTTCTGAATCCAGATACGCACACTGAAAAACTGACAGACCTAGATTGGCAAGGGCAGCAATGTTCCAAGGGGGCAAAGGAAGGAGACCCCACAGATGCCCTCACTAAATTCCAAGATTGCGGCAGAGCCTTCCAGCCACCTTCCAAACCACTTGTCCACCACATGGTCCAATCATTTGAATGCTAAGGGTGTGCAGGGCCCCTATTATTTTGGTGAGGAACCTGTTTTCTACATCGTTAGGAGGTGTTTAGGTGCAGCAAGAATCCCCACTCATTTTGCAGACCCCTCCTTCCATGGCCATGAGGAGGTCTAGCACATAACGATTCTACAACGTCATCAGTCGGATGGCACACATTTCCATCTTGATCATGTTCAGGCCTTATTCGGTATCATTAGCCAGCTGGATTACCTCCCAACGTACAATTTTCAGCCACTTGGCATTCATAGCGGTCTGCACTCGTGGTAACAGTAAGGAAGCAAAGAAAGTTTCTTCTTTGCTGTAGAGTCACTATTGGTCTGTTATTTCTTTGAGTAATTATGAGGAATCTTGCGATAAATACATTGATCTTCTTCTCTGCAATTGTTCTCTCTTCTTCTCTGGCAAGACACGAAAGATAGGCTTCTGAAGTTGCATTGTGGTGGGGATATCGGAAACCGGGGTAGCTGTTGGGGAGGACAAGCCACCTCGTCTCACTATCAAATGTTCTTCAGGGACCACCAGGAGCACTGAGTGCAACAAGGCCAGCGAGCAGGTACCCCTCCATGATGGCAGGAGATGCAGAAATGCTTGCTGGCCACATACCCAATAGCTATCCATCACGGATGCTGTCCCTCTCTTAAGATCTGGGATGCATACTGTCGTATTGCACATACTATTGGTCCCCACAAAGACACTTCCTTTGTTTTTAAAAACACAGTTCATATTCTTCCTACTTTTGTACTTTCACTGGTTTTTCCATCGGCTCACCACGTGAGTTTTGGGACTTGGTCATTCCATTACCTGCTGCATGCGCTGTTCACCTTTTGGATCACTTCTTCAAATCCTATTATTCCTCCTGCCATGCAGCTCATTGTGGTTTCCTGCCATCTGCTCATCACCAACCTCACGCCTTCCAACTTCAGGTACAGCCTTTGGAAGCACTGCACACATTTAGGGTTTTGAGCACATTGTAGTTGATCAGGATCCATTACTTCACAAGTCGCATGCTTTGTGCCTGGAAAGGTCTTCGCAGCCTGCACAAAGTCAAATGAAATAAACACTGAGCCTCCAAAATCAGAGTTACCTGCGGCATTAATACCTTTGGGGCTCCTGACGCATGTGGTATCAAGGACCACACATAACAGCTTCCATTAACTTTCGTGTTCCCTACAGAGCTCATGTTTGCATACCAACTATTACTTAAATTTGGATGGTGCACATCTTCTACTGTGTCTAACCCAAGTCCTCAATACTGATCATACCTAATTTGTCTTCTAAAACATTTTGGAACTGTAAAATGTGGTACACTAGGAAGAAAACTATCATTTGCAATCATGACAGAAAATTACCGGAAGCAAGCAATGACATTAGTAAATTAGTGAGCTTTCCCATTTGCTGGTGGGTAACAAGTGCATTGTTAACAGATGAATTAGGCTGTATATCATGGACAGCGGTATTGTTAATTTCAGTTGCTTTGTTTGATAGGGATATATGTACAAAAGCCTTAAAAATAATCACTAGTTAAGGAATTATTCGTGTTGTTGACATTGCTCAGCCCCTTTTTATATGGCCACCCATATAAAACTACATCCTAGATAAATGCCTAGTCCAAACATAGAAATCGCAAATAAAGCAGCTGCACAGTGCATCATACATGTATATGTAGAGGAATACACTGTTATTCAGGGGTATTCTTGAAAATGAGGATGTGTCTTCTTGTAAATGGAATTGTTAGATGTGGGTGCATCCATTTCCAGACTAAAAGGGAGAAAGAAGGGAGATATATATATATAGCGAGAGAGAGGGCTTGAATTGCAAGCACTTTCTGTGCAAAGCAATGCGTAGCAGTCTTTTTATGTGTTGCAGAGTTAAGTTTGTTGCAGAACCTTTAAAAACTAAAATCAGCAACACACTAAAAAAACTTAGCAAAGAATGTGCAGTTACATGTATTTCTTGAAAAACAGTCTCAGAAGGGGACATTAATCGCAATGCCTAGCCTGCCCTATTATCGATCTGCTGAGCTTGGGTGAGGAGTGCTTTGCCAGCATCAGACAAGTGCACCCAATACCGTAGTTCACAAAGTTTTACCACAGGGGGAGTAGCATAGGTGACCTCAAAGGGGCCATTATATTTAGGCTCCACTGGCAGACAACGTTCTTTATGAAGACACAGTGCCAGGGAAAAGCTGGAGGGGAGGCGATGTAGGTGAAGAATCAGATGCATCGTTGGTAGTGTCTTCAGTCCTTGGCGGTGTGATCTGTTGAGAAATACATTTTATGGCTTTGGTTAAGGCACACAAGTAGCTGTGAAATTCATCCCCTAAAATAGACGCAGCCCTGTGAGCATTAGATGCTCTCCTGATTGGTGATATGGGCGTGTGCATGCAGCGTCCCATCACCACCTCGTGGGGCAATAAATGGTGATCCTTACAGGGCTGCATGTGCATGCTGAACAGAGCAAGGGGCAAGCACTGCACCCAGTTTTTCTTTAATGTGGTGCAAAGCTTGGACAATTTACTTTTTAAAAGACCATTGATCCTCTCCACAAATCTGTTGGCCTGAGGGTGGTAAATTGTACACATGCGATGCGTGATACCCAGTAATGCTGAGATTTCCTTGAATATTGCATTGAAAAAGTGTGTGCTGTTAGACCTTATTACATCACACATGCCCCATCGAGGAAACACCTCTCTGACAAACATTTCACTGCACATTTTGCATCTGGTTGTGCACAAGGACCAGCCTCCACCCGCTTTGAGAAAGGACACACAACTATTAGGTAACGAGACCCATTACACCTTTCGCCCATATCCGCGTAATCAATATGTAACTCGCGGAATGGGCTGGCAGGGCAGTGTACCTCGGATGGTTCATAAAGTGAGATCAGTGATGTAAGTCTGACAAGTAGTACAGTTAATAACCATTTTAGCTATTGCCTCGTGCAGATTAGTGACAAACCAGTCCTCCGCTATATCTGCAGTGATATGTTGCTTGGATACATGGGAATGATGATGTAGCTGGTCAAATGCGACCAGCAGCAACTCATGTGGCATAACTGCTTTGCCCAATGTCTCTTGTCACCATAGTAAATCCGTGGGGGACTGTTTGCATCCTCTTTTTTTTTTTTACTTTTCTTTATTGGCAAGAAGTAGTAGTTGGCACATTACAGGTTACATCAACAACACAAATTTCATATTTGAAGCTTGAATGATAAAGCACATATTCTACAGAAGGTCTCATATGATCATAAAAGCAGGTTGATTACAATAGAGCCATTCATCATGTAGTTTGATCGGTCTCCAGATCGGGAGATGGGGGAGATGACAGAAGCTCCAGGTCCACCCTGCGGTTCAAGTAGATACAAAACTCTGTCCATATGTTTTTAGGTCGAGCATTACTAGGCAACATGTTGATGTAGTCTTCCTCACAAGATTGTGTCCAGGTAGGGGCTCTCAGCCACATTTCTAGCGAAGGGGGGGGATCTGCGCTTCCAACATTGCAGGAGGCATTTCTTGGCCACTATCACAGCCACATTCAGAAACCTAGCTACCCGTTTCGCCTCAGCCCCCTCCCAGAGCACAAACAGAAGAGACGGGGTCAGGGTCGACACAGAACCCCACCATCTCGGAGAGGGCCCCACGCACCGCCTCCCAGAACGGGGCCAATGCCCCACAAGACCAGAACATGTGAGTGTGGTCCGCCTCGTTGGATCTACATCTCTGGCAGGGGTGGGAGTGATCCCGTGCAAATTTCCCAACCGTGTAAGGAGTGTAGTACAGGCGATTGAGTAGCTTGTATTGGACACATCTAACTCTGGAATTGAGGGAAACCTTGCGTGTATGCATGCACATTTTGGTCCACATATCGTCAGTGATGTCTAATCCCAGGTCCCAGCTCCAAGCATCCCGAACAGTGTGGGGGGGGTTATACAGCTCGCACCATCATCATTCTATACAGGGAGGACACAATGCCCCTACCCCCAGCGGAATTAGCAATGTAGCAGATCTCAGGGGACTTGGGGTTCATCCGGATATGAAGGCCACATGTCTTGGACTGCCGCCCTGAGTCGAAAGTATTACAGAAGCTCCAGTGAGGACTTGGAGTGCCCTGGCTTCCACGTATGTGGGGTGATAAATTTCCCATCGGGGAACAGGTCGGAGAATGACCTGTATCCCAAGTCCGACCAGTGACGCATAAGAAGCTTATCTTGTGTGGGGGTGAGGCCAGGGAACGACCACAGGGGAAGCCACTTGTAATACGGGGGGGAGCCAGAGTAAGGCATCAGAACCTGCCGCCACGCCCTGATAGTGGAGGCCCTGGGTCAGCAGGGGCGTCCGAGCAATACGAGTGAAAAAGGATCAAGGACATGACATTTACCTCCCCGGTCGCGAGGATCTCAAGCTTAACATGCGGGGGGGGGGTGTCCTGGTGATGGTACCAGTATGTAGCGTGCTGAGCCTGAGCAGCTATCCAATACTGGGTGAGATCAGGTGCATTGAAGCCACCCTCCTCATAAGGTAGTCTCATATGTCGCCACTTCCTACGCACGGCACCGGAATGCCATAGAAAGCGGGCGCCCCCCGCGTGCAAGTCCGCAAAGTACTGTTTCCCGGGCCAAAGTGGAATGTTAGCAAATATGTATAGGAGCTTTGGAACTATGATCATTTTTATTAGGGACAGTCTCCCTGATAGTGAGAGGGGGAGGTTACACCATCTTTTCATCTTGGCATCAGCATATTGCGCGGCAGCCCCATAGTTATCAGCCAATAAAGAGGATTTCAAGAGGGACCCCTGTACCCCCAGGTATTTGATGCCCTCAGGGGCCCACTTCAGCGGAAATTCGCATGCAGGTTGGGAAGTTGCGAGTGTGAGTGGAAAGATTTCTGATTTAGTGTAATATATGGTGAAGCCCGAGACTGTGCCAATTTTGATTATTTCACGAATGATCGGGTCGAGGAGGACCGAAGGGTCTCTAATGTATAGAAGCACGTCGTCAGCACATAGTGATATAATTTCGGGGTGTCCCGCAGACGAATCCCTTTGCGTACGTGGTTGTTTCTTACACTATCCGCCATGGGCTCGATAGCCATCGCGAACAGCAGGGGAGAAAATGGGCATCCCTGACGCGTCCCTCTGTGGAGGGTGAAGGGAGTTGACAGATGAGAGTTAACAAGGACTCTGGCCACGGGGTTAGTATATAGCAACTTAATGCAGGACATCATGTATGGGCCGATCCCCATCTTCTCCAGCACTGCCCACAGGTATTGCCACGAGACCATGTCGAACGCTTTTTGGGCGTCTAGCGTCACGGCCACAGCGTTGGCTTTGGGGTCAATTCTAGAGATGACATTGAATAAACGTTGAATATTTAAGGCAGTGGAGCGGGCAGGGACAAAACCACTCTGGTCTGGGTGAATCAGATATTTCATGATGGGGAGGAACCTATTTGCTATGATTTTGGCGAAGATTTTGGTATCGGTATTGATGAGAGACAGAGGTCTATAGGAGCCACACTCATCAAGAGGCTTACCCGGCTTTGGGAGCACGGTGATGACAGCCTCGCGCAGGGACCGGGGGAGGGTAGCAAGACGCAGCGACTCATCCCAAACCTCGTGAAGCCATGGGGCAAGAAGGGCAACATGCTCTTGATAGAACTCGGTGGTCAGGCCATCTGGACCGGGGGCTTCACCTTTAGGGAGGCCCGAAATGACAGCGGTGATCTCATCAAGGGTGAAGGGTGTATCTAGTTGTTCTTTAGTGGCTAGAGATATAAGGGACATTGGGATGCGGTGGAGGAGGGCATCCAGATCCTGCGGGCTGTGCTCTCGTTGCTGGGCATAAAGGGTTGCATAAAAATCTGCGAAGGTCTCAAGAATGGGCCGGTCAGACCAATGCCGCACTCTGTCCTTGTCGATGATACTATCAATCCGGGCTCTGCCTCCCTCGGTCCGGGCAAGGGTGCGACCCGGCCTCTCTCCCTCACCATACTTTCGGGCCGCAATGGGTCGGGCAAGGTATCTTATCTCGCTGAGGGCAAAGGACTCGAACGCGTCTAGTTCAGTTCTTATCTGTGCAAGCTTGGGTGGAGAGGGGGTGGTCGCGTACTCGCGCTCCAGCTCCTTAAGTCTGGACTCAGAACGGCGCAAAGAGTTTCTAATGTCTTTCAGGACCCCAGCCTCCCTGGATATACACATGCCCCTGATGAAAACCTTAAAGGCCTCCCATCTCACCCCATCTGTTGTGTCGTGGCGTTTATTATTCTCAAAAAACGAGGTGATATCTGCGAGGATGTCTGCCCTGAAGACAACATCATGCAGTGCATCTGACTTAAACCGCCAGTTAGAGTGCTGGGGGAGAGCCGAGTGCAAAGCAATGTCCATTGTGATCGGGGAGTGATCAGATAATGTGCGTGGCAGAATCTGTGTGGTAAGTGTTTTGCCCATGAGCCCCGCAGAGAGAAGCAAAAGATCAATCCTGGAATGGCTGTCATGGGCAGAGGAGTAAAATGTAAACTCTTTCGACATTGGGTGGAGTGCTCTCCAGGCATCTACCAGACCGGCAGTGAGCATGTGTGCTTGGAGGCGGCGAGCGGCCCTGGACATTGTTCTGGGTGCGGCCCCAGATCTGTCCAATTCGGAGTCTAGAATGAGATTCATGTCCCCCCCCCAGATGATAGGAACCCCGACATATCCTAGGAGGATGTCAAGGATGTGATCAAAAAAATCGGGTGCATCTATGCACGGGGCATACGCGTTGACCAGAAGGCATTCTGTATTAGCAAGGAAACAGTGGAGGATCACGTATCTACCCTGGCCATCTATATAGCTGGTGCGGAGGGAGAATTCCAAGGACTTGTGAATCAAGGTGAGGACACCTCTGGACTGTGAGGAGAACACCGTGTAGTATTTGTTGGAGCCCCATGCCGGGGCGAGAGAGGACGAGAGTTGTGCGAGGGCATGGGTTTCTTGCAAGAGAAGTATTTTGACCCCGTGCCTCTGGACATAAGCAGTGATCCTGCGTGCCTTCGTGAAGTTGCTGAGCCCTCTGATATTCCAAGACATTAGCCTAATAGCCATTCAGTAGCATTTTAGGGGGGATCCGAGTAATGTGTGACATAATTTGTTGAACAAGTGCCGGCCACCAAAACAGTGGCCCGCTGCGTCGCACCAAAAGCTACTAGTACCTCACCATTTTTGTTATAACATCCCCCAACTGCACACCCCCCTCCCTCACTGCCTCCCCCAACACAGCAGTGCCCAAAAGCCCACCCAAAGGTCTAAGGCGCTTGTGCCAAACCAAACAGGGCAAGGCCTGCCCACATGCCCAACTGGGGCGCAACCAGTGAACATAACAAGCCAAACTCGGCGTTGCAACTGCAGCGGGGGTCGCTGCTGCCGTGGGCCCGATTGAGATGGCTGAACGGTGGAATACACCGAGTAACGTGCAGCGGTAAATATGTTAAGTTTAGAGGAGACACCATAGTAGAGTACGGTAAGCAGACGGTATAGAAATGGAGGATCCCAGGCTTGGTGCAATATTCCGCAGATCATGCAACTGTAACCCATATTGCGTTTCATGAGACTTCACAACAAGTTACGACAAGCAATGAATACACAAGAGAAAGGATACATGAGATAGCGAGGAAAATGCAAATGACAGGCGTGGCATTGGTACCATAGAAGATTCAGGCAATGGGTGCAAGGCCGGTCAGCTCAACCCTCATCCACAGGGTCGCCCATCGGACCTGGGACAGGAATATGGGACTCAATAAATTTCACCGCCTCCTCAGGGACCGTGAAAAAGTACAATTTATTATGGTGGGTGAGCTTCAGCCTTGCAGGGAACAACATGGCGTGTGCCACTTTCCTCTCTCTAAGCAATTTTTTCACACCATTGAATTGTCTGCGCTCCATTTGGACGTTGACCGAGAAGTCGGGAAAGATGCGGATAGTCTGAGACTCAAGTTTCAGTTCCCCCTTTTCTCGGGCCAGACGTAGAATGTGATCTCTATCCCTGAAGCTGAGAACCTTGGCAATAATAGGTCTAGGGAAATCGCCCGGCTTGGGGCGTGGGGCCAGTGAACGATGGGTGCGTTCAATAGTAAAAAACAGGGAGAGTTGGGGATCACCCAGGAGGTCTCTCAGAAGGGTCTCGACTGCGAGTTCCATTTTGCCTTTGAGGGCTGCCTCAGGAACCCCCACAATGCGGATATTGTTCCTGCGGGATCTGGACTCTAAGTCGTCACACTTCGCCTTGACCTGCTTCATATCTCGCACCAAGTCAGAGACTGTGTTTTGGAGCATGTGTACCTCATCCTCATTGGCCCCGATCCTGGTCTCGGCCTCAACCAGCCTAGCGCCATGCTGATCCACTTTGGTGCGTAGTGAGGCTACACTGGCGTTTATGTCATCTAACTTTTCATGAAATGAAGCAAAGTTTTTGGCCATAGACTCCATCAGTGTTGTAAGGTCCGGCTGAGGCTTGAGGATGCATCCGGATCATCCTGAGGCAAGGCAGCTCCACTCTGGTCCTGTTTAGCAAGTGATTTGGCATACTTGTCCATTGCTCCAGCTTTGTTGGCCCCACGTGCCTTGCCGGACATGTTTGGGGGCACACTGAGATCAGCAGGGCAGATATTGTAGTAAGTTAGCAGTGGGCCCCGGGGCCTTAGGGAGGGTATTCAGCTCCCGACCAGCACTGGGCCGGTGACTGTGTAGGGGTTGGGGGGAAGAGTACACCTAGCAGGTGTGTTTCAGGGCACTGGGCCCACCTTGAGGGGGCCGGCAATGTGTCCCAAGCAGCAGTAAAACCTGGGAGGGATAGTGTCCGGCGGAGCACGCCACAGAGCCAGGAGAGTCTCAGGCAGACGGTGCCAGAAATGGAGGGCAGCACAGTCAGGGGGTGCCTAGTGAACCCAGGGCGCCGGCGGATAGATGCGCAGTTTGGGGAGAAGAGGATGATGGAACGCCCAGAGTCGCAACAGCGCCACCCAAGTAGTCTCGGGGCAGCCTGGTAAGTGTGGGGGCCACTGTGCCTAATAAAATGGGTCAACCGCAGCCAGTGGATATAGGAAGTCTCCAAATGGGTGTAGTACGCAGCAATCTAGGCCTCCAAACTCCTCACCTTCAAGTATTAGGCTCAGTCAAGGAATGTAGATAGCAGTCCGGGCGGGAGCAGGGTTCCAATTAGAGGCGGGAGCCCGACCACAGGGCACCAGCAGGGGAGCCGCGTCGGCCCCGACGCAGCCGCCCCGGCAGGGCAGGGGATGCCGGCGGTGGAACCGCCAGGCAGATATGGCGGGGTGTTGTGTGGGGGGCCGCTCCAGCAGCCCTCGTGATATGATGGATCAGATCCGCCAGCCAGGGGGTCGATGTCGATGCCGTCACAGAGGGGCGAGCCGGAGAGGGAAGCCGCGCCGGCAGGCCGCGAGCCCAGACGCACCACTCCACAGGGAGAGTGGGGGCGTGAAGGGAAGCGCCGCCCAGCAGGGCACGAAGATCGAAGATCAAGTCCAAGGCGGGCCGGGCAGCGAAGAGGGTAAGCCCGGTGCTCCAAGCGGTAGGACACCGCGCAGGCAGGTGAGGGACCCGGGCAGACAGTCGAGGTCGTAGAGCGGTCTCCCGCAGAACGCCGGGTGGCACAGCTGCAGACGGACCAAGCGGCACAGGAAGCCTCGGCCCTCGGGTGCCCAGCACGGAGACGGAGCAGCCACAAAGCTCCGATTTCGCCCCAACAAAGATCAGGATGAAGTAAAAGCGGTGAGCAGCACAATGCTCGGGTTCACAGCTCCAGATGGTGATCGGAACCGCTGATTCAGGTGGATTTTCAGCTGACGGGCCACGGAGCGTTAGAGCTAGGCAGCCATCTTGCGGGCTGCTCAACAGCCCCCCCCCCGCATCCTCTTTTTACCCACACTTCCTTTTCCTCCTGCGGTGCTCGACCCTGTAGCTCAATTAGTTGTGCAAATGGCAAGGAATTATAAGAGCCTGGTCACTGCTCTTTGTTACTGGGAGATATGCTACTTGCTTTGCCACCGCATTCACAGTGGCATTCCCGAGTGAGACCTCCTCTATGTTAGTATGGGCGGTGCATTTCACCACCGCGGTCAGCGAGGGCTGGCACAGGGCATCAATACATTTATCCAACAATGCTGCATGCTGTACTGGGGACCCGTCAGCCCTCCTAAACCCCCTTCTCTTACAACGTCCAAGTCCTGAGTGTACCGTAGTCATGACATAGGCCAAGTCAGATTAGATAGTGACGCAGCACCCTTGAGATGCTAGAAGCGCCTCAATAAGCAGTATACGTTTTGCTGCTTTGTCCGAATAGTGAATGGGTAGTCTCTTTTGCACCATCACCTCATAGACCCCTTCTACTAGGTGCACCACCACCCCCCGGTATGTCTTAAGCCTGTGTCCTGATTAATAGTTGCTGTCCCATCAACGAAGAGCACCTCCCCCCCTTCGAGCCGGCTGTCCCTCACTTTTGGGATATTGTCCTCTTCTCCCTCAAATGTTACACAATTGTGCATTGCAAGGTCTTAAGGTCTTCCTCTGTGCATGGTTCTGTCAAAAAGGTGGCAGGGTTAACAGTTTTACACCTCACTCTATGAATGTTCATGCTGGACAGGATTATCTCATACGCGGATGCCCGCTGTGTAGTCAACGTTGATTTGGAGCTCTCCAAGAAGGCAAATATTGTGTGGTCTACATACAATGTTAGGGAACACCCCATAACAATTGTGGAGCTTTTCTGGATCTCAAACGCAGCCACAGCAATAGCCTGTTCACATGGGAACTGGCCCTGCATCACAGAGTCTAGCACTCCTCTGTAATAGGCCAATAGCTTGTGGCCCATCGCACTCTTTTGTGTAAGTACCGCAGTAATCAACGGGCCATTGGAATGGAAGAACAGATACAACTCTTGAGTGTAATCAGGGGGTAGCTGGCACCGATGCCATGGCTATCACCTTAGTTCTATCCTTTAGATTATTGAAGCGGTTGACCATGTCCTCTGTCCATGCAATGTTATGGTCTTGTTGCTGGGCCTCCTTGAGGCCCTGCAACAGGGGCCTGGTGTACGCACGTAATCTAAAATCCATGCTATGCAATAGTTACACAACCCTAATTTCTGCATTTCTTTCACAGTTTTGGGCTGGAGAGTGCTGCCCACTGAGGCAGCGCGATCGGGTATAATTTTCTTCCTGTGAACAGATATCAATTGACCTAAATAGAGCACTTTTTGGAGGCAATATTGCAGCTTTGCCTTTTCTACATAGTACCCTTTATATGCCAGCAGCTGCAGGAGGGTGATATTGGCACTGCACACCAACAGGTCATCAACATACTGAATGATGGTACTGGGCACTTGGATGTTCCCTAAATCACCATGCAATATTATGTTGAAGATACTGGGGGGACTCACAGTACCCCTGAGGCAATCACGTGTGCTTGAAATGCATCCCCCATCCGTAAACGCAGTGAGGTACTGCGAATCAGGGTGCAGATGTATAGAGAAGGTGGCATTTTTAAGATCCACCATGGTGAACTGGGCCGCCTCTTTGGGAATGCTGCACAGTATCGTTGGAGGGTTCGGAACTGCAGGAAACTCTGCCTGGACAATGTCATTTGTGGGGCAAAGGTCCTGGATCATTCTCCAACTCCCCCCTTTTGCCTTTTTAATCAGTTAGAAAGCTGCGTGGCATGGAGAGGTGGAAGGTACAGTTATTCCATGATTCAGGAGGGCCACAATGGTGCCTCGTATTCCTTCCTCTGCCTCTTTAGACGGCGGGTATTGCTTCACTCAGGGCAACACTTCGCCTGGCTTAAGTGTTATTCAGACTGGTGTCACTCCCTGCAAGAGCCCTACATCGTGGGTATTGGTTGTCCATAAGCTCTCTGGGACCTGCGCTAGGTCTGTCTCCATGAAGAAGGGGGGTGGAGCAACAAGGGCCATCATACATTGCACTTTGATATTGCACCATAAACTCACAGGGCATACAAATTGCTAACACAATCTCTCCATCGTCAACCTCGTCCTCAAACAATTCTGCATCAGTCATTTCCTTAAGGGGCACTGTTGGGTCAATACACAGCACCACCCACCACTCGCGCCCATGGGTATCTGTCCCAAATACAGCAATCCTTTTGGCCGACACAACCAGGCTTTGCAAATCTAGGGACAACATTGTTCCTGCCACAAGCTGCGGTGTTACCGCGGTGCGAAACATGTAATCTGAGGGTACCCGCCAGCACGCCTTGCCAATCTGGGACACTGCATCAAAACATGTCCAGGTCCACAGGGATGCCGTGTACTACCACCTCCCGTCCTCGGGCCTGAATGATGACCATTGCCCCTAAGGCACACATGCATGGGGTGGCGCATACTACCCTGCGGTCCGTAAAGGAGATGGTCATGTTCAACTTGGCCAACAAATCCTAGCCCAACAAATTTATGAGGGAGGCTTCTGAGTATAGTAAGAGTGCACGCATCACTTTCCCTCCTATTTTGATGGCTACCTCTTCGAGAATCCTTGCACGTCGAGAGTTTCACCTGATTGCGTGAAGTTTCCCTCACTGATACATGATTTAGTGGCACATGTGTCGACCATAAAGATGAATTGCTTATTACCTATCTCAGTGCCCGCCAAGGGTTCCTCGTCGGGATGGGTAGTCATAGACAGGACTGCGCACTGTGAAAAACCTGATGGTATTCTTCAACCCACTCCCTCAGGATCTTGCATCCAGGTGGCCAGGGAATGGCTATCGCTTTTGGATCCCGACCCTGGGGGTGGACAAGCGAGGGAGGATCACCTGAGTCGAGGGTCACTGAGGATTGGGAGGAGCAAACCCGAGGGTGAGCCATGGTATTCCCCCAGTGCTGAACAAACCCTAACTAACTCCCCCTAAGCTTTTGTGGGGTGTTTAAAATCTCACCTCATATCCCCCACCCCATTTCCAACAAATACTGAGACGAGGAGGAAGCAGCTAAGATCAGTAAATATTACCCATAGAAATAACATGGGGGAAAGTAAGGGCAACTGACTTTAGAGAAAACCATTGTCCCACTAATTGAGTCATAGTCAGGCACTCTATAGTCACTCCTCACACTTGACTCCACTTGATGGTTTAGTTCACTAAAAAAGGTGTGGTCATGCACACACGAGGGAGCGAGCTGGGAATGCAGTCAAGACCAGGATAGCCCAGGTGCAAAGGGTTCATAGTGACTGCTGTTTCGACAGTCAAAGTTTCGACTGACAAAAGTTCTGACACAAAAGTGTCCGAAAAAAATATTCAAATGTATTTTTTATTTATTTTTTTATGTGGGAGGTCCCCCGCAAACTCCCATTTTTTTTTTAAAACACTTATTCAACTATACTAAATTAAAATAAACCCTTTAATATTAAAAAAATACATTAGAAACTTTTTTTTCTTGATACTTTTGTTTCGGAACTTTTGTTATTCGAAACTATTGATTCGAAACTTTGCCTGGACACTGTGCAAAGAGTTGCAGGAGCTGCAGGCTGGAGAAGGAGGACAGCACGTGGAGACGCTGGCCCGGTGTGTATGGGCTACAGCATAGCAAGGGAGCCGTGCCTCCAGGGAGCTAGAGAAATGCTGCCTGCATTCTACAGGCCAGGTCCACGAAGTTGCTTGTTCCCTTGGGGCCAGTGCCGACCCCAAGGGTGCCTGACGGGCAAGTGGTGAGACCCTAACCTCGACCCCGCTCTTCCAGGAGGAACCGCTGACTGGTGAGTTTCATGTGGAAATGTGAGAGAAACTCTGGAGCATGCGTTTGGATGACAGCAGAGCCGGAGAAAGGCACAGACAGTAAAATCGGCACAGAATTACAGAAAGAGGAAAGCATTGAAAGCAGAGAAGCTGTGAGTGAAGCAAAAAGCCAGAGCAAAGCAGAAAGCATAGATGAAAGCAAAAGCACAAAGTGTGAAGGCTAAAGGCAGAGCAGCAAGCACATACAAAGTTAAGAAAGTGAGATTGGAGCGGAAAGTGAGCCAAAGAAAGAAGAACGTGAGAGAAAGTGGAACGAACCACAGGGGTGCGAGTGGCCTGCAATGAAAAGAAAGAGGGGCACGACGAGAAGCAAGGAAAGGTGCCATGGGCACGATAAGAGGGAAACAGAAAAGCATGTGCAAGTGTGCACAGAAAGCAAAGCAAAGTGCAAGTGTGCAAGAAAAGGATAGCACAGTGCAAGTGCACAAGGAGAGTGAAGATGAAACAAAATGGTGCAGGAAGCATCTGAGGAGAACCAAAAGGTGTCAGGAAACTAAACCATAAGAAAGCAAAGAGAGGGGCAGAAGGGTCAGAGTGGTCGCGCCTAGGAAAAGCAAAGATCATGGCATTTTCAAAAACCTCTGATCCTACCTAAGCAGATCCTGACGAACTGAATAACTGATATATTTTGTTGTGTGTTGAGAGTTGGAAGAGGCCTGTGCTTGGGAAAGGGAACCCTGAGAGACCTACTCAAGAAATCAAAGTGCATCCAAATAAAATTGACTTTGTGTTTGAAAGATGGAATGGGCCTGAGTTTGGAGAAGGGAATCCTAAGACCCAACCAAGTTGGAAACGTATGAGTTTTATTGAACTATTAAAATAATTAAAGCGTGGCAAAGAGACCCCCGAGAAGCTTAAAAAGGGAACTGTGTTGCAATGATTCTATGGTGTTTTGAAACTTGAATGAGCTAAAGCTTGGGGAAGGGAGCCTCAAGAAATTTAAAGACATTGAAGTGGGTTGGAATAACTACAAGGGGCCTTTGGAGAAGGACTTACGAATAGCCCTGTTAATTGAACTCATTTGTATGACAGTGACCAAGCAGCGCCTGCTGAGAAGACCACCCGAAACCAACCTTGGTTTCTACTTTTTGTTGAACCACTATTTGTTTTGTTTTAAAAAGACTTCCTATCACATTTTTGTATGGAGTGAGGGCAAGCATAGGTTTAGACACAGACAGAATTTTGTTTTGGGCTATTAGACAATGACAGCCATTAGAAACATCAGTTAACGGAATTACCCCTTTAGTGTTAGGGCCAGTCAGACATTACACCAACCCAGGAACCTTGGTAAATAAAGGTTTTCAAACAAACCCTTTTGAGTCTGTGTCTCTCTTTATACCATGCCTGTCTCACATATGGTGTCAGGCGGGGATGCAGCACAACTGAAACAAGTTGGGGGACCCTGAAGTATGAAAAGTTAAGTGATAGGGCTACTAACCCCACACTTGCCACAAAAGGGTCTGTTGGGTTTGATCTTTGTAGTAGCCGGACAGAAACCATCCCACCAAAAGAAAGGCGTCTTTTTCCTACTTATCTTTTTCTTATTCTACCTCCTGGAACATACATCAGGTTGGCACCCAAGTCAGGACTTGCGTGGCAGTTTGGCATCGATGTTCTTGTCTGGGTGATCGACCCAGATTTTTGAGGGGATATAAAAATACTGCTCCAAAACCATGGGGAGGAGGCCTTTCACATCCAGGAGACCAAATAGCCCAGGGGATACTGGAAAGAGTGATGTTGCCAATCCCTACGGAAGAGACAGAGAAAGATGTTACTGAAAGAGGGACTCTAGGCTTAGGGGAAGCTGATGCTCAACCTAGTTCTACCCAAACCTCAGCCTTCCAGGATAAAAGCTCTAACATGCTCCCTGACTGAGCCTTTGCTCAGCGGAACGATCCTCTACTCACTGAAGCCTTTCTAAAGGTTATGCCCGAAACTGAGGGTCGGAAGGGAGAAGGGCCATTTTTCTTCTTAAAGAAGCGACTCCTAAATAGAGGGGGTGTTACTTGTAAAGCGATCACATAGAACAGAATTCGGATCAGGAATGAAAAGGTAACAGCCAACAATGAACAACCTGGGGATGAAGTGATACCAAGAATACAGCTAGTGGCTCCCCGGAGTCGCAAACGAATAGTGCTTGAGATCGCACACTCATGTCTCACAGTATGGCATTTAGGTCAAGGTAAGACTCGGGCTCACTTGGGCAACAAGTTCTGTTGGCCAGGGATACATGTTGACATGAACCATTTCATCCAAACCTGTGAGTTATAGCAATGCACTAGTACTCATTTACCATCACCAGCTACTTTAAATCCATTACCGATCATCGAAGTACGATTCGTGAGGATTGGAATGTACATCATTGGTCCCCTCGAAAAATCTAAGTTAGGGAACAGATATGTGTTGGTTATACTTGACTATGCCACCCGATACCCAGAGGCACGTCCCTTACACAATAACACCACCCAGCAGATACTCAAATATTTGCTTCCATTCTTTTCTCGAGTGGGTTCCCCTAAGGAAATTCTAATGGACCAGGGCACCTCCTTTATGAGTAAGCTCATGGCTGAAGTAAAAGAGCTACTCCATAACCACCTTAAGAACATCCGTTTACCATCCCCGGAAATACTGATTAGTTGAACTGTTTAATAAGACAGTAAAGACCATTCGTCGACAAGGACAGTACCCATTGGGTCCAAATGATTCTGTGGGCTCTGTTTGTCATAAGGAAAACACCTCAAGCCTCCACTGGTTTCTCACCCTTCAAACTATTGTATGGGCAAGAAGCCAGAGATGTTTTAGATATGCTTTGAAAAACATGGGAGGAGAGGGAAGAAGCTCCAATACCATTGTCCCAGACGGCCTCTCGGTTAAAAGAGCAAATGGCAACTCTGCTGTCTTTGGTCCAAGATCATCTTGGTAAAGCTCAAAGTCAACAGAAAGTGTCCTATGATGAGAAGATGTCACTCAGGTCTTAATACCGGGCCTTGTAATTATAAGATCGTCCAGCCAGACCATCGCCAAAAGATGCAAATTTACCATATTATCTTATTAAAAGAGTGGAAGGAGAACACAGCTGAGTCTAATGCCATGATATTATCTTGTCTAATACCCGCAGAGGTGAGCAACAACACACTAATACCCTCTGACATCACTGAAACACAACAAAAAGACCTCCTTGAATTGCTGGAGCAATTCCCTGATATATTTCGGGAAGAGCCGGGCAGGGTGAAAGAAATATACCATCACGTCTGCAACCCTGCAGGCAAGGTAGTACATCTCAAACCGTATTGACTGCCTGAGGCCCGAAGAGATATTGTCATCAAAGAAGTAGAGCAAGTGCTCCAGGCCAGCATAATTGAGCCATCTACCAGTCCCTGGTCCTCCCCCATTATGTTAGTATAAAATCCAGACAAGAGTTCTGTATAAACTTCTGAAAGGTAAATAACATCTCAGCCTCCGACGCCTACCCAGTGCCTCATATTGACGATCTTATTGTCAAATTCGGTAGTGCTGTCTTCTTGTCCACCCTAGACTTAACCAAAGGGTACTGGCAAGTTCCCCTACATGGACCAGATAAAGAAAAGATTGTTTTTGCCACCCCACTCGGTCTGTATCAGTTTAAAGTCTTACCCTTTGGGTTGCATGGTGCCCCATCAACTTTCAAAGGTTGATGGACAAGATTCCTCAACCCTACTCAGAATTTTAGCAGGGGCATACATCGAAGACTTTGTAATCCACAGTCCAACCTGGGAAGACCATTTATACCATCTTTACACTGTAACAAGAGCCTTACGAATAAAGCCGGGTTAACAGCCAACCAGAGAAAATGCAAGTTAGTCCAATTCTTGGGGTTCTTTGTCGGAAATGGCGATGTTCAACCTCAAAAGGAAAAGGTTAGAGCAGTCTTGGAGTCCCCTACACCCAGAACCAAAAGGGATTCAAGATCTTTCCTAGGGTTGATTGGTACTATCGAAATTTCATCCCTAACTTTTCCACTAAGACAGCCCGGTTGACCGACAAACTACGAAATGCAGAACCCCAGAAACTCAAATGGGACAAAGAGGATGAGCTATGTTATCAGGTCCTCAAACAAACATTATGTCATAGCCCCATCCTCAAAGTAGCAGCATTTTTGAAGGACTTCATACTATAAACTGACGTTTCTTTAACTGGTTTGGGTGCAGTGTTATCCCAAATCCACGATGGGCTAGAACACTCCATCTTCTACCCTAGCCGAAAGTTGTTCCCCTTGGAAAAGAACTAGTCAGTGATCGAACTGGAAGCCTTAGCCATCAAGTGGGCTATTATCCATCTTTGATACTACTTGCTGGGCAGGAGATTTAGGTTGATCACTGATCATTCCCCCCTGATATGGATCATTTAAAGAAAAGAGTCCAACCCAAGAGTTATGCGGTGGTTCTTGGACTTGCAATCTTATTGCTTTTCAGTGGAACATGGAGAAGTTCTTACGAACAGCCCTGTTAATTGAACTCATTTGTATGACAGTGACCAAGCAGCACCTGGTGAGAAGACCACCCAAACCAACATAGGTTTCTACTTTTTGTTGAACCACAATTTCTTTTGTTTTGAAAAGACTTCCTATCACATTTTTGTATGGCGTGAGGGCAAGCATAGGTTTAGACACAGACAGACTTTTTATTTGGACTATTAGACAAAGACGGCCATTAGAAACATAATTTAAGGGAATTACCCCTTTAAAGTTAGGGCCAGTCAGGAATAACACCAAACCAGGAACCTTAGTAAATAAAGGTTTCAAACTCTAACCCTTTTGAGTCTGTGTCTCTCTTGGTACCATGTCTGTCACACAGCACGCAAGAGCTTTGTGTGGGCTGTCCTAATCAGGGTAGGTATTGGTCCCTGCGAAGGTGAAAGGGGTTCCCCCATGACACTGACCCTTGGATAAGATGCTACCGTTTTGTTTGGCAATGCGTTGGACGTTGTTAGGGAGAATGCTCTCTTTAGGCTGAATTTCCTAACCTAGTGAGTCCCCCAGCAGCTTTGCTGGATTTCTGGAGTTTGTTTTTTTCTCCTGCCAAGAGTGAGACTCTTTTTTTTCTCCCACTCTTGGACATGATTTATGGTGTTCCTTTGACTGTTAATGTGTTTTATGGGCTATGGGGTCCTTTACTCCATAAGGTCTCATATGTTTTTACTATGTGTGTTACACAGCACCCTCCGTGCAGTGACACAGGGGTGTCATAGTGACACCCCACCATAGACTCGATACCCTGGGACTGACTACTGTCTCCCAGGGCATGTAAAGTCACCATTGGCTTTACTAGTCCCAAATTATTAACAGAAACCAGTACAAACCATCATATTGTGGACGTACTGGTCGGGGCAATTCGATTGCCCCGGGGTCTGTTAGTCGAGGGGGCACGTCTCTGTCCCCCCTGATCGAGTTTTGGCTGGTGGCAGTGGATACTACTTTTTATATTCGAACCCGAATATATCCCTATGGGATTTTCCCATTGTTCGAGGCTACCAACTTTAATTATTTAATTCTCATAGCCTCGAACATACCGCCGGTTTATTTATTTGATATTAATTCGCCGGTTGTTTTTTTTTGCCAGGACTCAATTCTAAAATGGCGTTTGTGTTCTCTTCTGTGACTCCAACCCAAGTCGAGCCCTTTGTTCCACTTTTTGGTGGGCTTCTCCACAGAAGCCTCCAAAAGTGGTGCCACTCTATCTGAGTACCACAGGGGGTGTGGGAGGGGGTTTAGGCACCCTGGACTGAGTTACCTTGGTAACTCAAGTCGCACTCTTGTGTGATTGGCCCAAGTGGTGAGCCGGCCGGCTCACCACTTAGCATGTTTGATTGACAGCGAGGCTGAGTGAATGGGGGTGTGCTGCATAAAAGCAGGGCTTTGGGGACTGGAACTTCAGAAGTCGCCACAGGACCTGAGAATCCGACGAGGGAGAAGCTGAGCCGACCTACCACGACGACACCACCGGTGGAGCCCTGCGGAACCGACTCACCACTTCCCGACGACAGAGAAGATCTCCCGGCTGGAGAGGCTTCTTCCCCTGACTGGTGGGCACAACCAGTTTACCTTCTTCTCTTCGCACCCCAGACCGGCTTGTGGTCGAATTGCCCGTGCCAAGCACCCCGGCAACCGGATAGCCACTTACCACTGGACCGCGAATCAAAGGACCGCTCCTTTTACCTGAGAAACTCCGCGGCTGGTTTCTTCCCTGGCAGTGCAACGGACTCCTGTCATTCCTCCCCGACGAGATCCTCTCTTCCCCCGGACGAAGCACCGACTTGCATCCGCTGCCAGGAACAACTGCCCCCGCTGGAGTATTCTCACCACTTTAAGGTACTGTGTCCGCCAGGCCTCCCTTTTTAAAGATTGCTACAAGGTAATAATAACCCCTTAACCTTCTGGACTGGGCTGGCTGCCTTGACCTTCTAACTGGTCCCTTTCTTTGGTCCAACTCTTTTTGAACCTTTTCAAGATTTTTGTGCACTGCAACCGTGTGACCTTGGACGCATTTCGTTTGATCCTCTTAAAGTGGATCCAGCCTACTGGACTCTAACTTCACGGTTTTACTTTGCCTTCCTCTCTTGTTGTGTTCTTGTAAAAGTGTTGGGACCTGTTTCAATTTATTCTCTGTTTTTCTCTCCCTTTTAAAACAAATTATTAGAGTGCCATCTGCGTTAAGCGCTCACCACTGTCTGAAAATAAGTGGGGCTTTACTTAAGACTTGTCTAATATTCTTCTAAGGGAGTGTATACCTTTTAGTGACCGTGTTTTTGAATTGCTTACTATTAGTGCCTGTGTGTTTTTCTAGATGTGGTTTTAAATAAATAATTATATCTCTTTTACACCAAGCCCTGGTCAATGTTTACTTGTTCTACTGTGTTCTTTTGACCTATTGTGAATACTCTGTATACTGCCTAACTCTTCTTGAGGGAAGTCTGACTGCTCAGCCACAGCTACCAAGTGAATCTGTGTGGTACAGACTGCTACCAAGTGGGTTTACTGCCAAACACCTGTAGTCTTAAATCTTTTGCAGTGGTCCCAGAGGGAACTGCACAGGTTTCTGCCTAACAGACGTGAACATCTGGACTCTGTATAAAGTATTTTGTTGGGTCGTCTGTGCTTGTGAATTAGGCGGTGCTTGTGTCTGTATGTGTGGGGGTTTTGGTGGTAACTGGGTCTACGCCTGGTGTGTTTTTTAGGGTATAGAATTGAACATCGGGTGTGGGAGGGAACATGGATGTGGCAATCCAGGGGCCAGTTTTTTGTATGGATTGTACCCTGTCTACTTATACATTCTCTTGCAAAGTGTCTCCACTTGCCACAACTCCAACACTGAGAAGGTCCCATACCACCCCTGGGCCCCATGGCACCGAACCCACCTTTACCCCCGCTGGTCCCCTTGAAACCTTCCTCTTCCCATCTGCTGACCTCCTTGGTGCCATTCAGAATACTGAGGTTGAGGTCATGTTATCATGTGCATCAGTCTGCTCCATCAAGTATTTTTGTGTATTTGCCGTCACCGCCCCTTCAAGTGGTATTTTAGCTAACATTTTCGGCACTAGTTTCGCTTCCTCGGTCTGCAATCTCTGTGCTGCTTCCTTTTCTCATAATTTAATTATTTTACAATTATGTAAAATGATTGTCTGAATTTCGGCCCACCCCTTTGCCTATATGCCCACTATTTTGTCAAATGCTTTCTAAAATTCCTTTGGTAAACCCCTCTTAATGACAAAATTGAAAAGAGGAACTGATCAGTCCCACTGGTCACCCGTCTCCAGTCTCCACATCTCCTGCCCTTTTAAAATGAGCGGGGTCTTCATCATCTCCCATAGTGTACTGCATTATGGACTGCAAGTCTAGTGTGTCAGGGTACCCCCCCGCCGCAGTGCATCCCAGATTTACACTATAATATTGTTGAAAGGGGCCCATCATCACCTACTTTTACTCTGGGGTACCCTGCCTTGACCCACACGTCCCCAGCCTGGTCTCCCACATTTGCAACAAGTAAACCTTTAATGTCTCCCACCACTAAAGGAATCCCAGCTGTCTGATTCTCAAAAGCATATATCCACTTCCCAGCCCCGCCAGTAAGGGGCAGGAGTGCTTTGATCAAATTATTCTTATCCATCTGAGCCCACGGCACATAATGCACCCTTCCAGGCTCTTTATGCAATAGTGAAGATTGCGTGCCCCCTCCTCGCCTTGCTCTCCGGTCATCACTTCCCTTTTTCCTTGCCAACGCTACCCACCCAAATCTGTTCCTCAATCGTGGCCCCCACAAACTCTCAAGTCTGGGCGAGATCTCTGGCGCCTCCTGGTCGTCCTCTTCCTCATCTTCTAATTCATCCACAGTATCCCAGTCTCCTTCCCGCAGTTCCCTATTTGAATCCATATTTGACCTCACTGTCACATAGCCTACACGTTCTGCTCTGCGATCGCCACCCTTTATCCTCTCCACGTGCACATCCTTTGTCACGGTACTATCCAATCTGAACAAAATGTCCCCAGCCTTCCACTCATCCAGGCCACCCCCGGTTTGCTCTCCTCTTCTTTTATAGCCCTCAAGCGGGCCAGCTACGTTTGTGTCACCTCTAGTGCCTCCTTTAACTCCTTCTGTGACTTACTGTCCCATATTTTAATTCTGTTCGGTGCTGGTAAATATGATGGTGAGGCGGTAGGAGACAGGGGCACATAGGTTGCATAGGTGTACCCGGTGGCTGGGCGGGAAGTAAGTGGATAAAGCCTTTCTCTGGGCGCGAGCTGCGGCGCTTCCTCTGGTGCTGTTGCATTCACTGTGCTTGCAGTGGCACTATTATCGTGCTCGGGTGTACACCTTGCGGTGTCCTCTATGTCCTCTAGCATTTTCCACAAATCTAAAATCCCTTTTTTTTTTAGAATCTGTAGTTGTTTATCTTTATATTTAGCCGTTAGGAACGTGCTCATGTGCTTCAATATCTCTATTATTTGTACCCTGCTCTGGCTAAGGGCGGGCCTCCCCCATTGGGTCTCTGCCACCTACTGACTGTGATATATCTCTATGGTAATGCACTATACATGTACTCCAACAGAGTCATCACCCCCATATTGACAATCATATATTCAAAAACATTTGATTATGCGTCAATACCAGTACTCCGTTCCCACCTCTCAGTCACGGCATGTCCACTCCTCTCCTCTTCACGCCCACTTCCACACTCCTCACACCTAGCAGTCACACTCCTCCCTCAGCCCCTTCCTCGGCCTCCACCAAATTCACAATAACAGTTCAATACACCAAAATAATAAATTAAAATAATAAGCCAAAATAACAACTACTTCCTTATCTCCTTGCCCCACCCAAAATATTTTGGGCACAGGAATCCGAGCTCTCTGATTATACAGAGATCCTACTTTTGTATCCCCTTATCACAATGAAAGAAAATGACGCAACCTTCTCCCCTTACTCAGGAAGATTCCCACACTCCTGTTTTCCTCTGTGTTATCTCCTCAATATTAATTATAATGAAAACAAAACCTTGCCATGTGGCCTTTCACACCCTCCTTCCACGCACATACACTACACACCGCCACTCACTCCCATCCCCCGTTGTTGTCGCTCGCAAGAGGTGTAATTACATCAGCATGTTCAACCCCCGTCACGGGATCCCAATAACAGCCTGCACCCTCCTAGGAACCGCGCCATGCTCCAAAGAGCAGACAGGAATTCTGTTAAAACGGCTCCTGTACACCACTGCGGAACATGCGTGTGGGACTGGTCACTGCAGGTGGGCGTGGCTCTCCAGAGATGCAGCCTGGAAGCCTCCGTCTTCACAGGGGTCACTGGGATCATGTCAGGGTCACAAAAAATGTAGTGAAACCCCTAAACATGCACACTGGAAAAAATACAACCCACTAGGGAAAAAAGGGCCAGGACACCACTTGCAAAGAGAACAAAGTTTTATTTCCACAAATATAGGGATGCTCTAGCAAAGCACTCTGCTGCAATGGAACGTTCTGGCCAAATCTGTATGAGTAACACTTTATCAAGGCAAACAGCATCATCAGCGATGCAAATCTTCTAATGTACAAATCCAACTGGCTGATTGGCGTGACCCTATACACAGGCTACCTGCTCCATAAAGGATACCAGGCCATTGGTCCTAGTCTCTTCAGGTTCCTCCTTGCGAGTCATCAGGCATGAAACTACAATTAATTTCTTATTATGTGAAGAATAACCATACATGCTTTATCTCTAACCTCATGTGCACCTGGTACTGCAGACACAGGCTAAGAGGATACCTGGAGGTCATTGCATCTACAAGACTACAGCTTGATTCCAGACATGTTGGTGCCCGTCCAAAGCTCCCCACCCTCGTTTTAGATTTGTTGTTTTTGCCCCAGCCAGCACCTCGCAGCACAAATCACGTGGCCTGTGGTGAAGGCAAATGGATCCTTGATTTCTGATCGTTTTTGATTGATTGGAGGTCTATGGGTGGTGACCTGGGACTGACTGTTACCTTAGAATGCTGAGGGTCTTGGAAAGGGGGCATCTGTGCGCTAATTCTTAGAGCAGGGACGGGAAAGGTCAGAGGCTCGTGGCCACCTTCTGTTGGGATCGTTTCTCGCAGAAAGCTCTCATCCCTCTCATGGCCTTGAAGGGTACATTCCTTCTGCGATACGAATGTTGGCAGCATGAGACAATGCAGGGCCCATGAATCTCTGTAGCTCTGGTCTTCCTCACCGATGTCCAAACTGAAACCTATTCCTGCATGCATACTCTTATTTCGATGTGCATGTGGCTCAGGCCTGTGGCCCTGACTGCAACGCGAAGCTAGGCCTCCATTTCAATGTGGCTGCTATTATGTAAGATGGCATTTAGTTCCCAATGTACTCTGAAACTAAAGCATTCACTACCCTGCCCGTCGTGGAGCCCCTGCTGACATCCCCCTCTCCCCTGTAACCTTCCTGAGACCCTACTGAACACATCCAGGCCTTTGCCTCATCTGAAAGTGCTTGGGGTCTGGGACAATCATCCCTCCTCCCAAACATTAATCCATTTACTATACGATGACTTCCGTTTGCTAAAGCCTTGCTAGTAAAGCGGCAACCTAAAACACACTTACTTCTGCCAAAAGGGAAACACATCAGATGCAAGAGTTGTGGAGGCGAGCACTTCTACACACTAGGTGATGAAGCTGTTGAGGTTAGGACACGCGCAGTAGAACATAGGGCTCACCTCACAATGGCAATAAGGCACTTAAACATGCCAGTTTGCATTAGCAATACAGTATTATAATGCAACTGGGGTCAGGGAAGTTTATTAAAAAAATAACTCGGGTTTTCCCCCACAATTCCCTCCTTATGAGACCTTCACTCCAGTCTCATCCTATTACATCTTTCTGGGAGCAGACATCACATAACAGATTTAGGATTAGGACCAAGATTATGAGCAGAATCTGACCGATGGAGGCACCCAGGTTTCCTGAATGCCCAGGTCGCCTCTGGACTGAAGGAGGCTTACAGGTCTACGGATGCGAGTGATGAGGTCAGTGATATTGCTGGCATAGCTGGGTACGAAAGTGCAGCATTTGCTCTTCCCGATTGTGCGCACACCCCATTATGAGGCTCGGATGGTGTCTAGCACCATACAGGTTTGGAGCACCATTGTGCAAACGGAGTGAAGATGCAGCGTCATTTGCAATATCCTCAATCAATCAATCCGGACAATCAGGTCAGGTCATCCCGGTTTACCTTGATGCCTACAGCTGGTATGAGGTAACCCATCCCAGCGACAAATCCCTCTCAGACCGAGCTTCTTTTAGGGCAGGGCTGATCTGGGAAGGAGCGTGCATGGTGCACTACAGGCAAGACATATCCCATGTAACAACTCCGACCCCAGTTGATGGGCAGCCAGGGATAGGCCTTGTCCCCACAGATAAAGTAGGTACTGTAATAAGTGGTGTACCGGATTGGGTGAAGGATAAATTACTATTTTCTTGATTTTTTTGTTTCATTTGTTTAATTGTATTTAAACAATTTTTACAAAAGTGGATGAAGTGTAAAACTATTCAAATCAAATCAATCTTGAGTTCATCAGCTGACTAGTTCATTAAGTATGTTGTCCTCAGCTTTCTTTCCTTTTTTGAATTTTCCTTAGCAGAGCTAGTTCAGTTTCCTTCTGATTCCTTGTTACTCTTCTGTGCATCCAGCCCAATCGCTTTGAAGAAACCTACTACGGAGATAACCCAATTGGTCTTTTCTCCGCTTGCTAGGCGAAGCCACTACTCCTGCTCATCATAAACATAAAAGTCTTTGAACAGGTGGCCTAACCATCTCGATCGTTCCTTCACAAGGCCTATGCAAGATAGGAGGAGATGTTTTCTCGTCTCTACCTGATTGTCCTGGGTACAGAAGCGAAAATTGTTTGAATCCGCCAGCTTCCTGATCATTAGGATCTCATTTGTACTGAGTAAATTCAATCTAAATCTCAAGAAGCTTGTTCTTAGTTCTTTGCTCGGATATTTCAAGAGATAAGGTAAAATCTTGTTTAGTCTTTTGGGATTATGTGGAAAATCCTTTGTCAGAACGCTTTTTCTCGCTGCGGTCAGAGTTTCTATCCAGTCCGTTTCTAGAATTTTCTTATTTACTTTTACTGGGTTGGAGATTAATTCCTCCTCCGAGCTGCCAACTTTTTCAAGTAGACCCCTGTTTTTTAGTCTCCATGCTGTCAGGGTATGACTTTCACCATTGCCCTGTTAAGTATCTCCAGCATTCGTTTTGAGTTGGGTTGTATTGGCTTTCGATATAGCATCAAACCGTTTCTTTCAACTATTACTTTCAGAGATGACAAACTCAATTCTCTTTGAATCAACACTGTTTAGGTTGATTGAGGCAGATTCAAGACTTCACGCCAATAAGCTCCCTCTAGCCTGGTCCAAATGGAGTGAGGAAGTGATGGCATTGCTTCAGCTCCATAGACCATACTTGGAGTCACTTTAATTTTGAAAAATGTCAGAGTTGGCAAGAGTGAGAATCTGCTGAACTTTCTGTTCAAGATTTTCATCTGAACTATTAAAGATCTCATCTTCATTTTTAGGTGGTCTTGCATTGATATCTCTGGACGACTGTTACTCAGTATGATCCCCAGATATTTAAAGCTAGGCACATTCTCCAGTCGTTTACCGTCCGTAAACATTTTGAGAGTCTTTTTCCCTAATATCTTTTTGCCGAACGACAATGCTTTGGTTTTAGTTTCATTGAGGTCCAGGTTGTTCTCAGTCAAGTAGATCTTAAGAATGTCCATCTGTCTTTGTAATCCGATGGGTGTATGGTCTAACAATATGATGTCGTCCGCGTATAGAATTCTCGGGATTTTCATTTTTCCCAGTGATGGGGGAAAAGATCGTATTAATTCTTGGGACTCGCCATAATCAGCAATATAAGAATTATCTAGAGCTGGCGCCAGCAGACATTCTTGTTTGACTCCTCGAGCTGTTAGGATCTTTTGCGACAGGAGTCCAGCTTTATTTAGTCTGACTTTTATAGAAGTCTGTGAATATAGGGCCTGAATAGGTTGGAGAATTGAGGTCAGACAGCTCCTTTGTTTCAACTTCTTCCACAGGGTGTCCCTATTTACCCTGTCAAATGCTTGAACTAGGTCCACAAAAGTTAAGCATATCCGTGCGTTTTCTTCCCAGGCCTTTTCCTTTAAACCACTTATTAGCAAGATATTCACTGAGGTTCGTAGGCCCCGAACAAAGCTCCCCTGTAATGGATCGTGGTTTTCTGAGGCAAGGGTCCATTCTTGAAAAGCCCCCAGTGCTAAAGAGCTGAAAATCTTACTGATTGTATCCAAGAGGGCTATGGGACGATATTGCTTTGGGTCCGTCTTGCCGCCCTTTTTGAATATGGGAACAACGTTGGCTTTTTTCCATGTTAGTGTAATATCACTGCAGTCAACGCAATTCTGGGACACCTCACTTATTAAGGTGGCCCAGGCTTTCGGATGTTGTTTTAGATGGTAGAATGTTATCCCATCAGGTCCCGGTGCTCGTTAGTTAACATTTTTTATTTTCTCTTCTATAGTTTACTTGTCCCAATCGACCTTCCATCTGACTTTGGGCATTATCATTCCCTCTGGACCTTTGCTTTCTGGTGGCTTATATAGTTCTCTAAAGTGAGTGTTCCAGACTTTCTCCGGCACATTGTTGTCAAGTGTGGTTTGTTCCTTACTCCTTGGCTCAATCAGTGTCCAAAAAGCCCTAGAGTTTTTGTTGCTCAAAGTGCATGGCATTTTTTCAGCATCGGCTTGATATAAATTGGCACTCTGTTGCCATATCCATGTTTTATATTCTTTTTCAAGCTTAATTGCTTTTATAATTTCAGAGGGGTTTTTAGATTTTTTAGCCATCCTCTTGCTTTGTCTAACCATTTGCCTTTTTTCGACAAGTAATTTATTGTAGACATGAGGCTTTGGGTTGATGCGTCCTTTGCCTGAAGTTTCAGGGGCGTTGTATACTTTGAGAAAAGGGCAGTAGTCAAATACTTCTGTACCGCTTTTTCCACATCTTTCTTTAGCTTGTTGACAATCAGTCGTCAGGGAGATTATTTGACTCTCTTTCGGCCTCGGTCGTGAGTTACCGTTGCAGGGTTCCAGATTGTTAGGCATACATTCACTGGTCCTTCCCGTACAGATCCAGGTGGTATTGAGTGGATTGTGGTCGCTCTGGGCTACTCTTACTACTTCAAAATCAACTGCTAAATCGAGGAGATTCTTTGAAACGCACATGTGATCCAGCGTAAGACCCCCTCCTATTCCTTCCCACGTCAGAACCGGTAGTCTTTGTTTGTTTTTTATTTTATGTAGGTTGTGCAAATCGTAGGCATCCTTTAGGCGGTTCCATTTCTGGCCCCTTTCATATGAGGGGGTTCGTAGGCGGGGTTGAGCCTCTTTTTCGCCCTCCTTGAAGCATACTGCATTAAGATCTCTCGTGATTATTATATAATCAATTTTATATGTTGTGTTTGCTTCTTCAAGGGTATTCTCTATTGCTTGTAAATATGTTTCAACTTCAGTTCTGGCTGGGTTCCAGTAGGTGTTGATTACTAAGAACGTTTCAATTGAAGACTGGTTTTCGTGCCCTTTTAATCTGTTCCACGAGACCAAGACCGGTTGTATGAATTCTGTAGCTCTAAGGGTAAATTCCAGTATTAGACTACTACCTGCTCTAATTGCTGTGAGGAGCACCGGAATGGGTCTCCCAGAGGGTCTCTTTAGAGCTGGGGATAGCGTCACGTCGAATCCATCTAGGCAGGGTTTTGTGGTTAACCAGGTCTCCTGGAGGCACACTATGTCGTAGTTGCCTAAGTTGACGTCTGAGGTTGTCAAGTGTCCAAAACCCAGAGTATTCCAGGAGCACAGCGTTATTTTCCTGGTCTCTTCCGGGCTATCGAGTTTCACTCGATCAACCTCCCGTTGATTCCTTCCTTTTGCAAATAATGGCTAGAAAAATGTATCTTTTTTTGGACTCTCGAGGTCCATATATTTTGTTTTGGATGTAATTGTTGATCTTTGGCTCTTCTCCCTGTATTATGCTGATTTCTCGGGGTGTCCTGCTTTTTGTTTGTCACGTGGTCATTTTTGTTGTTCCTTCTTAGTTCGGGACCTTGCAGAAGTCTCTCTCTTCTCTTCTTGTGTTCACTGTTTCCGTGGTTATTATCAATCCATGGTTTATTATCCATAAATTACTATCAAAAGCAAAGGTGACATTATTAATGATCACACTAGTAGTACTGGCACTTGCTGTTTCCCATGAATAGCAGACCCCAGTTGACAAAGCATGCAAGGGGAAGTGCTGCTGGATTCTTGAGTACCTGGGTTGGGGTAGGGAAATTCCGAGGACCAGCAAACCCCAACTGGGTATCACTTCAGCATCTGGAACCTGGGGAGTGGGTAACAAGCTTGTGGTCTAGGCAATGGTTGCCCCATTGGAAGGGAATGGGGGCTTTGGTAAACTTGGAACATAAGTCATGAGGTAGGTGGGCACACACTCAACAATCGGTTACATTGAAGATGCAGGCATACTGCGAGGTGAGGTGCAGGTAAGTGTTCTCAATGTGAGCCCTGGAGTGATCATTCTCATGACAGGTGGTTTGAAAAACATCAGTCACAGTTAGGCGGGAATAAACCAATGAACTGATAATAACAACAACAGTAGTCAAATAACCCGACATAGTGTATACCAGGGGCTTGAGCCCGAGTGTGGAGTTCCAGAGAACCAGGCCAGTGACAAAGCGCCCGTGGTCGGGGCAACAAATAAGGTTCATTTCACAAGTTGTCAGGGGGTGTACAACATTGCCACCATCCGGTGCTCAACAGTCCAAAGTTTTTGTGGGCGGTAGTTCTATGGGTTGACATAATCATGTTCCCAGCTGGGTCAAGTGCTAAGCAAACATTCTGCAGTTTGTGGTAGTGGTAGAGCTCTCCTGGCTAAAACGTTAAGCTAAATCTATCTGCAGTACTAGAGCCACAGGCTTATGATGGTCATGAGGACAAAGAGGATGACCAAGATGTGATAGCAACAGGGACTGAAACCAGCAGGCACTGCCATATCAGTGGTAGCAGTTTACAACTTCTGCCAGTGTACCAGTGCATTAATGATTGTCGAATGGACAGATCCAGGGGCGAGTGGGTGGATCAGGGACCGCTCCAGCCTGGGTCCAGCCTGAGTCACTGACATGGTGACGTCCTCCCATAGGACCGCATGGCATACCTTCCTGGGCCTGTGTTGTCAGAACCAGTGGGGTCAGACACTGGAGGTGGTATGCCAGGAGCGGGATCTGAATCAGGGTTGTGCCCTGCAGGGCCTCAACCACTTGATGAAGGAGCCTCAACCACTGGATGGTGTCATCAGAGGGTGCAGAGACCTTGCACCAGTGGGCAGCATGGACCCATGCTGTCAGTCCAGTGCACTTGAGGGCAGTATGTGAAATCTGCAGGATGTGATATGGTCTGCAGTTCTGACTTCCACTGGTGCACTTTTACCAATACCCAGTCCCTAGGCTGTAGAGGATGGCAGGGTTCAGTCACTAGTTTTGGCTGGGTAGCTTGGACCACAGTTTTAATCAACATGCAACAGTACTCAAGCATGATGGCATCCTCTAGCTGCAGAGGTGCGGGGGCGGGGGGATTGTTCCCACTCGCATGGGTCCACCTGTGAACATCTCGGGTGCAGACAGTTTATGCTTGCATTGCAGATTATTAAGCATGGCAAACAGAGCTAGGGGCAATGTCCGGGCCATTCATTTCAGCCTGGTTTCTTGACACACTTTAGACAGGTGAAGTTTGAAGTTGCTGTTTCAACATTCTACATGAACGCTTGACTGGCGGTGGTATGCGCAATGAGACTGCTGAGCTATTCCTAGTGGCTTGCACACTTCCTTAACGATCTGACCTGTAAAATGGGGTCACAGTCTAAGGACAGAGGCAGCCCAAATCAGGGTAGGAATTCTGCCAATAGCTTCTTGCCCACAGTGACAGCATCTGCCTTCGTACACCGGTAAGTTTACACCCATCCTGAAAACACATCTACTATCATGAGACAGTATGAAAATTGCATACAAGTGGGAGCTGCATAAAATCTGTCTGCGCGTTTAAGAAGGGTCCCTCCGGTACTGGATATAAAGACAGCTTTGTGGGCATATTGTGAGTTAAATTTATGGAATACCTTTCATAGTAATCTTGCACTATGTGGCGAGACCAGTAGCTTTACAGGTTCAATTTATAGTAGCAATCATTAATTTTTTTCTGTGCGCACATGCCATGAGGCTCATGGACCAGGTAAGGGAGGAGTACCTTGGGAGCCACCAGGCGGCCATCTGAGGAGCACCAAAGGGAATCAACCCCTAGCTTACATTGGTGCTGAGGCCAGGTCACCTTTTCTGCTTAGGGGCTTGGTCTTGGAGTATGGGCAGGCTGGAAATGGAGGCAATCAGTAACTTTTGGACTGCAAAACAAAGAAGAGTTTCATTAGGAGCCAGGGGCCCGTTTAAGGCCACTGAATGAACTGGACAGTCCTCTAGGGCATTTCCTTGGGCAGTGAATGACTAAGAGGGATTGTGTTCCTTGCATTTAATGATAGCTAGGGCACCAGTGAGCAACAAGGCATGCAGTAGGGCTGACACATATTTTCCATTTAGTATAGGGATGCCAGTGGACGTCAGGTGCCCACGATGCTTTCACAGGACTCCGAAATCATGCACAACACCATGAGCAAACTGGGAATCTGCGCAGATTGTAGCTGATCTATCCCTAGCTAAGGTACATGCCCTGGTGAGGGCTACGAGTTCGGAAACCTGGGCAGACTTAGCCGTGGGAAATCGGTATGCTTCTAGGGCTGCATGCGGGGTAAATACAGTCTAACCTGAGACTAATTCCCCAGTTTCTGACAAATCAGTATGGGGAGACATAAGGTTTTCCACAACAGTGATGCAATCTTGCGGTTCCGCATCCTGTGGGGTAGGCAACAAAGAGGCAGGGTTCAAGACAGGGCATTGGTTCAAAGTTAAATTGTCTGCTGAGATGAGCAGTTCGCATATTGGATAAGTCTAGAGTTGGACACATGCTGGATCTTCCCTTTGAGCAGTAGGTACAGCACAGCATGAGGGACTGCGATCGTGACATGGTGGCCTTGTACCAGGGAGTCTGTCTTTTCTATCAATAGGGTAGAACATCCGCTTGTAGGCAGACTGGGAGTCCCGCTGCGACTGGGTATAGGGCTACACTGTGGCATGATACAGGCTAATGCGTTTCACTGTGCAGCTGGGTCAACACTCAATCGGCAAACCCGTTGCATTCATTGAATGACAACACAAATGACTTGCTGTAATCTGGCAAACCTAAAGCCAGGGCAGTTGCGTGCACCTGCTTTATGGTGACAAAGGCATCTTCAGTTTCCTGGGACCCAAGTAGGGGCTCGGGTTGAATCATGCGTGAGGATCTGAAGGGGCTTAACTATGGTGACATACCCTGGGACCCAGTCTCTGCGGTAACTGACAATCCAGAGGAACACTCATTTGCTTCCTGGTCTGTGGCTTGGGAACCTTCTGTGTTGCTGTGATCCGTTCCTGGGATAGGTGTCTTTCCCCAGCTGGAATCTCATGGCCCAGGTATTGCACACAGGGCAGGCACAGCTGCAGCTTTCCTTAGATGACTTGGCACCCTTGTCAGCAAGCAGTGTGAGGGCATCTTGCTTGCCCCCTTCCAATGAGGGGGAGGCTAGGAGCGGATTGTTTACATACTGCACCAGTGTAGACCATCCTGGGAACAGTACTGATTCTAGATCCTTCTTCAGAATCTGGACAAAAGAATGGGGCTCTCTACATACCCCATAGGAAGATGAGTGAACGTGTACTGTGTGGATTTATGGGTAAATGCAAACAGGTACTGACTGTCGGGGGGAAAATGGAAGAACACAAATCAACAACCGTGAAGTATGTAGCTGAGCATGGGATACAAGACAGGATGTTGGCAGGGTTGGGTGCAACGGAAAATGCTGGTAACAGCAGCATTGACTGCACACAAATCCTGGATAAAAGGATAAACCCCTTCTTTGTAGGCAGAATCGGGGTATTGCAAAGGCTACAAATTGACACAATAATACCCTGGTCAAGAAGGGACTCTATTACGGGGCAGATACCTTCTTCGGCCTCTCTGCAGGTGGGGTACTGTGGTACACACAGCAGAGGTTTGGCTGGGTTCAGGGTAATTCTAACTGGCTCAGCGTTATGGATGCTGCCACATCATTTGCGTGAGTAGACCATAAATTGGTAGGCAATAGGTCCAATACTCCCTCACATGCTAAGGGAGTACTCAGTCTCCAGATTTAAAATGGGTAATCTCCTCCAGCACAGCTAAGACCTCAAGCTCTCGGTGGTCAGGGATATCAAGGAATATACCATCAGAGGAACAATAGATGGAATAGCTCAACTTACATAAGAAATTTAACCAAAACAAGTTCACAGGGGCACAGGAACTCAACAGGAATGCATGGTGGTCTGAGATAGGACGCAACATGACCGGGAGAGACACAGGGTGGGGTATTGGAGTACCTTCAATTCTAACAGCATTGACAATGTCATTAGAGTGCACAATTTGTGGAAATTCAGAAGACTTCAGAGCTCAGCGTGAGGCTCAAGTGTCAACCAAACATGATACCTTTTGTCCAGCAATAATACAATCAACAGAAGGAGGAGCAGGATTAAGTGGTATGAGCAATTCAACAAGGTCTGGAATCCCTTAGAGAACCTAATGATCACTTTGCGGCAATGGCGGTGGGGGGGGGGGGGGTACAGCCAACCCAATCGGTACGGCTGGTAGATCACCTCGACCGTCATACTGAGGGCGATTCGGACAGTAGTTTTCCAGTGGTCAAACTCTTTACAGTAGTTGCACTGGTCGCTGTATGTGTTTTGTGGTATCTCTCATTGTTTCCTCCCTTTTCGTGTGCTTGGCGGAGCTCCTCTTCCCATTCCTCTTCCTCTTCCCAGTCCCCACCCTTCTGGCATGGAGTGGAACCCTCCCCTTCTCTGACGAGGCTGTAATTGCTGTATCTGCAAGCCCATAAGCTTAGCCTCAGTGCTTTCTTTCTGTCTCTCAATCTTTTCATGAAATTGTTGAATGGCTAGCAAAACCTCTACTAGATTTTTCCCCTCCCACCCGATTAGTACTGATTTTATACCATTCAATACCCCCAGGTTGCAGTTTGTGGCGCTAACATGGCAGCATCAATGATACTAGAATACTGTTCGAAATATTGTTGCAGAGGATCAAGATATTTTGCAGGACTTTCACCCTTTGCCTGTTTACAGGCATGTATTTTTGACCAGTCAGTCTTTCGAGGAGGGTCTGTACAAGCCTATCACTGAATGCGTTTAGTCCTCCAGTGGTGGGAGCACACTTTTAACAGAATGAATGTGTAAGTGGGTATGGTAGCTCCTAGTAAATGGTTTAGATCAGCACATGTAGGGCGGTAGCAGTCTATAATGAACTTCGTGTTCCTGGAACTTGACAGGATTTTCATGTATCTTTGGGAATTTTTAACCATATTAAATAATTCAGTAGCACTCCAAGGTTCATGAATCGTGACTATGTTTGTGGGTTTCTCTTCTTCAAGGGAGCTGCCTAAGGAGATATTAGCCTGTGCGGATATTGGCAAGAGAAGCTGATAACCCATTAAATGTTCGTGCCGTAGTGGATGATGGTGACTTAAAAAGGCTGGATATTTGGGCTCATCGCTTAGGTGGGATTGAGCTAGTTATAGAGCTCATTGGGGTGCACTGGAGATAGGTCGGTGGTTGGGTAGAGTCTGGGCTATCGGGCTGGCAGGCGGGTGCAGCATTTAAAATGGCTGGATTTTAAGACTACACAATGTCTTCGGCAGATTCCTTTTGTGGGGGCCCCTCTTGGTTGACAGGATATAGGTGGTGGTACCCTGTTTTTCAGTCTGGGACTTGCAAGTTGGAGTATTCAGTCTTTAGGGTCTTGACCTGCTAATGCAGCTTCTCTTGAGTAGCTTTCAGGGCTTGGGTCTTTGATTCAGACTGTCTCTTGGTAGCTACGATGTACCAGTCTAGGTAACTATCCCATTGCTGCTAGTGTACATGGGCATCCTTCTTCTCTAGCGCTTTTCACAGGATTATCTTTTCTAAATCAAATGTGTCTTTCTGAGGAAAATGTCTAAGTGGCTGATTCTGCATATATTCTTGCCATTCATCCAGAAACATGCAGGCTTTGGGCGAGTAGTGTGTAAACCTAAAATGAGCTGGACTTCCTTTAGGAGGAAGAGGCACTTCTCTAGACTGACCTAAAGCCATTCTGTGCTCTAGCACCTTGAAGCGTCTTTTGGACTAGATGGAATTACAAATAAAGATCACAAACCAAAGAACCAGACAGACTCAAGGGATATGCAAAACACTACTTTGTTTTACTTAAGCAGGGAGATCTGATTAACTTTGGAATGATGAATGCACATTCAAGATTAAGTTTGTCTGCTCGGGGGTCTTATAGCCTGTTGCACGCCATCTATGATGTCATCCTACGTAGCAAAGCACAAAACCTATTGGAGGAAGGGATTGGTTAAGGGAACATATCTACTTATAGAAGATATAAGGATTAATATTTCATTGGCTGTCCCTTTTCTGTAGGACACGCCTCAAACTACCTCTAAACATATACAATATTGATTATAATGAACATACTAACAGTGGATTGGCTTATGCAATATTGGACTCTCAGCTCTTTAGCAGCACATTAGCGAAACGGAATCTAGGTGTTTGATTCCCATCAGACTACTCTCTATTCTTCCAATTAGCCATCATCTCTCATTCGGGAGGCCGTAAGCCAAAGTCTTCCATTTGTAGTTGACCTTGTAGTCTGCTCACTGTCCTAGAACATTCAAGGAAGTGTAAGCACACCACTATCTTTGTCTGAGGCTCCAATGAATAGGCCTTGTTTTACAGTCGTGCACCATATGTTAACAGACCATGAATTTGTCCAATTCAACCTTCCATTTAATATTATTTGATTGAATTGTGCTGGGTGCACTTGCTATTCCTGGCCTCTAGAGACTTGCTCACTCTATCTCCTATGACCTTTCTACACTTTTAATTGACCAACAGTTTGGCTCTTGCAGATATTTTCTCCTTCAATCTAAAAGGAATGTCTCACATTCAGGGCTTATCCGTGTTACTCCCCTTGTGCTCTGCTTATTCCTTGAAATAGCATCCTTCATCCTGGGCCAACCTTGTCTCATCATCCGTTCTGCACAGTGTCTCCTGATCACGCAACCTCAATCTGTTTCCGAGGTAGCGTTGTTGAATCTGAGACGGCATCCATTTTCCTATAATGGCTGTCCTAGCATGTTACATATGCCTCTATAGCAAGCTTCTATAGGTATTCTTTTAACCTTGCGTTACTGTGTATTTACAGTTATTGGTCAGTAAGTTACTGCATCTGCTTTAAATTCACGATTACTTTAGCTTCAGGTACATGTTTCTCTTAGTGCTTCATTTGTGTTACTCAAGTATTTTCATATTGTTTCAACATAGGTTCATATATCTTCTTTCTGACACCACATTGCTGTCGTCAGACTTTACTTAACGTTCCATGATGTCCATAGACGAGTGTTGGCATCCTTCCACACTTTCAGTGCAATGGTATAATTCTATAAGGTTGTCTGAGTGCATAATGTCTCACATACACTCAGTGCGGTATTGGAGCAACACAGGGGATCCCATTTGCTGCTCTTCTCCTGCTATTCCAATATAATGGTGGTGAGAGCGTGGGAACTAGTGAGAAAGCTGCTACCTGCTCCTCTACAATTCTCACAGGGAATATGATAAGGTATGACTTATTGCACAACCAGGTCTGTGACTAACTTCGTCTGCGCCGGAGCACTATTGGACTTATAGCTGACGGCTTTGCCATGTCTATCCAGAGGCCCAGGTAGAGATACCTGACCTGTGTCCCTCCCTCATTACAGAAACTTAAGGGACATCCATAGGTGTTGTCGAATTTAGATGACTGACATCGCACTCATTACCCTCCATTATGCTACCCAATAACGGGGAGCAGTGTTCAGCTTTTTCAGAGACAAGGGTAGGAATGGGTCGAAGACAAGACCCGTAAACGGTGGAAACAAAGCCTGTTACAGCTCCCGTACATGGATAGAGGAGAGTGTGAATCTAAAGATGGGGTGACACACAGGGTTACAATAGTGCGGCTGGTGCTTCACAAGAAAATCACAGGGCTCTCTTCCCATATATTTTCTTTGCATTCACACAAGGTTCTCTCCTCCCAGTCCCTGGTTTTATCCTATCCTATTCTATTCTGATCTGTACAGCGGCCTCATGTCATCTTGAGTCAGTAGGGAGCATGGATGTGCTGCTTTTTACTCTTACTCTTAACTGCGCTGGCCAACCACTTTTATTGTTTTCCTGATCAGATCATAACATTTGTAGGCAGGGTACCTTCTCTCCTGTCCTCGGACAACAGACAGTTTCCAGATATCAGACTTCAGAATTTGTTTTTACCAGAGACAATTTCCCAACCTGTTTCAGATAACAGTACACAGGACATGACATATAACACTGCAATTACCTGCGTTCGCCAACCCATGCCTTTTCAGTTGGCTGTCCTTCCGCATCTACCAGTAGTCCACAGGTGCGCCTGCCAGCTCTCCCCACCAACACAATGGTCTCTCCTGGGCCCACGGGGATCGCTGGGAGTCACGTCTGGCAACCCTTGAGCACCACCACTGCTAAACAGGACTTCAACAAAGCCTCCAAAAACTATAATTCTGCCATAATCACAGCTAAGTCCAACTCCTTCAATACTAGAATCAGCAACGCTAGGTCGGACGCCAAAGAAATATTCACCATCTACAGAGAACTTGAATTCCCTGCTGCTCCCCCCACAATCATCATCAAAGACAAGACTTGGTGCTCGAGCATACAAGAGGCACTCCTAGGCAAAATTGACACTCTGAATATGAAGATCTTAGCTCAACAAACGGCCTTCAACATACTACCTATGATCTCTAGTAACAACTGCTCACCCTCCCCCCCCCCCCTACTCTCTCTACCATTTAGTTCTTCTTCAGATCAGAGACATCTGTGAAACGGAGGTTGCCAAACTGATTCATAGCCTTAAACCTTCAAAATGCAAAGGCGATATATGCCCCACACCGCTCATCAAAGAGTGTGCTCCCATACTAACTCATCATCACAGCTATCATAAATACTTCCTTTGCTTAAAGCACAGTTCCAGCCAGCCTTAAAGAAGCCTGGGGTCTCCCTCTCCTGAAAAAAACTTCCCTTGACCCTGCCACACCTACAAACTACAGGCCAATCACCACCGTCCCCTTCCTCCTAAAAATCCTGGACCAAGCTGCTTACCTGTAAATTCAGCAGTTCTTGGAGGACAATCACATCATAGAGATGCGCCAACCCGGATTACGCCTTAGGCATGGCACAGAATCTGCCCTGCTTGTTCTAAAAATCAACTGGATGAGATCAGGGACAAAGGCAAGTCGGCATTACTCCTCCTCCTAGACTTACCTGCGGCCTTTGACCTGGTCGATCAGCAGATCCTCTGCCATCACCTTACCACTCACGCTCATTTCTCACCATCAGCCACTGCCTGGATAGCATCTTTCCTCAAAGGAAGGGTAATGGGAGTATTCTCAGAGATCGCCAACGCCTCTTCCTTTCCTATCACTTGCGGCGTCCCACAAGGATCATGCATCAACCCTACACTGTACAATATTTTTACTAGGCTTCTTTTCCACATTCTAGATTCGCTCGGCATAGCTTACAATAATTATGCCGACGACACACAAATCTGGATCCCCCTCTCAGGCAACTACATAGAAGATTCAAACACCCTGAATACTATCCATACCGCAATTCAGACCCGGATGGTAGCTAATCACCTCAGTCTCAACAGTGACAAGACAGAAATTCTGATTGTCGGCCCGCCAAGCGCCTTAAAGTTGCTCAACAAGCAATATTCTGCCTTCACGATTGATAACTGCTCAATTCCTGTCTCTAACACTGTAACAACACTAGGAGTATACTTAGACTCATCGCTCACCATGACCAGGCAAGCTAGTGCCATTGCCTCCTCAGCAGCCTATGCTACTAAGTTCCTTAATGCAGCCAGACCTTTCCTATCTAAAAATAACTGCATAACCAATGCACGTGCAATCATCGTCTCAAAGTTCGATTATTGCAACGACCTAATCAATGGCACCTCTTCCAGAAACATACTCAAACTTCAAGTAATCCAGAATAACGTCCCTAGAGCAGCCCTGAACATCCCCAAAATAGAGCACATCTCGACAACTAGAAGAGATGCACACTGGCTCCCCGTTAAGGAGCAGATAATTTTCAAAACCCTCTCCATCACCCATAAGTGCCTATCCAACAGCACCACCGTACCTCTCCATAAGAATTGCCAAAGTCCACTCTTCCAGCCCCACTAGGACCCCTTACACAGATAGACTAATTGTGCCCAAAGTGAAAAGATCCAAAGCCGCAGGCTCCAGTTTCCCATACGTAGCTGTCAAGCTATGTAACAACCTCCCTCCCTCCCTGAGGGCAGAGAAATCCTATTGGATTTTCTGCAAAGCTTTAAAAATTTAGCCTTTTACCTAAAACTAATGAGGAACTTTTCTGTCCCACCGCCTTCTGTAGAATAATTGCCACCCGGTCTCAGACTATGGCCCTCATTCCGACTCAGGCGTTAAGGGGTTTACGGCGCCGTAAACGGCGCCGACCCTTAAAGCCTGATTACAAGGTTCCCTTTGCGGGATGGCTTTTAATGGCTGCTTTTTGCAGCCGTTAAAAGCCATGCCGCAAAGGGACCTTGGCGATAATTACGGCACCGTAATTTACGGTGCCGTAATTATCGCCTTTCCCCATTCCCATTATGCCCTATGGGGCAAAAATGGGAATGGGGAAGGGGCCATTGGTGAATGGGGAATTACCGCCCCACTCACCTTGGAATGGGGCAGTAATTTCGCCATCCACCATGGCAGAATTGCAACCTTAGCGGCATGGACCATGGTGCTAATAGCACCATGGTCCTCCGCCAAGGTTGTAATGAGGGCCTATGTATGATAATGTATTCTCTCTTTGAAGACCACCAAATGAATGCTCACCATTTGTCACCTTCTACCCGTATTCAATTATGCCTGTATTTCACTAGCTTGACTAATATTTTGTACCTGCAACATCGCCTCAATGCCTACAGGTTGTATGTGCGCTTTACAAATGAAATAAATAAACTGTTTTCTTCGTAATAACAAAGCCACAGGACAAAGCAAACCAATGGCAGAACGAGACCGGGCGCAAGCAACCCCGACTCCCTCAATGCGCTGGGTTTTATACTGGAAGGGACACATGCATTTCAACGCAGAGGGAGGAGTGGACATGGGACAGAAAGAATGTTACCGGTGGAAGAACAGTGTCTCAGTATACAAGTCTCAGGCAGTGGCTGTGTTCTCACGCGCTTGACAATACAATCAGGCTGGAAGATATATAGTGATACAGTAATTCATACAAGGTAAAATACTTCTATGGTTCTTACACAGTTAGGGCAGGCACGCCTGCTTTCTATACAATGGGCCTCATTACGAGTCCGGCGGTAACCGCAGCGGTAAAACCGCCCAGTTACCGCCGGACTCGTATTACCATTCCGCCTCCGGGATTCCCAGAATTACCGGGGCATTACAACGCCGGTTTCCCAGGAATCACGGAGGCGGAATGGTGTTAATCCCCATTCCCATTGAGTCCTATGGGACTCAATGGGAATGGGGATCATGGAAACACCGGCAGCATCTTGTAATGCTGCCGGTGTTTCCTCGTCCGCCTGCAGGCGGGCGGTGTTAAACCCGCCAGGTCAGACCTGGCAGGAACATCACCTCCCACCTGCAGGAGTTGTGATCGCCCGACATGGAAACAACGGTGGCGGCGGGTTTACCGCCACCAATGTTTCCATACCGGGCGATTCGTAATGAAGCCCAATGACTTTCGTTTGCTAAAGCCGCCTTGCCTAGGAACGCGGCAGCCTAAAACACGCTTACTTGTGCCAAAAGGGAAACACGTCAGATGCGAGAGTTCTGGAGACGAGCCCTGCTACACATTAGGCGGTGAAGCTGTCGAGGTTAGGACACGTGCAGTAGAACATAGGGCTCACCTCACAATGGCAATAATGCACTTGTTCAACATGCCAGTTTGCATTAGCAACACAGTATTGTAATGCAACTGTGGTCAGGGAAGTTTATTTAAATTTATTTTCAAAACCCAGATTTTCTCTACATTACTTTAGATGCTGTACGCGAGAATGCCTTTTTTATTTCGAAGGGCCCACTATTGAACTCCCAATCCTCCCAGGTGGAGATGCCAGATAAGAAGGTAAACGCCTACGTGGCATCATCTAAGCTTGTCTCAGTCATCACAGTGGCAGCCACATGACAATGCAGTTTTGTATTTGAAGCACCCTGATGAAGGCAGGAAGCTGGTGAAAGTGAGTCCAAGTCTCTACCATTGCCTCTATCTACCAGGATAACTAATCCGACCCTGAAGCTGTGGTGAAAATAGCAGCAAGATGCATTGTGGGGTGTAGTTTGAGAGCACCTAAAAAGAAGCCATTCATGTTGCACTTGACATCACAGATGCAGGATTTTTACCCTCTAGCCTACCGGAGCGTACTTTGAAGTCAGATCTGGATAAAGAAGACTCACTTCAGGCCTGCATCCTGGATACATCTGAAAAAGGGAAAAATAGCAGACAATTGAGTTCCCTGCATTAATCGTATGTGGCTATTGTCAGAGATGGCACTTATAATTCATGGACCTGCCCAGAAAATTCAAGGGTTTTTATTTTTAAACCACATAACATTTGCCGATTATTCAACATTAAGATTGCTGAATATTATTATGTGCAAATTGTTTAATCTGACACACTGGGATGGAGATGGGGGAGGGTACACTATTGGGCATCCATCTCTTATCTCCTGTGGCCTTCTAATCTGTAGCCAAGGTGTCCATAAATCCCAGGTTAGTTTTGCCAGCAAATGGTTACCCTTGCTATCTAGGAATCGGACTAAGGTGAGGGCCTAAATACTACAGCCTTATCTGTCTTACTCCCGCCAGAACTTGCTAGGGGTGCCCTAAATCTGCAAAGGTCTTTAGCAGGTCTTCCTCAGCTACCCAGCTCCTTACAGTCTCTTCCGCACTCCCTCTCTTTCCTGTCCCTGGTCCTCTCCCTCATTTCTTTCGCTCATCGAGTCTTCTCCCTTGCTACGCCCACTGATGATCTTACTCGCCCCTCTCTTCCGATCTTCTTCTCCTTTTCCTGTCCTCCTATCTCTCTCTTCTTCTGCTCCTGCGGTCTTCACACACTCTCTCTCTCCCCTTCTCCTCTCACCTTTCTCCTACCCTTTCTCTGTACCACTCTGCTCACCACACATTATGCTCCTCTCACCTCACAAACCCCCCCCCCCCTCCCTTCTCACACCCTATTCAGGGATATGGAGCCCTGGTCACTCTCCTAATACACTCACTCTCACTATTCTCAGCCCCTCACTTCTTTGCTGCACCCTTCTCTTTGCCCCCCTCTCCACCATTTCTTACTTTCTTCCTGAACTCACTCTAACTACTACCCTCACTCACCTACTCCTACCTCAAATTCTTCCCTCACTACTACCTTCACAAAAACTCTTATTCACTGCTTCACTTTCACAAACTGGTTCTACTCTCTCGCACTACCAATACCTCACCTGTACTGTGCACCAACTCTGCCACCAACTTCTCAGCACTCTGCTCTGCCGTCCATCCCCACTCTGGTTTCTCTGGCCACCTTTGTGCCTCCTGACTCCATCCAAACACCTGCCACTCTGTCTTCCATTCACTCCTGTTATATACTCTGTTCTTCCTGGTTCAGACGCTCCCCAAACCCCACAACCCATTGGTTCCACCACTCACCTGACTCTGGGGGCCAATCTATGCCTGTCTTTTCCCTGGGGGCTGGGTTAAACTGGGCAAACTCTTTAAAACCCCATAAGCCCCTCCCCTTTTCCAGCATGGGTTTGCTGGCATCCTGGTTGATTTTCCAGTTACTCTGGCATGCTGTGGGTCTGGAAGTAAATGTTTCTGTTGTTGTACTTTACTTTCTGTTATTTATAAAGCGAAGCCATGGACCCTACGGCTTGAGGGCGCTACAAGACATAAACAACAATCAACAGATAGAAGCTAATATCTTTTTTTCTTTTTTCTTTTTTCTTAAAATCATATAGCTTTGAAAACAAAACTTTTCATTTATACAAAGTCACAATTTTTAGTAAGAAGAAATATAGACATGATCATTGAAAATTCCAGTAACAGTATTTAGATCATTAAGTTCTAAATGATCTTAATTTCATGCGCCGATTGCTGATAGTCGTTAAGTAATCATTAACTTTTCCCACTCGATACAATAATATTGTTCCAATATTGGATGACTAAGATTGTCAGACTTCTATTTTTTCCAGTGAGTATTAAATTCCATCTGTCTTTTGGAGTGAGGTCGGAACCTTTTTTTCAGTATCATATCATGTCTCTGAATAACATTCTTTTCTCCATCAATGCGGGGCATTCCATGAAGACCTGGAATGAGGTCTCAGTTATCTGTTGTTGTTCACAGAAACAACAGTAGTATAGAGCTTTTTTTATCTGTCTAGTGATAGTTAAGACTTCACGTGTGGGTAGTTGATTGAGTCTTAACCTCATGAACTGGTCTCTAATAGATCGGTCTGGAAATTGACAGAGGTAGGCCGGGGGCTCGTTGAGAGCTCGGCTATCTAATTCACAGTAAATGTTCAGCTGGTAAGAGTTTTTCTTTGCTGTCGTGTGTATCCAGTCGTTCTACTGGATTCTTTTGTTAGCACATTGTGGACGATTAATTAGCATCTCCAGGGTAATATCATTTGTTGTCATGTGATTTTTGACTGCAGTTTTCCATGCTGTAAGTGCCGTATTTGCCACTGAACTTTCTTTGTCACAGAAAATTTTGAAAGCTGGAAGGTCGTCATCAGAGAACATTTTCCAGAATAAATCAAGTTGTTTCCATGTAACTATTGATCGCAAGGATTGTATAGCAACCTCATGACGTACTCTCGTCATAGGAAATTATCTAGGTAGACATAGTATTTTCCTCCAAAAGAGATCTTCAATCGATTCCCATACTGTTTGGTCTACATTTACCAGGGTTTCACTTCCATAGGTGATGATTGCGATGACATTCTGTCGATAGAAGGTTAGGATCGGTTTCATGGAGTATTTTCCACATTTTCGATGTATGCAGGCCCCTTGGCAGGAGAGAGAAGATATCTTGGTTTTTACATGTAGGATCCAATTTGTCTCTACTTCTGATTGGTTGACTAAGACGCCAAGGTATTTGATTGATGTTTGTAGTTCAAGTTTCTTGTCATTCATATAAAAGCTGAAGTTCTTGATTGTTTGTTTCTGGAATGATGTCGGGGCCATGATTTTCGACAGACGTATTTATTTCACATTCATTTAATTGCATGTATTTTTCTAAGTCTTTTAGGCTTCTTTGCAATCCATTCAGAGTTTTAACAAGGATGACAATGCCGTCCGCATACATAAGGTGTTGTAAGTGTGTGAAATTCAATTTGGGCGGGTTTGCTAGTTGAAGGCAAAGAAGAACATCAGGGATATCAGATGTATAAAGACTAAATAAAGTTGCTGCGAGAGGGCAGCCTTGTTTTAGACCATTATCCGACATCATTGGAGCTGATAATACTCCATCTTGAGAGAGTTTGAGCCGCAACGTGGTGTTGCTGTATAATTGTTTGATGGGCTCCAGTAAGTTTGATGGACAGTTCCAACCTTGTAATTTGCTCCAAAGTTTTTGTCGATTGACTAGATCAAACGCCATGTGAAGGTCTATAAATGCTGCATGAACAGAGAAGTTGTGAATCAGTGCTTCATGTTTTAAGAGATTCAATATCATGATGTTTACATTGGTACCAGTGTTTTTGGTAAACCCAGTTTGTCTGATATCGAATCTCTTTGTCTTTGCTATCCACATGGTGAGATCTTTTAGTGGTAGTGTGGCAAATATTTTCCCGATGGGATCAAGCAACGCGATTGGGCGATAGTTAGTTGGAATTTCCCGATCTCCATTCTTGAATATAGGAATCAAGATGGCTGATCTCCATGTTGTTGGAATTTGTTTACACTCCTTGATGGAATTAAATAGGAGTGTGCATAAGAACGTCCATTCAGTCAGGTTTTTCTTGATGATCGTGTTGCATAAGCCATCAAGCCCTGGAGCTCTTGATGTATTTAGCTTCTTTATAGTTGTCAGAATGGTCTCAGAGTCCCATACAGTGGGCCATGATATATCATCTAGTTGTACGCTGGTTTCTGCCTGTGTCGTGGGATTTCGTTTGTATATGGCCTCATAATGGCGCGTCCATGTTATTTCTGAGATTGTCTGGATCTTTTTATGTTGCATCTCAGCTTGAGGATTTAAAAGATTCCACAGACATCAGTGTTATTGGACTTCATTAAGGTAATATCAAAATCCAGTTAAAAACATTGTGGCAAGATAAAAGGATATCAGTAACCTTATAAAAGAAAACGCCCTGGGCGTCTCATACACTAATTATGCTGATGACACGCAGGTGCTTATCCCCCTCACTGGGGATTACAAGTCCGATATGAAGACCCTCAATTCCATACACACAACAATCCAAACCCGGATGTCTCAATAGCGAGAAAACCGAACTTCTGCAGATTGGATCCCCTGCGGCCCTTGGAAGACTGGACAAACAATACAATCCCTACATGATTGACAACATATCAATCACGGTATCCCAGGCTGTCAAGACCTTGGGTATATTCTAGGACTCCAACCTTACTATGAACAGGCAGGTCAACGCCATTGCTTCTACCTCAGCATACCACTCTAAACTACTCCACGCAGCCAGACCCTTTCTCTCAGAACAGAACTGTCTCACCATTGCAAGAGCAATAATTGGATCCTGTCTGGACTATTGCAATGCCCTCTTAGTAGGGACCTCTGGCAAAAATATCTCCAAGCTCCAAACGGTACAAAACAATGCTCTCAGGGCTGTCACTGGTATGTCCATAAGAGACAATATCTCTGAGACCTGGAAACGGGTTCACTGGCTTCCAGATCGGCCTACACCAATCGAATTGCCATGCCTAAGACCAAGAGAGTTCACGCAGAAAGCACTAGCTTCCCGACCATGGCTGCAACCCATTGGAACACTCTACCCTCCCCCCCACATTAGGAGGATTGACTCACATTTAGCCTTTCAGAAAAGCACTAGCTGAAATGGAACACACAAATATAAGGACAACACAGATGGCATTAGATTTTTCAGTCCGGAAATTGTCAGATCACCACCTCGGGGTGGCAACAGAGAAAAAAAATCTTACGTCAGAGAGAAGCTATGTGGATTTGCAATTTGGACTGTTGCAATAACGGTCTAAATTTTGACAGCGAATTAGGACATTTTGTATGATTTATGTATGAAAAATATGGGATGATAAATGTATTCTATTTTTGAGCTTTTGTGTTTAAAGCTGCAGTAGCTAACAATTTGAATGTATGTTTATACAAATTTGTTTTGATGTCACCAGAGTAGGGACAATAGCCCTTACAGTGAAGTAGCATTGCATTCTATGTGTCCTGATAAAATGAACTAACTTTCACGTTGAATAATCACAAATTTAAATATCTAAATATACAAATATATACTCTTTTCATGATAAGATAGAATTAGGAATATGCTTCTCTTAACACATCATCTTTAAAATTCTCCGACTATGTGCCAATCGTTTTTCACTTTTGGGGCCTTTATAACGCATTAATGAGTGGCATTTAAGAAAAGCATTTGCGTGCAATAAGTGGTGATGTCATCACGCTTACGCTGCGGATGTAACAGGGACTGCAATGACGACATCACGCACAGCGTGATGACACGCGTAAATAGTCGGCCATTTTGTGAGATCCGCATCGACCACATCGATCGGATCTCACATACGGCGGTAAAAATTAGGAACAGAAACATCTTGAGACAGGTAAGAAAGGGATTGGGACTCCAAACTTGAAACCATAAAAGTATTATATTTATAAGGGACCAACCACTTTAAACCCAAAATTTGAAAATGTATTATAAAAAATGTTTTTGTCCCCTGTCTTTTTAGTGGACCATTGATTGCTATGACAAACCTAATGGCATGTGAGATCAGATTGACAGCACAAAAATAAGAACTTGACAAAATAGATTGGAATCAAGATTTGAAAATTTGTTTGCTCCAAAGTAAGTAATCAGATCAGAGACCTTGTTCACTATTAATGCTATATAACACGCCACTGTACCCAAAGGCAGACAAACCACTAAAATTAAATGCTTTTGTTCCCTTAAATTGTAGGAACTATCATGTTTTGAAAATTATAATAATTGGGGGGAAAAAACTTGGTCACTATAACCCTCCTGATGAACCATCCGGAAGGGATGGAGAAACACGTGTAGAGGAGATATTGAGTTCACATGTTCTACATTGAAAAATTGAAAGAATAAAAACTACAGTTGTGAGAAATTAAACACTGTTATGAAAAAGAATTGTACTGCAAGAATCTACTTTCAAATTGAATTATGAATGATTTGTTTTACCAAAGCTGCTCTGTATGAAAACAATACAGAGTACACACAGATTAAACTAAAGACAATAAATTACTATTGAAAACATATTTGGAGCGCACTGGTATATCTGTTGCCATTTCTAACCAGTAAAGAGAGCATTATATGGCTCCATTTTGAAAAACTTAGAGTTTGGTTCGATCAACTTTATCCACACCGATTAGCAGGCTAGAGCAATAATCGATTTTAGCCCCTATGATTGCTCTGGCAATAGTTTCAGCATTGTCTTGTGAAATAAAAGGTCTTAAATGTGCTAACAACTTTATATAATAAGCACAAGATGAGACTAAACTACTTACATGATGCTTCACAGAGAGGCGCTGATCAAATGTCACGGCTAGTGTTTTCACTTTCTTCAGGGACGTCATTTTTTCGCCTCCTAGATGAAAACTTTCATAGTGTGGGCCAAGTTTATGCAACGTATGGGGTGATCCAATAACTAGAAACTAGTGGATTTTTTGCTTTTCTGAGGTGCTGGACACTATTTGGTTGTGAAGAAGGCTCGTGGTCTACATTAGTTCCAACTTTTCTGTTTTCCCCTTCATTGGGGTTTAAGGTCTGTGTTTTCTTGGTTGCTCCTGGTGCACTTGGGGAGTTGCGGTTTTGAAAAAGAAATGAGAAAACACTGGCCAGAAACAGTACTGGGAAGTATCATGTGATAGAGAGTTATAGTGGCTGGGCTTAACAGGCATGGTGGGGTTAAGTCCTGAGCCCCTCAACCTCCAACACGCCCTAAGAGCCACTGGGAGAGGGCTGCCTCTGGCTTATGTCCAGCTCATCGGGAGGGGTCCCAGGTCCCTCTGACTAGGTCATATTTTTAATAGGGGTTATGCTGCTGTAGTACCCTTTGGAGGGAACACTTCGCCCTCATGTCCTTATAGAAACAAAATGATAAAAGAATGAATCCTTAAAGGGTACTATGATCTGCATTAAATTCTATTGTAATATTCAGAAAGAGTGAATTTTGAATGTATTGGTATAAAGATGTCATCAAGAAAGGTGCTGGCGGGAGGCACTTTTGCACGGATGATACATGCGGATATGAGCTTTTGAGGCGGCGCAATATTTCCTGCCATATTATCTTGAATATGCACACCAAAGCAAGGATAAACCCACCGCAGTGGGTTCAGAATGGGGACAGGGAACAAGTGTTCTCTCATCGGCAGAAGACCCTTGAGGGGCAGGGGGTTATCCTGGTTGCGGCCCTCCAGAGCGGCCAGTGGACAGGGACACCACCATCTTGACTAGCTTGTTTGGCGGCTGCGGTGTGGTGCACTTGCCGCCACTGGGAAAGCAGTGGTGGAGTAATGGAGCTGTTGTTAAACCACTGAATATATATGTAATTAAAGCTGTTGTAGCACTAATTTAGGTAAGAACCCACAAACAACTCACCTTGACAATCGATGATTCCAACTGGGAGAATCAAAGCAGATGTGAAGATTTCCCAGCGACAGCCCTGGCCACTCAGCCCAGGGTAATGTAATCCAGGAGAGAGGGCAGGACTCTCAGGGAAACCCTCAATGGGAAGAAAACCCTGGACGAAATCCCTGCACGTGCAGATCAGGCTGATGGTGGAAGGATGGACGTCTCCGACAGGAACCCCCGGGAATCACACAAGACACCTTGTCTGCAGGTATGAGAAGGGAAGAAATAGGGAGCAGGTTAGAGGAGAGCCCAAGGAAGGGAAAGGAAAAGAGAGATCAATGGAAATCCTTTCACCCTAAAAGGACTGAGGGAAGAGGATGAGAATTCGGATCTGGAACCTGGCTGAGTAGGAAAGCTTTGGGAGAATCTGGAAGGATAACAGGAGATGAGAACCAGGTAGAAATACTCAAGGGAACCCTAGAGGATGGGAACTTACTCAGATGGGGGACTGGCCAGACTGGCCAGAACGGCAGACAAATGAGATTGATCTGCGAAACTGACTGAGAACGAAACTAGCGAAAGCTGAGGGGAAGATCTAAAGGGAGAAAGTAACACAGGGTAAGTCGGAACCGCAAACACAGAGGGAAATGAAAGCATGGAGAGAGAGGAGGATTCAGAAGCGAACTCATGGAGCGTCAAAGACAGAAGCGACGCGAAGCACTGGCCGCTTCGTTTCCGAATAAAGGATCACATGACCGGTCGGCTGCACGTCAAGAGAGCGTGCAACAACTAGACCGCTACCAGCCAGTCAGGGAGAATCACCAGCTTCCAACTTGGAGATGTTAGGAATCAAAGCGCCGCACAAGCGGGTCCGTGCCCATAGAGACCACTTGCGGCGATGTGTAACAGCTGTTGCCCCACTATCCCTCTTGTCTAATTTATTGCCCCTTGCATCATTCACTGGATACGTGCTTCTTTCAGTCTCAGCTCGTGAGACACATGTCTGCGCTGGCAATGGAGCATTGAAGACCCAGCCAGGTACGGTAGCTGGGACGCACAGAATGATAAGCAGCCCGAGGCCAGGGGGGGAAGGTGAGGAGCTTTGGAGGGTTGGGGGGAGGTGGCGACTGGGCCTTGCTCCGACATCAGAGAGCCACGGGAGAACCTCACAAAATTGATTGGAGTGTAGCCTCCCTCTCTCTACGTTCACTGTATCCGTCCGTGAGGGGGGTAAGCCATTGGAACGCAGGAAGCGACCCACCAAGACCATCAGGGAACCTGAAACTCCTAAAGCAGGAGCAGGGGCCCTCTCTGGGTAGCAGGAATGCACACTAGCTGCTGCCCCTGGTGCTTGCAGATCATGGCTAAGGACAAGGGGAAGAAGCAAAGTATGCAGAACAAAATGGATTAATACACAGTCTCTCACTACGCAACCCCTGCACAGGCCTCTTTATCTTCCACCCCAAGACTAATGTCAAAATACTGGGGCTTCCAGAAAAATCTGAAGGGCCCAGCATTGAATTGTTCCTTGAGAAATGGTTGGTGAAGCTGATGAATCCAAGAGGGCTCTCACATTTCTTTGCCATAGTACAGGTTCACTAGACTCCAACTGGTCCTCGAACACCTGGGGCCACCCCTAAAAGAGTCACGAAAAAGCTACTGAATTACCGCGCTCGGGACGCAGTTCTACACTTGGCGTTCACTAAGGGTCTCATTACATATAACCGAGCCATGATTGCATTTTCTCTGAATTACAGCAGAGCAATACAAAAGGCACAGCAATAATTTGATTCTGTGAAAAGAAAACTGGAGTCACTCGATGTGAGATATGCCCACTTCTTCCCGGCTCAACTTAAAATCTATTTGAATGGAAAAGCATTTCTTCTTGGACCCTCAAAATGAGGGGACGTGGATGGGATGCACCTAGATGGGGGGGGGCGATGGGCAGTACTGAGAACTGGCTGAAATCTACTTAAAGCTGACCTTAAACAACCAAAGTTATTGGCTTCCATATTGTTGGAATCTGTGAACCCATTGGATAAGCAGGCACAGGCCTTCTGTGGGCTACATTGACCCACTCAGCTGAATTCCCATTCCTAACCAAGCTGCGCTTTTGCAGTCAACAGCAAAATGGCTATGCTGGCTCCTTGGAGCACCATTGCATCAAAACTGCATTTTTGCAGTGACAAAAGGATGGCTGCACCATGTTGCCAAACCCCTATTGGGTGAGTTGGAAAAGGGGGTACACTGAGAAAGGTGCCGGTGTGTTCTTGGCTGCACCCAAAAGAAGCAAATTAAAGCAGCGCTGCTCTGCTGCTTGCAAAAAGTTCCCATTGAAAAGGGAATATTTTATACTGAAAATGATGTTGTCCTGACGCTATTTTCCGCTATTTCACATCCATTGATTTTATCCATAAGGCCCTGCCATGCCCATCCATATCCACATTGTGCTTCAGCAGAAGAAAGCACGATCCCTGCATGACAGGCTGTGCCAGCCAAATCTGAAAAGGGAAAAGAAACTTCACTTTCAGCCGCAGAAAACACTTGACATTTGAGTCACAAAATGTTGAAAAGATCAAGGCTTCAAAGAAATCCTAGTTCTCTGGGCCTATGTCAATTTCAGTGCATCTGTTGTTTAAGCAAATTGCTGTATAAAAGGAACTGACTATGGCTACAAAACAATATTGGGAAGTCAGGTGGAAGAACCAAATTTAAAAGGGAAATCTTAACAGCTTTCACCACATTTGTCAAAATGGGCTTTTGCAAACCAAAGAAAAAAATGGCTATTTTAAAATTACAATGTTGAATAAAAACTTGTCCTTGCCTAGCAATATAAAGGGGGTTTTGCTGGGGAACATATATGAGATGTTTTATTCAACAGGCTTGTTTTTGATTCAGAACAAAATAAAGAAAATAAAGAATTAAAATGTATTGGCTGGCTTTTGCAAGCTCCAGAACAGGTTTCTGCTGGCCAAACTGAGGCCTTCCCCACAAAGAAGCCACCATAAACTTCTCGGACATGTGCATGCTAATCGCCACCTTTGAAAACTTGAATGGACCCAAAAGCACTAGACAGCCTGGGCTCGGCAGACTTTTGTCTGGGCTGAGGCCTCTTACAATAGACATTTTGGGACACAGACATGTGAAAAGGGAAATCACACTTCCCCGCGACTTCTGCTGGGAGCTGCAAAGCCAACTCAAGAGCAGCCTTGTAATCTATGCCCACATATGGTGAACAATGCTGAACATTTGCCTCAAAAGACTATTTTATAAATAAACTTGTAAGACTTTTATCTTTGTAATAGGACTTCGCAAAAATGTCAAAAGTTAACAGTTTAAATGTAATTTTGTCGGTTTTAGTTTAAGACATGGTAGCATTCGGTGCCATGTTGGGAACAGAAATTGCAGACAAGTGGAGCAAAGTGTGCATGATGCCACTGTGAAATTTGATAATGATATGCCTAATAATAATCTATACACATGTATAAAGTTATAAAATTCTAGGCCGAATATTCCTCACTGAAAATGACCAATAAATTGTTAAACGGATTAAACAAGGTCCTACAACTGTGAGAATTGGTCTCCCACACTCTACATAAAATATGTAATCTGCCCATGTAATTTGTTAAACTGCCACAACTGTAAAAAATGTGCCATTTATGTCAAAACTGGGTTGTGGCAAAATTAACTATGGGGGGGTTCTGAACATAGTAAACCCACATCATAAAGCTGATGTCAGGTTTCTAAGAGTCTATGCCAGGTTTCTAAGAGTCTAATCAGTTAACAAGAAGGCGGTAACAATCACCCCTGTCCAATACAGTTGTTTAGGGGCGTACGCAGCTAAGCCTGCCCTGCCATATCAGTCACCATATCATTATGTGATGTCACCATGCTTTATATAAAGGGTGGCTGACAGAACTCTAGAGACTCTCTCCTGAATTTCCAGTGCCTCCTTTCCTGAACTTCTACATTCATCTTGCCAGATTCCAGATTCCACTGCAATGACAAAGCATAGCTGACCCTACTCCAGCAAGGCCAAAGCATAGCTGACCCTAGCTCAGCAAGGCCTTGATCTAAAAAAAACCACTAACCAAGGGGAAAAGCGGTGGTACCTGTGTGGGGAGCAGCCTGTGACCAGCTTCTTGCTCGCTAGCTGCATGCCCGCTGTACCTCAGTCATCCAGCTGTATTGCTATCCAGTGACCAAAATTGCCCAGCTGTTCGCTACCCAGTGACCCATGCTGTGCAGTGACCAGAACCCGGTTGACTGTTGCAAAATCCCAAAATTCAAGCGTGGACTGTGAGTATTTCCCATCCCATAGAACCCATAGCCTACCTCATCTTGACCCTTTTGTCTTTATTCCACTCTCTAAGCAATCCTATCCATGTCTTGGTAATGTGTCCTACTGTCAGAATTCTTGTGCATCTTGTCTGTGATTTCCTAGTGTTAGCGCCATTCTTTCATTCACCCCATCTTGTAACTCCTTAGAGATATTTGGAATAATTTAAATTCCCATATAGATCTGAACGCGGGGTGAAAGGGTTAAGTTGCAAATTAACCCGGGATCCTACCATGTCTTTCTTTAACAATATAGTCCAAATAATCTAGTTTAAGTAAAATCTGTTCTTTTTCTCAGCCGATTTTCTCTCCTTCACGGCTTCATTTTACCAAAATCGAACCTCCGTTTATTTGGCAAATCTCATCCAAATCTTCAGCTACAAAAATCCTTTCACTTTTATATTGTCCCTGTGATTTGCATATATTCCCCAGCCCAAAAATCACATTCCAAATCTGATTATTTCACCCGTTTTTCATGGAAATCGTTTGTGTCATTTAAAATGGCAATTGAGAAAAATGCAACTTTCCAACATGTGATTCGGCTGCATCGTGTTCTTACTTTCAACTTGTTTTTGGACTGTGTGCCTTTTGTTGAGAACTTGCTTTGTGATTGACAATGTTTATATATTACTGCCATTGTGAGAAATCATATTTGCCTCATAGATTTAACCGCACATTAATTATTTATTTGTCAATTTCCGAGTGTCATTTTGTGCCATTGCAAAGGTCGGATTTTGATTCTGTTTGCTGCATAATATCCCTGACTCCATGGTGCTTCTTTCTGTCCACTCTAAATTCGATTCCCACGGGTTTGGGAGACATTGCAGGGGGAAATCTTAGCTCGGATGCTATCTACCCAAAGAGAAAAAGTGCTCTTATTCGTTTGTGTTTGGTAAATGTTCTTGTAGAAGGTTAACCAAGTGTATTGCTTCAGTTTCCATTGTAATTATCACCCCATTGATGATTGCTGACCGATATTAAAATGTGTAGGATTTCCTTTGAATTTTAAAATAAATAAATATTACATTTTCACCAACCGGCCTGGTTAATGGTCCATTGTGACCCGGGGTATTTGAAAAAGGGGGTATGAGACGGGTTATGTACCATCTCAAATTGAATTAGCAGAAAATAAAGAGAAAGGCATCTCAATTGAGCACTAACTCCAAGGCTAGGGGGCAAGGGTCCTGGTCCGGTGTGTGTCGCCCGATTGAAATCCTTAACACTTCTGGAATGTGGGCTGAAGAGACCCCTTTTTCCTCCCTAGCGGATTGCTGTTGAATATTGGGTACTGGGACCATGATGACTAATAATATCGACTAGGTGATGCAATCTTGGAGCAGAATGATTTTGGCGTCTATGTTGCAACCCTCTTAGTTCATACTAGTAGTCAGCCGGCTTAGCTGGCAAGTTGTGAGTTTGAGCAAAAGATACTTCGAGTTGGGATGGAGTATAGGCTGGGGGAAACAGGTTGTAGTGTTGTTGTTGCAGGTTTAAATGGCTACCATACACGTTTTTGTTGATTGTCATCAGAAAGGGCCCTACACTTTCCTCCTACACTCTTTCCTGACTCATCGATCCCGTTATATTTTAGATGCCTGATACCGAAAAGAGAAGCCTCTTATTCTTTAAATGGAATGTTAATGGCTTATGTGATCAAATTAAAAGGGGGACTGTCCTACAGTACTTTGATAGACATGCACCAAATGTCGTCCTAATGCAGACAAACCTGGCAGGGATAGAATGCAAGTTCTTCAGAAGAACCAACTACAGAAACACCAGCGGGATTCCCAACCAAGTATTGTCCTGCAGCTCCTGTACCACTCGGTGTGGAAGGGTGGGATTGGTCTTCCAAACCTCCAGAAATATTACTGGGCCGCCCAGCTTGCTGCCACGAACGAGTGGCTGCAGGGGGATTGTAATGGGCTTGCATGGTACTAGCGGACCCTCTGCAGACATGGTACTAGTGGACCCTCTGCAGACACTTCACGGGGGGAGGTAGTATGAGCTGGGGAACGAACGAGGAGAGAAGCCGTCTGGCCAGGAGTAGTGACTCTGCAAGCCCTGTTCTGAAATAATAACGATCTGCTGAATATTGTTAAGTTGGGTTTTGCGCTTCTTTGGTTTGAGAAAAATATAGGTACTGGGAGACATGCTTCGGAGATGTAACAAGTTACAGATCTGACAAAGCCAGATGTCTATCGCTATACTCAATTTAGACACGCTAAGTGGGCACCATTCCACAGGAAGTATGATGGCCCTGAGCAGTTGCCAATGGAAGCCAAAATATATACTGAACTGTTGGTCAGGAAGGCAATCTCCACTTCATACCAGTCTCTGCATTTTCACTGCGCACCCCTTGACCAAACTCATAGCAAAATGGCAGGGTGACATAGGTCCAATTGCTCAGAGGACTGGACGGAGGTCATAAGGTCATAATGGTTCCCAGGGAGATAGTGACCCCAACCCAATTTGGACTCATCCAACTAAAAATGTTATATAGAATATACCAAACCTGTTAAATGTTTCGGCGGAACCGTGCTACAGGTCCCAGTTGTTTGCAGTGCTATGTTGGTCAGGGAACATTTTACCACACCATCTGGACGTGTTAGTAGATTCCAAAGGTTTAGAGCAGTGTTATCAACAATGGTGTCTGAACCAGTACCTGCGGTACCAGCATTGCAGTTGCTGGGTATATGGGGGGACACAACTTATTTTTTATATGAGAAGCTATGATTGGGGGATGCATTGATAGTGGCCAAGTGGAACATTGCCATGCACTGGGGGGCGAGGGAAGTTCCCAAATTCTCCAAAGAATGATGCCAATAGGTGTCTATGAATTAGTTTTAACCCGTTTGCAATAGGGTCTAACATTTTGCGAATTTGGAGAGTGTCAGTCCCATGATGCGGTGGGGCTTTAGTATCTTGTATTCTTTTCATGATGTATGGTGGCCTTCGGGCCTTTATGCCTACGCATTATTTATGCTGTGCTGTGATTTGTGTGTTTTTTCTTTGATTTTATGTTTTGTTGTCACTGTAAAAGGTCATAAAAATAATTATTTGTAAAAACCTACAGAAACACCATACATGCTAGCTTCATGAGTGTGTCCAGGGTTGTAATAACCATTAGACACAAAAGACTACGATTTATACTCACTAGGGATCTTCAAGATAACCAGGTAGATATGTTCTCCTAATGGCGGAGATATGGGAGAGACAATTGGCATTATGAACGTATATGCCCTGCCTGTACTAGCCATGGAGCTCTTAACGGAAATGTAAAACTTGCAGGCAAAACACCCGTCTGATATGTGGATAGTGCGGGGGAGATTTTAAGGAGGTGATGGATTCTACTATAGACCGTAATCACCTCCATGGCAGAAACCCAGACAGAATTAAAAAATTATGTACCTTTGCGTCGGTTATGGGCCTGGTTGATATTTGGCGGTCGCTTCATGGTCAGACTAGGCGGTACTCCTTTCACTCAGGGGTGCAAGCATCCATGTCTAGGTTGGATAACTTTTTTGTCCCACACATCGAGATGCAGACTGACTTCGGCTAAATTCTTACCTTGGGGTATCTTGGATCAATCGCTGCTATTAATTGGGTTAGGAGGCCCTAACAATGGGACACACAGGAACTGGCATCTTAATAGTTACTACTTGGAGTTTAACGAAATTATGGAGGGGTTAACGACTCAAACAGATGAATACTTTGCTATTAACACATCGCCAGTTAATGATGCAGCGATAGTATGGGAGGGCTATACTGCTTTTTTTCGGGGCAATGCAATCTCGTTGCTCGCAGTGTGATGAAAAAAACATCTGAGATACATGGAAGAAACAGAAGCAGACCATATGCATCTGTAAGGTGAGTTCATATCCACAAACTTTGACACAACACACAGGCTGATTCTCAAGTCCCGAGAAAAGTATTATAATCTCGCTCTTGATACCACGTGCCAAGCAAATCTGGCGAAAATGTGCCGCATTTATGAAGTTTGGGATAAATCTAGGAAATTGATAGCATGGCTCGAGAGGCGGGATGAGGATCCGTTTTATGTTCGAGAGCTAGAGGACGGAAGAGGGGCAGAGTGACAGAAGATAAAGACATAGCTGATACATTCACAGAGTATTACAAATCATTATATCAGATACCGGGTACATGTCGGGCTGCGGGTGACTCAGCCATTCTGGATGATCTCACGCTGCCCCGGATCATGGAACAGCAAAAACCTGACCAAGACCATATTACAGAGGAGATCACTCGGGTGATTTCAGACCTTCACCCCGGGAAAGTGCCGGGACCGAATGGATTCCCGATGTATATGTGGAATAAGCTCAGTAATAAAATCACAAAGCCTATGCTTGACCTTTTTCAGAAAGGTAAGGAAATGGGCGAACTACCCGCAGACCTTAGACGGGCTGCCATAGTGATTATTCCCAAGAAGGATAAACCCCCTACAGAACGTTCTTCCTATAGACCAATTTTGCTTATTAATGGTGAAGCTAAGGTCTTGGCCAAGATCCTAGCCAACTGGCTGCTGCAGGTCATCCCCTCAGTAATTCATCTAGATCAATGCAGGATCCTGCCAGATAGAACCATGTGTATGAACAATGGCCAGATCTACGTAGCTTTGGATCAGGCTCATCTCCGTCAAGGTCCTTTTTCAATTCTTGCAATTGACTTTGAGAAAGTGCTTGACTCAGTATTATAGGAATTTTTATAGGAGGTAATGAGAAGAATGGGCTTAGGCACTGCTGCACTGGATCAGTCTGCTATATGAGAAACAGATGGCGGAGGTCAATGTCAGTGGTATAATCTCCAAAGCATTCTCTCTGGAAATCTGGACTAGACAGGGAGGGGCCCCTCTCTCTACTCCTGTTTACCCTAGCCATTGAACCTTTGGCAATCTGGTTGAGATCCGACCACAGGTGAACGGGTACAGCATAATGGGTCATGAAAACAAACTGGCGTTATATGCTGACGATCTCATTGTTTTTTGGAGGGTGACCAATTCAATTGTGTCAGAGGGTGACACAGATTCTCCAGCATTAGAGTTTTAAGCAGACTCACAGGGAATTGGAAATAATCAATATTGTTTCCAGTTTAGAGAGACAACTAGCCGATTTCTCCAAATTGTGAATATCAAATAGCCCATGAGACGTTCAAATCTTTGGTAATACGTGTGTGTAGGGATCAAAAAATGTTTCTCAGACACAATAACTGCACGCTTCCACCATGATGCTAAACATGGGAAATCGCTACAGATTACACTGCTAGGGATGTCCACCTTGTACAAAATGCTGATGATCCCCAAGTACATGTATATCCTACAAAATATCTCCATTGCTTTACCCAAGATGGCAATTGAAAGAGTGGACATTATTTTGAGGGACCTCCTCTGGCTTGTTCCGTTCCCAAGACGGTATGGTGGCCCCTAACTGTGCGCCCACGGCACCCTGCCATAGTCCTCTAGTCTATTAACAACTTGCCTGGGTTGCGTGTTGCCCTCCGCTCGATTCGGTCTGTGTCCTCAGATGTCAGCCTAGAGTGGCGCTTGGTCCATTGCACCAACCCCTCCACGGGTCCGGCGCCTCCGTTCTCCGACCCGCGCTGCTGCTCCAATCCTGGCGCCGGCACCTCCGGCCCTCATGATATGTAGCTCCGGCTACTGCCTAACTGTGTCGGACGTCTGTTCCTCAGGCTTCTGAGCTTCGTGGCTGCCTGCACCGAGGGACTCTCTCTCCGCTCTCAGAGTGCGTCCAAGGCTGTCAGTCTGCACTCTTGCCAGTTCCCTCACTCGTATTACCTCCCCAGCAGAGCAGTGGGTTCCCAGTTCGATGAGGCACCGAAGATCCATCATTCTGTGCCTATTTCAGGATTTTTTAAAACCAGATTTATATCAGGCGGCCTAAGAGCTCAGAAGTAACACGTCCGCATTGAACGGCTGCTAGCCAAGTAATCGTGTCAACATCTTTCTTGATGACATCTGTATACAAATAATATCTAAATTCATGTAAAAATAGATTTTAATTGATAAAAGGTGTATTAATATTACAATAACAGTTAGCGCAAAGGCTAGTTACCTTTGAGGATTCATTATATTATTGGTATCACCCCATCAATTCGTGTCAAAAAATGGCAAGGCCTAAAATCACGATTATTTTTTTTACTGCGCATTTCTACACAATTATATGTTGGGGTTGGGTTAGGGTAATAATAATGTATGGGGAGTAGTAGGTGGGAGCTGTGGGGCGTCTACCGCGCATATGATTTCATGGAAATGTCCAAAAAGAAAAAAATGAATTCAGCATTTTCAGCTTCAGCATTTTATTTTCGAGATAACCGCATAGATCGGTATTATCCCGGCTATGTTTTATGATGGCATGGTACTCTTTAGAGCAATTGGTGGATAATAGCCTCAAGCATGAAAAGAATACTGGTACAGACAGGACAATGTAATCACTGGGAAAACAGGTGGGGAGAACAAGCTGCATGGTCCTCCAAAGGTTGTAAGGTACACTATCAATCACCTCCACTGTCAACCTCATGGTACCAGCAATATCAGTTCTCCTTGAGGAAATCTTTCAATACGAGCAAGCGAGGATAATGACATTCCTGAGACCACCCTTCGCAGCAGAATTGACTAGGATCTGGGTTTCTCTCCTACATTCAACACCCGGGTGAGAGAAAGGGTACAATAGCAACTGTCAGCCCAACAGTGAATTACATAAGGCTGCTAGGTGAACAAAATACAACGCACACAAAAATTGGAATTTGTCAAATCCCCATCTATGACTCGGCCCAAATCAAGGTGTGACTATCAACACACCTTGATATAAGAGGTCCAAACTCTCCACAAGGGGGCGAGAGCGAGAGAGAGGCACCATCTCTGGTGGGAAAGGGGTCTTCTATTACTTCCTGTTTTACAAGAAAAACGTAAATTGTAGGCCAATCATAGATGTAAGGTGTCTAAACAAATTTTAGAAGATTCAAGATATCTACCCCCCAACAGGTCATACTAGGAACCAGAGAAGCAGATAACCTTGCCTCAGTAGACCTTGACGATGCCCAGTTCCACATCCCCATCTCACAGAAGTTATCTCCATGTTGAGGTGACGGGCACCCATTACTAATACAAAGTACTTCCCTTTCGATTCAGGCCAACTCCCAGAGTGTTCAACAATTGCCTGGCTAAGGTGGCGACGCATCATTGCAGACATATATCAGTTAGACTGGTGGATCAAAGACCCGCCACAGGAGCCGGCCACAAACTGACCGCAGAGCACAAATCAACCTACAGGGCATTCTGAAATTCTTAATAACCTTTCTTCCCAAATTCATTGCTATCTGCGTGTCAAAGAGCAGTGTTTTTAGGAGTAGACCACTGTTACTTGCAATAACCCATCCAGCGAAGGATCGATACGCTCATTGGTCTGGCACAAGACCTCCAAACCCTCAAACTTGCACATTGAGGAAGTTCAAATGCCTACTGGAAATTATGTCCTTTTCCAATCCATTGGTACCCAACTGCAAGATTTGGAGCAACCAGTGCAGGAGGCTATAGACGGACAATGATCACAAGTAAAGGGCCTTTGGGATAATCTACTGTTACTGAGTCGGGTGTTCAAATCGTCTCTGCAGTGGTAGGGGAGGAACTGCAGCCTGGACAGAGGTGTGCCTTTTCCGAGCCCATTATGGACCCACACTCTTCAGTCATTCACCTGCCTCTTGCTTGGCAAAGGTGTCCATTGGAACCAACTAGCCACAAGGAGGGTCCTCAAGTTCTTCCTGCCAGTTATCAGAGGATTTACTGTGACAGTAAACAGACAACACAACCTTCATGCACTACGTAAGCAAACAGATGAACATTAAATAAGTCATTCTATTAAAAGAAGCTTTACTCCTATAGATGTGCACCCTCAAGCAGAGGATGTCTTAGTTACCTGTAACTGTATTACTCCAGCATTGGATCTTTCATAGATTCCCATGCTTAAATATTATCAGAATGTGAATCCCAGGTAATTCAAAATTGTACATACAAGACAATGTATATTAATAAAGCTTGAAAGTCGCAGTTTAGAGAAAATGGAATCCTCTACAGCTCTCTGAGCTTTTTTCGAGCGAAATATTTATTTTTGAAATCTTTTAAAATGTTTTGCTCTACATAGAAGACCTTTGATTACGAGAGAGAGAGAGAAGTGTGTGTGTGTTTTTTCTTTTTCCCCCTTCCCCCTCCTCTCCCTCACTGAATCAGGAAAACCTTGAGGGAAGACACAGCACCTGACTCCGGATCTTCAAGAGTGAAGACCTCTCTTTTCAAAGATTGCTTTACATTTGCTAAGAAACATTTCTTTCCAAGAGAACCCCATCCGGAGTACATCTACTGTATGTAACCTCATGCCATACAGGGTTTTCAGAGCTGTCAGACCTTCACGCAGAAGACCTTCGATATTGAGAGTGTTAGTGCGACTACTCTGATGAGGAATCTGTGAAAACAGCTACTGTGGCCTCTCGCAGAACTCGTGAGAAGCATGCTCCCAAAAGTAGAGCTTCATCAGTGGAGAAGGGGACAGCACCATCTTAAAAGAAAAAGGGTAAAATGGACCAAAGAGGCCCTTCTAGCACTACAACAAAGATGAAACAGTCAGGGCCTACTTCAAAAACTTCATCCACAAGCTTGTCGACTACAGGTAGGATCCACTCATCCACGACGCCGGCCCAAAGGTCATCGACCACTAAGTCATCCATGACAGAAAAAACCCAGTCTATGGGCAAATCTCTGTCTGCAGGGGCCTCGACCAGGAAGAACCTGCCAAAATAACATGACCGATCCTCGCCGACATCGTCCACAAAAGCTCCATCGTTGACGGGAAAGATCTGCATAAAAACAAAGCATTCACAAAGGAGATAAAATAAAGTCCATTGTCATAAGGGATAGGTTAAGACTTCTGTGAAACCTCCAATGCCACTCTGACCTCCGGATGTTAAAGTCTTACTTCCCGTCATTCTTCTCTCATTATACAGTACAATAATTCATGAAGGGAGCTGATGTGTACAGTTAAACTCAGTCGCTGTACCATCTATTGTATTCCTTGACCATAGTCCCCTTGCCTCCATACATACAGGATGTCATACCATTTGGGGTTAGGCCCATAGCACCATCGATATCAATAATATGGCAAAAAAGCTTGGATACATGCAGTGGCTACACCTACGTGTCGTTATGCATCCTTTAGATACTTCCCCACTGTCACCCTTTTCACATAGAGTCTTACCAAGGCAAAGGAACTTATTAAAAAGGATACCGGTAGGGCTGTTTGCAGAGTAGGGACGTCCTGGCCCCTTTCCTCTGTGCACGCAAAGGAAAAATTACTTACCAGTAATGTTCTTTCTATGGATTCTTCTCCCACAGATTCCTCATGATAAATAGTTATCCAGCATCAGCTGATCAGAAAATATTTGAACAGGGGGCGTAGTGCTGCTATATATCATCGTCAACGACTCTCTTGTATGCGGCCATGCCACTCCTTGACAATGGAGGGGACGCTGATCGCCGTATTAAAGGAATGCACTACACGGCCTTACCTCAGTTTGCTACCCACCCACCCCCCCCCCCCAGGCTCAGCCTCCGAGAGAGAATATGCAGTAATGGGGAAAGACAAAACGCAGCAGACAAAGAATACTTGCCTATCTTTTTCTTCTATATTAACATTTTTGAAACAAAAAAATGTGGACAGCCAAGCAACCAATTGCTGCTGCCCGAACGTAGCCCTCTGCTCCTCATGTGATTGTCACACAGAAACATGACCACAGAATGCGATTGAGATCATGGACTTCCAAGTGGAGGAGGCTGGGACGGTTATGAGGAATCTGTGGGAGAGGAATCCATAGAAAGAACATTACTGGTAAGTAATTTCTCATTCAATGGATTGCATTCTCCCACAGATTCCTAATCTTAATAGACTCCCAAAGCAGTATCCATGCTGGAGGAGGATTGGAAGTCGCACCAGAAAACTCTGAAGGACCGCCCTACCAAAGCGTGCATCACCGCCACAGCCAAGTTCAAGCTGTAATCTTGGGCAAACATGTGTAGAGAAGACCATGTTGCAGCACAACAAATGTCTCTAGCCGGCACTCCCGTCTGAAGAGCAGAGGAGGCTGCAACCCCTCTGGTAGAATGAGCCCTAAGCCCTGCTGGCACTTCCTTACCCATGTTGGGGTAACACTCAGAAATGCATAACACTATCCAGCGCAATATAGTTTGCTTAGTAACTGCTCGTTCCAACCTGGAGTGCGGAAACGCAATGAACAACTGGAGCCCGTTCTGGACGGGCGAAAACTCAGTAACCCTCTTGGGATTCAACCTGTGGAGCCTCTCCTCTTCCTTCGAAGGATGGGATGGAAGGTAAAACACTGGAAGAACGATGCTCTGACCCAGATGGAATTCTGACACCACCTTTGGTAAAAACCTTAGGTGCAATATCAAGGATACGATTGTTGCCAAAAAAGCAGTCGTCAATGTGACGAGTCTGATGGGAGCAAAGGCTCAACCGGACTCGCCATTAGGAAAGTAAGAACTAAGTTCAAATACCAACCAGGGACCACAAAAGGTGATATGATATAGTTTATTTAAATAGTGCCTATACACAATGTGTTTCAAAGCGCTTCAAGGCAAGGAAGGGAACAAGGGAAAAACAATGACATTCTTACAGGCCATGAACAGTAAGGATGTGAAATTAACTATCATACTCAGCCTGACGACATTTCAGATAGTGCAAGAGCTAAAACATAGATAAAGAAGGGAGGGGGAGAGTGGGAAGGAAATGGAAACAGACAGGCGACTACCATACTAGGCCTGACGACATTTCTGGTAGAGCCGGAAAAAAAAACAAGAGGTGAGGGAGAGGGGTGCAGAAAGGTAGGGGAGGACCAAAACAAGCGACTATCATACTAGGCCTGACGACATTTCATATAGTGCTGGAGGGGGGTTGGGGAGGAAAAAACCAGTAAGGGGAGGGAGGAGGAGACAGACGAGGTTGCTATCATACTAAGTCCAGGGACAATTCTGATAGAGTAAGTGCATAGAAGAAAGTGAGGGGAGGATATAGGAAAAGGGAGAAGGGAAAGGAGCAGAGAACAGAGAGTTAGCAGTCAAAAGAGTGGAGAAGCAAGAGGGGAGGGTGAATACAATTGCAGAAGTCAGTAGTAACACATAATGTTGCAAGCCAGGATACAAGATGAAGATGGGAACAGCATGATTCAGGGCCACCATGAGAACAAGATGCAAAAGAAGTTCAGCATGAGAGTTGAGAAAGGGTGACGCACCATGAATGAATGAAGTCCATAAAAGTCAAATCCAGCATTGTCCACAAGACAGTGATGGTGAAACCAGAATGTATCAGGACAGACTCCTGCATAAATAGGCTTGAGTGGGATAAGGGGGGAGCAGGGTAGAAGAATCAAGCAAAACAGGCAACAGCTGTCTGCGAGAATGGGGGGCACAAGGGAACATCACGGGGGGACCAGAGGGAGTAACACATGTTGGTGCATGCCTAGCTGCTGTCTGAGCAGGGGGTCGGGCCCTGGGTCCTCCTGCTCCGAACAGGTCCAAACAGGAATTCCCCTTTTCTTCATCTGCCCTTCGCTTAGGACGCCCGGGCGAGACACGCCCTTGATCTAATAGTTAGGAGCAGGAAGGAAGAGGCAGGGCTAAGAAGGTGGGCGTGGCTTGCTAAGTGGTGAAAAAGAGCAGCGAACAGGAAGGCACCAGGTGGGCGGGGCTTAGGCCAGGTGACCTAGATCTACTGAAAGAGGGAATGAGTTAACCAGGCCCTTCAAAAACTGGGCCACCACTGGGATGGTAAAGAAGGAACCTTGCTCTGGCGTCTGTAAGGAAGGTACAGTATCAACAGTAAGACAGACACAAGTGACCACAATTCAAGGGTGTTTATTGAACTTCAAGAAGGGGTTGAAAAACTCCTATCTAATCCTACATATAAAAGATGGGAACAAGCTACAACCATCAAATAATAATAACGCAGTCCTAGTGGTGTCTTGTCAAAATAAAAGGGCCTATACTTATAATAAACCTATTGCCAATCCTTACTTTTAAATACAAATAGTGTGGGAAACAATGTTATGCAAATGAAAAGTGTTCAAGAAATTATATGCCAGGATATTCAGGCTGTTGTCCTCCCTTCCCCACGTTTTCAGCACGGAACAAGGCGGTACGCGTGTGCTTAGCACAGTCTCTGGCTTCTCTGGCACGAGGGTGCAGTTCAAACATTAGCATCAAGGTCTTCTGTGCCCAAGTCTCTTTTTCTTTCAAAGTCTCTTCTTTCAGAGGGCCTGATGCAACAAAGTTTTTTCCTCTCAGGATTTCACACACACTCAATTTCTCAGGTGATTCACTATTGACCTCCGATCCCCACAGCCGGGCTCTGATCCTCTTTAACACAATGCTTGTAGGATTTTCTTGTATACAATTTCTCGGGTGATTCATGGTTCACCCCAGATCTCCCTCCGCTGGGCTTGGATCCATTTTAAACAATGTTCAAGCAGTCTCGCTCCAAAAGGCTCGGACCAATTTTAATTAACTTTAACACAAACTTGCTTTAACCAAAGGTTCTCAGCTGAGCTCCCTCGTTCGGGCTCAGACCAACTTCATCTATTTTGTCATCAACTTTCTTTACTCTATTAACATTGAAGACTTTCGATTGTGCACAGGATTTTGCTTGACCCCTTGCAGGACCACTTCGATTCACAATCCTTTGTCACTCTTTCACTTTTTCCACCTCTTAGTTGGATACCTTACAGAAACTTCTGAATGAGCATGCACGTGGTGCCGGACCACTCTGTCTAAGGTATCATATCTTGGTTTCGAAGTTCAATCACTCATCTGTTGTCCAATTCTACACACGTTGGTTATCACATGCGCTTCAGACACTGTTTGCTTCAGCGTTCACCAACCAATGTTGCTGCTTGCAACCTCAGCACAGACCGTTCTGGTATCGCCTCCCCAACTCACCGGCTGGTTTGATTTCACTGGCACTTATTTGTTGGAGGAGCCAAGGACAGTACCACGGCAGCAGGAGATTCTCCCTGCTTTGATTATGCAGAAGAGCCCCGGGTACCTATGACACAATGCAGGATTCCTCAGCCTGGTTTCCTGTTCTTACGTTTTCTATTTGCAAGGTTTTGTGAAAGTAACAGTCCCTTGTTGAAAAGGTCGAGGGCACTACCCTCCTCGTGATCCCCTTCTGTTTGGCCGTCTTTCGCCTCATGTTAAACTGCCATCTTGGAACTGCTGTTTCCTTGTGTGCTTTGCCTCACTCAGAGTGTGCCCTTGTGCTCTGCCTTTTATCCATGTGGAAAAATGTAATGGAAGTCAGGTGCGTTCTCTGCAATTACATAGCTCCCACTCGTGGGAGACTGAGCACTGCCTGCTGAGAGCATCTGCCACCCCATTCTCCACCCTACTAGATGAGTGGCAGAGGCTGAAATGTTGTTCTCTAGCATCCAGAACCATAGCTGCATGGCTTCCCTGCACAGGGGCAGTGGCCTTACACCCCCCTGTTTGTTGAGGTAGTGCACGGTCACTGTTATGTCCTTTAACACTATGACATGTTGCAGGCGCAAAAGCGGTTAGTGCCAGTCGGAGTACTCGCAGCTCCAGCAGAATGATGTGGTAATCTTTCTCCTTCTGGGAACAATGGCCGCTGGTTTGGAGAGAGATGCAATGAGCCACCAAGCCCTTCAGTGGGGAGTCCGTGACAACCTGCTCCTCCAGCCATAGTGCCCAGAAAGGTTCTCCCGCCAACATGATCGACCTGTCGCTCCACCGGGTTAGGTCGTTTGCCACAGACCTAGACACCTAGAGGATATTGGACATCTCGCCGAGTACTGCGACCACTGACTACTGAGAAGCCACTGAAGGGATCTCATGCGGAGTCTCGCCTGTGCCATCAGGAAAATGCAGCATGCCAGGAGGCCCAGTAGGCACAAAAACGTTATTGCTGGTAGACTCATGGCATTTTTGAAGAGAATGACCGTCTTTGCCACGTTGGTGACTCTCTCCTCCGGAGGAAAAGCCTTCCCCTTCCCAGGTTTTCAAGACCTCTCCAATGAAGTGGAGCCTTTGCGCTGGTAAGGTGTGTGATTTCTGTTTGCCTGGGTGAAACCCAAGTTGTGCAGTAGCAAAAAGGTTTCCTCGAGGTGTCCTGAAACCTGTTCTGGTGACCGTGCTCAGATCAGTTAATTGTCCAAGTATGGAAACACAAAGACACTGGCTCTCCTGAGATGGGCTGCTACTACTGCCATCAGTTTGGTAAAGGCCCTGGCGACGGAGGTCAAGCCAAAAGGAAAGCTCTTGAATTGGTAATGTGCGTCCCTGATGAGGAATCTTAGGAACCATCTGTGCTTTCATAGGCACGTGAAAATAGGTGTCCTGAAGGTCCACTGGTACCAGACAGTCTTGAAACTGCAGAGCCTGGAGAATTTTCCTCAATGTTACCATTCTGAATGTGTCCCTCATGAATTTGTTAAAATCCATGAGGTCCAGAATGGGATGGATTCCTCACGCTTTCTTGGGGACCAGGAGGTATAGCGAGCACCAGCCCAAGCAGATTTCCTCAGCTGGCACTTCCTCTATAGCTCTCCAAGAGAATGGCATGCAGATCTTCCTGAAGCTCCAGTGTTCAGCTGTCGGGAGGGAGGGAGGTGGAGGTCTGTCCAGTGGTCTCTTAGAAATGGGAGGCAGTAACCCCACTCGATCAACTGAAGAACCCAGGCGTCAGAAATAATTGTCTCCTATTTGCCCAAGAAGCCAGAGACTATCCCTCCAACCAGGGATGTAGGGAGGGAGACCTCAAAGAGGCTTCTGAGGCACTGTTGATGCAGATACTACAGCAGTAGTCAACTGTCTTCAGCCTCCTCCAACGCTACCTGGCCGTGGGAACCTACATTGCCCATTTGGCCTGTGGTGCTTGTGCCCTTCTGGGTAAGGTGGAGTATCTTCTGTAACCCTGTGCTATGGACCCAAAGTCAAAATTCTGCTGTGGAGGCTGTGGCTGTACTGCTAATCCTAGTGACTTAGCTGTCAGCTTAGAATCCTTGAACTATGAGTGCTTCATTGGCCTTGGGGTCAAAAAGATGTTCTCTGTCGAAGGCAAGGCCCAGCAGCTTTGACTCAACGTTCGGGGAAAATCCAGAGCCCCTCAGGTAAGCAGACATGTGCAGGACCGTCGAGGTGCCCAAGGCGCGACCCATACAGTCCACCATGTCCAAACCTGCTTGGCAGGACATTTCCTTGCCATCGGCCACTATCTCAAAGAAGCCATTCTTGACCTCTCCCTTCGGTAGGTGATCAGATGCTTCTGAAATGGTGCTCCAAAGGATATGAGAGAATTTAGCACAAGAGGTATTCAGGGCTTTAAAAGCAATGCTTCCGGAGGAAAAAATATTCTTTGCCAAAGCGTCGACTCCCTATCGATGGGGAGGTTTGACATCGACGGACTGGAGGTAACTGTTGCGGCTTACACCACCAACCCTTTGGAGTTCTGGTGGGCTGTCAAGAATGGAAGGTATCCTCTTGCTGGCTTATACTTTTTTGTGAGCTCCGTGTCGGCTGCCGGCGTCGAGCACAGGCGTTGCCACAAGGCCATGACCGGGTCCGCTATGGCAGCATTGAATGGCAAAGCCCTCTCGGTCTCTGGTCCACAGTCGAGGATGTTGGTCAGGTCGTACTGCAACACTGTTTTTTTTTTAGTGCGACAAGCCCCAATGCCACGACAACCGCATTGCAGTATTTGGTGTTCGGGTGCGCATATGGGTATAACTGCCCAAATTCAATATCCAGAGATGTATCTAAAGCACTGGTATCCTTGAGGCCCTCTGCCAATTACAGTAGCTCAGCAATAATATCTAGCAACGGATCCAAGGCCACAACCCTCATCGGCTTGAACCCAAAGGTTATTGGCTCAGCCTCCTTGTTAAAAATCGATTGCATTCAGTCGAAGAACACAGATCTAGTGTCCGGTAAAAGGTTTCTATCTTGCGGGGCCTCAGCTGGTCAAGGGGCATCTTGGCCTGAGGGGGCAGCCGACAGTATCAGCACAGGAGTATGTTGCTCCTTTGGGGTCTTGCTTGAGGGCATTCAACCTCCCTTGGCTGCCTTTGTGCCAGATGGCCGGGGTTGGTCTGAGCCAAATCCACCTTGAGGCCGAAGCTGTACCAACTGAGGCCTTTACAAAGACTTTCAACATTTTGTTCTTGAAATCCTCCCACTCCTCCCTAGACGCATCCTTGGCTGGGTACGACTTACCCCTTTCGTCCGATGATTTGGAATTGCATCTGTGTTGTTTTTTTTTTCTTGTGCGATGATGAGGAGTGGTGAGATTCGCTATGCAAGTGCAAACTTTTCTTGGGCTTCTTGTGGCAAAGTCCTTCCCAATGTTTCTCAGGCATAGGTCCTTCTGTATCGTGCTCCAAGGACCTTGGAAGAGACTTTGCTGGGGAGTTTGACGGCGGTCTGTCGAGCGCCAATTTTTGCTGATCGTTCATTCACTGCTTTCGAGTTCATCGCTAGACAAGAACCACATTACTCCGTATTATGGCTGACACCAAACAAATAGTGTGTGGGTCTGTGAGGGACATTTTAGAGTTGCAGTCCAAGTGTTTAAACCGGGACGGTTTAGGCCTTGACATACTGAGATATTTCGTATTTGTTCTAATCCAATAATGAGCGTGTCCCAAGTAGCATGCTGAGCACGCAGAAAAAGGGAACTGAGGTAAGGAGGTCCTAGTGCGTTCTCCTTTAATACGGCGATCAACGTCGCATCTGTTGTTGAAGTGGCGTGGACATATACGAGAGAGTCCTCAACAAAGATATCGAGCGGCACTACGTCCCATGTCGAAAGGTTTTTCGAGCAGCTGACGCTTATCTTGACGCATTACTATCAAGATAATCTGTGGGAGAATGCAATCCATTGACAGACAACCACCACTGAAGTAAAAGGTAGGGATGATATCTTGGTCTATGAAGATTTTTTTGTTTAACTTTATTTAACATGTGGCATCAGCATACATTTCATGGCAGCATTATAGAATGTTTACTTTGAGACAAACATTTAGGCACATTAGGACATTATCGCTTGTATTTTGTTGCAGAGGTGCATAATTGTAATACGTTAATCATTGTGTCTAGGGTATAGTACATAAGTTTGCGTTGGTGATTCAGGCTAATGTCTAGGGGCTGGTCGATTTTTCCACGTATGTGCGATATGGAGCCCATATGTCTTTAGGTCGGGAAGTTGAAACAACAGTGAGTGTGTATCCCTCCTCATTTTCCTTCACTCTTGCCATTTCGATGAACCGTTGGTTTTGTGTTGGTGCTTCTTTTGCTTTCCATTCTAGCAGTATGCATTTCTTGGCGATTATGGATCCAATGTTGAACAGTCTTCGAGTCTTTATATCGGTTTTGCCAATGTCATCCAGCAGGTATTTCAGAAGACGTGGTGTTGGTGGAATGGACAGGATTTCAAATAGCATTTGTGCTATACGTTTCCAGAAGTCAGCTATTGGTGTACAGTGCCAAAACATGTGAATTGTATCTGCCTCTTCAGCGTTACATTTCGGGCAGAGTTGCATATTCTGAGGGTTAAATCTTGTAATGTGTTTAGGGGTATAATTAAGTCTATTTAGTACTTTGTATTGAATTAGTCGTAACCGTGCATTGAGCAATACCTCTCTACTTAGGGTGGACATCTTCTGCCATTTTAGTTCGTCAATCACTGATCCTGTGTCTTTTTCCCATTTTTCTCTAAGTGTAGTCTTCAATGGGATTTCGTCTTGTATCTTCAAGTGCAGTCTAGAAAGAAGACCTTTTTTTATTATTATTCTGTATTTTTAGATCAATGCACTCATTATTTCCGAGTTCATTCGGGTAGGATGGCCAGTTACGTTGCACTGCAGCTCTTTCTCGATAGTACTGCAATGTTTTTACCGGGTTCTCTCCCAATTTATCTTTAAACTCATTTATGGTTACGAATCTGCCATCTGGGAATATGTCTCCCAGTTTCATCGTTCTGTTAGGGTCCCATGCAATCTGGATGGGAGGCAGTGGGAGGCAGGTCCGGGGTGCAGTCCACAGCACCCTGGGCGGCTGCAGCTGCGGGAGGGATCGGCAGCACCTGCCCATAGCGCAGGGGGCGGGCTGTAGGAGGGAGTCCTGTGGTATCTCAGCCGGGGTCAGTCTCTGCCGCAGCACCGGGCTCCAGGAAGGGAGAAGTACCTATCTCGACCCTGCGCGCACATTTCGCCGGCATCTGAGCCTCACAGTTTTCAGGTTGAAATATCTCCAGTTGTGGCAAGGGGATCTTGTCCGTTTTTTTAAGTGTGTAGATGCATACTAGCTTACTGCATCTGATTCTCTGTTCTGATCTAGGCAACCAGACTCGGCGATGGAAATTTTCGACAGGATCTCTGGTTGAGGAGTGGAGCATAATGTCTAGGCGGCCATTTTGTAGGCTGCTCAACAGCGCCCCCTTGGTCTATGAAGTTTAACGTCAAACAAAAGATCTTCCACATAACAGCTTTAACGAACCCTGCGTCTGACTTAGAAATGGAGATGAGAGCAATGTCTGCAGAAGACAGAGGAGTGCACTAAGTAACACTCCTGCAGGTATCCTGTGGTGGGACATGCCTCTGGACCACTCCGAAGTTGCTTGGGCCTCGACAAGGTGTGCATGTATTTACTTTGAAGAGAAACTTTCCACGGTGTGCTGCATTTCAGAATGCAGGAGACAATCCACATAGTAATGTAAGCTTTTGAAGCCTTCTTGCCAAGACCTGAACCTCTATAAATGATAGTTTGGTGGAGCTATAACTTTTTGAAGCACTTTTGCCATGCCAAGGTTTGCAGGATTGTTTCCTGTGTGTCAGAGGAGTCAGCTAAAACATAGCAAAGCTTATTTCCTAATTGATGTGGAATTCTATTACCACATTTGGAAGAAAAGACTGATGTGTGCGAAGCACATCTTAATATGAAAATGAATTAAAGGCTTTTCCAAGCACAGTGATTGAGCTCACTTATCGGCTTGGCAGACGTAAAAGCAATAACATCCATTTCGTAGGTAACCATCTCTAAATCTGCTGATGCCATGGGACCAAATTGCTTTTTGGACAGTTCTGTCAGAAAACAATGTGAAGGTGCCATTGTGGATAAAGCGTTAAAACTAGGAAAAAGCTGCATGAGACCATTGACATGTTTCCGAACCTCCAACTCTCTAAGGAGTCAGAGTTCAGATAGGAACCTATCGCCAGAAGATTGATGAATCAGCAGTCCAATTCAGACTTTATTGTTCCAAATGCAAAATTAATGACACAATATGGTTTAAAGTCATTGCATCGAATGCAATAGCATCGTATGGCGTACCAGAGAAAAAAAAGCATCCAAAAAAAACATTGAATGCATTTTCTTTCATGTTTTTTTTAAATGGGGGTCCTCCCAGCTCCCCTTTTTTTTTTACCTTTAAACCCCATTTTAATTAAACTAAAGCCTTTACCTTTGAAAAAAAGCATTCAGTGCTTTTTTTCGATGCTTTTCTTTCTCTGGGATGGAATTCAATGCTATTTCATTCGATGCAATGACCAGATACCACAAGATATCATCAAGAGATGTGTGGAGTGGATTAATTCTGATCTCTAACAACCAGAAGCAGAAAGGCAACCACTTGCTGTTGTATGGAACAGCAGTGTAAGGTTTGTGGTCAGCCAACAAGTTAAGTAATTGTGCAGAGGGTTGCAGAGCCTGCCCACCCTGCTGGCACGGAAGAGTCTGAGTTGAAGGGAGAGCCTGCGGACACCAGATCTATAGTTGCAGGAGATCATAGTACCAATACTTTGCTTTTTGTTTAAATATATTTTATTGACATTTGCCATGAAGATCCATTATTTCCTTACATTATTCCAGCCACTTACCCATGTCATACAACAAGATATAACAAAAATTGCTTTGTAACAACATACCCACCCTCCCTGATACACCTCTTATATGTGTTTACAATTTACACAGGCCAAGCGACATGGGTTAGCTGTCGGACCATTCCGGAGAGCCACCTACGTTGTTCCATCTAATCGCAGACAGGTAATAAAAGCAATCTTGATATTGTTTCAAAGGCAGGTTCCCAGGCAGGTTTTAGGCCAGGGAGTGGGACGGAAAGTGTGCTTGTCTCAGTACAAGACGATATGTCCAGACTAGTCGATGCGGTGAAGTAGGGGCCCTGATCCTACTGGATTTGTCTGCCGCGTTTGATACGGTGGACCATCCTATTCTTCTATCTCGTCTTGCACAGATTGGGATCTCTGACTCTGTTCTTGCTCGGTTTACTTCCTTTCTCTCAGACCGCACTCAGACTCTCGCTATGCCTCCCTTCCTTTCTGCCCCTTGTGTTCTCACCTGTGGTGTCCCTCAGGGATCCTCGCTCTCCCCGATTCTGTTCAACATTTATATTTGGGCACTGGTCTGCCTTATTCGTTCTTATGGACTTAATTGTCATTCCTACACTGATGACACCCAAATAAATCCTGATCCGGCTTGATCAGGACTAAACTGTGGTCTCAGCTTGTCTTCAGGACTGCCTTAAAGCAGTCGGCACCTGGATGGACCAAAACTGGCTCAAACTCAACGGCGATAAAACAGAAGTGATGTTGGTGTGCTGCCCCCCCCAACCTCCCTCTATGGACCCCTGCCTTCTGGCCCACATCGTTGGGTCCATTGCCTAGTCCAGTCAACAAAGTGAAGAACTTAGGGGGTTATTCTTTCTGCCTCTCTCTCCATGTCAAATCAGGTTACGGCTGTCTGTCAGTCCGCCCATCACCAGATCAGGGTTCTAAAGAGGGTCCTGCCTCCGATTCCGGAAGCCATGCGTCCTCCCGTGGTGGCTGCGCTGGTCCTTTCAGGGCGGGACTATTGCAACTCCCTGTATCTATCTCAACCGATTGGCTTGCTCCAATGGCTCCAATGTATGCAGAACTTGGCAGCCAGATTAGCCACTGGCTCCCCTTATGGTGCCCATATTTCACCGGTGCTTCGTCGACTCCATTGGCAACCTATGGCGCAGCGAGTTAAGTTTAAGTCATTATGTATTGTCCATCAAGCAATCCATGGCCTTGGAGCTGAATTCCTCCAATCCAAATTCTCTCGTTATATTCTAGAACGCAATCTGCACTCCTCGACCACTAATCTACTTATGATTCCCAGGTTTAATCGGGAAAGACTTGGCGGCAGAGCCTTTTCCATTGCCGCGGCCACTCACCCACTGCTGCTCAAATCTACCTCCAACCATTTGGCTTTCAGGAAAGCTTTGAAAACTATTCTGTTCTAGCTCTCTGACTCCCTACTGATTCTCTCTAGCGTGTAGCTTCCGCACCAGCGCCATAATGCCTTTGGGTGACCGCATGCTTTACAAATTTAGGTAACATAACAACATAACAAAGGGGTCTGTCATCTGAGGGGTTCAACAATCCTTCCAGCAATATTTCCGATTCTGTTCAGTTGGACATATTTACATTAGTGTATAGAGTTTCTAGTCTAAACAATAGTCAGCTCTGCCCTGGCCCATTTTAGTAAGTCCTCCCCCTCTTGTGAACATCTATCCAAGTCCCTATTTAGGACATCATTAAAGTCCCCACCCACAATCGTGAGGTCTGTCCCATGCCTGGCCAATAGTGCTTGTATTTCTACCATCATTTCTGCGTGTAGCGTTGGAGGCACATATACGCTCAGTATTACAACGGTTTCTCACCGTAATCCCAACGAACTTTACCTCCCCGTCCCTTATCACCTTGTCTACTCTGAGTAGAAGGGTTTTGTGGACTAATATCGACACCACTCAGGAGCCCCTGTAGTAACCTGCATGCTCCACTACATTGAACTGCCTCCTTCCCTAGACAATGACATAAAGACCCCATCATGTGGGTTTCCTGCAATAAGATTGTCTCTGCTTTTTGGTCTCTGACGTACCGCATGACAAGGCCCTGTTTAATTTTATCTAACATGCCATTGACATTCCATGTCAGGCATTTAGGCTATGATCCCTCCCCATCTCCGAAGCCTTGTACATTATCTCGGCCTAAGGGCACCCCTATGTGCTGGTGTAGGTTTGTAATGAACATTGTACAATAAAGAACAACTTTCCATACCAACAGGCCCTCCCCTGCCCCTTTCCCCAACCCCAATTAAACTCTCCCCTCCCTGTACCTCTCCCCAACTAGAAGCATCACCTGGCCCATGCATAGATACTGCTCTTCAGTGGTCTTACCCACACAGACAACTCCCCCCACCCCTCAATAACCCCAAACCACCCACCTCAAACCGGGATGTAAACTCCCACCCTATACTTCTCCCAAAACAAAGGCATCTGTTGACCCCTAAACTAATAACTGAGCCTCTCCTCAACAGTGAGAGATGGCCTATTATGTGGGGGGCTGTGCGTGTTGGTCGCCCTGTCCCTACTCCCCACCTCCAGCTGCTGTCCGTAGTGCTAATTTACTGCTCTGAACCCTGTGCATCAAAAAACATTACAGTACTTGCAAGCTATATAACCAATCGTTAGGTTCGATTTATGCTTGTGGCCAGTCAATGATGGTCTGTGGGCCTCGTGTTTTCCAGGGTGTCTGCTCTGGGTGGTCCTGTTCGGGCCTTGGTTAGTGTTGCTAGTTGCAGTCAGTCTTTGGTTGGCTGTTCATCGTTTCAGTCCAGACCCAGGCTTCAGCGGGCTTGTTGAAACAACGCACCCCTTGTGGTCTGCAGGGTACATCATTGCATACAACCCTCCAGATAAGGTGCGTATCACGCCTTTTTACACACAGAAATCTTGTCAATACGGCCCGTTCAATTCTTCTTTGTGTACCACAAAGGCTTTTTATGGCAGCACCCCCATAAATCATGGAGCTCACTGGTGACAGCCTGGCTAGCAGCAGCTTGTAAATCCACTCTTTAGTTTAGTAATCAGCAAAGTTCCTTGAAAGAAGCAACTGGGATGAGTCCTGGTCTGTTTAATTTTTTAACACTCTCCTCTGTTAATGATTCTATCAAGACAATACTTTCTTAGTAATGTAAAAGGGAATTTCTGATTTGTTCACTTTGTTCAACTGCCTGCATGTTGTAGGTTACAGTGTTATTAAAGCATCTTGAATCATGAATATGCTTTTCACTTTGCTTTTGGAGAAAGGTGCTTTTGTGTAAAATGAACATTGGGTCTCATTCAAGTTTGCCACTCTGGTAACAACGGTATCGGTAAGCTTGCCGGTACCAATGTTACCGGACCGGCAAACTACGAGTTCTGCTTGCGGGTGCCTTTTCGCCCGCCAGGTCTGACCTGGCGGGCGGAACGGCACTCATGAGCAGACAATGTCGGATGCACCAGCACCATTCAAGAACGGTGCTGGTGCATCCAACCTCCCCATTCCCATTGAGCCCTATGGTAGCTCAATGGGAATGGGGAGCATTTTTTACCGGCACCTGGGAATGGGCAATTACCGGGTCCGCCGGGGTTCTAATACCTCGCTTATTGCCCATTTCCGGGTGCCGGTAAAAAAACGACTCCAGCGGCAGCCGTGCCGGTCGTAATGAGGCCCATTGTCTAAAACAAGGCCTGCATCTCTGCTTCATTGGCTTTAATAGAGGCAGCGCAGTTGCAGCAGCATGGGCATTTCATACATTGTTTTCTTTTCATCACAGAAGCACACCAATTGCATGGCTAGGCATGTGGTCTGCACTTTAGTTCCCTTTCTGACCACCCACCGCAAGCAGGTATAATGGATACAGGTAGAAGTAGTGCTGTATATATTTTCAGTGGCACAGATTGTAACTGTACCTCTCAACAGAACTGCTAAATATTCAGGCAAAGTAGCCTAATTTATCAACGGAGCTGCTATACCGTTCGCATTTCATGGCACAATGCCAAATATTCACAGCAGGGCTGATTGCATCATGCCCACATTTCTTAGCAGCTATGTTTTGGGACAGTACCTGAATTCCTTAACAGAGCTGCTGTTCAGAAAGCACGAACATGTGTTGGCATTTTCTGGAGCGAGCTAAAGTACAGAGCAAGAACAGTGTCCGAGCTTTTCCCACCAACTTCCGACAGTGTGAGAAGATGGCATTGCTGTCCTACTTCAATCCCTTCTACTCGGTCTTGCGCTTTTCAAAACTTCTGCTTCTCCCATGTCCGATTACTGAGTCTCACTGCCAAAAATCTAGCAAGCAAGGAATCCTGATTAGGACGTGATGGATAAAAACAGAACATGATTTAGAGGACTCAGAACTTAAGCTCCACAGCTAAATAATTGTCTTTCTTTATCTCTAGAGGGCTTGAAATGTCATATGTTGTATATTTTTATTGCAAGATGATAAAAATGTTATGTTTTTTTTGTAAAGGTCAAATATGATCAAAACAAACAAAAAAAATTTAAAAAAACAAGCACATTTCAAAGCCTCATTATGAATCTCCTGAGTAATGTAGGATAGTCCAAACAGGCTTAGAGCTTTTGACAAGCCATTTGCTTCAGGCAAGGCTCACATGGAACTGCCAGTGCCCTAATCATATGTGCCTTTCAGTGTCAACAACCTGTTGGGAAAGGCAACCCAGGGGGGTCAATAACCCTGCTGCTGAGATTATTGTGTAACCTGTTAGTTCAAATCCTGTTCATAGGTGAGGTAATGAGTCTGCATCAGAGATATGCATTTAAGATGCAGGTAACATTCAATTGTAACACAGTTGACGTAACTTTCGACTTATCAAAAGGACTACTAAATGTTCAGTGATTCCGAACACACACATTTCATCCGGGATGCTCTACTTGTAATGGTTCATAACACACAACTCATCTTGGCTGCTATACCTGTGATTGCTCAGAACACAACTCTTCAAGGGCTGCTATGCTTGCAATGGCTCAGAACACACAAATCATCAGGCTGCTATACATGTGACTGCTCAGAACACAACTCTTCAGGCCCGGTGTGCTTCTAAAGGCTCAAAACACACACCTCATTAGGGCTGCTATACCTATGATGGCTCTGAACAGATATCTCATTTGAGCTGCTATACTTGGAATGGCTCAGAAGAAGCACATCCCATGAGGACTGCTATACTTGTAATGGCTCAGAATACACACCTCACTGAGGCTGCTATACCTATAATGGCTCAGAAGACGCATCTCATATGGGCTCTTGTACTTGTAATGGCATACAGTGCTGGTAAAGCTTTAGACAAAGGGTGAGAACACCAGGAACATGTAGCTACCGCGCCAAACCCGTCCTTGTATATGTGTGTTCGTAAAGCAGCTGCAGGAATCCGTTGGGGCAGTGCCCCTGTGCCCCAAATAAGGAATAGGTGGGTGAATGTCAGATTCCTACGATATTGGTGCGATTGTACATAAGCAGCAGGTTTCTAGGAGAATGCCTATGTTGCGTTGCATCACAATTTGTTGAGAGATATAGTCCACTTGTTATGGGATTCATGCCATTAGGTCTTTATTATCACTGTGGGTGCCAAGCAGGTAGTGCCAGGCAGCAAAGGTAGGCACGAGAGGCAGAGAAGTGATACTGGTAGAGTGAGGGACTTGATTTGTGAATAACCCGATGTAACCAGCTGGCATCTGTAGTAACTCTGAACAGAGTTTGTACCCAAGTATCATGAAGATGAAGCTGGGTACTATGCATCTAGAAGGTTCTTGTGTGGGGAAAATGTTTTCCACAGATGCAATCAATTATTTAGAACCTCTTTGAAATACAGCTGTTTTGTCACTTATGTTTTCGAACAAAGTTTTAATTTCACGCACAAATTGGATAGTTGTCAGACACTTTTTACTCTTGCAAAGCAGGAAAATCATTTGTACTCTCTTGAAATTGTATTTACTCTCCAATTCTAAAAAATTGGAGTAAAATACTCGGTTAAGAAGGTTTGGCAGTGGTGAACAGTTGAGGTTAGGCGCCCTGCCGTTGAATAGGATGTGTTATGGGGCTGCAGATGGGAGCAAGTTGTAGTCACCCTGCCAAGGTGGCTACATCAAAGAGAGTATTAAGAGTGGGTTTGCTCCCATTAATTGCGCACACAAATACAGTTATTAAAGCTCGTTGAGCACGATTTAGTGCAAATCAGAAACAGCCAACACGTGTTTCGAGCTTCAACGCTCTTTTTCCAGGCTGCAAAGCTATATACAAAAATGTTTGAATTATACATGTTTGACTTAATCATATGTAACAAACCAAATGTAGCAAAATCATCAGGCCCAAAAGACCAAAGGGTAGAGGGGGGGCCATGACAGTGTTAGGTTCTGGACACAAATAGTGATTACCCAACACAATAAGTCCAATATGCAATGGCAAAAAAAACAAAAGTAACAATAGTATAGAGAAATATCACATAATAATTGACAGAAAATCCACGTAAAGGATATAAAGTATTGGCAATGGAATTAGCCAACCATTGAAAACAAATGAGAGAAAACAGAAGATCAAATTAGTTATAAGAATATAGGGATAAGAGCAATCATGTAAGCACAACCATGGTCACCCAATGTGCTGTATAGTTAGACGGCAAGTCTGCCATATCCAAAAGTAGAAAGTTACCTTATGAGAGCTTGAAGCGGGAAACCAATAAGCCAACAGAGGGGAAAATAATATATCAACATGCTGCCGTCAAAGAACCGGGGCACATTATGTGTTTGAGGATTATGGTTCAACTAATCACGATGTGGATCATGAAAGCTGTAAAAGCCTTAACTGTAAAGCAATACGATTGCAAAAATGTACAAGGTGCATTCACTGGCTCCACTGTAAATATAAGAGTTATATGTGTTACCTATAATTCATGTGCAGAAACTGTGATACAAATTTAGATAAATATAGGCATGCAAAACCATACCTATGAAGTTGCAGTTGCAATTAACCACTATTCACGGGTGACACTTGTACAAGGCGTGAAGGTCCGCACGGAAGCGACATAAAATTCAAGAGGAGAGAAAAAACAAACACAAAGAAACCTGTGTTAAAGATTCTAATTGAGCCTCATTTAGAGAGCGCAAAGTTGCGAGACAGTCACCTGCGTATGGCCCCTGCTTCAATTAAGTCAGAAGGGGTCTATGCGAAAGACTGTGCTTACCGGAGTTTCTGCACGTAGTGAGAGAGACAGGAGCCTCGCGCGTGTACACGGCGCTCCTGTAAATACAAGTTGCAAGATTGCTTCTGCAGACACCAGGATCTCAGCCTGACAAAAAGTCAGAATAAATACATAAATAAGTAAAAATCCTAAAAACACCCTCTACATGTGCAGCATGCACACCCTAACTGCAGGCTGCAAAATAACTGCACCCTCAATCCACACGAAAATGAGACCTCCCCCAAGACCCTGACCCAAATCACCCTCAGGTACCACCCCAATGCATGTGATACATTGCCATTCCAATTACCACAGACCCATAAATAACGCACGCCCTCCTTTACTCCACCACAGGGTCCGATTCAAACGACGAGCTGCAGGACACCCCTACCAGCACACCTGCAAAGAGGGCCAAGACCAACGGCCAAAGACCCTCCACCTCAGCTGCACGGATCAAGACACGGCAGCAGCACAAATCAAGTGGCAGCACACTGGAGGGGACATCAACAGGCACCCCAGCAGCCAGCATGTCCACAACAGCAGCACCACAGGTCCCCCCAATGGATGCCACAGAAGGCACTGCTTCTGGTGGCAGCAGCACCATAGGTGACACTGCTTTCATGCCAGCATGCTCCGACACAGAAAACGGTGCTGCCGATGTAGGAACCATCCATGACCTGTCCCAATCCCCCTGTATGTTTCATCCCGTACACCATGAGGAAACCATGCAGGGGCACCCACAAGACGACGACTGGCCAACCCCCACAAGGCCTGTGGCAAGGCAACATGAGGTGATCAGCCCCTCTGTGACACCACCGCAAATGGGCATGGCCCAGCAGAGGCAACAGTCCCTCGAGCAGATGATAGTGCAACAGCAGCAACTGGCCACGCTCCTCAAGGAGCATGCTGCTGAATGTGGGGGTTCTAAGGCAGCCATTGAAACATCTACTGAGACACTCAGGGCAGAAATGGAGCGAAGTACAGAGACACTAAGGGCACAAATGGAGGGAAGCATCGAGAGCCTGAGGGGGGAACTGCATGCGACGTCCAAAGACGTATGTGGTGAACTTGCCGCTGTGCGCCGTGTGCTCACTGAGCTCTCACAAACCCTTAGGGACATGCATGGACGTGAGCAGGCAGAGACATCATCCGTTGCAAGTTCCGTCCAGGGCAGCCCCCAACGTAGATCTGGGAGGAACCTGCACTCCACAGGCAGGGGTGCCCCTGATACCCGGAGAGGGGGCTTGCAATAGCGTCTGCCCAATGACAATGAGCATCTTTGGACACTGGTGTTCGGGGGGGAGGTAGGAGGGTGGAGGGGGTGTGTTGGGCTTTTTTGGGTGGCGGGTCGATTGGGTGTGTAATATCATTTCACATTTGCTATACATATATTCACATTAATCCAATGAGATGTGTGGACATTGATCTTTGTGTACGAGGCCTTTCCTGGCGTACAGGCCACATTGTGCATGTTCCAGACACACACAGTGCCACAAGTCCCATGTCCATGTAACAGCCACTAGGCGTGAGTGCTAGAAGCATGCATCTATGATATTCTGACGAATCTCACGGGCCTCCTGTGCCTCGCGGCCTCCTTGAGGTGCTGCCACATCCCCACCCTCATCATGACCATCTTCAGGTGCTTGCAGTTCTGCGTCAGGGGGCATGGCCACATTTCTACGTACGCACATGTTGTGTAGCATGACACATGCCATGACCATCTTTGCAACCTTCTCATGGCGGTACAGGAGTGCCCCGCCAGACCTGCTGAGGCAGCGGAAACGAGCCTTCAGTAGGCCGAATGCCTGTTCAATGACTACACGGGTACGTGAGTAGGCATGGTTGTAGTCCTCCTCATGCTGGTTCTGTGGGTTCCGGATTGGTGTAAGGAGCCATCTCTTCAGTGGATACCCGGCATCACCTGTATGTGGACAATGAAGGATGTTTGTGTAATGACATTGCTACGTACGCATCCCCCCCCTTCCTGCCACGTCATTGACGCATCACCCACCACACATTCTCATGCATCAAATGAGACTAACCGAGTAGCCAGGATCGGTGCCCTGCGTGTCGCTCCATGTAGCGTGGCACTGTAGAGTTCCTCAAGACCATAGAGTCATGGGTTGATCCTGGAAATCGGGCACAACAATGTGTAAAGATCCTGTTGGAGTCACACACCATTTGTACATTGATAGAATGATATTGTTTCCGGTTGCGGTACTGGACCTCCATGGCATGTGGGACAACCAATTCCACATGGGTGCAGTCGATGGCACCAATGCAACCCGGTATGCCGCCAAGTGCATGGAATCCCACTTTTGTGTTTGTAAGCTCCTGCTCCGAGCGTGGTAAAGAGATGTAGTCGTCTGCGTGCTTCAGGAGGGCATCAAGCACTTGGAATAGTGTCTGTGACAATAGTGGCTGTGAAATGCCATGCAACTGTCCGACTGTGTGCTGGTAGGTGCCTGTGGCCAGGAAGTGGAGTACAGACACCACCTTCAGTAGGGGTGGGATGGCGGTTGGGCTATCTATCATGCTGACAAGGTCAGCGTGTGTCATGTCGACAATGGCGGTTATGGTGTCCCGGTCCAAACGGTAGAGGGTGTGGATCTGCTCAGCAGTGAGGTTGAACGGATTGGCTCGGTGGCGTGGGATTGCGGGCTGCCTGCGTGGCGGTAGTGGCTGTGCTGGTGGGCCTTGCTGCCCCTGCCTTGCCCTCCTCCTCCTCCTGCGTCTCCTCTGTGCGGCCGGTTGTTGTAGTCGTTGGTGTTCGTCTTCTTCTTGAAGTTGGAGTACTTGCAGTGCTATCAGGTCCCCCAGGCCCAACATCGCTAGTCCTGTCGGTAGCATTTGGGAGTGGGTGTGGTTGTGGGAGGGGGTTGGGTGTGCAATTTATGTGTTTTCAGGCTGTATAGCCTCCACCTGTGGTGATTCATTCCACCTGTGCCAGCTGCTATTACTTTTGGGCGAGCACGTTCCGCACACAACGCTGCAATTTGACGCATGGCATCTTGCAATTACAATCATGTATTTAATCCCGATGGCAGTGAAATATTGGTTTATATGTTCATTCTGCTATGGTCCTATTGTTTCACATGCTATTTTTGCAGTCGCGAACAAACTTGTGAAGGGTCAGTGGAATGTAGTACTCGATCAACGGTGGACCCTCATGCAGCACTATACCGACGTTCACCGACGGGCGGGGAGTCCCATTAGTGATTGAAGGCAGTTACCATTTTCACACACAGCCGCACTACATAGATGTATTTGTGGATTCAAGCGTCCACAGATGCCTTTTCGACGTGATGTTGCAAATGAGAAATTCGAAGGACAGCGCTTTTGGTTTACAACTAGCGGCGAGGAGACGCCCACAGGTCTGACTGGAAATGTAACGTTCTATTGTTGAATGTCCTTGGGACAGGGGCCATGACGAGAATGCAATGTTTGATATGAATTGAATGGGATGCGCAATAGCGTAGTGGACGATAAGGCAGGACGTCCCCAAATACATGTCAATTCACTACACTAGTAATCCGGGCAGGAGCACAGTGGATTTTGCAGACTGCATTACGCACAGACTCAATGGAAATTTCTAATGTGATGTCAGTAACTAATCAGGCGTTTTTATACCGGGATGAGGGAATGATGAATGGATGCATGGACGGATGATTTAATTGAGAGTTTGTCATGTACATGGCTTTTTGGAATCTATCCCCTTCCCCTGCGCTATGTGATGCAAAGCTGCCATAGTGGGTCCATCATCTATCTGCCCTTGTTGAACCCTCCCTGTCTCGACGCGCCTTCAAACACTTGTGTCTGTGCACGTTACTAATCCCATCTAATGGATTCTGTTTTAACAGACGCATGCACACAAACACTCGTTAGCAATAGTGTATTAACCTCGATTTATATCGTTATGATTCGCAAGTGATTTTTGGGTGAAATTAATCCTTTTGAGTGGGCTAGCATGCATATGGTTGTAGATTTAGTGTGTTGAATGAACTGAGTAATACATATGGAGTTCGGATGCCCATACTATTATTTTTTTTCATTTGGGTGACAGGTATCTCCTCCCCTTTTGCCGCTGCCATCTGTACGCCACTCCTGCAGATGGCTTTTTCACTCGACACCTGCAGCTTCGAGTTAATCAGTGGAGCACCATTACGATCTTATGGGACGATCGCCAATGGGCAACATGCCCTTACGCAGTGCTAGTGGCTAGGAGCAACATATGTACCTTTCAGCTGGACTAGTGCCTACTTCTTGGGACGGCCCTGCGGTTCTGGGCGCTTCCATGTTGCCTTTTTGAACGTAAATGTAGCCCCTGTGTACCATGAAGGAACAGGGCGTCACACAAGAAGAAGCTGGTCATTTATTGCGGATGCAGCCCACAGTGATGGAGATAATTTGGGAGTTTATGAGCAAATAGCTGTATGGGCTTGGTGATTTTGTTGTGCATTAAATTTATATTCAGATATTGACCGTGTAGGCTTATTCTTTGCTAGTGATGTAGCATATTCCGATTTGTGGCGCGATGTATTGTGAGATGATCTGCATTGGGTTCCGGCTTATGAGTAGAGTTGTGTGGTACTGTACTGGCCGCGTTTGCCTACGACGCCCAGTGAGGTCAGGGATAGGGGCTGCCATTATGACTGTTTTTATGATGTCATGCTCAGGGGCGGGGGATTAGCTTTTGTGCGACAGATGCCGGTCAGCCAGGTGGATTGGTGGAATGATGGGATTCTCAGAAAATGGCTGGTCACAGGTGCCTGTGTTTGCGTGCGTTTCTTGGAGGGAGACTGAGGTCAGGTCCATTGGAATTGCTTCTGTATTCGTGCCATCTGTGCCCTACAGCTCCCATTGGCCCCTCTTGAGATGAGCCTGGCTGCTCAGTCACTCTGCCAACTTGTGTGGTACATGCTTATGCTGATGGTTGGTTTGTCTACTGGCAAGGGTACAGGGCTGGTGCAGTCTCCCTCAGGATACTGCTTTGAATGTTGATTTACACTGGTGGCAAGTGATGGGGGACTATTGTTGTTTTGTCTCATGGAATATTTCAGTTCATTTTGGTGTACTTGAACCTTCACATGCCTGTGCTGCATCAGTACGGCGATGGTGTCATGTCGGATGTGGATGGCCACTCACAAGGCACTTGGAGCCCCTGCATGCATTTGTTCGTTGGCATGCATGGGTGACTTGTACATTTCACTGGTTGCATGGTGTGACTGCATTGCGCCTACGAGGAGTTGTGCAATGTGGGCAGGGAGTGGAGTACAGGCACTCAGTAGGGCCATGTACGGTTGGTTCGCGATGCCGTAATTCTCACCATGGCGGAATGGTACTTTCCGCCATGCTTGATGGCGTTGTGTAAATGTCCGCTAGGGTCAGAATTTGCGTACCGTTGCGCCATGGCGGAAATTACGGTTTTGCATGGCGCGTGTGCGCGTACTTGGTGCAGTTAGCGTTGGCGTTCGCTACGGTGTCGCTAATGGCATCGTACTTTACGGTGACGGGTCATGATCGCAACGAGCGGTATTCGATGGCGGTATTACATTTCCGCCTTCGTTTTTGGAATTCCGCCAGGGTCGTAATGAGGGCCAATATCTGCCCATATTCTCAGCAATGCCAGTGTCGGCTCCAGAGGGACCTGGGCCCCCATCACAGTGGACAGTGTGTGCATTTCGCCCAGCAGATTCTGATCTGCGCACATTCCCAGAGTGTGTGATAGAAAGTACCTCCTTCCCTACCACATCTAAGACATACGTCGCTGTCTACCCGGCCCTATCTGGTCAGCATTGTGCGGGAATGGAGGATTTTAAATTGTATTAACCGCAGTCATGCCGCTATTCCCACCTCCCTCAGGAACATCAAGGCCTCCACCCATTCCTCCGGATCCAGCTTTCCCAGGTCCTACTCCCATTTTTCTTGCAGGCCGGTAAGCTCTGTGATCCCAAATGTTGTAAGCACTTGGTATACCATGGTCGTTACCTTAGCAGGGATGCCCGTTTAAAATAGGTAAGCCACCTCCAGCGGGGAACTACTTGGGATTTCTCCCAAGTAGAGGAATTGTGCTTTCATTGCGTGTGATATTTACATATATTGAAATCTCTCCCCTGTTGATATGCCATATTGTCCTTGCAGCTCCTCAAACAACCGGAGGCACCTGTCTTGTGTTATATCCACCAGTGTATCTATTCCGCCAACCGCCCAACTCTCAAAATACCCCATCTTCAACAGCTCCTCAAAGTGTGTTTTGTGCCAAATGGGCTGGTCAAGAGTCGGTTTTCGGCCCAACCCCATATCCTGGTGAGCCTCCACCCATACCTGGCATGTATGTCTCATTGGCCCAAGTAAGGTCATCATGTATCTTTTCCCCCCCATATAGAGCCTGTCTGAGCGTCTGGCCTTTCATCCGTTTCCGCTCCGCAACGATGTGCGGGAGTGACTGGTTCCCGAAGAGCCAGTCATTCACCGTCCCCAGCTGGGCTGCCTAGTAATTCTACGCAGGTTGTGAAGCCTATTCCCCCTTCCCATTCTGACCGCTGTAGTGTTGTCAGTGCCACCCGCGGTTGTTTCTCCCCCCTAAATTTCCACAAAAACCTTCTTTGGAACCAGGAGCAGGGCGTTCTGCAGGGCAAAGAGCAATGTGGGTAGTGTCAGCATCTTAAATAGGGCCAGCAAGGTTAGTGGGAGGGACTGCCAGTGAATGATATCCAGTGCAAATGTGTTCACTACTGGGGTGAGATTGAGCTGGATATAGTCTGCCAAGCGTGGGCTAAGGTGAATACTTAGGTATTTGAAGCCTGCATCTGCTATTGTGTATAAGCATTCCTGGGGGGGCCATGTTGCCTCTCCCTGCAATGGGAAAAGGACTGATTTTTGCCAATTTATTTTGAGCCGCTAAAGATTTGGTATGCCTGTAGTATTCCCGTCACGACCGGGCACTAGGCCTTGGGGTTACTCATGTATATTAGGGGGTCCTCTGTCTAGAGTGAGACACGGTCTTCGCCCTCCAGGGCCATTTAAATTCCTCCCATTTCGGGATTTCCCAGAGTTGTATTGCTCGAGGTTCCATTGCCACAATAAATAGCAACAGTGAAAAGGGGCATCTCTGCCACTTGCCTCTCCCTAGTGGAAAGGCCTGGGAGGTGACCCTGTTTACTCTTACCACCGCTTCGGGGGAGGTATATAATAAGAGGACCCATGCAAGTGTACTGCTCTCCCCCGAAAAGTGCACGAAACAACCATAAATCATCAATGCAATTATAGAGCAAGTACTTTGAACCAACAAACAGACAATAACTCACAACCACACACTCTTAGAAGATAAATCAGCTCTTTACGGCTATTTATTCAAAGCTTACAAGTACATAGAAATAATTCATAAAAATAGTAAGGTCATAGATCACAGAAGAAGTAAAGAAGTCAAAAGGAAATACATCACCGTGAGCGTAACAGAATTCCTCATCTCGTCCAGAAGTGGCTGGAAGACCCCAGGGACAGCCAGGTCGAGAGTACCACAGCTCACAGGAAGGCCAGACGTAAGCGTCCTTCTCTGGCTGAAGTCTTACCTGACCCCCTCCGGGCTTCCGCATATATACAGACTCCACAAAGGGGAGTTAATTCTTGAACATTCTTGAAATTGCACTTGCGCAGTTGAGGAACAGCTGTCGGTTGCCAGCTGGGTCAATCGAGAGCTCCCGACAAGGAACGCAGGGCTTCCCTGCTCTAAAAACACGCTCCACGGAGAACAGTAGCAAGCCATAACAACGTTAGCTTTCCCAGCAGAAATGGCCTCGACTGCATACCAGGTTTGGAAAAGCAGGTTTGTCTCAGCACTGTGAATCTAACACTCCAGCAAAATGTGTGCAACCTTTCACTGCGGTATGAAGTAAATATTCAACATGGCTCCGAGCACTCCCAGAATGCATTGCGCGTCTGCGCCATTTTGAATCAAGCACAAATCAAGCATAACAGTGAGGAAGTTTTAGTCGAATCCCATGCGGCTCATAATTCCCCAAAGCAAGTCCCACCGCACAGTCAAACACCTTCTCGAAGTCTATGGCAAGGAGTGCCAACGTGTCTCGTATTTCAGTTGCTAGACCAATAGCGAGCGTGCGCGGCGTAAGTTCATTCGCATGGATTTGGAGGGCATGAACCTGCATTGGTCCGTGTGTATCAACGAGCCTACCACCCCTATTAAGGGACTGGCCAATACTCGGGCCAAAATCTTAGCCTCCCCATTTATTCAGGATATTCGCCTGTAGGAGGCACATTGTACATTGTTCTGGGGATTTCCATGGGCTTCGGGAGGGCCACTATATACTGGCCCTTCTGAGGTTTGGCGGCAGACTTCCAATCTTGTTTAGACTGTAGAAAGAGGCGATGCAGAGGGTCACAGACCTTCTCCCCCAGCCTCTTCCATTTCTCTATTGGAAATCCATTGGGCCCTGGCGCTTTCCCCATCTGTAGCCGTGCAACTGCTGCAGAGATTTCCACCTCCGAGACATCTGCTTGCAACCCCAAAGTTTGTTGAGCGGAGCGCCGTGGGAGAGGCACCAGATTCAGTGCATCCAGTTCCCCTGCTTCTCAGTCCTCAGTCCCCACGCTGTATAGTGCCTCATAATATTGCGCGAAGGCCTCTGCTATGTCTGTATCTCCCCTTGTGCGTCCTGTAAGGTGCGCACATGCCCAAACCCTCGATCTCTCCTTTCTTAATAGGCGAGCATTTTTCCCCCTTTATCCCCGGTTTCGTGGATTTGTCGTTGTCTGGGCGAGTGCGCTTCTTTGGCATTGTCCAGTGCCACGTTACACAGTATTTCCTGCACTGTAATTAGCGAACGCTAGGACTTCTGTGTCCTGGAGAAGGAATTCCTCCTCTGCCTGTTGCACTGCCTTTTCTGCCTCCTCTACCTTGTGCTTTCTAGACTTAGCTGCCAACACTGAGCGAGCCTCCCCCCCATAATGTGGCCTTATACCCCTTCCAATGTGTGACTGGAATGTTAACCGTCCCTGTATTTATTCCAAAGTATTACTCTGTTTTTGCCGCTTGGCCATCCAAAACTTCGGGGTCCCATAGGTAATAAGTATTGAGGCACCAGCTCTCTTTGGGCTTTGTCCTCCCATTCTTTAGTTCCATAACTAAGGGGGAATGGTCGGATATCCCTCTGGCCAGGTATTTGGTGGATAGCAGCCGGTGAGTCATGTTCGCTGGAACAAAACAAATCCTTGACATTGATGAACGTACCCCGGAAAAAAAGAAGTAGCCCCTTTTGGTAGAATGCAGCCATCTACATGCATCCACCCACCACAGAGCTTCATCAAATGAGAGCAATTTGGTGCAGGCCACCAGGTTCCTGGTAACCAAGTATGTTCTGTCCAAGCCCCGGTCAATCCCCTCATTGAAGTCCACCCCTAGTATACAAGCATCCGTGTGGCTTTGAAGTGTGAGCCCTTGTAGTTCTGCTAGGTGATCGGATGAGAGCGGAGGGGGGTGCATATACCACTACCATTCCCAAAATATCACCCCATAGCTCCCCCTTTGCCAAGACATAGCACCCTCTGGGGTCAGACCTCACCTCCGCAAGCTGGAATAGGACCCTCTTGTGTAGCAGTAGGAGCGTTCCCCTGGAGCCCATAGCGAAGCCTGTGTGGAAAGCCACCTTGTAGTTCGATCTGAGAAAGAATTTACATTCTGTGCCTGCTAAATGAGTCTCCATTAGGAATACAATGTCAGGGGATAACCTATTGAGGAACTGTAGGACTAAACTGCTCTTGACCCCTGAACACAACCCATTTATATTCCAGGTCATCACTGTGACATTCCCCTCATGAGCCATCATCCCAGGGAAATCCTGCTACAACCCAGGTAGTGCCCGTTCTTCCGTGCCTATCCCTGCCGCCTGTTGGACCTCCCCATCTCATGCCCACCCCTGTTCGAGTGTCCTTATGCGCTGCGTACATTGTGAATCAAACCACTGCCATAACACGGCCAACAACAGTTGACCAACTATCCCCCCCATCCCTCCCCGTACATCTCCCCAACTTGAAGCACCTGTCGCCCTAACACCGCACCAAACGGTTTTGAAAGAATTGTCACCATTTGCTGGGGGCCCACTGGTGCTGTCCATGCGAGCCTCTATTCCTGACCTGTAGCCGCTAGCCGTTTCACCCTTCACATATTACAAGAATTTAGTCCGGCGTCTATGGTGCGCCAGGTCATCCGTTGCCCTGGGCGTAGATTCCAAGGGTGCGGTTTGTTCTGTTGTCTGCGAATCGAAAAGTGTTGGAAGATTGAACTGGGTCTGGTTCTTTACTGGGTCGTCCTTTCGATAGCTGATGTCCTCGCACTTAGAGGACGTTCGTTTCGAGCCACGACCATGCCTCCTTCAGATTGTTGAAGAGGTGCACTGTTCCCTCATAGTAAACTTTAAGTTGCGCCGGGAAGAAGAGCTCGTATTTTATGCCCAGTGAATGCATCTCCCTTTTGACCGATTCGAAGGATCGGCGTGCTCTCTGGACGTCCCTAGTGTAGTCTGGAGAAGATCAATCCAATCTGGTAGCCATTGTAGGTTATGGGACTTGTAGCCCGCGTCCTTTGTAGCAGGGCGTCCCGGTCCCTGTAGTTCAAAAGGCATGCAATTATAGTGCCGGGGTGGGGTGTGGAGGGGGGGTGCCCCGGGAATGGGGCAACATGCTGGCATCCTGTGTGTTCTTTCCACCGAGAATAATTTGGAGAGCTTGGAGAGCTTCCTCAGGGCGAAGAGCCTCGTTAGCCACTGTTCCAAGAAGAGCTCCATAATGGGTCCTTCTTCCTTTTCTGGCACTCAAGTATGTAAATGTTATTTCGCCTCGCTCTTCCCTGACTGTCTTCTGCCCTATTTTCTACTTGCGTAAGCTTCTGGGTGACCACCGTCAGTTGTTTTTCCATTTTCTTAATGGCATCCTCCGAGTCCGAAATTCGCAGCTCTGACTCCCAGACTCTTGAGGCCATGTTTCACATGTCTTGCCTGAGGAAGGTCACTTCTGTTGCGAGGCCATCCATTTTCTCCTCCATAGAGGACCTAGATTCTCCTATGGCTCCCATTATGTTGCAAAATGTGATTTGGGAGTCTGATAGCTCCCCTTGGTGCCTGCAGTCTCGGTGGCGTGGGTCGTGAGGGCTGGGAAGCACCCACTGTATACTGATCCATCTTGCACTGGAGTCCAGCCTTCTTAGCCTTGTCTTTAACCATGGTGCTGCACGGTCAGCTCCCTTTCTCACTGCACAGTGTGGTTATCAATGCCCCGTCGGTGAGGGCCCAGGCTTTTTCCTTTTGGTCTGGTTGACCTGTGTGGCACATGGGGAGTCTTAACTCCTCCTCTGCCTTCGTGTTGTGCCTTGCCAGGGTGGGCAGGCGGTGACCCCACTGGTGAGGAGGGGGATACCCAGTTACTGATTGTGGCGCCGGGTCTGCCTTTCTACATCTTCCTTGCAGAGTTCTGTAAGCTTACTGTTGCTCACCCCCGGACGGGTGTCAGATTGCGAGTGTCCGTGTGCCGTTGATCCTGATGCCTCTCCCCACCTCTGGTGGCCAGCATGGTCCCCGAATGGTCTTGGGGTGGTTCTTGGCTAGGAGTGCCCATGTCGTAGCTTCAATGGTGGATGAATGCACCCCACTGTTCTCCCCCGCACCTTTATTCTGTCGCAGCGGGCCTGATGACTTCTTCCCTTCACCTCTCCCATAAGTCTGCTGCTAGGTCCTCTATGTTGGCCAGTGGCGTGGTGCCATCTTCCTCCCACTTGAAGAAGGAAGGGCACCTGCTGTTCTTCCACGTGGTGGGTGAGGCTGGTGATAGCAGACGCCAGCTGGGATGGCTCACAGCAGTTCGGGGTGCCCAGGTAATAATCTGGATGATGGGGGGGAGTGCCCTGCTGTGGCTCGCTGCACTGGGGGCTGTCCTCCCATCTCTAGCCCCGCTACAGTTCAGTGGGATGTATTGCAGACCCCCGCCCCCGGTCCGCTCACATTATTCTGCCGCGGGAGTCTCCTTGGTGGCTCTCGATCTGCGGTCACAGTTCTCCCGCCTGGAGGGGTGCCCAGTGTCGGGTACTCTACTTTGCGCTGTGCAGTCCCAGCCACTGCACGCTGTGCAAAGGGGCCTGCTGCACACCCATCCGGGGGAATGTGGGGGGTTGGAGAGGCTGCTAGTATCTGCCGCTAATGCTTCAACCCTCGGCATCCGGCTCAGACAACGCCGCAGGGCCAGGTTCAAAGATGGCACCTGCTACCGCACTCCCCCACCGACGGTCCGTTCTCCGGGTTCATTTGTGCAATTATTTTCAGGATTGCAGCGGCCTGCTGCCGCGTTGTTCAGCTGCCCGGGGCAATGCTTACAAGCTTTGAAGCATGCATGGAACCAGGATTAAACTGCAGGATGTCCGCGGCTACTGAGGAGCTGTGGAGGCTAACGTCTGCATGAATCTGCGGCGCAAAAGGCGGCCCCACTGATTGCATACTTGACTACATTTTCTGAGAGTTTCTTATTCACCGAGTCATAGGATTGCCACGCCTTTTGTACCGCTTTGGTGAAGTCCGGGGACACTGCCACTGCTGCTCTGTTATGTTGTGAGGACCCTTTCTTCCGTGCCACCTGGAGGATGACGTCCCTGTCATGATAATTTAACAGTTATGCAATCTCTTGCCTGGGTGGGGCTCCTGGGGGTGGTTTCCTCCACAGGACCCCATGCGCACGCTCATTGGGGAAGAACTGTGACAATCCCTGGGGCACCACCCATTCCAGAATCCATTTCTCCAGGAATAACTCCTGTCCTCCGCCTTCTCTAGCAAGCAAATTAGGTGCATGTTGTTCCTGCGGGGCCGTAGCTTCCATCCTACTTTCCAGGAGCGCTGTTCTTTTAAGCAGGGTTTCAGTGTCCCCCTGCAAAGGCGTGATTGCATCCTCGACCACGGATATGAGGTCTTCTGCTTCCTGAACTCCCAACGTCTATGCCCACTGCATTTATCCTGTGCTACAACTGCACCCTCGCCTCTTGGATCGCCATTAAAATGTCCTGCATTGCGCTTGTTGCCTCATCCCGGTCAGTGTCCTGTTCCTTCCTCCGGGGCCTCTCCCCCGTGGTATATGCATCAATTTTTTGTCTGGTTTGCCATATTCCTTTACATTCTCCTTAACTTTCATCATTCTTGTGGTGCTATGCTTACCTGCTATGTGCGGTTTCAGCACTTTACCACAAGGGTTAGTGGCGTGCTCACAACACTCCTATGGTGCTGTGCCCTGCACTGGACAAATACAACCGTTGCAGGTGCAAGCTTCCTGCTGCAAGCAGCTGCTGGGCGGGCAGCCCTGGATCTCTCCTGGGTCGACACTTCAGCTCCTTAGGTTTGTTGGGGTGCCTTTGCCCAAGCCGCCTCCCAGATGGGCTGAGCTGTTAACAAGCTGCGTCACCCCCTCCCACTCAGATCCGTGGGACAGCGGTCAGCCAGACCCACTGGCTAGCTATTGCCTTAGAACACAGCACTCTCACCCTGTGGTTTATGTGCAGCATCCCACCATGCCCATATTGAACTGGATGCCCTTTTGTAGTCCATGGTATATCTAGTGGGATTCCTCACGTTGACGCCACTAACTGTGCGTTATAGTTCCCTATGTGCCCAGCGGCACCCGTCACAACCCATTCACTGCTGGCCACTGGTGTGGGGGAGCACAGACGCACCTATTCCGGGACCCCCATATGGGTCTTGTCCTTCATCTGTTCCTTTGATGCGTGATGCCAAATCCAGGGCCACAACGGTGCACTTTCTCCACAGGAGTGATGTTTTCCAAGTCACACCTGCTGACAGCAGGGCATTGCAGGGCCAGTTTCTCCGGCTAATCCGAGTCTCAGTGTCTCTATATCCGCTGCCCGACTTGGGGAGTCAGCACTGTGGGCCATTGAGGCCGAGACAACATCCTCTCCTCCCGGCCTCCATGCAAGGCTGGAGCGGGTTTGGAGCCGTCACCTCTCCACTCCTCCTCTGATGCAGGACACTGCCACCTGCGTCCCCGCTTGTCTAGCCCTAGTCTCGAGGCTCTCCTCCTTCACAGCGCAGCTGCCATTTTCGGGTCCTTCCTTCCACAGCCCCGCCGGGCAGCAACTTTGCAGATAGCTTGGTGCTAGGTTTCAGGGCAGATCGATGTGGAGCTTGTTAATTGCATGCCCTGCACAACAGCGCCCCTTGTATAGTGCTTTGTTGCTCTTGATCTAGGTTTGCACTATATAAAACAAAAATACCCATTTGTTGTGGTAGAACATTGGCATAATGTCTGAGGATCAACACTCTTATCAACAGCAGAAACGACTTTAAGGCTCAGAAGATGGCTTTCAATTCCCAAAAAGAATGTGCACATTTTTGATCTTGGGGAAGACCATAGGTTGTGAACCTTAAGGGCCCCAATGTATCAGGGATGAGCGTCACAATAGTGATCCTGGAACTCTCCTTCAATAAGGAGGTCACCAGTCTTATGATATGGCATTTGGAACACACCTATACACAAGTGTTTCAAGGCGCGTTTAAAAATGCCATATGTTCCTGGAACCGCTACACAATTTCCTGCTTTAAACACTCTGGAAAAAAAAAGTGTTGCACGATAGTTGACCAAAAGATGATCCTGTGTAATCCTCGTGCAATTTGGCATAAGGGCACCACTAGCACACGAAGATAACCCGCATAAGCTTTAAATGTAATGACTGGGACCATGCTTACTTGACATTCAAAGGTGGGTGGTTCTGCAGCAGCTAAAGTGCTGCAGGAACCTCATGTACTAAGTCTGTATAGGGATACAGGTCCATGTGTTCCAACTGAACAAAAGCCCTAAGGACTATACCAACATTTTCTTTAAATGAATGAGTCTCCAGCAGCTAGGATGACGCCCAAACAAGGCAATTGTCTAGGTACGGATAAATGTCCTGCCTCAGCGAAGAAGGGCTGCCTTTACAGACATGACCATTCTGAAGACTTAAGTTGCTGAGCGGAGTACAAACAATAGCATCTTGAACGGAAAACAGCCCTAGTTTGTCACTAAACCGAGAAATTTGTGATGTATGGCCAAATTGGAAAAAGCACCCTGAAAGTAGATGGCACAAAGCAAACCCACCTTCCAATTTCAAGGCAAGTAGGTGTTGAGCTCAGATCCCCATTTGTGGGCAATCCCTCTGTCCTCTAGGATTGCAAAACATCTGCAGTAAAACCCCATCAGCATATGTGCTGAAGGCTCTCTCTACCCTCTTAAAGAGATTCAAGCAGTCTTTGAAAATTGATCTCTAAGCAGTAACACAGGGTCACTCGCTGGTTTTCTTTAGGTGGGACCCAGTCACGTGTTAGAGGCTGAGGGGAAAGGGTGGTAGGGAAGAACCAATTTGTTATCGGATGTCTTTGTAAGCTGAGACAACTTAGAGTTTCTACAATCTGCATTCCTGTACTCGGGCTCGAAATCTTCTGAGAGCCTCTGCAGCTTTGAGATCGGAGACAGTGACGTAACCATTACCATACTAGCTTCGACTCCCTGAGACCCAGAAAGGAAGGTTGCAGACTTTCCTAGACCTCAGTGGAAATGTTTAGTGCGTTTAAAAGCCAAGAGCCTCTTCTGCCGACTAATCCCAGACATCTAGTTCTAACAGTGTCTGCATGTCCTTTTGCATTCTCCAATATGTCCAACAAAATTACCTTTAATTCCACAATACTTGCTTTTCCAGCTGACGGGACATCTGCTACAATAGCAATTTCTGATTACATGCAGCCAACACAGCACCGGCATTTGTTGGGCCTTTAACAGCTGGCATCGAAAAGAGGCTCAAGTTTTGGAGGATGTCAAGTGTGTAGTACTCCCCAAATGCGCTAGAGTGGCTATGACCACCACTGACTGTGGAGCAATATGTCTTCTGGCAAGAGCTGGAATTTTTAGTTTAGAAACCGGTTGCTAAGAGTCACCATGTGCAGGCATTCCTACAATGTTTTGGCTCATTTGATGACAACCTGTTACAATGACATCCCTGCCTTCTTTTGTTTAAAAGGAAGGACCGCTGACAGTACTCCTGTCCCTGCAGGTTCTGGAACTTTTATCTCTAGAAAATCCATAAGGAGCAAAAGCAGTTTGTGAATGATAGATACGAGTACCTTCATCTATATCCTTAGGAGGATGGTGTCAAACCTAACCCTAAGGGAGTAAGCAGATCTCCACCTGGGGGGGAGGGAACAAATGGGAACAAGGGGGAAATGTTGGCAGAGGTGGTTAAGCCAGCACTGTAGCAGTCTGTTGCGGCATTACCAATTGAGCCATGGCCGAATAGAACATGTTCTTCCTGCTGGCGAGTGCATCCACTAACAGACAGGATAGGGCCATGGCAACGACAGGGTATGGCACACTGATGGTCTACATGCCCAGGTTAGCTCCAGTAGGTGATAGGCCATGAAGGAAAGTCAAATATGAATACACTGTGCAAATACCAATGGCTACATCCATCTCCTCAGATGGCATAACAAGCCCAAAATCGCCACAGGAGAAAAGGTTTACGGTGGCTTCTTCTCCAAAGAGTGGAGACAATAGTCACAATAGAAACCTTTACTTCCTGTAGTTGAGCCTTCTCCAATGCTGGGATGACTTTCCAGGCATTGTTTCACTGATTTTGCATACCTCTCTGCCACCTTCTCTGCCATACGTTTGCAGAGCTTTCGCCCCATTTCACTTAGGTTTGCAGAGCATTTCCATCATTTTACATACCTGTGCATGGACGAGTAATGCAAGTGCACTGTGGCAGAAGTTGTGCAGTGTCATTAAACAGATTCCATCAATCCAAAAGGGAAGCTCCTTAACAGTCTAAGGCACTGCTCAGACTGTGAAGCAACATTAACACCCATTGTGGAAGTCTGGACTTTGTCCAAGAACACTGCGCTCCAATATCACTTCAAAAACCTCAGTCACACTGCCACAATTAGCCCACCAGAGCAAGACCTTTAGTGGAATACCAGACTAGGGACCCTCGGCCCTAGAGCTGAAACTCGACCTATGGAACACATTGGAGAAGCCTCTGGTAGGTTCCACCACCCTCTTGAGAACAGTAGGGAACAGGTCTCTTCACTTCGGAACTTGAGGTTAAACAAGATTTGTACTCGCCCCTAGTTCACCAGGTCTCTGAAGGCCACCACAGGTGGGGCACAGAGTTCCTCCTAGCTCACTCATCTGTGGGTGAGAGATTATGCGTTTCAGACAACACAACCGTGAGCAAAAAATGGTCTGGACTAAGCCTTGTGAAGAAAACTGCAACGATGAGGACAACAAAAAGACAGCTCTTAAACCCTACGGTACAGGACATGAAAAACAAAACATAATTTTCCCTGAAAAATACACAACCCCTACAAATGCTTCCGACTTGTCTGCACAGAGAAAAAGGACAGATGGTGGTGTCCAGGTACATGCTCGAGGGAGGTGCTGAACAGGGTTTGCCTTGCCACTACTTATCCAGCTCTGCATCATGCTCCAAACCCGTGTCAAGAAGGATCACCTTAAGAATTGAAGGAAGGGGACATACGAGTAGTTATATCCAATTTCCTCTTTGAATCGGACCAAAGCCCCAGGCCGAAAAAGGAACAGCAGTGGGAGCCCCAACCTTTGAGAGCACCAGTTATTATCCAAGTTTGCAGTGGCATACCCTGGTAAGGCTTGAAGTTCTGTTTCACTACACCAGAGCCCGACCAACATATCTTGATGATGATGATGATCTGGATGTCATCTCATTGAATTGTGACCCGCCCCCCACACACAAAGCTCTTCCTGCAACACTTCACTTCAATGTGCACAAAGCTGAGAGGAGACGCACAATGCCACGAGTCTTAGGCACCTAGAAGAGACCATCACTGTGGTTGTAAATATCCAGCTTGCCATCAGGAAAGCGCTCGGTATTCTGCAGTCAACTGGTTTGGCGTTGTTTGTAGGGTCTAGGATAGTGACTAAGAAATGTATGGTGCTTTGTGGCTCTAACAAGTTTGTCTTTGCTCATCACACGGCCAAGAAACCTGAAAAACCAAACATTGCTAGCCAGCTTGATGTAGGTGTTGCTTGCTGCCGTCCCTAAAAAGCCAATTAGCTAGGGACAAACAAATTCTTGTCTGCATGGGCGCTCTGCCAATGGAGTCAACTTCTATCAGCACCCTGAATGACCAAAAGGCATGACCTGGTGCCAATGTTCCATTGGTTAACTAAGGTACCAGCAATGTTGGACATGGAAGCAGAAATCTTGCAGTGTCGGGGATAATTGAAAATGTCCCACTTGGATCCTTGGGATATGTCAGTGTGTCAGCATCCAGAATGTTTGGCACCTGAGCAATTTGTTGAGGCTCCAGAGATCCATGATTCGTTGTATGCCTTTTAAAGGATTCTTTACTAGGAATTAACCGGGTACAGCCGCTCCTGGTAACACATTCGACCAAGTCTTTCCAGGCCCTCCAATTGACACTGTTGCTAGCGCTGTGCTGTTACAAGATGCCACACCGGCTACGAGAGACTCCACAGCATCCCTTTTCCTTGTGGCCTGTTTCACCATTAGCAGCTTTGTGTAGACCGCTGCTGTGCGGTCTCAGCCTCCAGCGTCCCTGCTGGTTGAGGCTCCCATCCTCTGTGGTGCTGCCGCCACCATCAATCAAAGAAAGGAGAGGGTATACCTGCACCAATCAGGATATTGGGAGTCAGGCTCCTTCCCACCTCCGACAGGGCCTGAGAGCAGGCCGCGTCACAGCAAACAGTGCTTGGATCTCACCGACATGGTCTGGCTGACATAATGGCTATAAAAAGCAGTACTTTCTATGTGAAGTGTTGTACATTAGCCTTATGCATAGGAGTAGTATATAGAGGAGGCGGCGGGAGTAAAGGGAAATGCTTCCCTTTAAAGATGCACAGAGTGCAACACAGCTTTTCCAAATTTCATCTCCTGGCTAGAGGAGGAATCAAGACTGTACAATTTTGTGAAAGTGTGTGCAGACGACCATGTGGCAGCCGCACATTATGTCCTTATTTGGAACTTCTCTTTGGAGAGCTGAAGAGGCTGCAATACCCCTGGTTGAATGAGCCCTGAAATGTTGAGGGGGCTCTTTTCCTGCCAATTTATAGCACTATAATGGTTAATATCCATCTTGAAATGGTTTGATTTGTAATAGGCAAACCTAATTTGTGCCATGCATACCCCACAAACAATTGGTCTGCTTGCCTAATCCTCGCAAGTCTGCTAATGTAAAAATTTAAGGCATGCCTTGGATCCAGCCTGTGTAATCTCTCGTCCTCTTTCCCTGGATGGGGAGGACGATAGAACGAGGATAAGGTTATCTTTTCTGTAATGTGGAATTCTGGGACCACCTTTGGGAGAAAATTCAGATTCACTTATAGAACAACCTCATCTTTGTAAAAATTTGCATGTGGATGTTTGCAAGATAAAGCTTGTAATTCGCTCACTCTTCTGGCTGAAGTTAAAGTCTCTAGAAAGATAGTTTTAAGAGTGAGAAACTTTAAATCAACAGGAATGAAGGGGTTCGAATGGAGTACCCATTAGAAATTTCAAGACTAGGTTTAGGTCCCACATTGGAACTTGAAAAAGTTTGAGGAAAAACATTAGTTAACCCTTTCAGAAATGCAATCACTAAGGGCAATTTGAAGTATGAAGGCTCCTCTGCATTGCACTTGAAGATTGACAGCGCTGCGAGATAGTCCTTGATTGTGCTAATTTGAAGACCTGAATTTGCCAAATAAAAGCAAAAAAGATAACACCATCGGTGTACTACATGAAACGGGTTCAATATCCTTTTCTCTACACCAGCTGCAGAACTTTTTCCAACGGCAGCAGTATAAAGATTTTGTTGCTGGCCTCCTGGCTGACGTCATCCGGGAGATCCCAATCCTAGTATCTCAGCCTTTCAGAAACCAGAACTGAAGGTTGAGGGTCCGGATATCCGGATGGAGAACCTGACCACCCTTCTGCGAGAGAAGATCCTCTCTTTGCAGAAGACGAATCAGAGGACAGATGGACATGTCTAGAAGATCCAGGTACCACGTTCTCCTGGCCCAATCCGGGGCAATTAGGATCTTCTCAACCTCCTGATCATTTGCGTCCCCTAGAGATCCTCTCTGGGGAAATTCCCTTGAGCAATACTGATCACACTTCCGGTTGATACTGGTGGCGAACATATCCACTTGAGGGGTTCCCCAAAGGGCGAAGATCTTTTGAAGGACTTCCTGAGCTAGTTCCCACTTATGGGATACTATGTTCTGCCTGCTCAGAGCGTCCGCCATCAAGTTCTCCTCTCCGGCTAGGTGAACTGCTGATAGAGAGATTCCATCTTGAATTGCCCAGAACCAGAGCTGCATTGCCTATCTGCACAGAGGCAGTGACCCTACGCCCCCTCTTTGTTGAGGTAGCGCATGGCCACTGTGTTGTCTGTCATTATCAGGACATTCTTTTTTCTGTACTGATGTCTGGAAAGATTTCAACACTAGTCTGATCGCTCTCAGCTCCAATAGGTTGATGTGTAGTCTGGACTCCAATGGAGACCAACTACCGCTGATGGTCAAGTCATTGGCATGGGCTCCCCACCCCGTGAGTGAGGCATCCGTGACTTCTGTTATCTCTGGCCATGGTTGCCGAAACTGTTCTCCTTTCAAGATATTCTCCAGACAGGCCCACCACTGAAGGTCTCTAGCTACTCTGTCTGGGATTAGTAGAAGATCTGACATCTTTCCTGAGAATTGAGACCACTGGGTCCTTAACCCCCACTGGAAAGATCTCATCCTCAGGCGAGCCTCTAGCACTAGGAAGATGCATTGAGGCCTAGCAACCTCAAAAAGTCAAAGGCTGGTAGACGTTGGGCATTTTGAAACCTGGTGAACATCTGTAGAATATCTTGAGCCCTCACCTCTGGTGGCAAGGCTTTTCCCAGGGATGTGTCCAGGACTGCTCCAATGAACTGGAATCTCTGTGATGGTATCATCTGTGATTTCTCTAAGTTGGGGGAGAAGCCCAGCTTGTGGAGGAAATGGCAAACGATCTAGATGAATCTGTGCTTGTTCCGGGGACACTGCTCTGATCAACCAGTCGCCTAGGTAGGGGTAGACGTGAATCCCTTCCCTCCTTAGACTTGCAGCCACAAACGCCATTAGCGTGGTAAAGACCCTCAGGGCGGAGGTCAGCCCAAATGGCAGAACTCAAAATTAATAGAGTTGCCAATTGCGAATCTCAGGTACCTCCTTTGTTTGAGATGAATTAGCACATGGAAGTAAGCATCCTGAAGGTCTAGAGATACCAACCAGTCCTGAAGCTGGAGGGCTTGAAGGATCTGAGAAAGGGTTACCATCTTGAACTTGTCTTTCCTGAGCAATTTCTTCAATTCTTGCAAGTCCAAGATGGGTCTCAATCCTCCGTCCTTCTTTGGTATTAGAAAGTAGGGGGAATACCAACCCTTGTTCCTCTCCGCTATAGGTACCGGTTCTATGGCACCTTTCTCTAGCAGGTCTAAAATCTCCTGCATAAGGAGCAGGTCTGGAAACTTTAAAGAGTTGTTCCCTTGTGGATGGCTCTGAGGAGTTTGTAGGAAAGGCAAGCAGTAACCTTGGGCAACTGTCTCCAATGCCCAAGCATCTGACGTAATAGCCTGCCATTCTGCCAGATGTTGAGTTAACCTGCCTCCTACTGGTGTCTTGTGAGGGGAGACCTCAGAGGGATTTACAAGCGGCTGACGCAGATGCTGAGGGTAAAGTAGCACCTGCTTATGCAGGTTTGGTACCTTTGACCCGTCCACCCGGGGTGAATCGTCTCTGGCCCCTTTGAGCTGGCTGTCCTCTGCCTTTTCCGAATGCAGAGTAAACGCAAAAGGATTTACCCCTCCAGGATGTACCTGTGGGGCGATTTGGAGTTTGCCGGATTGCAGACCCAAGTGATTTCGCTGCTGCTTTTGATGTCTGCAATTTCTCCAGGCTGTCATCAGCCTTTTTGCCAAATAGAGAAGTGCCGTCAAAGAGCATATTCAGAAGTCATGCTTGCACATCAGGCGCAAAACCAGACTTCCGCAACCACGCAAATCTGCAGATTGTGGTACTCACCGCCATGGCTCTGCTGATGCTGTCAGCAGAGTCGATGCCTGTTTGGAGGGACTCGCACATTAAATCCTTGATGTTCAAGAATGCTTCTCGTTCCTCCCCTTCTGGGAGACAGTCAGCCGCTGATGAAGCACACTCCCAAAGGGTGTGGCCGAATCTCGCTAGCGTGTAAGTGTCGTTGATAGATTTAAGCACCCTACTGCATGCCGAATAGTCATTGACATGGCATCAAATCTTTTGTCATCTCGGTCTTGTGGGTATGCCGACTTACTGCTAGATGACGTTGCGGCCTGCACAACTAAACTCTCTGGAGTTGGGTGCTTGCTTAGATATTCAAGGTCTGAAGCTGACACTCTGTATTTAGCAGAGTTTATTTACTGCAGGGATAACTTCAGGTATCTCCCAATTTACGGATATTTTCCTCTGCAGTGCAGTATGAAAAGGGGACGATAGGAGCCTCTTGTGGCCCTTTATCTAAGATATCAGTAAGATCATCTTGCTGGAAAGTGGGTGCAGGTGTAGTCCACCCATAAATTGCATAATTCTAGCCAGAAGGGCCCTGAAAGGTATTTATGCATGTTCTCCAGGTTCTGGTCTAGCAAATTCTGCCTCTGGAGAGGTATCTATGCCACTGGCCGCCTGTAAAGACTATTTGTAGATCTTTCAATCTATTTTCTTCTGAAATTACTTCCTCTGGAATGGGTACTGTTCTTTGTAATCCAAAAGGTCTCATTGTCAGAGTCCTCCCCTTCCTCATATATAGAGGATAAAGCTCTGAAGTAATCAGATCTTGGATAAGGAGTAAAACCCATTTCCAGAGAAGGAGGTGCCAAATTGGTGGTTACTGCTTGTGATAAAGTCGTGGTTGTCGACGTAGACGTTGTAGGTCTCAACAAAACCGTAAAAAAAGGGGTTGAAAACGTCAAAAAGGGCTTTGATGTACCCGAGAGGACCGGAATCCTACTCGGCGGCGAAGTTGTCAACGCCACTCTCAACGCCTGGGTCGGAACCTTCGACACCTCTGGTGCCCGTGTCATAGTTGAGGTTTCCGGGGAATTTGAGCAAGAGGGAGATCTATGACGCCTTAGTGTCTCAATCTCGAAGAGTGATGGGAACTGCTTCGAGATCTCGACCAGGAATGTTTCTTTTGACGGCAAGGAACAAGTTACTTACCTGTAACTGTTGTTCTCCAGCATGGATTCACATGCTCATGAATATTCCCCGTTGTCAGGCCGGGAAAACTCGGTAAAGAAAAAATCAGTATCAGTTTCGTTTCTGATCTGTCTTTCTTAGTAGTAACCAATCACTGATCTCTGGGTCATACTGCCCCCAGCCAATGACTGCCCTCTCCCTAAGCCCTTCCGCTGGCAGCCATCCTCAGATTTGGTAGCACCTACAGTGGCAGTATGACCAAGTGAAGAGCCGCAGAGGGGAAGGAGGGAGGGTTCGCATGTGAATCCATGCCAGACCCATGCTGGACAACAACAGTTACAGGTAAGTAACTTGTTCCTTCTCCAGCATGGGGTCTGGCATGGGGTCTGGCATGGATTCACATGCTCATGAATACAACTCATGAATATAAGAATACATTGCAGTACACACACATGCACAACCACGGGAGGTGGCAAAGGCTCAACCTTAAGCATTACATAAACTCAACATTAAGCACTCTAACTTCCTTAAGAGGCCCACCTTCAGGCGAACAGGTTGCGCAGCACTGCTTGGCTGACTCTGGACTCCTCCCTGGAATCCCGGTCGACGCAGTAGAATCTCGTGAAGGTGTGCGTCGACCTCCACCTAGCAGCCCTGCAGATGTCCAGCAGGGGGACACCAGACAAGAAAGCGATGGTAGCAGCGATCGCTCTGGTCGAATGGGCTCTCGGATGGCCGGGCAACGGTCAGTTTGTCAACCGGTGACAGTGCATGATGCAGCCGGAGAGCCATCTGGAAATGGAAGCCTTCGAGGGAGCCTTCCCTTGGTTCACAAGTCCAAAGTTCACAAACAGCTGTGACGTCTTCCGAAAACTCTTTGTGCGGTCCACGTAGAACTTCAGCACTCTAGCCACATCCAGCAAGTGCAAAGTCCTCTCGGCCAGCAACGAAGGCGACGGGAAGAAAACAGGTAACAGGTGGAAGTCCGACGGCACCTTGGGCATAAAGGAGGGGTGCGTCCTCAGCACCACCCTCGTGTCGTGAAAAGTCAAGTATGGAGGCTTGCAGGATAGGGCACCCCCATGAGCCTAGACAGCACCACGTTGAGTTCCCACGCTGGGGCAGGAGCCTTCACCGGCGGGAACGATCAGAACAGTCCCTTCATAAATTCCTTCACCAGGCGATGAGACCACAAGGACCCCCGTCCCGTAGTTCTGGTATATCGGGAGATTGCAGCCAGATGTATTTTGATGGAGGCGTGAGCCAGTCCAGCTTTGGCCAGTGACAGTAGGTACGGCAGTACTTGAGGGGCCGTAATCCGCAGAGGGTTAATCTTCTGTGCACGGCACCAGACAGAGAACCTCTTCCACTTATGTCCGTAGCACTTGAGAGTTGAGGACGCCCTGGCCTTTGCAAGAACCTCTCTGCAGTCAGCCGGGATATCGTACCCTCCAAACTCTAGTGCTGCAGGAGCAAGGCCTGCAAGTTCAGCGACACTGGTTCGTGATGAAGGATGGCGCATCCTTCTCTGGAAGGAAGATCTGCGTCCGTCGGTAGCTTGAACGGTAGGGACGCCGACAAGTCCAGAAGGTCCGGGAACTAGATCTGCCTCGGCCACGCCGGTGCAACGAGTATCACCCATCATCCTGCACCGGGACCTCTTGAGCTGGTTGATGAGTCGGAGCAGCAACAGCAACGGAGAGAACGCATATAGGAACAGGCCGTCCCAGGGGAACGAGAAAGCATCACCCATGCTCCTCGGTTGGGGAAACCCGCTGGCGGACCTCTGGCACTTGAAGTTCGTCGCGAACAGGTCGATCTGGGGTTTGCCCCATCGCTGAAAGAGTCGGTCCACTTGATCCTGGCGTAGTTCCGACTCGTGGCACGAGCGCAGCTCTCTGCTGAGTGAGTCGGCGATGGGGTTTATCCTTGCCAGATGAAACGGCACCAGAAACATCCCTTGAGCAACGGCCCAATGCCACAGATCCTGGGCTTCCTTAGATAGGGCCGGGGATCTGGTTCCGCCCTGCTTCCGGATGTAGAACATCGTGGTGGTGTTGTCGGTGAAGATCCTCACCACCTTGCCCTTGAGGGACGGGAGAAAGAACCTGAGGGCCCAGAACACTGCCCGGAGCTCCAGGATGTTGATGTGGAGCGGCTTCTCCTCCGGGAGCCAAAGGCCTCTCGCGTGAAGATCTCCGGTGTGTGCTCCCCACCCCTCCAGGGAGGCATCCGTCGTCACCGTCACCTGGTGGGCCGGGGTCTGAAAGTCTGTCTCCGGATCGCTCATCGGAAGGTCTCGTTGAGAGGTATCCTGTCCTCAAAGCTGCCCGTCGCTTGAATCCAGCGGGCGTCGCGGAACTCCTGTAGAGGGTGCATCTGAAGCCTGCACAGGCGCACGAGATAAACGCAAGAGGACATCATCCCGAGGAGGGACTTTATGGACCTCACCGTGGCCAGCAGACGCTGCACCTTGCCTAGGATGGCCTTTGTAATTTCCTCCGACAGCGAGGCCAGAGGCGCCACTGTGTCGAGCTTGGCTCCCAGAAACAGTGCGACTTGAGAGGGGACCAGGTGGGACTTGGGGAAGTTGATGGAGAACCCCAGGTCCGTGCGCAGCTGGACGGTCTTCGCTGTGTGTTCTACGGCGAGCTTCTTTGTCCTTGCGCGGATGAGCCAATCGTCCAGGTAGGGGTAGACGTGGATCCCCTGCAGGCGTAGCCGCGCCGCCACTGGAGCGAGGCACTTGGTGAAAACCCTGGGTGCTGACTTCAATCCGAACGGGAGGGCCTTCAACTGGTAGTGCCACCCTTGGACCACGAACCTGAGGAACTTCCGGAAAGTATGCATCCTCCAAATCAAACTACGACAGGAAATCGCCCTCCTCCAGCTGTCCCAGTACGTGCTGGAGGGCGACCATCTGGAACTTCTGTGCCTTGTTGTACTTGTTCAGTCGTCGCAGGTCTAGGACGGGTCGCCACCCTCCTGTCTTCTTTTTCACGAGGAAGTACCTTGAGTATACTCCGGAGCCCTGGAGCCTCTTTGGGACGAGCTCGATGGCACCTTTCTTGAGCATCGTCCTTACCTCCAACAGTAGTTGAGGGACGTGGTTTTCTTTCCTGGCCACGGGAGGAATGCGGGGGCACTTTTTTAGAAATTCAAGGGCGTGCCCCTGGGCCAGGGCGTCCAGCACCCAACGGTCAGTGGAGATGGACTCCCACACGCTGACGAAGTTCGCCAGCCGGCCTCCCACCGGGGTGCTTCGGTGGGGGCCCGTTGCCACGGTCGGTTCAATCTTGCTTGGAGGACACCTTGCCGCCTTGTCCTCCCTGCCGATGACGGCGGGATCCACCCGACTTGCCTCGTCCTCTATAGACTTCCTGCGACGAGGAGTGGGCCGCTTGGCGGTACGTAGAGGAGCCACCACCGAATCCTTTGGAGGCACCCTGCTTGCCTCCAGAGCTCCGAAAGGACGGCCTTCGTTGCTGGAGAACTCCTAGGGCCTTAGCTGTCTCCGTGTCAGCCTTGATGGCTTGGAGGGACTCATCCACTGTTTTCCCAAACAGGGTGTACCCGTCGAACGGCATGTCCAAAACCTTGGCTTGTACGTCCTGGCAGAAATCCGTCGCCTTGAGCCACCCTCGTCGTCTGAGGCAAACGCCCTTGCCTAGCTGGTGGAAACCAGTGTCGGCCATGTCCGTTGCCACCGTTACGGCGTGGTCCGACGCCACTTCACCTTCCTGCAAGATCGCCAGGGCCTCAGCCCTCTTGTTGTCCGGTAGGAAGTCCAACAGGGGGGGCGATCTTGTACCATAACTCCCTGTTGAAGCGGGCCACGATCGCGAGGGCGTTGGCCGCCTTAATCGTTGTTGCCGCCGACGAGATAACTCGTCGTCCCATTGCATCCAGCTTCTTTCCTTCCGGCGGGGAAGTTGACGTTGAGGCCGATGCGCGCCACCCCCCCGCTTTCTTCTTGGCCGCCGCTGAGACGACAGAGTCAGGGGTCGGTTGCGCCCTAAGGCACAAAGGGGCCGCGTCGGGGACCCAGTACTACTTGTACCGATCCCTCTTGGCAGGCGTCGTAGACGGGTTCTTGAGAAGGGTGAGACCCTCGTCCCAGATGTCATCCAACAGAGGCATGGCGAGGACTGTCTTCCTCTTGGCCTTGCGCGGTTGGTAAAGGAAACCTTCCTTCTCTTCGGGACAGAGCTGAAAAAGCTCAGATGCCCTGGCTATCATAGCGTGGAAAGACCCAATCTCGTCGGGTGGGGAGGCCCGGGCTGGAGGCGATGGGAGCTCCGTCCCGTCATCATCCGTACCCGTCGTGGCTGTGTCCGTTCCCGTGTCATCCCCAGGTACGAGGGACGTGGGCAGAGGCTGAGCAGGCCACGAGGGCTGAAAATGCGGGGCTGGATGGGTCCGTCTTCTCTTGTTTGGGGGACTTCGCGACAGGCCTGGCTCTGGCTCCTCCGTCGGGCCTGGTTCCAGCTCCTCCGTCGGTGGTAGGGGCAATCTCGTCCTCATCTCCGAACATAAGGAATGTATTGCCAATGAAATGGCCGCCGAGTTGTCCTGTGGCTCCGGAAGCGACGGTTGACTAGGAACCTCGCCGGTGCCGCCGTCGCTCTCGTCGTCGGGATCCCTCCCGTGGGACCGGGGCCTCTTCAACACCCTCGTCGAGGCCCTCCAAGACTTCAACCAGTTCCTCCTCGGAGGCTGTGTCCGTGTCCACAATGGCCACCGGCCCCCCCCCCTCTTTTTCCGCCGGGGTCTTCATTGGGGTTTTCTCGATGGGACTGAAAGAGGCTTCCCTCCGCAGTGGCAGAGAAACTCTGGGCCCTGAGTTCGCCTCCCCAGGCTGTGTCAGGGTTGCCGCAACTTCCTCGATAGAGGCCTTAGCCGGGTGAATCAAGGCCTTCATCACCTTCTGCGGGCATGTGGCCTTCACCTTGGGGGGAAGGGGGGGGCCACCGCCTCAGCTGGATCCTTCAAGACCGACCGGGGCCTCTTCAGAAGCTTCACCGGGTTCTCGACTTTCCTCTTCCCCGAGCCAGAGCGTTGGCTCGTGGTTGATGGTGCTGGAGAGGATGCGCCCTGCCTGGCAGCCGAGGAACCCGACCGTTCGGCACTCCCAGTGCCCGCAGACTCGCGGTGCTTTGCCTTCTGTTGGGCCCCCGTCGCCGGGGCGCCCTCACAGGACTTAGAAGACCGCTCAGACTTCTTCTCACCTGACGGGCTCTTTCCTTCCAGCCAGTTGGCGAGACGAAGATGTCGATCCTTGATGGTCCGTTCCGACATGTTCCCGCAAAACGCACAGTCCTTCTCCACATGCGTTTTGTCCTCATGAAGGCAGTAGAGGCACTTTCAATGCTCGTCCTCTTTGAACACATTCTGCAGCTGGCATCCAGGGCAAACCCTGAACAACTTTCCGGGCGTCGAGCTTCCTTTCTCCTGGGCCATGTCCGGGGTAGGCCACAGAAACTTCTGGACTCCTCCAAGAAGCGTAACTCGACGAAAACTTCACCCTTGAGGGGCATCAATCAGAAAAATCCAAAACGGGTTCCCGTTGATCGAATGTAGACACAGTGGAGCTTGAGGCTCTATTTGATCATAAAATGAGAACATCTCTATGAAAAAGCAGCAAAAAGCTTGAGAGCTAAACACGAGGACTCCCAACACTTGAGCGTGCAGTAAAATTCTGAGGATGGCTGCCAGGGGAGGGGCTTAGGGAGAGGGCAGTCATTGGCTGGGGGCAGTATGACCCAGAGATCAGTGATTGGTTACTACTAAGAAAGACAGTACAGAAATGAAACTGATACTGATTTTTTTCTTTACTGGGGAATATTCATGAGCATGTGAATCCATGCCAGACCCCATGCTGGAGAAGGAGAGGAATGTCTGAACTCAGCCGAGGATAATTTTGAAGGACTAGAAGTTAACAGCCCTCCTTCAAGGATCCCGATTGCAGTCCTCACATTCTGAACAATGATGCTCTGATCCCAGGGACCACAAACAGATCCTGCGAGGATCCGTTAAGAGACATCTTCTTTTCACAATCTCAACATTTTTTAAAGCCGGATCATGGCGTTGAGGGTTCGAATGAAGATGCCATCGCTAGAAACTTTAGATTTTCGATGAATTTTGAAGATTTTTCAAAGAATGGAACCGAGCATTGCGCCTCCAGAGGCTCACGAAGCGCGGAAAAACGGAACTAAGCAACGGACGCTGCGCAAGACTATACCTATGGTGGTGTCGATACACCGACGCACAGCGCCCTCTACTGTCGAAATTCTTTTCTGAGGCCAGCAAGCTGGAAGTGGATTTATCAAAGATGAGGAATATGTCAGAGGACACAATCCCTTTGAAAGGACCACATTCAACACCCAAAGAGTACATACATCTTTCTATGACCGTTCAGCAAATCCTCATTTACTAGTGTGGCAAAAAGAAACTAGAGGGTGACATTTGGCATACAGTAAGGACAGTCAAATGCACTTTTAGAGACAAGACACCAGATTTTCTAGACCAGCAACCCAGAACATGTGGCTCTCCAGATGTATTAGACTACAAATTACATGATCGCATACCACTAATTATGCTGTCTAGAAGTGATGGGAGCTGTAGTCTGAAAAATTGGGAGAGCCAAAGATGTAGACCCACATTAAAGAGAAAGAAGTACCGGCTCAGCTGGCCAGGTGACAGGATCATGGCCCTCATGGTATCACCACAGGAAGATGCACTTCAACTTGAAAGCACGGGAAGTTCTCGCAGTCTCTTCTTGCATCTCTCAAATGCCCATATCGAACGAACTCAGGATCTATGCAATCAGGTTCAGTGTTGAAAGGTTATGATGCAAGAGCTTGCCATTCAGGTCTAGACTCCACGCCACCTCTTGTGAAGTTGGATGAGTGGGACGGGAGACCACTATACCTTGCCAGGCTGGTGTGATCAAGATCATGGTTACTGCTTGGGCTTTTTTGTCTGAGGATTAACTGGAGAATCAGGGAGTTGAAGAAAAAGAGTAAATGCTCAGTCTATCAAGAGGGCATGACACAGCGAAGCGGTCATGATCTCTGCTTCCAAAAGGTCAGGGTTTTCCCAACTCCCTTGGAAGCAGATCCATAACCCAGGTTCCGAGTGCCAACCTGTCCCAATTGGGACCTTTTGGACCCAGTCCTGGCGCCAGTGGCACCAGGCTCATAAATATGCCCAGTCCCAGCGCTGGAAGCGCCGGGCTCATAATGCTTGGGTGGACTTACCTGCAGCAGACCATGCTGCTTACTTGCCTGCCAGTTGAGCCTCTGATCCTCTTCTGTTTGGAACTACTTTTCCTGTTGGGTGGGGCAGGAGCCACTCCCTAGATTCAGAACCCTGGAACTCTTCTGGAAAGCAGGAACTCTTTTCTTACTAGGCGTGGCTGTGGAAGGAGACACCTAAGCACTAAAGGAGGCTATTTAAACCACACCCGATGGATGAATCTTGCTTTGCGTTATTCTGCATCCTCTGCAGCAGAACGCTCATCGTGTCTTCTGCATCTGATCCTGGGCCTAAGGAAAAAGGCTTTCCATCCTGAATCCAGTCTTCAGCAACACCTATAAAGACAAGAAAGAACAGGTTAGCATTACGGTCTTCAGTGACAGCTCTTCACTTACCTGGTCCATCGGCTGTCACCAACGCCTCGCGGTGCATTCCGGCATCTGAAGGACAAAGGCTTACCTACTCTTCGTGCGCTCCGGAGGTCTTCACTCTGCATTCCGGCATCTGAAAGACAAAAGTTTACCAACTCTTCGCACGCTCCGGAGGCCTTCGGCGCTGCATCCCGCATCTGAAAGACAAAACAAGGTGCGTTTAAAGACATTGGGGAACTTTAATACTCACGTGCCATTACTCCTTTCCACATCTAACCCAGTGGGTATTCCGGCACCCGCTCCGAACTTGTACCTGCAAAATAAAAAGACAGTTAGAGCGCATCGTGAAGCAGGCAACAAGCGCTTACTTACGTGCTTCCAGGCGCTTCTATTCATCACACGGGCTCCATCTTCAACTCACTTCAGCCCGTCATCCGCCATCGCCGGAACCCTGCAAAACAACAAACATCATTACTAAAGACTTTAAAGACATTAGAGTTACTCGAAACTTACCGTTCGTGCAGAAAACGACGGACAGCAGTCCTCTGAAGTCAAGAGGCCTGCTCCCCTTATCCAGTGAAGAAACTGGTTACAGCACCCTGCCCCGAGGCAGATGGAGAGCACGGCGTTCACTTACCTAAGGTGAGAGCGTTAACCTTCGGGGTTCTACAGGAGAAGAGAAAGGGAAGAAGAGAGAGACATTCAATAACCCAGTTCCTTAATCCCATATTTTCTATCTGCAGACATCTCACCCTTCAAGTCAGACATACAGTGCACAGAGGTCCAGCCCAAAGAGCCAGCCGTGTGTTGCACATCACCTTTGAAGATACGGTATACGCCCAGTCAAGACCAGCGCCTCTACGGGAATCAGGTGAGCGTTACAGAAGCTGTCTACTGATACTGGGTGGTCTTAACATAGATCCCTTGTAGCAGCCGAAAACGCTATTTTAGGAGAACTTGAGCAATGGAAAATATATTTTAGAACCTTGTTGTTACAAGCCACCAGAGTGTTTTGACTCTCAGGATGAGCATGGTGGTGATCTTTAGGTTCATGGCTAAAAGCAAATGCCATCATTTATGTTTACCACAAGTCGCCACAACCTGGTACCTTCCTGCTTGTTCAGATAGTACATTGTCAGCACTTTGTTCATTTGAACGAACAGGGAATACAATGAAAGAAATGCTTTTACAGCCAGGTGACCCACCCTCAGCTCTTCTGAGGACCATATGGCCGGTGTGTTGAGATTGTCCCCAAATGGGAGCGCCATCCCTCCAGGGAAGTCAGTTGGATTTTGTTGTAGAATTGAAAGATCCTCTCAGGCTTCAAAATGTGAAATCCCCTCCAGGTAATAGTTGAGTCCTGGCCATTAATACAATGGTGGTGTGTGTGTATATGGAGAAATGAGGAGTGGGTGACCATGCCAGACTAGTAGCTTGATACTTTTGGGAATTGGTCCTCCTGTCATATTCAGCCTCTTGCCCCACCAGGCTGTGTTAGTCAGGGGTAGAGCCTCTTCCTAGTAGTTTTGTGTTTTTTGAGACCGATAGAATCAAGGCATTCCAGCAGGGGTGCCATATTCAATCGCATTGGGAACATGAAAGATACAATATGCCCTCCCTGCAGCTCAAGCTAGAGTGTTGGTTGGGCTGAACACTGCAGATGTCTGCATTTCCTGGAAACTGATGAGTCTCTCCTCTAAAGGAAAGACCTCAGCAGTGTCCAAAATTGATCCCAAGTACTGAATTATTCGTGCAGGGGGCAAAAGCCTTTTGTAGATTCACATGAAGCTGCATGTCTTGAAAGACATTGCATGTCTCTTGGAAATCTAAATGTGCTTTCTGTGGCATCCTTGCTTTAATTACCTTATTGTCACAGTGTATATATACAATTCCACACTGTTTCGCCAATCTGCACCAAATGTTGCACAGTCACCTGTTAGGACCCTCTGGACATTGCTGGCTACATGGCATTTAGCCACCCCACCCCTTTCCCTGCATTTCAGCAAAACTCAAAATGTGTTTGTGGCTTGGGGAAAGAGTTGTTCCTTATACAATTCCACACCATTTCATCAATCGCACAATTACCTGTACCTATAAGGGAATGAAAACCCAGGCAATGCTGGGTATATCAGCTAGTTAAAAATGAATCTCAATTGTCCTCAGGTGAGAAGTTACCAATGCCATGCATTTCTGAAAATCTTAAGGGGGCAGATGGCAGTACCTTGTACTGAAAGTCCTGATTATTCACTATTCCTCAAGAACATTTGGTGTAGTTTCGAGATCGGGATGTGAAAATATGCATCTGGGAGGTCCAAGAAGCAGCGCCAGTGTACTAGGAATATCTGATGCAAAGCTAGCACCCCGAATTTCTCCTTCACCCATTTGTTTGCTACTTGGAAAGAACAGTCTGAACAAGTACCTCAAGTCGATGCCTCTTCTTCTCTGGAGTTTTGGTCAACTTGCTACTCATTTTTCTCCAATAATTTCCTGAATCATCCAAAGAGAGGTGTTAAGAGAAGGCTTTCGAGGTTGGGATGCTGGATGGAGAAGGATTTTGTATCCATGCTTGACAATTTTCAACACACATTTGCGTTGGCTGAGGTTTTCCCAGGTGACAGGGTTGCAACGGTCCTTGCTGCAGGAGCAGATGTGTGTGTGCGCAAGGTCTCTTCCTCGTGGATTATTTTTATCAATGATCTGTATAACTGTTGGTACTGCGATTAATGGCTACAGTGGGAGGGTGGACCATCTGCTTATAGCCTGACTTCTGATGACACTGAAGTGTTCTTGCATATCCCTTATGCTTAGGGGCAAGACCCACTGCCTTGAGGGTGTATGCCTCGGTCTCCATGCAGGTTAGTCTCCATGACATCCAAGAGGGGCATTACCTTTAAAGGGAAATTCTAGAATCTTATGCCGATTTAATCTTCAACCCTGTTAGCCTAGCACATTATGTTCTCATTCTATTAAGCCTATGTAAGTACCGCATGGGAGCTAATTCCGAGACAGCCTTGGAAGCAATAAGCTTGTCCGATAGATGCCACTCTGCGATTACAAAGAAATAGTTCGCCAACTTCTGGTAGGTAGACAGAGTAACCAGACATCAAGGTCAATCTCCCCCAACGTAGCAGAAGAGCGGGCTGCTCTCAGAGTATTACATAGTTTAGCGGGTATTTACACTTTTCTGCTATCAGTCTGCTGTGCCCGATTATCTGGACTCACGCCTCTGTATACACCAGTCCACGGTAGCTGCCTGGATCCCAGTTTGTTGTACAACTACTGGCATAGTCATACCCCTCCTCTTACAGTATTTTCTTGTTCTCCTTTTCTTCCTTATCTCTCTATGCCATTTTCTCATCCATGTCCATGCTAACAGTTCTTCTCATAATCTCATTAATCTTCTCTATCATTCTTTGACTGATCTCCGTCATAATGTGGCTTTATGAAATTTGAATTCCCTTAGTAATAAAGCTCACGGTTAGTGATCTTTTCTCCAGTTTTCATTGTCATTTCCTTTGTTTTTCAGAAACTTGGCTGACTGTTTAATACTGCAATACCTGCTTCACTTTCTTCAGCTCAGTCATTTTCTCCCATACACCCCCCCCCCACCCACCATTCTGGACGTGGCGGTGGGGTTGGTATTCTGTCCTGTATCTCACCTTTCTCTCGTTCTCAGCCTGATCGTCTTTGTTTCTCTTCCTTGAATATCATTATTGCTATTTCTCTTGCCCTTCTCTTCATTTTGTTGTTATCTATAGCCCTCCTGGTCCATTATCTTTTTGTGATGACGATAGCCTTTATGCATTCTTCTGCCATCTTCAGGCCCTCCATTTCTTTGGGTGACTTTAATCTTCATCTTTCTTCCAACCTTGCTTCCGTTGTGTTTTTGTCCTTCTACAAATTCCAACACCTTCTCATATCAGGCTCTTCCGTTGATCTATTTTTTTTCTCCTACCTCAGTCACGCCTCTCCCCTTCTGATAATTTTCAATTTTTTCCTTTTCCACCTCCTTTCTTTCTCAATCTTCAACCATTTTTCACTGCTGTGATCTTAGTATTTCCTTTCCCTCGGCAGTTAACTCCACTATACCCATTTCAAATGTGTATTCTAAACTTAATAAGGGGAAAATCATAGCTGAGCTAGAACTCCGTAAATTTGCTGTAACTAGTAAAATCTCTTCTGCAGCTCTCCCTAGAACAATGATCACCAAATTCGAACAAGTGACTGATACTACAAAATCTACAACAGCAAAACGAAAGTATAGGTCAAATAGCAAAATATGGAATTTACTACATAAAAAAAAATAACGTGTTTGACACTGAAATACGTGTTGCTAAAAAAAGCTCAGTGTTTCAAAATAAAAAATTCATATGTGGCAACTTCCATACGAATAGCCAAACAGCAATATAAATCATGGCTTCGATACCATCGCAAAAGAAAAAGTGAAGCTATCTGGCGGAACTTGGCTGCTCCGTCCAAAAACAAAAAAAGTTAAGGAATGTGGGCTACAATAAATAATACTAAAAAGAAAACTTTACCCATCAAGTGTTGCAGAGTGTGATTGGGTATACCACGTTTAAAAAAAGCATTGGGCACTACAGTGAATGATCTAAGCAGTCCTAGTGTGCCAATGGTATGGAATTGTACCTATACATTAGAGAATCTAACCAAGCTTATTAAAAACCTTCCTAATCAGCAAACAGTAGGCCCGGATGACACTTGCAACACACTGTTGCGATTATCTATGGAAAAATGGGCATGTGTGAAAGATTTTATTCCATTGGATCAGAGTTAATGGCCATATTCCCAACTCATGGCGAAGAGGTATAATTTTGCCAATTTATAAAAAAAAGGCGAGCAGAAAGATCTGGCTAAATATACGATGGTGGCGATGCTAGACATCCCTTCGAATCTTTGCCAAAATCTTATTAATAGAACTAAATCAGTGGATCTCACTACATCATATTTTACCAGCTTATCAGTCAGGTTTTCGACTAGGATCATAGACATCTATAGCAATCTTGGTAGCTGCCACAGTTTTCCTGGAAATGACATGGGCTGCCAGTTTATGTTGCCTACGTACACTTTACGGCAGCCTTCGATACAATAGTGCAAAGTAAGTTATGGGCCAAATTGAAAGCTTGGGGTATCCAACCTGGCCTACTTCATATGATCCAATTATTGTACAATGACACATTTGTGAGAGTCAGTTAGTATGCAGAAGGGAAATTGACAGAATACAGATCTACCCTGCACAGAGTCAAACAAGGCTGTATATTGACAGCAATACTTTTCAACCTTTATCTTGCTGACTTCCTGCGAGATGATAGTCTATTACAAATAACATCAAGATTGGAACATCTAGGCTGGGTTGGTTGGGTTATGCCGACGATTTGCTCCTTTTAGATTATACACCCAAAAGACTCCAAGCAAAACTTGATGCACTTGAAAGTTTTGCTTATATGAATCATCTTATTAACATAGGAACACCAGTAAACCTCGGAGGGATAAGTGGTTCATAAACAAGCAACTGAGAGTCTGTAGCTAAATACAAGTATTTGGGAGTTATCAGACAGCAAGCTTAGTTGGAAACCTCATTTGCAGGAAACCAAGAGAAAATGTATGGTAGCCACCATGGCTTTGAACAATTTTATAGGCTGTCAGGGTAATTTTTCGATAAGCACCATTCTAATGTTATAGTCTGCAAAGATAGTGTCATGTTTACCATACGGGGCAGAAATCTGGGGAAGTGATTTGTCTAGCGAATTAGAGAAATATGAAGAAAACATTGAGGATTTTATTACGGTTGCCCACATTTCTGCCCAGAGAATATATCCTATTAGAATGCAAGTTAAATAGTGCAAGCAGAAGAACAAGTTACTCTCTTACCTGGTAACGTTCTTTCGATGGGATGGTCCGACGACGTATTCCATATCTTTGACAGCAATCACCACAGCTGTGCTGCTTGGGAACATTTTCAGCGTCTGCGTCCTACGTCGATGCGCCGTCCCCAAGGACCTCCTCCGACGGCCGGCGTCACTCGATGTGATAAGTAGGACGCACGACGCCCGTAGCCTCAGTTGTAGTTTTTTCCCCCCAGAACGTGTGCCACCAGTCTTCTGCCAGTCAGACACACAAAGCCTTGCGGAAACGTAAGCTGCAATCGCATAAGAAATTCTGCAGTGGGGAAGGTAGGGAGCGAGCGAGCGATATGGAACACGTCGTCGGACCATCTCATCGAAAGAACGTTACCAGGTAAGAGAGTAACTTGTTCTTCGAGGGGATTGGTTCTTCCGACGTATTCCATATCTTTGACAGACTCCCAAAGCAAGGAGGTGGGAAAAGAATTTAGAACACAAATTTAGCATGCCCAATCAAATTGCGGAATAAAGGACTGCCTTGTCAAAGGCCAGATCCTGTCCTCTGATGGAATCGAGGGAGTAGTGATGTACAAAGGTATGTACAGAAGCCCAGGTGGCTGCATCACAGATGTTACGAATAGGAACACCCCTCTGTAGGGTAGTAGATGCAGCCATACCCCTGGTAGAATGGGCCCACAAGCCAGCCAGTGGGTCCTTACCGGAGATAGCCAAAATAATCCAACGAGACAGTCTGTTTCGTCACAGCTTGTCCCAAAAGCTTTCCAGCGTAACCAATGAAGAGTTGATCGTCGACTCTGACCCGGGACATGGATGAAATATAAAAGCTCAACGCTCTCCTAGGATCAAGCCTATGGAGCCTCTCTTCTTCCTTACAAGGATGCGGAGGATAGAATGCCGGAAGAACAACCTTCTGGCCCAAATGAAATTCCGAAACCACCTTCGGAAGAAAGGAAGGACAAACTCGAAGGACAACCCTGTCCTTATGAAACAGAGTGAAGGGTGGCTTAACTGAAAGTGCCTGTAACTCAATCACTCTGCGAGCGGAAGTAACTGCAACCAAAAACACAGTTTTAAGAGTCAACAGTCTCAAAGGGCAAGAATGCAAAGGCTCAAACGGAGCACCCATAAGAAACTTAAGAACAAGGGTCAAATCCCAACCGGGCACCAGAAAAGGTGATGGAGGGAACACATTAGTGAGCCCTTTCAAAAACTGAGAAATTAAAGGAATCTTAAAATAGGAACATTCTTCAGACGAGCGCTTAAATATGGACAGCGCCGCCAGGTAACCTTTAATGGTACCCACTTGCAAGCCCCTGTGGGCCAAAGAAAGCAAAAAAAGACAGAACCATGGGAATGTCACATTCAAAAGGATCCACATTCTTAACTCTGCACCAGTCGCAGAATTTGCGCCAACGGCAACGGTACAGAGACTTTGTTGCAGGCCGTCTGGCCGAGAGTAACAACTCCAACACGTCTTCAGGGAGGTCCCAATCCTTATACCTCAACCTTTCAGAAGCCAAGCGTGAAGGTTGAGGGGTCTGACCTCTGGATGGAGAACCTGACCCCCCCCACCCCCCGCTCGAGCAGATTGTCTCGGTAGGGAAGACGACGTGGAGGGCAGATGGACAAATCGAGAAGGTGCGGGTACCACATCATCCGGGCCCACGCCGGAGCAATGAGGATCATCCAGGAACCGAACCTCCGTAACCTCAGCAGTACTTGTGGGATGACCGGGACTGGAGGAAACGCATACAGCAGTGGGAATGACCACTCCACCACAAACGCGTCTCCTAAGGCTCCTTTTGGAGGAAATTCCCGCAAGCAGAACCTTTCACACTTCCGGTTGACACTGGAGGCGAAGAGATCCACTTAAGGGGTCCCCCAAAGGGCAAAGATCTCCAGGAGAATCTCCTGAGCCAGCTCCCACTCGTGAGAGATCGTGCTCTGCCTGCTCAGAGCGTCCGGCGTCTCGTCGTCTCCAGCCAGATGAACAGCAGAGATCGAAACTTCCTGCTGGATGTCCCAGAACTCGAGCTGCATCGCCTCCCTGCATAGAGGAAGTGACCCCCCCCCCCCCCCTTTTTGTTGAGGTAGTGCATGGCCACCGTGTTGTCCGTCAGGATCAGGACACTCTTTCCTCGCACAGTCGGCAGAAAAGCCTTCAGGGCTAGCCTGACGGCCCTCAGCTCCAACAGATTGATATGGAGTCTGGACTCCGATGGAGACCAACGACCGCTGACTCAACTCGTTGGCATGAGCTCCCCATCCCGTGAGGGATGCGTCCGTCATGATCGTCACCTCCGGCCAGGGAAGCCAAAACGGAGCCCCCTTCATCAGATGGCCTTTGCTGGCCCACCACAGAAGGTCCTGGGCGACCGAGTGCAGCACCTGAACAGAGTCCGACATCCTGCCGGAAGATTGAGACCACTGCATCTTGAGTGCCCACTGCAAAGGTCTCATCCGCAGACAAGCCTCTGGCACCAGAAGAATGCAGGATGCCATGAGGCCGAGCAACCTCAAGAACTCGAACGCCGGGAGCGTCTGGGCAAGTTGAAACTTGTGCACCATCTGCTGAATGTGAAGAGCCCTCACCTGGGGATGGGAAAACAGCTCAAGTGGTGTGTCGAGCACTGCTCCGATGTACTGGAACCGCTGTGTTGGCGTCAAATGGGACTTCTTTAAATTGAGGGAGAAGCCCAGCTTGTGAAGGGAGTGGCAGGTGACTGAGATGATCCAGGACTTGCTCGGGAGAGCCCCCCCCCCTGATCAACCAATTATCCAGGTAGGGGTAAACGTGAATCGCCCCTTTCCAGAGATGCGCTGCCACCACCACCATGCGCTTGATGAAAACTCGTGAGGCGGAGGTCAATCCGAACGGCGGGACCCGAAACTGAAAGTGCGAGTCGCCAACCACGAACCTCAGGTACTTCTTGTGCTTGGGATGGATCGGCACATTGAAGTAAGCATCCTTGAGGTCGAGAGACACCAACCAGTCCTGAAGTTGAAGGGCCTGGAGGACTTGAGAGAGAGTAACCATCTTGAACTTGTCCTTCCGGAGGAGTTTGTTCAAACCGTGCAAGTCCATGATGGGTCTCCATTCCCAGTCTTTCTTCGAAATAAAAAAATAAGGGGAATACCATCCCTTGTTCCTCTGCGCTACAGGCACCAGTTCTATGGTGCCTTTCTCCAGCAGGGCTTGAATTTCCTGCGCAAGGAGCGGATCCGGACTCTTCAAAGAGAGGTTCCCAGGTGGATTGTCGTGAGGCCTCTGCCGAAAGGGAAGACAGTAGCAGTGGGTTATGATCTTCAGAACCCACACATCTGAAGTAATGGCACGCCACTCTACAAGATGCTGCGCCAGCCTTCCCCCCAACTGGGGAACCATGGGACATGGCCTCATGACTGAGTGGTAGCGGCTGAGCGTTTCCTGAGGGCAGAGGCAACTGCCCGAGCGGCTTTGGCACCTCGAGTACCCTGTTTTCCACCTCTGGTACTCCTACGGTGGCCTCTTTGACTGACAGCTCCTTTCGCTTTATTCAATGATTAGTAATAACGAAAGGAACCTCCCCTCCATTGTTGTCCCCTAGGACGAAAAGGCAGAGGTTGTCGAACTGCAGCGCCCATTGACTTTGCTGCAGCGTTGGAGGTCTGCAACCTCTCAAGGCTCTCGTCAGCCTTGCTGCCAAAAAGATGTTCACCGTCAAAGGGCATGATGAGGAGCCGGGACTGTACATCAGGAGCGAACCCCAACTTCCACAACCACGCAAACCTGCGTATTACGATGCTCGCCGCCATGGACCGGCTGACACAATCTGCCATGTCCAAACCCGACTGAACGGCCTCACACATGGCATCCTTGCCATCCTGGACCATAGCAAGGAAACCATCCTGTTCGTCCCCTTCGGGAATATGTTCAGCCGCTAATGCAACAGTTCCACAGAGTGCGTGTGAAACGAGACAAGGCACATACAGAGTTGGCCATCTGAAGCGGCATACCCCCTGAAGAAAACACTTTCTTCGCTCAGCCATCAAAACATTTGTCGTCCCTATCCAGAGCGATGGTAGGATACGACGCCTGCTTTGCCGGGGCCGTAGCCGCCTGCACCACCAAACTCTCCGGAGTTGGGTGCCTGGACAAGTAGCAGGGGTTGCTACTGGCTGGACGGTATTTTCGCGACAAAGACTTGCCCACTGCCAGGAGACTCTCCGGAGCAGTCCAAGCCGCTGCCACCCTTCTCTGCAGAGCCATATGAAACGGCAGTACTGGGTCAGTGGGGGAGGGGGGGGGAACCAAGATCGAGGATGTCCATAAGATCATCCTGAACAAACTCCCCTGGGGGAGCCGACCATCCCAAGTACTCGGTGACCCGAAACATAAGGCGCCGGTACGAAGAATCGGCATGAGTGCCAGGCTGAGGCCTACAAAACTCCACCTCCGGAGAGGTGTCCAGTCCACTGGCATCATGCAATGACTGCCTCAGGTCTTCAAATTGCCTATGGCCTGAGAGAAGCTCATCTGGCACCGTATCCGGAACCAAGCCCTCATCAACCTCTGAAATGTACTCCAGGCGGTGAGAGGAAGGCATCTGGGGACCAAAGCTATGCCTGAACTTAGCCAGAGCCTTTCTAGGGGCTTCCCGTATGCCACGGGGCCCCTCCGACACCACCGCCTTGAAAGGCGTCAAGGGTGCCGGGAGAATCAGCGTTGACGTCAGCCGCAGCGCCGCCAGCATCGATGGTGTCGACACAGGCCTCTAAGCCAGAGCTCCGAGCGTGTCCTTCGACGACCTAAGCGTCGACGACCCCCTCGGAGGCGGAGCCTCGAGAGAGGCTGTCGACGAACTCAGCGCCACAGGCGTCGCCGTCTTCCTCGAAGACTGCACAGGATAACGCGGTCTCAAGCGTGTCGAGGACCAGGACCTGGAATGCGTCGAGGACCAGGACCTGGAACGGGCATGGCGAGAACGGTTACCCTTGTCCGAGCGGGACCTCTCCCGCGAACCGTGCCAACCACCCGAGCCCGAAGGCGTGCGAGGTCTCTTGACCGACCACGACCGACCCCACTCGGAGGCGTGGACGGACCGGTGCCCTGCGATTCAAAAATCACTAACATCTTCCCAAAGGAAGCGCATTCCTCCGGAGTCGTTTGCATGGTGGGATAAGCGACCCGTCGACATGCGGAGTCCTCGGAAGAGGACGGGGAAGGTGACCGATGCCAGGGCTTCCAGGAATGCCTCGAAGAGGCAGAGGAGTGGCGAGACCGACTCCTGGAAGGAGACCCACTGGACCTCCGACGATGACGCGGAGAGTCGCCTCTCGATTCATCTGTCGAAAGCCCTGCAGACCACGACTTCCGGGGCTTATACACCCTACCTACCGACAACTTCTTCTTACGCTCCTGCAAGGCCTTGGCCGTGAGCGACTGGCAGTCGACACAGTCGTCCGAGTCGTGGGCCTCCCCGAGGCACCAGAGGCAGGCGTCGTGCTAGTCCGTTACCGACATCTTGGACCCACAGTCCCCGCCTTTTTTGAAGCCCGGACGCGGGGTTGAAGACTAGGTCGACATCGTAACGAACAGGCTTTTTCACAAAACCGAACAGGTTCAAAGAACCGAGAGGATTACAACAGAAACTCCACGTACCGAGATTCACGAAGCGAACACGTTCGCGGAAAAAACTGAACTGAGGCTATGGGCGTCGTGCATTCTACTTATCACATTGGGTGACGTCGCCCGTCAGAGGAGGACCTCGGGGACAGCACATCGACATAGGACGCAGAAAATTTTCCGAAGCAGCACAGCTGTGCCGATTACTGTCAAAGATATGGAATACGTCGGAGGACCCAATCCCCTCGAATAGTACAATACATGATGGCTCTCTCATACGCAAAAATGGCAAGACTAAACAATGGTACATTTATTGTAGAATAGTTAGCACAAGTTAAATTAACAAGATTTAACAACTATTCATAGATGGTGTGTAAGCTACCTTAGATGGACAGGATTGAACATGTGTGTATATGTAAAGCCTTATTGGCTGTGTGCATATTATTAATAAATAAAAATGTACCTACTGTGTCTGCAGACCCGGTCTCTTCTATCCCGTCAGACACTATCGGATTCATAGGATCTTCTTTCTCCTCCAGTTTCATTCACTGCATGCAACAGGCCTTCCCAACCTTGGATGTCTTTCTCTTCAGATTGCCCACCGTTCTCTCGGTCAGGCTGAATGGCGGTAGCACAAATCTGGCTCAGCAGCCGACTTGTCTTCCTTATCTATACTTCAGTCTACCTACGATTCTTTTCTTGGCTGCCAAACAGCAGTATTCTTAGACTGTCTGCTTCACTCGTTTCGCATCCTTGCCGTCTCCTTCAAAATCTTAATCATATTCTTTCTCCGTCCTCCTGTGATCCTTCATCTTTTTCTCCCCTTTCTGCATCGGATTTTGCAAACTACTTAACTTCAAATATGTCTCCACTTCATTCCACTTTTTTTTTGATTAACCGTTTCCTCTTCACCTTTGATTCCTCCCTTCCTTTCCGTTGACATTCCAACCACTTGTGGATGCGGATATTTCTTTAGCACTGGCTAGGGCTCATCCCCACTTCTTCACCCGATGACGCTCTTCCACCTGCCCGACTTCTCCCAGTCTACTAATCATTCTTACCTACTCTGCTCTTAATATCTTCCTCTCTACTGGTATTGTTCCATCTTGTGTCAAGCATACATTCATACTTCCCATCTTTAAAAAAACCTACCTTTAACTCTTCTTTGCCTTCCAATGTTCATCCTACATCTCTTCTTCCCTTTCAGCTATTAAGAGAGTCTTGTTCATCTTCAGGTGTCCCCTTATTAATACATGCTCTTTATTACCTCCTTTTCAGTTTGGATTCAGGCCCAATCACGCTGCAGAAACTGCACTCTTCCGTGTCGCATTCTCTTTTCTGCCTAATCGTTACTCTAAACACTTATCCCTTCTTGGCCGCTTTTGATACTGTCAAAACCACACTATTTTCATGTCTTCTCTTTCTAACCTGGATTTTCAGGGTTCAGTGCTAAATTGATTTCATTCCTATCGTGAATGACACACTTTTTCTGTCTCTTGGGCTGGTCACTTTTCTTTGACCTTTCTGCTTTTACATGTTCCCCAAGGTTCAGTACTTTTCCCCTCTTCTCTTTTTAGCCCCTCCCACCAGGTTCTATTTCTTCTTTCCGCTTTTCTCACCATCTGTATGCGGATGACTCACAAATCTTCACCTTTTACTGATTCTATTGACTCTTCACCTGTCTTCTTGCAATCCAATCTTGGATGTCATCTCACAATCTACATCTTTACCAGTCTAAAACCAAGGTTGTTTTTTCCTGCTTCAACTATTCCTTAACCTCGCCCCCTCCTCTCTATTTCTTCCTCTGCTCGCAACCTTAACATTATTCAGGACTCTTCATTATCTTTTTCTAACCATATTGCCATTATTTCTCGCTCCAGCCATTAACTTCTTTTTAATATTAAAAAACATGTTGGTTTCTCACTTTCTCTGCTGCTCTTACATAGAGTTCTTGCTTGCTCTACTGTTCTCTTCTTAGTCTTCCCTTACCTTTCCCCTCTTCGTACCATCAGTCTTCTGTTCCGGTGAACAAGAGAATAAAGAACCTGGAGTCTATTACTTCTGCTTTACTTTCTTTGCAATGGCTCTCGTTTGAAAATCGTTTACGCTTTAATTTCCTCTGTGTCATTTTTAAGTGCATCTATGGCCCTGCTGCTCCTCATCTTATTTATTTCTATTCCCCTACTCGTTCACGTCATTCAGAAACTTTCTTCCTTCTGTCCGTCGTCCGCCTTGCACTTCTTCACATTGCCATTCTTTTGCTCTTCTGGTCCTAAAAAACTGGAACTATTCCATGCTTCCTGCGTTCCATATCCTTTTTTTCAAGACTTGTCTATTTACCCAGTCAACAGTAGTTTAACTATTGATTCATGTATTGTACTGCTGGTTTTTGTTCAGCACTTTGGCAGCGGGCACTATAAATAAATCTAATACAAATAATAAAAAATATAAATACATGAGAGCATTGAGCTTCCTACTTTCCTCTATCAGTGGTGCAGACTTTGAGCACAATGATGAATCCAAAGGGTAGAGGTTACACACCGCAGCTACCACTGTAGTGCCAGCTAGACACATTTTTTTCGCGAGGAAGTGTATCTGATCTCCATTTCTCCTCATCTCTCTATATGTGACACAGATGAAGGCTACAAAAATGTGCCCATTGTTCACTCAAATAAAACCTAGCACTAAAGGACTCATAATTGAAGTCTCAGATCAAGGAACTGAGATGATTGTGGTAAGCTTTACTGAAACTCTTTGCAACTCCTGAGAAGGCAATGGGGGATTTTTTTCTAAACGTGGAGAACCATATCCAGTTCCCAGAAGCACCTCAAGACCTTCCTCTTTGCATCTGCCTTTGCTCCCCTTCGCCCTCGCTGATCTGCTCTCTTGACACTGTAAACCTGGCCACCCTCTGTCTCCTTGGCACCTGCTCACCCTGCCACTCTTCTGCACTGCCTCCAGGCCACCCCTTGCACTGGGGACTGTATCTGTACCCATACAGTCCGGCAGCCCCCCCCTTTCTTTTTTATGCACTTATCAGACTTACCCAGTCTGCTGCCATAAACACAGCACTTGCTGGCTGCAATACCTTTGCTTATTGCTCCATTATCTATTCTATTTTTATATTTATTATTATTTATCCGTCTATCCTCTGCTCCACAATTTCCACGCTCACCCTTTTCACTTCCCATGCACTTGCACGTTCTCAATGTCACTGGGCCTAGTAAGATCACTGTTTTGTTCCCCCCCTGTTCCCCTCCCTTGTCTTGTCATGCTCTGAAACACTTGTGTACGAGCGCGATACAAATAAAATATCATAACCAAGTCACATATGCGTGATATTTTACACTGATACTGCTGGGATACAAGTAGACCAGAGAAGTTTGTCACAGTGATAATGGGCCTAGGAGAGGTTATGCCCCTTGGCCTGTTAAAGTGACATCTGCAGTGAAAAAGACCTCCATCTAGGTCTCTTTAGATTCCCTAACCTTTTCTAGATCCCTAGAGGAGATTTCAGTATCACCGGAGATGCATTTTTCAATGTAGCTCTACAGCCAAAAAGGCTATGGACACCACTTATTGCAATACATTCCAACATTGTTATTTTTAGTAAAGATGGTTCCGCTGTAGACAACTTACAACTGCAAACTGGGTTATCAAGCGCTGCCACAGATCTGGTCTCCTAGAAGCAAGACTACCTTGGGCATGCAGGTGGGTCCACTAAAGGTACTGAAGTGACAAGAACGCTCTGCCAAGCAAGGCCCGTTATGCAATCCATGTGATGTCCTCCCAATCCTTAAGCCGCCTCTGGCATTTACTGACAAATGTGACACAAAGGGGTGAGAATCATGAATCCACACAACCTGGCCATCCATTTTAGAAGTATTCCATAATGGGCACATTTGTCAAAAATTGGCAGCATTCTGAAAGGAGACACCACAACCGAGGAAAAGAAAAAAGTAGTAAAGAAACTGAAGAGATCATTGTTCAGAAGAGAAAAATGAAATGAATGCTCAACTGTCTGATGGCATGCATGGTTGGCAGCTGCATTTCTTTCACCTTAGAACTTTTAAGCATTATGAAAAACAGATGAGAAAACAGGCAGTTTGTCTTGTGTGTTAAAAGCAGTCTAAATGCAGGTTTATGGAGGTTTGTCCAATGAGAAATAAAAAGTACTTTAAAAATCAGATAGTCCACTGTGGTTCCAATATTACAGATAAGAAAACTGATATGCATCTACACAGGTTTTTTTTTTTTTTTTAATGTGCTCAGCGATTCCCAACCATGGGTGTAGCTATTCAACATGAATGACAATCTCACGATGGAGAACCTTGTTTCCCAATTGTTACTACCAAGAGGCCTGTCTCAATGGGTTGTTGTTCCAGTATCTGCAGACATAGAAACTGCATATGTACACAAGATTCTTCTGGTGATTGAGCCACTGTTTATTGATGAAGATTACTATGCCAGAGTCGAGGGCAGAGAAGGAACAAGTTACTTATCTGTAACTGTTGTTCTCCAGCATGGGTCTGGCATGGATTCACATGCTCATGAATATTCCCAGTCGTCAGGCTGGGAATCCTCGGTAAAGAAAAAAATCAGTATCAGTTTCGTTTCTGGTCTGTCTTTCGTAGTAGTAACCAATCACTGATCTCTGCGTCATACTGACCACAGCCAATGACTGCCCTCTACCTAAGCCCTGCCTCTGGCAGCCATCTTCAGATTTGGAAGCACGTGAAGTGGCAGTATGACCAAGTGAAGAGCCGCAGAGGGGTAGGCGGGAGGGTTCGCATGTGAATCCATGCCAGACCCATGCTGGAGAACAACAGTTACAGGTAAGTAACTTGTTCCTTCTCCAGCATGGGGTCTGGCATGGATTCACATGCTCATGAATATAATAAATAGCAGTACACACATGCACAACCACGGGGGGTGGCAAAAGGCTCAACATTAAGCAATAGAAAAAAAACTCAACATTAAGCATCTCTTACCTCCTCACCAGGCTCACCTTAAGCGAACAGGTTGCGCAGCACTGCATGGCCGACCCTGGACTCCTCCCTGGAATCCCGATCGACGCAGTAGAATCTCGTGAAGGTGTGCGTCGACCTCCACGTAGCCGCCCTGCAGATGTCCAGCAGGGGCACACCAGATAAGAACGCCGTAGTAGCAGCGATCGCTCTGGTCGAATGGGCTCTCGGACGGCCTGGCAGCGGTCGGTTAGCCAACCGGTGACAGTGCATGATGCAGCCGGAGAGCCATCTGGAAATAGAAGACTTAGAGAGAGCCTTCCCTTGATTCACAGGCCCAAAGTTCACGAACAGCTGTGATGTCCTCCGGAAACTCTTTGTGCGGTCCACGTAGAACTTCAGCGCTCTAGCCACATCCAGCGAGTGCAAAGTCCTCTCGGCAGGCGATGAAGGAGACGGGAAGAAAACAGGTAACACCAAGGGCTCGTTAAGATGGAAGTCCGACGGCACCTTGGGCATAAAGGAGGGGTGCGTCCTAAGCACCACCCGTGAGGCATGGAAAGTCAAGTACGGTGCTTTGCAGGATAGGGCCTGGATCTCTCCCACTCATCGTGCGGAGGTAATGGCCACCAAGAACGCAGTCTTCCACGACACTAACTTCATCGGTGCGGAGTGCATCGGCTCGAATGGGGGCCCCATGAGCCTAGTCAGCACCACGTTAAGTTCCCACGCCGGGGCCTTCACCGGCGGGAACGACCGGAACAGTCCTTTCATAAACTCTTACCAGTCGATGGGACCACAGGGACGTCCGTCATGTGGTTCTGGTATATCTGGAGATCGCCGCCAGATGAATCTTAATGGAGGCATGGGCTAGCCCAGCCTTTGCCAGCGATAGCAGGTACGGCAGCACTTGAGGGGCCGTAATCCGTAGGGGGTTGATCTTCTGTGCTTGGCACCAGATAGAGAACCTCTTCCACTTATGACCGTAGCATTTGAGAGTCGAGGACGCCTTGGCCTTTGCAAGAACCTCTCTGCAATCGGCCGGTAGATCATAGCCTCCAAACTCTAGCGCTGCAGGAGCCAAGCCTGCAGGTTCAGCGACGCCGGGTCGTGGTGGAAGATGGCGCCTCCTTCTCTGGAGAGAAGGTCCGCGTCCGCTTGATGGGAGGGGACGTTGACAAGTCCAGAAGGTCCGGGAACCAGATCTGCCTCGGCCACGCCGGTGCGACGAGGATCATCCTGCACTGGGACCTCTTGAGCTGGCTGATGAGTCGAAGCGGCAACGGAGGGAACGCATACAGGTATAGGCCGTCCCAGGGGAACTAGAACGCATCGCCCATGCTTCTCGGCTGGGGAAACCTGCTGGCGAACCTCTTGCACTTAGAGTTCGTCGCTGTTGCGAACAGGTCGATTTGGGGTTCGCCCCATCGTCGGAAGAGTTGATCCACCTGATCCTGGCGCAGTTCCCACTCTTGACACACGCGCAGCTCCCTGCCGAGCGAGTCGGCAATGGTGTTTCTTTCTCCTGCCAGGTGGAAGGGAACCAGGAACATCCCCTGGGCGACCGCCCAGTGCCACAGATCCTGTGCCTCCCTGGATAGGGCTGGGGATCTGGTGCCTCCCTGCTTCCATATGTAAAACATTGTCGTGGTGTTGTCCGTGAAGATCCGCACCACCTTGCCCTTGAGCGACGGGAGGAACGATTTGAGAGCCCAGAACACGGCTCGGAGTTCCAGGATGTTGATGTGCAGGATCCTCTCCTCCAGGAGCCAGAGGCCTCTTGCGTGGAGATCTCCGGTGTGGGCGCTCCAACCTTCCAGGGAGGCGTCCGTCGTCACCGTCCCTGGTACGCGGGCGTCTGAAAGTCCTTGCCCGCCGTGAGGTGCGCTCGAACGCCCCACCACTGAACCGCCCGCCGGAACACCTCGTTGAGGGGGACCCTGTCTTTGAAGGTGCCCGTCGCCTGCATCCAACGGGCGTCGAGAAATTCTTGAAGAGGGCGCATCCATAGTCTGCAGAGGCGCACCAGGTAGATGCAAGAGGATATCATCCCCAGGAGGGACTTGATGGACCTCACCCTGGCCACGTCCGTGGCTAGTAGGCGCTGCACTTTGCCTAGAATGGTCTTCGTCCGTTCTTCCAACGGGGCCGCCAGGTGCCTCACTGTATCGAGCTTCACTCCCAGAAACCGGGCCACCTGCGACTTCACCAGGTGGGACTTTGGGTAGTTTATGGTGCATCCCAGGTCTGTGAGTAGGTGGACGGTCCTCGCAGTGTGTTCGACAGCGAGTTTCCCTCGTCCTTGAGCGGATAAGCCAGTCGTCCAGGTAGGGGTAGACGTGAATCCCCTGCAGGCGCAGCCGCGCCGGCACTGGTGCTAGGCACTTGGTAAAGACCCTGGGGGCCGACTTCAATCCGAACGGTAGTGCTCTGAATTGGTAGTGGCGTCCCTGGACGACGAACCTGAGGAACTTTCAGTGACTTTTGAGGATGGGAACGTGGAAGTAAGCATCCTCCAGGTCCAACGACGACAGGAAGTCGCCTTTCTCCAGCTGTCCCAGTACGTGCTGGAGGGTGACCATCCTGAATTTCTGTGATCTGATGTATTTGTTCAAACGACGAAGGTCCAGGATGGGGCGCCTGCCGCCCGTCTTCTTCCTGACGAGGAAGTACCTTGAGTACACCCCGGAGCCCCTTGGGGACAAGCTCAATGGCGCCTTTCCTGAGCATCGCCCGTACTTCCAACAGCAGTTGCGGGATGTGATTTTCCTTCCTGGCCACAGGTGGAACGTGAGGGCACTTCAAGAATTCAATAGAGTGTCCTCTTGCCAGGGTATCCAGCATCCAATGGTCAGAGGAGATGGACTTCCACACGCCGACGAAATTCGTCAGCCGGCCTCCCACCGGGGTACTTCAGTGGGGGCCCGAGACCACGGCCGGTTCAGTCCTGCTTGGAGGTGGTGGCCTTGCCGCCCTGGCCACCTTGCCGACGGCGGCGAGGCGCTCCCTGCTTGCCGCGACCCCTGTAGGCCTCCTGAGACGAGGAGCGTGCCGCCTGGCGGTAGGACGACGAGCCACCGCTGGATCCCTTGGAGGCAACCCTGTCTGCCTCCGGAGCTCCGAAAGGGCCGTCGTTGCTGAAGGGCTCCTGGGGCGCGGGCCGTCTCTGTGTCCGTTTCATGGCTTGGAGGGATTCGTCCACCACCTTCCCGAACAAGTTGCTGCCGTCAAACGGCATTTCCAATACCCTGGTCTGGACGTCCTGATGGAAGTCGGTCGCCCGGAGCCAACCCCGTCGTCGTAGGCCAACACCGTTGCCCAGCTGGCGGAACCCGGTATCAGCAATATTGGTTGCCACAGTTATGGCGTGGTCCGACGCCACCTCGCCCTCTTGCAGTATTTCCAGGGCCTCGGACCTCTTGTCGTCCGGCAGGAAGTCCAATATGGGGGCCAGCTGAAACCAGAGCTCCCTGTCGTAACAGGCCACGATCGCCAGGGCGTTGGCCGTTTTGATCGTCGTAGAGATGACCCGCCGCCCCATGGCGTCCAACTTCTTTCCCTTGCCGTCCGGCGGGGAATTCGACGTCGAGGCTCCTAACCCCGCCGCTTTCTTCTTCTCCGCCACCGAGACGACCGAGTCTGGCGTTGGCTGGGCCCTGAGGCACAGGGGAGCGGTTTCGGGGACCCGGTACTTCTTCTCGTACCGGTCCCGTTTGGCTGGTGCCATGGAGGGGTTTTTGAGAACCGACAGGCCCTCCTCCCAGATGTCATCGATTAGGGGCACCGCGATGACCGTCTTCCTCTTGGCCTCCCCGCGCTGATCGAGGAAACCTTCTTTTCTGCTCCTCCGGGCAGAGCTGGAACAATTCGGACGCCCTGGCGATCATGAGCCAATCTTGTCGGGCGGCGAGGCACGTGCGACGGGAGACCCGTTCCGTCGTCGTCGCCCTCAGAACCCGTCGTCGAGCCCAACGCACCGTCATCTCCCGACTCGTGGGAGGATGCGGAGGGAACTGTAGGCCTTACGGAGGCGAGCAGAGGAGAGGGTTGGGTCCTCCGTCGTTTGTTCTGAGGACTTCCCGACGGGCCAGGGTGCGGGTCCTCCGGTCTGGGCCGTGGAAATCTCGTCCTTATCTCAGAGCATAAGGACTGGATGGCAGACAAAATGGCCGCCGAGCCATCCTGAGGCCTAGGAACCGGCTGCGCCGGAAGGGAAGGCCGCTCTTCCTCACCATCGTCGTCTTCCTCGGTTATCTCCCGAGGATCTTCCTGACGGGATCGAACCTTCTCAAATTGGACTTCGAGGTTCCTCACGGCCTCGGTCAGTTGCTCCTCTGAGGCTGACTCCGAGCTCGAGGAGGGCACCGTGCTCCCCCTCGCCTCTTCCATCATGGCGGCCACAACGATGGGCTGAAAAGAGGATTCCCTCCTTGGCGGCATGGAAACTCTAGTCCCAGAGGCAGTCTCCGCTGGCGGTGTCTCTGCCGGCTTGGCCAGAGTCGCCACGACAGCCTCGATAGAGGCCTTCGCCTGCTGGGTAGGGGCCTTCACCGCCTTAGGTGCGTCCCCGGGCCTTCTCCTTCGGGGGAGGGGCGACCCCTCGCTCCCCCTCTTCCGAGATCGGACGGGGCTTCTCCTGAATCTTACCCGGGGTCTCGGACTTTCTCTTCCCCGAACCGGAGCGTTGGCTCGTGGTTGACAGTGCCGGGGAAGGTGCGCCCTGGCTGGCGACCGAATAGCCCGACCTTTCGGCGCTCCCGGAGCCAGCGGACTCGCGGCACTTGGCCTGGTGTTGGGCCCCTGTCGCCGGGGCGCCCGCACAGGACTTAGAAGCCCGCTCGGACCCTTTCTTCTTCTCACCCGTCGAGCCCTTCTCCAACCAGCTTGCAAGACGGGATCGACGGTCCCTCATGGTCCGCTCCGACAAGTTCTTGCAGAACTGGCAGTCCTTCTCTACATGAGTCTTGTCCCCATGAAGACAGAGGCATCGCCAATATTAGTCTTCCTTAAACACATTCTGCAGCCCGCATCCAGGACAGCTGGGAAACAGCTTGGGTCCGGGCGACCAACTCGCATCTTGGGCCATCTTGAAGTAGGCCGCAAATCTTCTGGAATCCTCCAAGAAGTTGATTCGACGAAACCTTCACCCTTGAGGGGCGTAGGAAAATCCTGCAACGGGTAGCCGTTAACGGGAGTAGAAACGGTGGAGCTGGAGGCTCGATTAACCGAAAAAAGTGAAAATTCACCCGAAAAAGCGCGAAACGCAGTAAAAGCTTCAGAGCTAAGCACGAGGACTCCCAACACTTGAATGTACGGTAAAAATCTGAAGATGGCTGCCAGGGGCGGGTCTTAGGTAGAGGGCAGTCATTGGCTGTGGTCAGTATGACGCAGAGATCAGTGATTGGTTAATACTACGAAAGACAGATCAGAAACGAAACCGATACTGATTTTTTCTTTACCGAGGATTCCCAGCCTGACGACGGGGAATATTCATGAGCATGTGAATCCATGCCAGACCCCATGCTGGAGAAATTATTTTTAACTTGTCTGTCAAATTCTTTTCAATTATTTTCGGTAATTGAACAAAATGACAAACCTTTTGTACAACGAAAAAGTATAGCTGTTGCCTATGAATACTCCTTCCAGTCTCACTGCCGAGACAGGCACAGTAAGACATTGTCATCTGGTAAGAGCGTTAATCCCTATTATATTGTGTATTCTTTCAGATCCGGCACTCAATGCTTTAGTGCCTTCCTTGCCAGGATAAGTTTTTAGGCGCAGCAAAAGCCAGCTTCCATCTAGCAGAGCGCTTGCCCGGCCTGCCTGCATCCAGCACCATTCACACTCCCTCAGCAAGTTCTCCCTCCAATTCCTCCCCCGCCCCACCACTTCCCCAATTGGCTCTTTGAAGCAGCTTTCTACCCAGTGTCCCAGGGCAGCCGGCAAAGGGTGCCTTCCTCACCTGTTTGCCCTGGCCGCCCCTAAAAGAGTCAGACTATTTGGCAGCATAGCCAGTTCGGCATTTGTGATTTCTTGACACTCTCTCGTTACTACCTGAACGTCAGTGTTACCACAGCCTTAACTCTTGCTGCACTTTGATTAGGTTTGCCACTGTGTTGAATTTAGCGGAGTTTAGCCACAGTGTAATGTTTGAGTATAGTCAACCACTGTTCCATTTAACAGCATCTTTGAGTAAAGCCACTAGCTCTTATTTAACTGCATTTTTTTTATTATAGCCATTGTCTCATTTAGCTGCATTTCTGAGTATAGCCAGTGCTTCAAATGTAGGTTTCACATCACTAACCAGCCCTACTAAAATGTTCCAATAGCCTGCATGCTCACCCTCAAACAAAACACCCACATACCTCTACCACAGCAGAGACCCACAAACCACCATGTCACACAGCAACACTCAACTAAACAGAACACAAAATCAACTACACACAAATCATTCTATAAACTCATACAACCAACACCACCTAACCCATATCAACTAAAACCAAACCCAGCACATAGTGACCGTTTTATCTGAGCTGAAGCTGCCAACAGCACATTAAAGTTCTCTAGCGCTTTCCCCCCTTTATCCTACCAAGTCCTCCTTCCTTTCCTGATCCGCAAGAACCCCTGGAGACCATGAAAATGGCAGCAGTGTGCAGTATAAATCACTAACAATATCTGAAATGTGGCCATGGAATGGTTTTTATAGCCTGGGATAAATACTCATCCAGCGTCATCCTATACGTGAAAACCACTCAGACAAGAGAGGAGTGGCTGACTTTAAGGGACTCCCGCAAAGCAGTCACAGGTTGTAGAACATCACTTAACAGTGGAAATGGACCAGAAGATGTAGCAAAGTGGGAAGCATAGTCGTTGGATTTGTGGGAGGACCAAGATGTTCAATTAGTTGCTATAAAAAATAAAAAACCTCATGGCAGGCAACATCATGATCTCCATGATGTTACACAGGCGAAAGTGCTAGGCAAGGCTATCCTTTCATAGATCTTTGCAGGCTTTGGTTGCCTCTACAGTCAGGAGAAGGGACAGACGAAACCCTGCCATTGGTGTTGGCACCAACCAATCCACTGTTGGCTAAATACTGAATTAGTGCCTAAATACTGAATTAAAATGAGAGCTCTGTATTTCACAACATTAAAGAAGGAAAACTTGCTGTTTAAGTCTCTGCTGATTGGGCAAGTGTATCCTTTTTGCAAGCTAGATGCAATTCCTCACCCGGAAAGTGGCGTTTGGTCCTTGCCTTAGAACTGCCAACAAGGTCTTGGCCTTTTTACACTTGGGGAGGGTGCTTCCGCCTGACCCCACATACACATGAAACATTTGATGGAGACTGCGCCACTCTTATTCAACACCCCCCGCCCCCCAGTTGAAGGCTTGCCAAAGGAGGAGCGACACCTATGGTGGCCAGGCTAAACCTGTTGGTAGCATGCCAGTAGCATCACTCAGCCACCAACTAGGCAAAGTCTTAGGCCAGTTGAAAGACTCCAACTAAATCTCCAGGAAATTCCTAGGTGCTTGCAATAGGGTAGGTTAGTTAGGCACCTCAGACCAGTGAAGCTGCACCTCCAGTTTGTTTTCTGGTGTCTGATCTCAAGGGAGCCTCAGATGAGAAAGCACATTATTTGACACAGAAGCCCTCTCAATTTGAGTCATTGGGAGCAAGTCACCTAGCTGGTGTGCCTGTAAAACATAAAAAGGCAGCTTCTAAACCTTAATTCTTTTGGAAGCAGATTAAGATATAATCTCGTCCCAGCGCTTTAATAATGCAAGCTCTGCAGGAAAATCATAGCGCAGTGAGGCGAGAAATATTCATCACCAGGTTTAGATAGAAAAAAAAGAAAGTAACTTAATAGTATAGTCTTTTTCCAAGACAAAGAAAATAATGTTGCAAACAAATGTGAACATCTGTTTATTGCCACTCACCATTAAACTGTACATAAGCTAATTTAAGAGTCACCATTTTGTGACACCCGCTTCATGAAATTCAATAAACAATGTTGCTAAGTGACATTAATACCTAGATGCTTCAAACTGGTCACTATGCACCCGAATTGCAAGGCATATCCCATGACTAACCAGGTGGAACTGGAACAAAATAGACACCACTAATGTTTTTGAAGGGAGTACTTTTGGGATCCTGTTTAGTTGCAGGCAATGCCTAACCAGCCAGGGATGAAAGAAAGTACACAAAAGTATATTAATGTGTTTGTCCAGGCAAGAAATCAAAACTGCAACAGTATTCAACTGATTAGAGCAGTAAGTGCTTTACTTGACAGTCATATGGCTACAAAAGATTTATGATGCAGGATGATTAAATTGGACAATCAAAGATTGTGTACAAAGTTAGTGCATTCACACAACCCAAATTGTTTCATATACCCAATAACATTGCATAGAACAATCCAGAGCAGGGTTCTGTCGAGCTTAACCCATTACTATATTTCTTTGAATTAGTGGGTGCAGCCAAAGGAAACTGGTGAAGGGGGCACACTTCAGCATCAGCAGCTGGGCTTCGAGGCAAGGACCGGAGACTTCTGTTGGGACAATGTATTCTACAGCCTGCCAACTTGGAACGGGATTACCTTTCTGCATACTGCAAATTGGTGGCAAAAAAAACCCCAAAACCCCCCCCCAAAAAAACGTTGCCTAAAGCAAGAAGGCATGAGATATTAGAGTATCTCACCTGGCTTGGTTCCCTTTTACTGGATGGAACCTCATTTTAAACGTCATGCTAGCTGTCCATTCACAGAGGATAACCAGACATTTACTTTTATAAAGAAAATGTTATAAGAGAAGATGCATCTAGTTCCAACAAACAAATTAGGTGGACATAAAGCAAACAGTGGAGCAACATCTGGAAAGAAAGGTATATGCCACATTCTAAAAATCAGCTGTGCACATTTTCCAGCAGTTACAAAATGTGATAAAATTTCTGGGGTTAATGGAAGCAGTCTCCAACTCTTTTCAGCTATGAGCATTATGATTATCTGTGGGCAATTCTGTTTCTCGGCACTAAAATCAAGCAGTCGATGTTATAAACTCGAGCCAATAGGTCTGTTACATCACATTCTGTTTGAGAACCAAAACACAGCTTGCAAACGTTACCAAGAAGCATTACAAATATGCCTCTACATACTTTATACTAATTGTCACACAATGCTTTTGGTTCTACTTTATTTTAAATCGAACAAATCACCCTGAGGAGGAAGTGGTTACCAAAAGGACTGACTACAATATCTGCACAGTAACTAATTCGGTTGAACTTCATCTACTGTGTTGAATTGTCACAATCAGGACAAATTGATGATCATTCCAACTAGAGACTCAATTCTGGGGATAAACAAACAGCCCAGTAATAGGCTTGGCTGGTAAGATCAATTTATTCTGGTACAAATATACTCTGACTCAGTATTTTGGGCACTTCAGCAAGGAATTTAATGTTATAGAGAAGTTTTAAAATGTACTAGATATGGTTTCCTTACATCTGCAACATTGCAAATGTATGCCAAAAGAAAGCAACATTAAAAACAATATCTAACAAATCACGACAATGCTGTGTTCATGGGATTTATAAAAAAAGAACAGCCATGTTCCAGATTTATTAAACATGGTTCAAGAAACTGAAAACCTCAATTGCCAAAAAGGGTCAGAAAGTACTTCACCATGGAAAAGTGAAAAGTACAGTCTTGCAAAGGCTTCAAATGGCCCACAACGTACATTTACACTACAAAATAAGGATTAAATTATGGCCAGATAGAATGGCACGAAGACTCCATACTCTCCTGGATGTACATCCAGATTTCTGTTTCTGCTGTGTTGAACAGCATACCAGTCTGCTCAAGTTTGGGTATGGTTGTTTGTATTCAGATTCCCCTCATACTTGGGACAGAATTACCCTGAATATAATTTTCTATTGTTAGGCTAAGAAAAGCCTGCCATTTTGGTATGCACCAATGCCATGAAGGTACACTCCTTATTTATAGTGGTAGGAATGTATTGAGGGAAGCATCTCGCTTTAAACTAACTTTACTTTGTATTTAGCCACTCAGTTCCAAGGTCAACAATTTGGAAACGATCAAAAGCAATTGCATAGTTACAAAGTTTAAACTGGTCATGCAAAGGTCTACCCAAACAATGAAGTATGCCAATAACCGAGTGACAGCATTTGTAACAGGAAAAAAAGAGTAAGAACAGAAAAGTGTAATCGTCAGGAATCTATGCCGCATAACCAGCAGCATTAACAAACCGAATAGCCATGAAGTATGCACGCTTAAGCATATTCGTGACTTATTAGCAATACATAGTGTGCTATTGCAAAATTGGTAGGGAAAAAAAACCTACTTTAATGGAATGCTCCGTTTGTCCAGGTAGGAGGCCAAGTGTGCCATCATATGTCCACCACGACGACTTCTATCAGGAGAAGGTCAAGGTGACATCAAGGTAGGTCACAATAGGGAACCTGCACTGCTGCTTCGAATGACCTTTAGCAACACCAAAAACTAAGTTCTTCAGGTAACTGCTTCTGTTTCCTCCTCACCCACAATACTTTGGCTATTGAATCAGTGAAGACATATGGCCCCGATGCTGTAGTCACCAGGTGCATTTTGATGGAAAGCATATTAAGGGAAAGTGAACCAGAGCGGACATGAATTAATAAATTAAAAAAATACATACCCCTGAGCTAAAATTACTGCCCTCCCGCCCCTCCAAACTGGGAGCAATTTTTGATAACCCCACAATTAATGTCCCTACTTAAATCTAGGTGCTACACACAGTTTAAAAACATGTATAGATATTTACAAGCTCCTTCCAGCCAGCACACATGCTAAGGCAAATAGCCATTTTGCAATGAGTTGAAACTCCCTTTAAATAACTCTTATAAAACTAGATATAAACCATAAAAATAAACTTTAAAACCCGTGTAAATCAACTGGTCTCTCAACAGTGCAATAGTTCAGTGGAGGTTTTAAGTGTGCCTCGCTTTGTAAAGGTAACCATTTGCACTGCAGCTCCAAGGGCCAAAGCTTACACGTTCAGTTCAGCTGGGAATAGAGGTCAGAATCCGGCCCACCACAAGTGGGGAAGTGGAACATTGTCCACAAGCAGTGAAGCCAGTTCTCTTGCTTCACACTTTGCCACCCTACTACTGCAATGCCTGGGTGCTTCGGAAAAGGAAGGGATGTGGTGTGCATCCTCTGCCTGCTGCTTAGCCATCCTCATCCTCCTCTTCATCCATATCACCATTGTCTCGCTGTGGGTTATCCGCCAAAGATTCTTGATTTGACTGCAACGGCAGGGTGTCCTTGCTGGACTTTTCACCATCCTTGCAAACCTCCACACTTTCCTCCTTTTTAGGTATCTCTTCTATTACATCATCCAGGTCATCATCTGCACCTGCACAACAGAACAAAAGGCAGAGGGGATGATGTAAGAAACAGAATTAGACTTGGAAAGCAGTAGAGCACAAATCCATTGAACAAACAAGACGCCTACATTTAATCATGCTAAGTCAGAAACCAGCAACACAACAGACGCAGAATGAAAAAAAAATCGTAGTGATTACGGTACTCTTATGGCCCTTGTCCACACCACACAAGTTGCAAATGGCCTAGAAGAGTAGTGTCTTAAAATTAAAACCAGGCACTTAAAAGTGCAGCCTTCCATGCGCATTACCAACCACCACATCCAGTTCAGAATGTTTCCGCCTATACAAGCAAGGTTAGAGACAGCATATGTTTATACGAGATGGAAAGGTGGGCATAGGGAGGTGAGAAAGGACTTCAGAGTAAGACAAACTGACAGTTCACTGTTCCGTTATTCTTAAGTTCTGCTCTCCTCCTTCACATGGGAACAGACGAGCACAAAATCAGCAAGCTGCAGTGATCACATAAGTTAACTACGTTTTAGCACAATGCTTGCGTAAAACCACCTGACTGGAAAATGCAGCACTTTCAAAAACGTCTACAGGGAGGTTTACAGATGCATGTGGCCAGTTAGGATTGTGCTCTGCACTCTGTGTGCAAGGTGTGAGAGGAACGCCCACAATTAGGCTACTGATTTTCCCTTAAATCCTCAGAACTACCCCAGCGGCTAATGTAGCAAAGCAGCCATGCCAGCACTCCTACAGGTGGAGCAGAGTGGTTGAGGTTCAGTAAACATTTAGGGTTCAATAAGAGACCATCCAGACTATAGATCAGTCAAAACATATCCATCTTTGATGTGCAGGAAAAGTAATGCAGAATGACATGCTAGTCACTTACTAACAGTGACCCTGCCAAGTTAGGAACAGTGGCACAGTTCAGTATCAACTATGATCTCCAGGGTCCAACGCTGCGCAAGTTAAGGGTAGGATATAGCCCTAAACCAGGAGGTAGGATTGAGCCCCAAGTCCGGTGGAAGGGCTGAATTAAATTGTGAGGACAGGGAGCCTTCTGCTGTTCCATTTATGGGACCCTTAAACATCCCCCCCCCCTCTGTTGGTTTTTGTAGATCTAACCTTTTTGTGTCAAGAGGGACTTCGACTGAAGTCCTTCCTGCCACTGCAACAAATGATGTGCTGTTGCAGGTTGCGTATTTTGTACATCGCCAATCACCACCGTACTGAACTTGATGGCAACAACACCTTTCCTGATAAGGGGGCTGAGGACCCCTCCACACAGGAGATAACCAGACAGTTTAGAGTAAGGACGAATTTTATATTCATTTATTTAGAAGGTGCCGAAAGCCTGTGGGCATCGGGGAACCCATAACACTCATATGGCAGGAAGACCATCAAGGAACCGGACAAAAGGGGATCGTACAATTGAGGTTGGGGAGGGAGAGAATCACTTGAAAAGATACGTTTTCGAAGCTTTTCTGAAAGTTGCTAGTGCCTCTTCCGACCTCAAGGTAATGGGGAGAGCGTTCCAAAAGATTGCTGCCTTAACTGGAAAAGATCTGCCAAGTCTATTAGTACGTCTGACCAGGGCAGATAATCTGCTTCCTGCCAATAAAGCGCAGGTTTCTTGGTGGGCAATATTGTGGAATGGATGATTTTAGATAAGCAATGGCTTGACCAGAGATTCATATGAAAACCATATTTCCTGTCTTAAACAGGATTAGTTCCTTGACAGGAAACCAGTGAAGGTTATATCAGTGATTGGCGATGTTAGCACGCCTAGCAACCTTTTTGACGATACATACAGCATAGTTTTGCAGAACCTGACATTTATTTTTATGCATGAGTTTGAGGCTCCAATCAGTAGGGAGTTACAATAATCTAACCCCAAGTTGATTGTTGCTCGAGCTATGGTGGCACTGTTATCTTCCGAAATGTATCGACAAATGCTTGAGAAAGTGCAGCTGGTAATTACAATTTCAGATCAGCAGATTGACCTGTTCCTCAGAACTCAGATTGGCCTCCAGCTAGACACCACACGTTTTCACCTTAGTTTGAGCCTGGATGGTGTCTCGGATTCTAAAACTCGTGAAAGCCAGATTGTGGTTTGCCCGGGCCTGCCTGGAGCCAAAAACCAGAATCTGTCTTGTTGGTGTTCAGACAAAGCCAGTTGGAGCCCATCCAGAGTTCTAGAAGATGTGGGAGCTTGATCAGTTATCCTTGAAATGGTCCCCAGTGGATTCTAGGACCAGCTGGTTGTCATCGGCATAGTTCGTAAAAAATACCCCTTGATCATTCAAGTTGAACAGGGGGGGGCGACTTGCCCCTTGAGGAACTCCGCACCAAATGGGAGCTGATTGAGAGAGGAACCATCCCCATTGAATATTGGATTTGCGTCCTGATCGAAACGAAACCAATCAACCGCACTCTCTGAGCCAAGTCCCAGATGGCGCAAGGACGGCAGGAGGCGTTAGTCGAAAGCCTCCGACCGGTCCAGAAGTACCAGCATTCCCATTTTGCCCTTTTTCGACGATACCCAGCAATTGAGATTGTAGATAGAGTAGTGCCGTCTCAGTACTATAGCGGGGTTGAAAACCTGATTGTCGTGGCGGATGTGTTTCTACGAAAGCTTGAAATTGCATGCAAGCAGTTTTATTCAAGCTTTTAAGGAGGAATTGACAGTTGTTTATAGGTCTCAGACTTTTTTTTTTATCAGTGGAGTAACTAACGGCTTTAATTACCGATGGCACCAAGCTATATCTAAAGGATGCATTAATAAACCTGGTTAGAAAAGGGGCAAAAAGGTCAGTGTTCTAAAATGAGCTTCGGCGGGATAATGTTTTCAAAGCATGAGGTGGGATGCATAGTGGATAAAAGATTCTGTATCTCCAGTACAGATATAGGCAAGAAGGCGAAGATTGGTAGTTTCGCTTCTAAGAACATGACCCTGAATCATATAGTTGAGAGTGCAACATTAGACGGGCAGTTCTACACTGACTCTCTCTCTCGCCTTCATTATTTTGGCTTCAAATGCTGTTTGTACAGCTATGGAGTCCTGCTTTAGAGGGAACAAATGGTTTTTCAAGAAGTCTAAGAATTTCAAAAAGTGTTTTGGGGCAGTTAGAGGCCTGGTTAATCACAAGATTATAATACTCCTTAGTTTTGATGATTTTATTTTTGTAGGTTTTATCTAGTTCTTTCCATATTGATTTGTTTTAATCTGTTTGATCTTTTAACCAGTGTAGTTCTACTTTGCATTTTTCCTTCTTTATTGCTTTGAGTTCGGGAGTGAACATCTTTTGTGATTGGGGTTATCCCTCACAATTTTAGATCAAACAGGAGCTTTTGCATCAAGCAGTTTAGAAAAGGTGCTTGTGAATGAGGAGGCCAAGTACTCGCAGTCTCAGTCATGAGAGTTGACAAACAAAAGGAGGACAGGTCCTGCACCTGAATATTGTTCAAATTACGATTGATAATAGTCTTGGAGGGATTCTGAGGTTTAACTACCACCTCTGGTAATTGGAAGTGGAATTCCACGATGTAATGATCCAACCAAATACAGAGATACGTTCGATCAATAGTGGTTAAAACATTTCTAGAGACCACCTAATCCAACATGTGGTTCTCATCAGTGGTGGGGTCCTCATTTACCACTTGGAAGTTCAGATTATGTAAGGTTTGTTCAAGTTCAATAGCTCCTTTATCGGTTTTATCTCCCCTTCAGTAATTCAAAACACCTAAGATAGGCTCGGTTTCGACCCTCAAGGGAGCTTAGGGTCTGAGAAATGTCCTCTATGAAGTGCGACATGGCCGATGGAGGGTGATAAATAACAATAAAACTCAGACATGTATTTAGGTTGGGGGTCAGTTTAACTAGTAAGATTTCGCAACCATGGCAGGAGATGGGAGAAGCGAAGAGCGCCAAAACAGATTTTGCTACGACTACCACTCTGCCTCCGAGGCCCTCTGTTTTTGCAGAAGATGGAATACCTTGAGGGGACTGCAAGATTAATGGGCGGTCCGTCTCAGAGAGAAACAAAATGTCGAGTTGACTGTCCCGGATCAGATGGGAATAGTTTCTTACCTGTACCTCCATTTCTCCAGCATTGGATCTTTCATGGATTCACATGCTTAGAATATTCCCTGTCGACAGACTGGGAACCCTCGGTAAGCTTATAAAGCAGTTTCCCCATAGGAAAACGTTTGACACTTTCGTGTCCTATCTGTGTCGTTTTGGACCACGCACGCCCCACTAGGACGTAGCGGTATAAATGCCCCTCCCCCGCGGCTAGCTTCAGATTTCGACCCCTCCAAAGCAGAATGGGGTGAACTACAAGACGATTGCATTTAGGGGAGGCCGGCGGACGCATGTGAATCCATGAAAGATACCAATGCTGGAGAAATGGAGTTACAGGTAAGAAACTATTCCCTTCTCCAGCATTGGATCTTTCATGGATTCACATGTTTAGAATAGAATGCACAGCAGTGATCCTGAAAAAGGAGGTGTGAATGCAATCCGGCACCCACCCAATCCTGCATATAGCGAAACACGTTTACATAAGATTCGAATTTAAAGTGGGCCACAGTAACTGCACAGAGCAATATCCATATAAAGCAATAACAGTATATATATATATATATATATATATATATATTATGGATGTCTTGGCCACGGTCTAGGTCATGGAATGGGAAATGAATCTAGGTGTCACCACATCATTCCCCCCCCCCCCCCCCAACAGTGACATCTGCAGAGAAACACTGAGATGACCGGCAGTGATCACCCTTCAACCCGTGATGCTGTAAGAAAACAAAAGTGAGGCAAGTCTTCCGCAGTGATTTACTGTTTAACTTTCTATGGGCTTGATAATCTGATCACATCTCTACCCTCCCTGAAATGAGTTAGCACTGGGTGCAAAGTCCTGCTTACCTTAGCGCTGTCCAGGTCAGTTCTTTTGTGGGCCATCCATGTGAAGCCCAGTGGTGGTAGCTGATCCAACCTTCACCAGAACTAGGCTCAAGATCCATAAGCCCCTTATTTGGCATGTTGCACTTGCCATGCACAAATCTCAGTACTTTTCATGGACTAGCTGAATGGGCCCTGCTGGACTACTCACCTCTTCAATCAGGAACCTTTTGGGAAAGCCAAAAGAGTATCAGAGATTTGGTACAGGCTTGGACTTCTGAAGGTTTAGTGGGTGCCTTCTAATTATAGGGCCTATGGCTTGATATGTGCTTTAACATCAAGTATTTTTAAGTATTTAAAGAATGCCTTTAAGAAAGGTGGGAAAGAGACCTGGGTGATCTGGAACCAGAGGACTGGATAGATGCTCTCATGTCCCCCCCCACCCCCGAGAGATTGGGATAGAAGCCAAACTCAGACTGATATAACTCAGAGTACTCCACCGCTCATACTACTCACGCACAGCCATGGCCAGATGGGGAGGGACCGAGGATGAGACATGCATTAGACGCAAGCGAGAGCAGCCACCTTCTACCACATGATCTGGGACTGTCAAGTATTACAAGTCTTCTGGGGGATTGCATTAATACAATCTCCACCATCCTGGAGACACCAATTCCTAAAGACCCCAAAATGACACTCCTGGGCATCTGGGGAGAAGTGGACTTGATAAAGTACGAAAAAAATGTTTCTTGCGGTGGCGCTGGGGGGGGGGGGGGGGGAGGCTTATCGCTGTAACTGGGGCTCTGCAGACCCACTAAGCCCGAACCGTTGGAGCAATGAACTAAACAGATGCGCTGCTCTGGAACGCCGAATCTATAATGCGAGGGGTTGCCCCCGTAAATTTGAAAAGATATGGGGGCAAATGGCTCGATGCTGAGACTTATCCCCTCCCCATCTCTCCCTCCCCTCCTTGTTCTTCCCCTTCTCCCTCCCCTTAACTCAAGGACACAAGACGTAACCAGTATTGCCAGCTATTACCTGTGTCGCGATTGTATCATTGCTTCTTCATCCTGTGTCGCCTTTGCCACTGACAATACCGCCATGTTTTACTGATGTATGCCTATGTTTATATCTATGTTGTTTGCTGTTTGAATCCAAATAAAGTTATTTAAAAAAAAATGCCTTTGTGTATATTAAAATAGTGTTCTTTTCATAACTTACCTGTGTGGGTTATTTCCTCATCAAGTCTGTGAAGTGTTTATTGTACTGCATAACAGAGCCCCCTTAGTTCAGCCTTGCTGCTTAGTGAACGCAACTTAAGAGTGGCTTTGCTCAGCTGGGGTTGTGAATAACCTTGTTAACCCTAGGTGGGCTTTTCCCCAAACCCTACCCCAGGTGTTGACTTTGATAAATCACCCCCCACCCACAGTAACAAAAAGGAAACCATCTTACAGTTGATGTGTGGGATATTGTAAAAGGGATACAAGGTTGCAGAGTGTAGCATAACTGTAGAGTACAAACGCACTGCACAGCATATTTATTTATCAAACCATGAAAGGCAAAAGCACATATTGCACACGACTATGAAAATAGTAAATGGCAAGACTGAAAAAGGAAAAAATGGGGCACTGTCCCTTAACCGGAAGAAGTCTCAGTGAACCAGCAGGGTGTAGGGAGGGCATGGGGATTAGTGAACCATCTGACAGAGTAACGTTGGGGTTGTCCCTTGCGACTTCCATACCAAGAAAAGCATACAAAAGCATGAGAATAGCATGGCTCTGGTGCGGCGTGCCACCAAGCAAACAAATGGTTTAAAGTCAAACAACCATGCATCAATAGCGGATGGGCCCCCCATGGTCCTTTTGTCCCCACTATAACAAATAATTATCGCATACCAGGGTGCGAGCTTTTTATTTTCAGTAGCCTACAACCGTCTTAGGACTGGCGTGCTCTTTAATTATCCAATCCTGGCCCCATGGTGTTTAAACACACTAAAATGTTGCTGAGGTGTCGGCTGCAACTTTTGGCTTCACCAGTGGTACAGCGGATTTAATCATAGTACCTCCAAATGGTTGCCATACCAGAACATTGTACTACTAATGCATTGTTTTTTTTCCAAGTCCTATTCACAGCCATTTTATTGCTGGTCCTCACGTGTCTGGAATCTATGAGGCAGTCCTAAAATGCTGTTGAAAGGGGCTCAATGAGCCCAGTCCAGCACCCGCTAGTGTGGTTTAAAAAGACTTTGGATTGATTCCAGACAGTCCAGTAAGCATCTAGTGTGGGCAGACCCGATTGTTTAGTAGATTTTAGTGACTGGCTGATTTGCTGGTCATCCAAAATGTATGTGTTCGACTGGAGGGCTGGTTTATGTCAGCCCATGGGTGAATTCTCTCATCTAGGGGAGCCCTGTGCATTCCTGAGATCTGCAAATTCCATCTTGAATTACTGTAGGGAGGATTTGCCACAAAGGTGGAAAGTGGATTCTTTAGGCCTCAGCTTGGTCATACTAGCTGGGCTCTGTGCCGTTAACTTGTTTTTTCTCTTTGGGCTGATTGGCATCCTTCCTAGGTTGACCTTCCTCCTACCTTTGGCCCTTATGGATAGCTGGAATCTGCTGCAAACTGGGATTGTCTCCAGTTGTTCTCCTGTTGCCCCCCCTGCCCAGTGTTACCCTCCTGGGCCAAGGGCTTCAAAATGGGAAGCCTCTGCTGTCTAGAAGAGTGGCAGGTTGCCACTAATAAGCTGCTGCTGCCTCATGGGTCACCTCCACTGTTATGGGACACATTTCTGATGGATGTCCCATTTTACCCTTTAGGCTGTTGAGTTCCACTTGGTCAGGTTTCCCGGTCTTCCAGGCATCTTGCTGCTGGCTTCCACTCCTGGCTGGTTAGGCATCCTCCTGGGCAAGGCAGGTTCTTCTTTTGTGTCATGCTGGTCTGAAGTGCAAACTCCTGGGTATTGGATCCTTCACCTTGCCCTGTGGAAGAAGCCAAGTACTCACCTGGTGGTTTCACCATTTGTGAGCCAAATCCTCTGCATCTGGTGCAATAAGCACTTATACCAGTGCGTTGTAGGCCCCGTCCAGTGGCCTGCATCCTTCTTGGGTCAACTAGAAATCGAAATTGCAACTGGATCTTGTCAAGGAGTCTCCCTCCCCTGGATTCCCCTTAGGTTGGCAGATCCTTTGTCCACACCTGTGGGCAAGATTGGATACTAATCTGTCTTTTCTCTGTAACCATGGTTATAGGAATGGTCCCCATGGTGATGGGCATTGCAAAGGTTTCTTCTCAAATTAAATATAAACACTAGCAACCAATTACAGAAAAGTTTAAAAAAATTGCCCGAAAACTTTTGTATAATTATGCAAGTCTGAAAATTCTCATTACCTATTTGCACCCTTTTTATTGTCGTTTAAATTTGTAATATAACATGTGTAACAACCACCTTAAGAAAACCTGGGGGTGAGGATTCAAATGTGTTATGAAAGGTACTGGACTACCCAATTTATTTTTGCTTTTTTAAGTATGTAAAATACAATACGTAAAGACAGGAGAATAGTTATTGGACCTTACCAATTAGCACCACATTACAATATTGAGCTAGGGCTCATGGGATTTTCCATACCGTTATATGCTGCAAAAGGCAGGAAAATGACCTTCATGGCGATTCCAGTACCTTTAGTCTCCCTCCATCAGAACTGGGGGGTGCAGGCTTCACAGAAAAAGTTTCTCCAGACAAGGGTGGTATCACTAAGGCAGTACGTGAGAGCACCTCTGCACAGTGTCTTCCCCACCCATGCACCACTGTCACCTCCCAGTTCAGCCAGTTTTTCCCGTTTTTGCACAGTAGCTGTCTAGCGGGGATGGCTGGAAGGGTGCTGCGAAGGAAAGGTTTTCATACGCTATGGTCTTGCTCTCCTTCCCAACTGTTTGTAAGAGCAGACTGCAGACCCAAGAAGACAGCATATGCACAGACAGGATGCAAGCAAAGAGGCTGGCAAACTAGACTTGCACAAAAGAACCACCTTTTCTAGAAGACAGCAATGCTGAATAAAAGCATGAGGGGTGCCCCAGGTGGCTTCCCTGAATATGTCTGCGATGACGACAGGTCTCTGGAAGGCCAATGGTGCAATCTTAGCTTTGGTGGAATGAGGGAAGACTTTAAGGGATCTGGAGATTAGATAACCTTTAAGGTCTAGAAATACAAACAACTGTCTAGCTATGGTAGCCTTTGCCACTTCGTTATGATATGGCATTTATAACGTGCCTATACAGCAGTGTTTCAAGGCGTGACAAGGCAAGGAAGGGGGAACAGAGGGAGTAGAGAGAACGATCTTACTAAGCCAAGGGTTGCGCAAGGGGGGGAGGGGAAAGTGCCAGGGCAAAGGGGAGGGGCAGTGCCATACATGGGATCAAAATAATAAGTGCGGCCAGCAGGTGTCCAAAAGTGCAGGTAGGGGGGGACTGTAGGGTTACAGATACAGACCTAAGTGCAAGGGTTGCCGGGAGGCAGTGCGGCTGCGCAACTGGGCGGGCAGGGACCTGGCCCGCAAATTAGAGGGTAGCCAAGTTACCAGTGCGGTATCAGACAGGAAATCAGCAGGGGAGATGAAGAGTGAAGGCAGAAGCAAAGAGGAAGGTCTTGAGGTGCTTCCGGAACCGGCGATGGCTCTCACGTTTCAGAGAGGCAGGGAGGCTGTTCCAGAGGGAGGCCCCAGTGAAGAAAGATCTACCACCAACTTGTTGCTTGGAGAAGCGACTGACCCTGAGGGAGTAGGAAGGTATTTACGAAGAGAGAGTTGGACGTATTGAGGACCAAGGCCCCAGAAGGCCTTGAGGACAATGCAGAGGGTCTTGAACTTTATCCTTGCAGGCACTGGGAGCCAATGCAGAGATTTCAGTGCTGGAGAGATACGATGCCTGGGCTTGAGGCCAAGGACAAGTCTCGCAGTCCTGTTCTGGATGAGTTGCAGAGGGCGGAGAGTAGAAGCAGGTAGATTTAGAAGAAGGCTATTGCAATAGTCCAGCCTAGAGAGAACCAGAGCTCTAGAGACATTGAGCTTCTGGGAGAAGCAGTGGAAAGGAATACCACCTCTGAGGAAGAGCAGTTGGTAGTTTGACATCTTAGAGGCATCAGATGCGAGGAGAAAAGGAGAGTGTGGAGTTGAAGATGACCCTGAGGTTCCTAGCCTCACAGGTGGAAGCAGGAAGAGGGCCAAGGGAGGCTGGCCAGAGAGTGACAGGAAAGGAGGGTGCAGGTGTGCCGATGAGGAGAATCTGTCTTACTGGCATTAAGGCAGAGATAGTTGGCGGAACACCAAGCCTGGATAGCAGACAGTCCGAGATGGGAGAAAGGGAAGAGGTGGCAGGGGGGAGAGTGAAACCGAGCTGAGTGTCCTCCGCATAGCACTGAAAGTTGGAGCAGAAAGCGGCAATGCTGTGGGTGAGAGGTGCCAGGTATTGGTAGAACAGCCAGGGAGAGAGGTTAGACCCCTGGGAAACACCACAGGTAGAGAATGAGATAGAGGAAAGGAAGGACCCAAGTTGGACCTGGGAGTGTCGGTCAGAGAGGAACGAGGTCAGCCAGGTCAGGGCCTGATCGGCGATACCCAGGTTGTCACAGACGATGGAGCATGGTTGACCGTGTCAAAGGCAGAAGAGAGATCGAGTAAGATGCGGACAGAGGGGAGATTAGAATCAAGGTTAGAGTGCAGGTTCAAGAGAGCAGTTTCTATGCTTCTGGCTGCACTGAAGCCATACTGATGGTCATGGAGACAACCAACAGATTCAGTGTTAAGATAAAGCTGGGACATGGCCATCTTTTCCAGGAATCTGCCCAGGAAAGGAGTGATGGACATCAGACGATAGTTAGCCAGACACAAGGCATCGGCTGAGGGTTTCTTGAGAAGAGGGTGCCCACGAAAGTGCTTCAGGAGGCAAGGGAAGGCCAGTGACAAAGGAGTGGTTGCAGAAGTCAGCCAGGGCAGGATCGAGGGTACCCTGGTAAAAGGACAGCATACGTTAAACAGATTGTCAGATTTGTCAGATTCTCAATTTATTTCTATCCAGATCACATTTCAGGGTTCTCACCACAGAGACTGAAAGGCATCCTCTGCTAGCTGAGGAAGTGTGAGCTCTGGTATGGAACACCAGGAGAAAAAGTTCATGCATATAGATGTGGTATTGGGATGTCTGAAAATGCTGGAAGCTTGCCTATCCTATCAGAGGTAAACAAAAAGGCAGTATTCAAAGTATGAAGATCCAATTTGCAAGATACTAAGGGTTCAAAAGGCTTGTGTATCATGGCTGCAAAAACTGGGTTCAGATTTCACTGGGGGAACAGGCTCCCTGAAAAGAGGAAAAAGATGCAGACAATCAAAGTGTCTGTTCAGCTTTTTCTTTAAAGAGAAAAAAGCCTCCCCAGGAGTGTTTAAGCTGCAATGGCCAAAGGAAAGTGCTTGCAAGCTAGATTTGAATGCCTGTAACAGCCAATTGTCCAAGGAGGCCATAAGAGGATTGATATTTTCAGACAGGGCCCCAGGTCAAAACCGGAGCAAATGCCTCCTCTAAAACCTTTCCATGCTGGGCGAATATCTGCATACTAGCTTCAGGAATCCAAGTTAGCAAAAAACGAGTTCTTCAAGAACTAGACCCTTTGCAATGGAAGGCAGGGTGAGGCACTGCCCCCTCTAACCCCCAACATCCCTGCTGGACTAGAAAATACTGATACTTAGGGAGCGTTTCAGTTTCTCCCCTCGAAAGAACTTGGTCGGAGAACCATGTCCGACATGGACAATAAGGTACGAAGCAAATCGGACTGCACACCATCATAGGAGCTTAAAACTGCAATGTTCGGAGAGGAATAGGGGTGGGGCAAGCAGAGGGAAAACAAACCAACCCAGACAAAGCACCCACAGCAAATTGAGCCCCCCTTCCCTTGCCGCCAAACAAATGTCCAACATGCAGTTGCTCTATCATAAGCAAATCTCATCAAGAAGCCCCATCTCTGAATAAAACTGAACAGACCTGCTTAGCTCCCATTTGTGTGGAGCGTGAATTAGTCTACAGAGGGTATCCACTTTCAAGGTCTTCTCTCGCTAGGTGGGATGCAACAGGATTAACATGGTTCTGGAGGGTACTCACAAAGCACGCATGCCAGGAAACAGCAGGAGCCTAATGCCTCCCCTCCCGTTTGATTAAATAAAACATTGCCATTGTGTAAGTGAATACTTTAACCACTTTTCACTGAATGAGAGGAAGCAATGACTTCATTCAGTCTCAGAAATAAAGTATTTAGCTCTAAAAAATGTACATTGAGTAGACCGTCGTGAGAATGCCACAGGGCATGGATCTGGCGATTTAGAAAATGTCCTCACCCTAAAAGGAGAGTTACAGATTCGAGTAGAGAGTCCCATCAAAGGAGACAACTTTTATTTTATTTATACTTTGTGTTTTGATTCAAATAAAGACTTTACACATAGAAACCAGAAAATAATCAAACAAATATAGTTAAGTCAGAAATGAGAACAAATAAGTAAAATAGAGTATAATACATTAAAGTACGATAAAATGCATAGATGCATTATTTTGTATAGCCTGTGCATATTCTCATCGTGTGCAGGAAAACAAAGGGGTTACACGCACACTCTTATGATTGCCAATTGCTGCTCCTGTATTGCGCTCTGACTGGGCAGGTCATGGCTACAATTGGCCAAATTGAACTGGATGGCTTTCGCCATACGAGTACACTCCGAGAGTATATGTTTCTGTTTCCATGAAGCTTTCGTTTTTACACACACGAAAGAACCTTTCACTTTGCTTCATTTTCATTGAGGCTCCGAATTGCCCAATATGGGCAATCTATTTAATCGGAGCAGCAATAAAAGCCTGTGCACATTTTCAGATGGACAGAGCATAAGATAACGCTTCGAGACACCTGGGATGTAGAACATACGATGTATACTGATAGGATTTGAGACCCTGTAATTGCGTGTGATTTTTTTTATTCTGGCACAATCCATTATTTTGATCTTAAATTCTTTGGACAGATCCCAGTATCCCGGCTCCCACTTTGGCGTCCAATTCATTGTCCAGAATAGGTCGAGAGCAGATTGTACATATGGGGTACATTTCCCAAACTTTATATCTGCTCCTATTGAAGGAATGGTGCGCTCAAAAATGTTATTGTCCCGGAGTGTTTGGGCATGTGGTTTTATGCAAACTGATCGTAAAAACATTTCCTATGCACCTTACCTTAGTTTTCCTCACCTTAACAAATGCAAAATCGAGTGGGGCACGGCCATCTTGTGCTAATCTAATCCATTGTCGCATCGCCCCAAGTTCGACTGCCCTTGCTGCACTAAATCATCACCCGCCCCTGAAGCTGACATCACTAGACTTGTATGGCCCATTTCAGAACGCTAATGCATGTCTTGCGTCAACATTCTCTGTGCCCCAGCTAATCACGTGTCACCATGGAAATGGCAGGACGCCTCTTTCCCTAATAAGTATAAACAGACCGCTTCTCAGACAACAGTTATCGTTTCACCGTTTTCTTTTTGTATAGCCTGTGACTCGTTTCTGCTCTGTTCAGCCATCTTTGTTGCTCTGAGCCCGTGTGAACAGATACTTCCACTATCAATTTAAAATGTTGTCGTATAATGACAACAATACAGCCCTACCAGTACGAGCCGGAGTATTCCAAGGCAGAATTACTTGATAGAGAAAGATGGGGCATCGGACGACAGTTGGGAAGACTGGATCCTGAGCCAGGGACTAGTTGCATGGAAGACGTTTCCACCTGGTGTATCTGCAATCGGTGCGAGGTCATGCCAACCAAGGAGGAGAACTGCTGCTGCAGAGAAAACTCTGGATGCTTGGCCTACATATCGGACGATGACACCACGGCTATGTGTTACAGAGCTGCATGACTTCAGGGCAGCCTGCCTCACAAGGTCTGTGTTAAGGATTATGATGGTGTCTATGCACGAACTTCACGCAACAGTTTGCCCTCGCAATCCAATTAAAGAGTAAGTGTACTCTAGATGGTCACTTTGACAACTGAGGCCACTTACATTTCTTGTTTGTCTCCTATATTGTCGTAATTTAGACCGGTGACTGCCAAATGAATCTAGTCGGGCAATTCAAAACATCTCTCGCGCTTTTGAGAAATCATAGTAGTCATCTGTGTCTTTCAATTTCAACTAAGAAACAATATTTCTATGTGCCCCAAACGTTGTGCCCCAAATTTTATGGATTGCATGGGTGTTCACTTTTGTAAAGTCTACACTTTAAAGCGCAAGTTGATTGATCCATGAACATTTGTGCGGGCAAGTATGCCATAGGATACAGGATTCATTTTAAACTAAGGTTTATACACTTATCAGTTTCATTTAAATACAGTATGCATGTTTCTTCCACAGGTGGTACAGGCTGGTGGCCTATTATTTGTTAACATGGTGGCTTCATGGGAGGCTGGGATACTGCGTTCGAACAACAATACCCACCTGTGTCGTTGGAGCCATTCGTGCCAAATTCCCCAGTGACGGCGGACAGTACAGGGGATTTTCCCACATTGTGCTGCAACCTCAAGTATACAATGTGTAGTACATTTGTGCCATCAACATCAGCAACAAAATACAAATGATCTTTTATGAATAGTTTAATTTCTTTCAGTGAATCAAGGACACGCTCACTTGTCTAGGAGTGACATGCAATAATGGTTGGTGCCCTATTACGCTCACTTCCTCTAAGAATCCATCCCCCTCCATTATAAACGGCCAGGGTGCCAAACCCAGTGTGTCTCCCCCTTCAGCAGTGTTCCGGGCCTTGTCTGCCATCCATCCCGGCCATCCATCCCCTCTCCACTATCAACGGCAGTTCGCACCCGTGCATGTGCGCTGCCAAGGGGGCTGGCAGGGATGTGAACGGCCAAGGTGTCAAACACCATGTACACTTCAAAGGTATCTTTCGCACAGGGGCCATTGTTCACATGGCCTACCCAGACCCAGTGTCTCCAGGCTCCTCTGAAGCAGACCGCGCCCCTGCAATCCACATAACTGAGTCTCCCTTCAGCAGTGTTGTGGGCCTTGTCTGCAAGCCTCTTGTCCATCCATCCCCCCTCCACTATCAATGGCAGTTCACACCTGTGGCCGTGCCCTCCCAAGGGGGCTGGCCGGGTGGGAACAGCCAAAGTGCTAAACAACAAGTACACTTCAAAGGTATCTTCCGCACAGGGGCCATTGTTCACATGGCCTACCCAGACCCAGTGTCTCCAAGCTCCCTTGAAGCAGACCGCGCCAGAAACAGGTCACATTCAAACCCACTTTTCTAGTCCTTTATAAACCCTTTGATATCTATCCGGCGAACATCTGTGAGCACTGGAAGTCAACTCTTGATCGTGCTACCTGTTCTACTGCTACTAACTCCCCTGCTTGCTGAATCTAATAGTTTGTCAGTCAAGGTAAGGGCAGGTCACCTAATTTCGGACTATTTTGACCGAATGTACCCAGTAGTGCAATGTTGATTCAGCTCAATGACTGTACCATTGTCTAATGTTTCAAGTGTTTTGATCTCGATCTATAGCAAATTTCATCATTGTAAATTGTAATAGAATTGTATCTTTCTCCGACCAGGTCTATAAGTAGGTTTCCTTTTGATGCATTGAAGTACATTCACGGACGAGTTACGATTTGCGCCCCATCAATTATGTATGTAGTATTGGACTACGCTACACAGGTTTTGCTTCTTTGACCAAAACAAACATTGCATAGAAACCCGATATGATTCCATCAATCTCATGCATTCAGTACCATTTTTTTGTAATTATATTTTTATACAGGTCTTATCGATTTTTAAAGAATGCCTGCTTGCATGGTTTTGGGTTGCCGTTCTAGGAGCCATGTCAAAAGTCAGGGCACAATCCTGCATACATTCCCAAAGGATATGGATTTTAAAAAGAAGATGGGTTCGACATTGTGGTTTTCCAGTGGACGAGATTGAAAGTAGAGCTCAGGCTGTCGCGGGAGACTTCAGAGCCAATCTATTCCGCATCTGCAGCCTGCACTTTACCCAGGATATGTACGACCAATCGACGTTCACAAAAAAAGGGTCAACCAGAATGTTTTATAAAAATTGCTTCCAAATGCAATCCCAACTCTAGTGATGCACACGCTGCCTCTGGTGAGTCCCGAATGATGAAGTAGCTGTAGTCAGTGGGGTACTGCACAGGTAACTCCATGAACGGATTGGTGCTTTCGGTGTATGTATCTTACAAAAGCTTGCATATTTACCAGATTGTATTACATTTTAACTATAGCAAATTTTACAACACATCTGTCCCTGGCTTAAGGAGACTCAAATGAAGCAATTATGACTGGAAAATAATGCCATAGTGCCCTTCACAAGAATGTTTTCGTAAACGGTTGCTTGACATGTCCATTTTTTGGAGGAAAGCATGGAAGCACAGACCTTCGCAAGTGATGAAGCCAAAGACACGTCCAGTATACCAATGTTGAGCCCTGCAGAAGTTTATATTAGACAGTTGCATTTTCCAACTTACCCAATGCAAATCTAATTGTTCCCTTCACCAATTCCAGACAATGCCCTGAAAATGAAGTAGCAAGATTCTGCATCCATTTATTTTCATGAGTCAACAACAACTTCAAGGGCCTATAAGGTAATTTTATTTCACTTTTCCAAGTTAATTAGCGCAATTGGGCAGTAGGACCCTGGCTGGGACGGATCTTTTCCTGACTTGTGAAATACCAGGACCTTGGCCTCGTTCATTGAAGAAGTCACATTCCCCTCTTCCTTAAATGTGTGAAATAACTGTCAGAAATAGGGTTAACACATCCGCATATTTTTTGTAAAAGGCAGCCGTAAACCCACCTGGGCCCGGTGCCTTGTTTATCGGGAGTCCTGCTATAGCCTTCTTCACTTCCTCTTCCCTGATCTCCCACTCCAGTAGCGCCCTCTCGTCCTCCGTCATTTGTGGCATTGTTATCGCTTATAAGTAGGCTTCTTGGTCAGAGCTATCTGGGTAACTCGATGTGTAGAGCTTTTGGTAGTGGTCTCTGAAGACCTCCCCCATGTCACTAGTGGTCGTTCGTGTCTCTCCCTGTGCACTGCTGATGTTTTTTTATTGCTAGGTCTTGCTGTTTGGCTCGCAGCTGCCTTGCTAGGAATTTGTCGGCCTTCATAATACCAGTGTCTGAGGTGAAGGAGGCTCTTGTCTGCTTTTTCTGTACGGAGTACATCTAGCTGGCCCTGCACATGTCTCATCGCCCTGTTTAAAGATGGGGTGGGTTTCCGCAAGAGTTCCCTTTGTAGGTTTGTCAAGTTCTTTTCCAACTTCTTTCCCCAAAGAAACCTCTGCTTATCCTTTTATACCTTCGGGGCGTCCATATGGCCCTGCATAATGGCTTTGAAAGCCTCCCATACTGTTCCCAACTTGACCTCCCAGTGTCATGGATCCTCTTTCTGAGGGTGCCCCCTAGGACGGGATCTTGGATTATCTCCCTCGAGAGCCTCCATACTCCAGAGTCCACTATGTCTCCCAGGAGTCTTTACTTCCAACCACAGCGGGGCGTGATCTGATATTGAGATCGGACCTATTTCCCCCCCTTGAACTTTCCCCATCAACCTCACTGAGACCCAGAAATAGTCTATTCATGACACTGTGTTATGTTCAAGGGAGGAGTGCGTATATCCCCTCTTCTGGCCCTTGCCACACATTGCATAGTGCCAAGTGGCCCATCGTCTGGCGTAGATGTTTTGAGGGTGCCACCTGCCCTTGGTGTCCTCCTGTGCTATCTGTTGCTGGGTGCCATGCCAGGTTCAAATCACCCCCAGTATTATCTCCCTATTGGCAAATTCCTCCAGTTTCCCCAAAGTCTCCCTCAAGAAACGGTCTTGCCCCATATTCGGTGCATATATCGTAGCTAATGTGAGCCATAACCCATCTATTGAGGCAATGGCAAATACAAATCGTCCCATCTTGTCCACCATCGAATTTTGCAGCTGTATATTGTTCCCCTCTTCAACAGCTATCAAAACTCCTGCCTTTTTGTCTGGAGCGTTGGATTGGACCATCCATTTATACCCCCTTAGACAAAGCTTTGCTTTATCCTGGAATCTGATATGCGTTTCTTGTAACATTATGATGTCCCCCCTTCTTCGCAGTCTCTCTTTCATCCTTTTTACCGGAGAGTTTGAGCTCCTAACATACGTAAGAATTTTCAGCTTCCCCATTGCCAGGACGCCTAATGAATGATGCATGTCCCCTTCCATCCTGCTTCCGATCTTCCGGTCTACTCCCTCCGCCCTTCCCTCCCCAGCCCCCAACCCCTCAAACTAGAAACTCCCCCAACAAACTAATAACTATCCTGAGGAGGACCCTGTGCTTACTCAGGAATAACTCCACAGGGATTCCTAAACTCTGCATTACCTCCTCTCTTACCGGATTCCGGCAGTTCACCCTCGCCAGGCCGCGACTCCTATTTGTCCATTGGTTCGCTTTGTCCTCCGGCCTCTCCAGACCAATTTTGCATTCACCCAGTCATATGTTAAGGGTTCTTTTCTGGGGCTCGATTGTTGCCTTCAGCGCTTTCCTCCCCCTGGCTGTTTTCTCTTCTGCTGCACAGTTTTACATCCCCAAGGCTTCCCTTGTCTGTTGGTGCCGCCCTTCTCTGTCCTCTTCTTGGATGCCCAATGCCAAGAGTACTTCCTCACAAGAAGTCACCCTTCTCTGCCTCCCCTCCCAGGAGGAGACCAAAAGGGAATGTCCATTTATATCTGATCTTTCTCGTCACCAGCTACTTTACCACTGGTGCCATTGCCCTCCTTTTCTGTAACGTCACCAGGGCCAAGTCTTGAAACAATTGAATTTCCCTTCCATTCATCCTGATGGGGCCCATTCCTCAATATCTGCTCTTTCTGAGGGTACGATGACATGGCCACCAGCACATCCCTGGGGCGATTCCCGGTTCACCCATCCTCTTTGGGCCTACCCAGTGCACCCCATCAATTTTGACGTCATCTGCTTCTTCCACTGCCAGGATGTCTCCTAAGACTCCTTGCTCTGCCGTCTTGAGAACCTTATCTTCCACCGATTACGCCATATTTTGTATGCGTATATTCGACCTTCTGGAACTATTTTCTAAGTCCTCGCATTGTAACTAAGTTATGTGTTAACCTCACCAGGTGTTCTTGCGTCTCAATGTATTGCTGAACTTCCTCTTCCACATTTTGAACGACTCTCTCAAGCATGTCCGTTCATTCTTCGAGTTTTGATACATCATGCCGCATGTCTTGGACCGCCTGCTTGATATCGTCTCTCATTGATTCGAATTGGCCATGCACTGTGGTCATGAATTTGTCCTGGAGTTTCCTAAACCACATCTGGATGCCCTTCTTCGAGGTCTGTCGATTGGGGGGGAGGGGTGGCGGGGGGAAAGGTGGGGGGTGGTTCTGTGACTCCGATGAGCCCTCATACATCTTCCCTCTTGAGACTACCGTGTTGTCGGAGGACCACATTTGTACCAAGCTTGTGTCCTGTTTGTGAGTCTGGGTTTGTGTCACAGGCTGCCCCCCCCCACCCCCTTTGGGATTCTCTTTATATGTACCGTTGTCTACATCCCATTGTCTGTTCCGTTTCGTTGTTTTCATCCGGTACTAAAACAGGTATTGTGTTACAGGGGGATGATGGTGCTCGACTACAATTACATTGTCCTTTGCAGCTGGTCAAGTGAATTAGGTATGCGTACTTGCAGTTCCCTTGAATGAAATAAACTACAGCCTACATAGGATACTATTAGACAGTGACATTCATAAACGTGCAGCGTATCTGTGTAAGCGATGTGCGCGATGAAAGATTTTAAATTCCAGTACGATTGACTTTTTTTAATGAATATTCTATTCAAGGAATGTACACAAGGTCTGGAATTAGAAGGAGGCACATGGATCAGAGATGGCGGATCAGCTTACTAGCGAGGTTGTTACAGAGAAGCCCAGGGTTTCACAGAAAATCAAGAAAACAAGGGTAACAGACAATTTCGTTTTCTCGAAGTGTTTCGTGCTGGTGTTTTCTTCATAGCATGTTTTTGTATTTAAAGTAGCATCTACTGTATGTGTGCTATAGATGAACATGTTTTTACAACCCATCTCCTAGAGTCTCAGAAAGAAAAGTATAAAGACACAGACAACAAATGAAACCAAAAATGCTGCTTGCCAAACAGATTTCACCATGGATCAAATACTATTTGAGGCGCAGCGTGGTCAAGTCAATATGCAGACTTGTGATGCTTATGCCCAATGGCCTGAAACTGAAGGTAATGTGACTGGCGAAGCCAGCAAAGTGTTCTTGGACCACTGGTACAATGTGGGAAGTCAACAAGATGAAACTGAATATAATGAAGATGCCTTGGAATTCCTTGCTGACCCCTTGACACAATCTACACCTGCAAAAAAAGGTCCACACAAACATTGTACGTTGGTTTCTCCAATTCGTATGCAAATAAGCTAAACAGACTGAAGCTTCAACGCAATTGACCGAGGAACTTGCCAAAGATCTAGTCTACAGTTTTAGTTTGGGCGATTTGTCCACCACAGTTTAGTCACAGACCACAATCATGCAGGACAATTGGCTAATAAAGGAGCCTAAATACATTGTATTCGACAGCTGCCTCGAAGAGATTATACTGATGCTGAAACGTGTCCATCCAGTGAGGGGGGAAAATATGTGGGCAGCCATTGGTGAATGTGACTCGTGCATTACAATGATTCCTTTTCATGGCCCGCTTAACCAATGCAGGGCAAAGTGCCAGCTGGAAATCTACTGTGTTCAGTGGCTTTACTTTTCAGTGGCTCAACTTTTAGTAAGTTGGTGAGTTTGTCAATTTGTGGGAGTTCAGTTCCTTGCTAAAACGCAGCACTACAAATATCAAAGAGTATTCTTATTCTCTGCCATTAGTCAAGCCTGGAAAATTGAACAAATGTCAATTGAAAGCACATTCTCTGGCAAACTGTTCAGGCTAGCTGGCGACGGACAGTGACACAGCCCAGGATTTTCAGCAAAGCACTGCACATACCACTTTCAAGACATGGAAACTAAAAAAATGGTGAGTTTGGAAATCATGCAGGTGTCCAATGTAAATCCTAAGTGGCCATGGAGAAACATGGTTTCATAAAATCCCTCGAACATCTTCAATCGAGGGGAATGCAAATAGACCTCATAGCCACTGAGACATGTCTCAATAGCTAAACCATGTGAGAACACTTTCCAAACATTTGTCATCAATTTGATTGCCAAACCAGTCAAAAAATGGCTTTCATTGATGCACCACTGTTCCAACATTCACTCCTGCACAGAAATCCAACATTTTCACCAATGTGCACATGGACCTTTATCGTAGGAGCAGGAACGCAAGAAGTGGTTGGTTCAATCTTCACCTCCACACAAAGCTCAAAGCTCTTGAGAAGATCGTGTGATAAAAATGCTTTCAAGAGACCTAAAGGGTTTCTCAGAATTCTGTCACACTGGAGATTTGGAGTTGTTCCACAATATTTGCCTAAAGTACAGGCCCAAGAGGTTGCATTTCGGTATAGATGGGATGCAAGCTAGAACATTACTAGCAGTATTAGCGCAAAACTAGAACCTAGGGAGAGAACAATCAAGTACTGCAGGAAACTTTGGGATGCTTTGTTACACAAAGGCCTTTGCAAAATGAAGCAAAAAATGGGTGGTCAAGCCAATATACCAGGAAATGGAATTCAATTTTGTGAAAGATCTCACTGACTGTTGGCCATGCATACTCATGGAATTGGTGCAGATTTTGTTCCTAGGACACATACATTGCCACAAAACATTGCAAACGAGCCCTGTCCAGCAAACGCGGATCTCATTGAACAGTTGACTTCATGGTATAAATGATTTGCAGCAGTGTTCGAACACTAAAAATGGAATGCTATTAAACTCGAATTTCAAAGCTATTAAAAGTTTTTAGTATTTACTTATGCACATTTAATCTGGTTTATGATTCATTAATTTATATCTGGAACGATAACATGCAAGTCTGTGGTTGCTTGGTGTCTTTAAAGTTCGACATAGGTGACCATAGTGTAACTGTTTTGCCCCCTCCCTCGCCGCCCTCTTGTGGGTACTTGACTGATCAGGGCACGGGAGGCTCAGATGAATATCAGCATGAAGAACTGCGGGGCCTGAGCTAGTGGGCTCATGGCCTGGCGGGGTGTAGGTTGTTAGAGCACAGGAAGTTCAGTGGAGATGAATGAGCACTTGGATTTATGACTGGTCAGAGTCTCACGTTATCCGCAGAGCACATTCCTCCACGAGAACAAGGCGCACGTAGACGTGGTGAGGACATGGGGTGGGCTGGCTGAGCTAGGCGCTGGGGATGGGAGAGTTGCATTTGTACAAAGAGAGATGGATTTTCGGGCCTAGTAGAAAGATGTCATTGGGCCCATTTGAAAATGGTTTCCTCGTCTGTTTTACTTACCCCAACTATTTTCCCCAAAAAACAAAAACGACTAGCAATTTTGGTGGCGAAAAAAAACAGTATTCCCGATATGCCAGTAAAAAATGTGTTTTTCTTTCGAACATATTTCAAATGCCACGTTGGTCAGCCAGCAGGCTAATTGCTCCCATGGAGTGATGGTCACTTCGTTTGATGTAGCTTGTGTGTAGTTCACACCAACGCATCTTGTACAGTATGTTTTTGATTTGTGGCTTTCCTTCAAAAAAACGAAACAAAACTTACCATACACGCTCCTTAGAAGGTTAAATTGTTCGACCTTGGAAGAAAGGGAGGATTCGCTACAGATTGAAGGACGGAAGTTGTGAAATACCCGAAAAAAAAAAATTGATAAGGGTCACTATTTTAAAACTTGACACTGGAACATTTATTTTCATTCTATAAAAACCGTTGTTCTGAGCAGACACTCTGCTTGACACCGAGAGAATGGAAATACCAAATATCATGTAAGTTTGACTACTAAGTCTACAAACTCTGCTTTAAAGGTTTCATTTTTTGACCGGTATTGCTTGCTTGCACTGTGATGGGTTGATGGTTGGGGCATATTGTGACGACACAAACAACCTGTATGCGGGCTAGTGATATCTAAACCACCTCGTCCCATGGCATATCAGTGTGTATCAACATTGTATTATTCGGTAGCAGGCGTTCCTCTCTAGTAAGAGCATGGCATTAGAAACTGTTACATGTTTTTTTGACACTGGGTGTCCGTAGTCATCGCCTTTAGCTCAATGTACCTTTCACAGATGGGAAAAACCCATTTGCATATCAGTCTTTGTCCCGGCCAGATTGGCAGTCCAGCACCGAAATGCTATGGCAACTCCCTTCTGAACAAGAGTACCTCCAAAAACCCCATACATGTGTTTCATACTAGTTCCTCCTCAGTGAGGTGGAGCTGTGCCTCTCCGAGCACAGTGAGCATGGAGTCCACCTCTGGGTTCCCCCAAGTTCCACCAACCCGAAGTTCGTTGCTAATATTCCGTTATAATGGCGTCTGTGTTTTTACATTTTTCCGTCAGCTTCCGCATTCCATTGGGAACTAAACATACTCCACAGCCCTAACCTCTCAAGCACATCGTAGACGCCAACTTTCCCCAATGTTTTGTGGGTTTCCATAGTTTGGTGTTTGTGTTGGTTATTAGGTTTCACCCGGCACAGAATTGAAGGGTAAATGGATCCATTTGAATAAAGAACTGCTACTGAAATATATTTTATGCTGTTTTCTACACAGCTACATTCTTCCTTTCTGCGAATGTCATTGTCTCCAGATGCCGAATGACTTTCTTCAAACAGCAGTGGCACATACGCCTAAATAGATGGATGTCGATTACGCGGATGTGGGACCATTGCCCGGGACCGATATGCCCTTTGGCGGTACCAGCTACAAGGAGCAACTGGTCATTGTTTAATGTGGTCTAGCAAGGTGGTGATGCCGAAGCCTTGCGAATCAAGGTGCATCGAATGCGCATCTTCTCCCGATTGGTACACTGTGTGCCTCATGATTAAGTTTTGATGCTGTAACCCAAGGGGATTCAAAAATTGGTGTTAAATGGAAATCTGCGGATGTTCTCAGAGCGTTGTTTGTGAAATAAAAACAAATTGCAGAGTAGGAACAAGTTACTTACCTGTAACTGTTCTCCAGCATGGGTCTGGCATGGATTCACATGCTCATTCCCCGTCGTCAGGCCGGGAATCCTCGGTAAAGAAAAAATCTGTATCAGTTTTGTTTCTGATCTGTCTTTCTTAGTAGTAACCAATCACTGATTCCTGGGTCATACTGCCCCCAGCCAATGACTGCCCTCTCCCTAAGCCCCTCCCCTGGCAGCTATCCTCAGATTTGGTAGAACGTACAGTGGCAGTATGACCAAGTGAAGAGCTGCATAGGGGAAGGAGGGAGGGTTCGCATGTGAATCCATGCCAGACCCATGCTGGAGAACAACAGTTACAAGTAAGTAACTTGTTCCTTCTCCAGCATGGGGTCTGGCATGGAGTCACATGCTCATGAATATAAGAATACATAGCAGTACACACATGCACAACCACGGGAGGTGGCAAAGGCTCAACATTAAGCATTACATAAACTCAACATTAAGCACTCTTACCTCCTCACCAGGCCCACCATCAGGCCCACCATCAGGCAAACAGGTTGCGCAGCACTGCTTGGACTCTGGACTCCTCCCTGGAATCCCGGTCGACGCAGTAGAATCTCGTGAAGGTGTGCGTCGACCTCCACGTAGCAGCCCTGCAGATGTCCAGCAGGGGCACACCAGACAAGAACGCCGTGGTAGCAGCGATCGCTCTGGTTGAATGGGCTCTCGGACGGCCGGGCAAAGGTCGGTTTGCCAACCGGTGACAGTGCATGATGCAGCCGGAGAGCCATCTGGAAATGGAAGCCTTCGAGAGAGCCTTCCCTTGGTTCACTGGTCCAAAGTTCACAAACAGCTGCAACGTCTTCCGAAAACTCTTCGTGCGGTCCACGTAGAACTTCAGCGCTCTAGCCACATCTAGCGAGTGCAAAATCCTCTCGGCCGGCGACGGGAAGAAAACTGGTAACACCAAGGGCTCGCTGAGGTGGAAGTCCGACGGCACCTTGGGCATAAAGGAGGGGTGCGTCCTCAGCACCACCCTTGTGTCGTGAAAAGTCAAGTATGGAGGCTTGCAGGATAGGGCCTGGATCTCTCCCACTCGTCATGCGGAGGTGATGGACACAAATGCTGTCTTCCACGATAGGAACTTCAACGGTGCCGAATGCAGAGACTCGAATGGCGCCCCCATGAGCCTAGACAGCACCACGTTCAGTTCCCACGCCGGGGCAGGAGCCTTCCCCGGCGGGAACAATCGTAACAGTCCCTTCATAAATTCCTTCACCAGGCGATTAGACCACAAGGACACCCGTCCCGTAGTTCTGGTGTATCGGGAGATCGCAGGCAGATGCATCTTGATGGAAGCGTGAGCTAGTGCAGCCTTGGCCAGCGACAGTAGGTACGGCAGTACTTGAGGGGAGTGTTAATCTTCTGTGCACGGCACCAGACAGAGAACCTCTTCCACCCATGTCCGTAGCACGAGAGTCGAGGATACCCGGGCCTTTGCAAGAACCTCTCTGCAGTCAGCCGGGATATCGTACCCTCCAAACTAGTGCTGCAGGCGCCAGGCCTGCAAGATCAGCGACTCTGGGTCGTGATGAAGGATGGTGCCGCCTCTGGAAAAAAGATCTGCGTCCGTCAGTAGCTTGACCGGTAGGGACGCCGACAAGTCCAGAAGGTCCGGGAACCAGATCTGCCTTGGCCACGCCGGTGCGACGAGGATCATCCTGCACCGGGACCTCTTGAGCTGGCTGATGAGTCGAAGCAGCAACGGAGGGAACGCACACAGGTATAGGCCGTCCCAGGGGAACGAGAACGCATCGCCCATGCTTCTCGGCTGGGGAAACCTGCTGACGAACCTCTTGCACTTCGAGTTCGTCGCTGTTGCGAACAGGTCGATCTGGGGTTTGCCCCATCGTCGGAAGAGTTGATCCACCTGATCCTGGCACAGTTCCCACTCGTGACACGCGCGCAGCTCCCTGCTGAGCGAGTCGGCGATGGTGTTTCTTTCTCCTGCCAGGTGGAAGGGAACCAGGAACATCCCCTGGGCGACCGCCCAGTGCCACAGATCCTGTGCCTCCCTGGATAGGGCTGGGGATCTGGTGCCTCCCTGCTTCCGTATGTAAAACATTGTTGTGGTGTTGTCCGTGAAGATCCGCACCACCTTGCCCTTGAGCGACGGGAGGAACGATTTGAGAGCCCAGAACACGGCTCGGAGTTCCAGGACGTTGATGTGCAGGAGCCTCTCCTCCGGGAGCCAGAGGCCTCTTGCGTGGAGATCTCCGGTGTGGGCGCCCCAACCTTCCAGGGAGGCGTCCGTTGTCACCGTCTCCTGGAACGCTGGCGTCTGAAAGTCCTTGCCCGCCGCGAGGTGCGCTCGAACGCCCCACCACTGAACCGCCCGCCGGAACACCTCGTTGAGGGGGACCCTGTCTTCGAAGGTGCCCGTCGCCTGCATCCAACAGGCGTCGAGAAATTCTTGAACAGGGCGCATCCGTAGTCTGCAGAGGCGCACCAGGTAGATGCAAGAGGACATCATCCCCAGGAGGGACTTGATGGACCTCACCCTGGCCACGACTGTTATTCCGACGGGGCCGCCAGGCGCCTCACTGCATCGAGCTTCGCTCCCAGAAACAGGGCCACCTGCGACAGCACCAGGTGGGACTTTGGGTAGTTTTGGCGAATCCCAGGTCTGTGAGTAGCTGGACGGTCCTCGCAGTGTGTTTGACGGCGAGTTCCCTCGTCCTTGAGCGGATGAGCCAGTCGTCCAGGTAGGGGTAGACATGAATCCCCTGCAGGCCAGCCGCGCCGCCACTGGTGCTAGGCACTTGGTAAAGACCCTGGGGGCCGACTTCAATCCGAACGGCAGTGCTCTGAATTGGTAGTGGCGTCCCTGGACGACGAACCTGAGGAACTTTCAGTGACTTTTGAGGATGGGAACGTGGAAGTAAGCATCCTCCAGGTCCAACGACGACAGGAAGTCGCCTTTCTCCAGCTGTCCCAGTACGTGCTGGAGGGTGACCATCCTGAATTTCTGTGATCTGATGTATTTGTTCAAACGACGAAGATCCAGGATGGGGCACTCGCCGCCCATCTTCTTCCTGACGAGGAAGTACCTTGAGTACACCCTGGAGTCTCTTCGGGACAAGCTCGATGGCGCCTTTCCTGAGCATCGCCCGTACTTCCAACAGCAGTTGCGGGACGTGATTTTCCTTCCTAGCCACAGGTTGAATGTGAGGGCACTTCAAGAATTCGATAGAGTGTCCTCTTGCCAGGGTATCCAGCACCCAACCGTCGGTGGAGATGGACTTCCACACGCCGACTAAATTTGTCAGCCGGCCTCCCACCGGGGTGCTTCGGTGGGGGCCCCGAGACCACGGCCGGTTCAGTCCTGCTTGGAGGTGGTGGCCTTGCCGCCCTGGCCACCTTGCCGACGGCAGCTAGGCGCTCCCTGCTTGCCGCGACCCCTGTAGGCCTCCTGAGACGAGGAGCGTGCCGCCTGGCGGTAGGACGACAAGCCACCGCTGGATCCCTTGGAGGCACCCAGTCTGCCTCCGGAGCTCCGAAAGGGCCGTCGTTGCTGAAGGGCTCGGGCCGTCTCCGTTTTTATGGCTTGGAGGGATTTGTCCACCGCCTTCCCGAACAAGTTGCTGCCGTCGAACGGCATGTCCAATACCCTGGTCTGGACGTCCTGACAGAAGTCGGTCGCCCGGAGCCAACCCCGTCGTCGTAGGCAAACACCGTTGCCCAGCTGGCGGAACCCGGTATCGGCAATATCGGTTGCCACCGTTATGGCGTGGTCCGACGCCACCTCGCCCTCTTGCAGTATTTCCAGGGCCTTGGACCTCTTGTCGTCCGGCAGGAAGTCCAATATGGGGGCCAGCTTAAACCAGAGCTCCCCGTCGTAACGGGCCACGATTGCCAGGGCGTTGGCCGCTTTGATCGTCGTCGCCGCTGACGAGATGACCCGCCGCCCCATGGCGTCCAACTTCTTTCCCTCGCCGTCCGGCGGGGAATTCGACGTCGAGGCTCTGACCTCGCCGCTTTCTTCTTCGCCGCCGCCGAGACGACAGAGTCTGGCGTTGGCTGGGCCCTGAGGCACAGGGGAGCGGTTTCGGTGACCCGGTACTTCTCGTCCCGGTCGGCTGGTGCCGTGGAGGGGTTTTTGAGAACCGACAGGCCCTCCTCCCAGATGTCATCGATTAGGGGCACCGCGATGACCGTCTTCCTCTTGGCCTCCCGGCGCTGATAGAGGAAACCTTCCTTTTTCTGCTCCTCCGGGCAGAGGTGGAACAATTCGGACGCCCTGGCGATCATGGCGTGGAATGAGCCAATCTAGTCGGGCGGCGAGGCCCGTGCGACGGGAGACCCGTTCCGTCGTCGTCGCCCTCAGAACCCGTCGTCGAGCCCAACGCACCGTCATCTCCCAACTCGTAGGAGGATGAGGAGTGAACTGTAGGCCTTACGGGGGCGAGCGGAGGAGAGGGTTGGGTCCTCTGTCGTTTGTTCTGAGGACTTCCCGACGGGCCAGGGTGCGGGTCCTCCGGCCTGGGCTGTGGGAATCTCGTCCTTATCTCAGAGCATAAGGACTGGATGGCAGACAAAATGGCCGCTGAGCCATCCTGAGGCCTAGGAACCGGCTGCGCCGGAAGGGAAGGCCGCTCTTCCTCACCATCGTCGTCTTCCTCGGTTATCTCCCGAGGATCTTCCTGACGGGATCGAACTTTCTCGAATTGGACTTCGAGGTTCCTCACGGCCTCGGTCAGTTCCTCCTCTGAGGCTGACTCCGAGCTCGAGGAGGGCACCGTGCTCCCCCTCGCTTCTTCCATCATGGCGGCCACAACGATGGGCAGAAAAGAGGATTCCCTCCTTGGCGGCAGGGAAACTCTAGTCCCAGAGGCAGTCTCCGCTGGCGGTGTCTCTGCCGGCTTGGCCAGAGTCGCCGCGATAGCCTCGATAGAGGCCTTCGCCTGCTGGGTAGGGGCCTTCACCACCCTAGGTGCGTCCCCGGGCCTTCTCCTTTGGGGGAGGGGCGACGCCTCGCTCCCCCTCTTCTGAGATCGGACGGGGCTTCTCCCGAAGCTTACCCGGGGTCTCGGACTTTCTCTTCCCCAAACCGGAGCGTTGGCTCGTGGTTGACGGTGCCGGGGAAGGTGCGCCCTGCCTGGCGACCGAAGAGCCCAACCTTTCGGCGCTCCGGGAGCCAGCGGACTCGCAGCGCTTGGCCTGGTGTTGGGCCCCCGTCGCCGGGGCGCCCGCACAGGACTTAGAAGCCCGCTCGGACCCTTTCTTCTCCTCACCCGTCGAGCCCTTCTCCAACCAGCTTGCGAGACGGGATCGACGGTCCCTCATGGTCCGCTCCGACAAGTTCTTGCAGAACTGGCAGTCCTTTTCTACATGAGTCTTGTCCCCATGAAGACAGTGGAGGCATTGCGAATGTTCGTCTTCCTTAAACACATTCTGCAGCCCGCATCCAGGGCACCTGCGAAACAGCTTGGGTCCGGGCGATGAACTTGCATCCTGGGCCATCTTGAAGTAGGCCGCGAATCTTCTGGAATCCTAAATCTTCACCCTTGAGGGGTGTAGGAAAATCCCGCAACGGGTAGCCGTTAAAGGGAGTAGAAACGGTGGAGCTTGAGGCACGATTAACCGAAAAAAAAGTGAAAATTCACCCGAAAAAGCGCGAAACACGCAGTAAAAGCTCGAGAGCTAAGCACGAGGACTCTCAACACTTGAACGTGCGGTAAAAATCTGAAGATGGCTGCCAGAGGCAGGGCTTAGGTAGAGGGCAGTCATTGGCTATGGTCAGTATGACGCAGAGATCAGTGATTGGTTACTACTACGAAAGACAGATCAGAAACGAAACTGATACTGATTTTTTCTTTACCGAGGATTCCCAGCCTGACGACGGGGAATATTCATGAGCATGTGAAACCATGCCAGACCCCATGCTGGAGAATAGGAAGTGCTGCATTATTTTTGAGGCGCTCATTCGCACAAGCTGTGGTTGAGCCTTCACATGGAAATGGCGAGATGACTGATGACCCTAACGAGAGAATGGTTTTTGGTCAGTATCCTTAATCTACAAGTAATAGTAGGCTTGAAGAAATGGTTAAGATTTCAAATAATTTGACACTTTTGGCTAACCACATAGGCTTACCTTTTGTACATTCTGACTGACCAATCTCCTATAACACTAGTAGTCCTTCTGCCTGCGTTCAGATCATTGAACTAGAGCAAAACAAAAAGGTATTCTAGCAGTTAGCCCAATGAACGACAAAGGTGAAAATGTTATAACACATGACAATGGATCTAATAGTGGAGGTTTTCGGTCTCGTAAACAGACACAACTCCACCTAAGGGCTCTTAAGAGAATTTTCTTTTTTTTTTTTTAAATTAAAGTGACATGGACATTCCATCTCCAGAATCTAGTGAAAGCACACCACAAAGTAGTGAGGACGCCATTTTAGATTTGGATCAACTGAATGTAGAACGCAACTCTGCAACTGCAGGACTCCCATATTGCAAGTAGCAGTAACAGTGTTAATAAAAAGGTGACAGTTATCAAATAAAAAATAAAATGGCAAAAACAAAAAATGTAGAGAAGACTTTTCCCTGTTCAGAACAACCGGTGGTTGTTCACAAGGAAAAATGTATTAACACTGACCTCAAGAAGGATAGTAAACAATCACAACTGTCTGCATTCAAAGTTTGTATCTAGCAAGCCCTTGTTACGTAACATTGGAGAAGACCTGGGAATTTCTACGCAGGCTCACGCAATGCAAACTGCAAGAGCCAACATTACATCACACCAGTGCACAGCAGGTGGTGGAATCTATACAAAAGGCTGATGTATTCATGCTACTCAAGTCTGGACTTCTTAGTTCAGATGCCTAACCTAGTGATGCCATTCTCAGGCTGGCAGTTAAGGAAGAGTGTGTTGGGATGATAGCAGAACACGTTCGTTCCCCCATAGAGCAGGAAGACAGTTCATCTCCATTACACAATGATTCTAGCATTTTAGGCTGGATCAGTGATCCCGCTATAAATGGTACAGCACGTTTGAAGAGGGCATACATATTCAAAACATTCGATAAAACTCCTATGCTAAGACTCTTACATTCTAATGATGTTGAATGGGTTAAACTAGCAGGACAAAACTATTTTAGGATGTTTTGTAAACCTTAATCGTTAATTATATTAAGGCGAACATGGGATTTTCACCATGAGTTTGCACCATTGGGGATTTCCTTGGGTCTCTTATCTGATGAGGAACAGGCCCTTTCATTTTTTAACAATGTTGTATCAGAGTCAGCAACCACTCCAATCAATATAAGTGATGGTGCAATTTCCTCTGCTGTGTAATCTTATGCAATAGCTCAATTAGCAGCTATTGCATCCAATATCAAGGATTGATATTGGATTGGCAATTTGGTCAACACATTGGGCCTCATTACGACCCAGGCAGTAAGTTACCGCCTGGGTAGTACGCTTACCACCATGGTGTAAACTACGTTTACACCATGGTGGATGGCGGATTTACCGCCCCATTCCAAGGTGAATGGGGCGGTAAATCCCCATTTCCCATTTTACCCTTCCCCATTCCCATTTTTGCCCCATAGAGCATAATGGGAGTGGGGAAGGTGCTAATTACGCCACCGTAAATTACGGTGGCGTAATTAGCACCATGGTCCCTTAGCGCCATGGATTTTAACGCCTGCAAAAAGCAGGCGTTAAAATCACCAAGGCGCTAAGGGACCTTACAATCAGGCGTTAAGGGTCGGCGCCGTTTACGGCGCCGTTAACCCCTTAACGCCTGACTCGTAATGAGGCCCATTGGCCTCCATTGCACCTCCCAAAAACACGCTGTAGCTGTGGTATTGTTAAAAGGTATTCTTGGAATGTATGTGGTTATCATAACTTTTCTGCTTTAAAGTAAAATTCCTTATTTGACACTCCAACTATAATTCTTTTACAAGAGACCATGCATGTAAAACTGAGTGTGAATTGATATACCACCTTTTCCACCCCCGCCCTAAAACAAGGGCTGGGTCGCCTCAAAGGAGGGTTAGGTATATTAGTGAACAGTATAAATGTTCACTTTTCTTTTATTCATTCCTCAACTAACATTCTTGCTATCGACATGACAATGCTTGAGGGAAAGAAAAACAATGTTGACGATTTCAAAGCCAATTGCAGATGTGACTTTAGTGACAGTGCTTTTCACATTTTGTCATATAATGAGTGACGTACCATTGTGACAGGTCAACTTTGGAGGGAAAACTTTGCTCTTTGGAATAGGAGTTTGGTCAGTTTTGATCCTAAGACGCTACAATACACGTGGCATAGGGAGCGGTCTTTCTCAATTGATTTTTTATATCTGGCAATTGCTTGAAATTGTGTACCCAGATTATTTCAGTTCACATGGGACTTCGCGATCATCCTTTAATTTCTATAAAATTAGAGTTGTCATGGGGTCAACTTGATACAGTTCCGGGATTGGCCATGGTGGAAATATAGCGTCTCCGGAGTAAAATTCATTGGGATAAATTTCTGCCAGAAATTTGTGAAAAGTCTTGGAAGGATTACATTATCTGACGTCTTGGTTAGATACTCTGAGCAACACTATGCCTGGCTGGAAAGATTCAATAATTACATTATTCGAGAACGATTGGCGTGGTTTACTTACACATGACAAACTAAGCAGAGACCACATTTTCAGCACTTTGACCAGTATATTGCCTCATTAAAAAAAACAAAGATTTGACTTGCCAATTGTTTCAAAGGGTTTCTGATGGAAAATACTTTGTAAGAAAAAAACAAATTGTGCAGGCATACACATGCCTGTGGAAACCATCGGCATTTACTGCATCTTTCCGACAACCAGAAAATTGTTAGACATTTATATAAACATGACAATCAATTTGGAACATGTTTTAACAATTTCGACAATACAGAGAGAAGGAAATTGCATAATGGTATCTCCGCAGAAAATTGTCATTGTTCATCGCTGAGACATTTAAACCCCAATAACCATCTGCATCAACATTTTGAAAAGAGGGAACTATCGCATTTACCACATATTACATTGACTATTGCCGATGTCATATGGGCTACAGGCAAACTTAAAATTTTCAAATGCCTCCGGCCCAGATGGCATTCCGGCATGTGCATTAAAAACTGATGCTGCATTTTGGGCCAGAATTCTGATTTTAAAATTTGAAAACATCTTTAATACTAGTACTATTCCTCAATCATGGCATACGGCTTTGATCGTCACTATTTATAAAAAAGGGAATACTGATGAGCCGTTAAACTATAGGCCCATAGAGTTAATGGATTCCTCATACAAAGTATTCACCATATTGCTATTACAAGAACTTGAAAACCATATAAAAACCGACATCTTATCCCAGAATCAAACGGGATTTCGAAAACAGATGGGTACGGCAGCGAATGCAACTGTCTTATCGCATCTTCTATACTCAATCAAGAAAAAACTCAGCTGGCACAATTTATATGGCCAGTTTAGATTTGAGCTCTGCTTTCGATTGTGTAATTCGTAACAAACTATGGGGAAAGCTACAAAAGTGGGGATTCCCTGAGAGTATTATTCAGTTGTTAGTATTACATACAGATTCATATTTTAAAATTCAAATTAAATTAACAAGGTGATGTAACAGAACATTCGCACTTGCACAGGGGTGAAGCAAGGTTGTAACCTTGCTTCTACATAGTAGAATCTATATTTGTTAGACATTGATCGTGTTTGCAATCAAATACTATGTTTTCCTGCGAAGCTTGGCCATTTAAAATTAAATTGGCTAGCATACGCGGATGACATTTTGTTATTTGTTAAAACTCCTTTTGGTCTCCAAAATAAACTACACGCATTTGCTTCTTTCGCACACGATCACAACCTGCGCCCCAATGTAGCAAAGTCAAAGATCTTTGTATTTCGGGGCTGGTGGGACAGGGGGGGTACGGGGGGTAGTGGGTGGAAGAGGGAATTGCCACGATTTATCTGGACTGTAAACAATATCTCGCTGGAAAGAATTTCAGCGCTAAAATACTTGGGCTTTGATGTCACAAATGCTTTTTCTAAAAAAGAACTGGTACAATTCTTTAGTAGTAAAAATGCAACCTTTGATGGTTCAATTAAGGATCATATTTCAAAAAAATTGCAAATAGCCATTCAATTTTATTTGTTAAAAACTGAAGCTGTGCTGTTGTATGGTTTGGAATGTCTTCATGACATTGATCAGATTCTCAACTCTCTGCAAGCTCCTTTATGGAAGCAAACTCTGGGTTTGGCAAAATCTGTACCAAATGCATGTCTACGCATAGAACTGGGTTTATCAAGTTTATCTTCACGATTTTTGTGGCATCAGATTAATACGTTTGCCAAAATGCTAGATCCCACAGGAATTCAATTTACACTGAATTTGCAAAGATGCTTCATTTAGAACATCCACCATCAGTCTTATTTTTTTTTAAAAAAAATGGAATGTGCGCTAGTAAGAATTAACATTACTAAGGAAGATGTAATCATCTGCGCTGGCTATGCTAATTTTTTCTTATATCAAATGGATTGGGTTGAGACCCAAGAGGAAATTGGTTCTTATGCATTCGTTAGAACAAATTAAGCACCGAATACCTTTTGGTGTAGGGATGTAGATTTTGTAACGCAAGGTCAAAACCAGAATCTATCAAGCATTTGCTTATTTATTGTAGCTATTTTGAGAATGACAGAATTGTACTCTTGGGGAAAAGAATGTCATTAGTACTAATTTCGAGGGAACTACTTTGGTCAAAATGCATGAACAACCCCTTTAAAATCATATGTGCGCATTGGGACGGTCTTTTTAAAATTGAAGCTGCATTGCTAGAAAAAATGATATGTTGCAGTTGACTGACTTTGCGCACATCCTATAAGAGGTAGGGAGATAAATTGTCTTATGACAATTTAAAATGATCATTACTCTTCTATCACCTTAAGTGTTGATTTAGTAATGGAATGTTATTTTATGTTTGGTTGTTATTTTGAGTATATTGGGAGTATTTTTATACATTGAGAACAGAAGCTGTACTGGTTTTGTATAGATGTAATTTATGTCAAGCTGATTCTTATGTTATATGTTTATGGTGTGAAATGTTTCTCGTAAACCGAAAACAGTATTAATAAAAACACTGGTTGAGGGTTCAATGATGTTAATACGTAGCATTTCTTCCACTTCGGCTTTGATTATCCGTCGCCTGGCTTCCGGAATCCTAAAAGGCCTGAGCCTGACCATCTGTCCTGGTGCCGTTTAAATTTCATGTTCAATCAGATTAGTCCTCCCAGGAAGAGAGGAGAACGCTTGTATGTGGTTAATCTAGCCATCAATTTGGATTTCATGGCAGGCGACAATGCTGTCCCCCACTGTACGTCTTCTAAGTGGTCTTGGGGTTTTTGGTATGGCTTGTTCGGACTATCTGTCTTGCTTGTCTCTATTAATGCCATTGGGAGGGGTTTTGTCCCTTCTTTTAACAGGTTTATGTGATAAACCTGGTCTGTTGGGTTCGATCGTGTTGATGCACACAGCATGTTACTGGTCCAACAACGTCCTCGATTTTCTAAGTTTCGTAAGGGCCCTTCCATCTGGCTAGCAAATTATGGCTTGTAGGGAGGCGCACCAGTACTTGGTCGCCTGGGTTAAACTTTCTCATATGGATTCCCTTATTGTAAGCCCTTTCCTGGGTCAATTGGGCTTGTCCAAGGTTCTCCTCTGCCATAGTGTGTAGGGTTATCAGGTGTTCCTTAAGCTCGTCAGTGTATTCGGTTAATGACATCTCTTCTGATTTTTCCCATTCTTCCTTTACTAAACCAAGGATGGTTCGTGGCTGCCTTCCGAACAAGAGTTCAAAGGGGGAAAAGCCTGTAGAGGACTGAGGTGCGTCTCTTAATACCATTAGAACTAAAGGTACCATGCGGTCCCAGTTCTTTCCCTCTGGTCCTGTTACTTTTTTTAAAAATCATTTTTGTTGATTGTTTTATTGTACCTTTTGACAAGCCCATCTGTTTGGGGTCACCAGCATGGTTAACGCGCAGCTCACCAGGGATGGTAAACCAAGGTCCTCAGTTGCTGATAGCAACACAGGGCCTGCACCCAGCACCTGTTAACTTTCTGTAGGTTATTCTCCTCTCTCCAGCTGACACGGTCACCAGCATGGTTAACGCGCAGCTCACCAGGGATGGTAAACCAAGGTCCTCAGTTGCTTGATCTGTAGGCGTTCACACACTTGACGCAATACCTCTGACATGAAGTTAGTGCCTTGGTCGGTGATGATTTCTGAGGGAAAACCCACTTATGCAAAGTAGGGTATAATCTGGTCACAAAGCGGTCGGGCTGAGGTCCCCTTTAGGGGGAATGCCTCAGGGTATTGTGTTACATAATCTACGATTACCAAGGGGTATTTGTATCCCCTAGACGCCAGTGCCAGGGGTCCTACTATGTCCATGCCAATTCTCTGAAATGGTATGGATATCAGTGGCATACGTTGCAAGGGGGCCTTGCTCGGTATGGTTCCGCTAGTTAATTGACATGTAGGGCAGCCCTTGCAGAATCGGGCGACTTCCCCCATTAATTCCAGGCCAGTAGAACCTCTTTAGGATGTTCTGTTGTGTTTTAGTGGTGCCATGTGACCACCACAAGGGTGGTTGTGTGCCAGCTGGATTATGACCATTTGATGGGTTTTGGGTAACACCAACTGCTCCTTGATGACATCTTCTGCCTTATACCTTCGGTCTAATAACCCACAACGAAATAGGAAACCTGGTACTTGGATGGGTCCTGGTCCCTTTCCTTGGTAGCCCTTTCTCAGGCTACTCGTAAGGTAGGGTCTGTTAGGGTCTCCCCCTAATGGAATCTTCGGTTTTCCAATCAATCGTGCGGGTCATGTAACTGGCTATTGCGCGCACCGGACAACCGCTCTGGAGTGGTTGTCAAACCCATTCGTTCTCGTGTGTGAGCCCCTTTAACAAGCCTTTCTGGCTCCATGTGTGCCTCCCCCCCCGCCCCCCCCACGGCACTCTTCATGCAGCGTAGATCTCTCACTCAGCGACTCCTTCCTGGGTTCCGCTTTACAGTTAGCCAAATATGTTAAAAAGGAGGGGTGCGACTGTATATCCTTGTTTGACTTCTCTAGAGTTTGCTATTGGACGTGACAGAGTGCCTTTGTTGTCCAATCTAACCTGAACACGGTTTGTGTAGAGGAGTTTCAAAAATATTAGGACAGGGGAGATCCAAGGGTTTCAAGTTTTAACCAAAGTCTCTCCCCTAGGGACTAGGTGAAATGCAAACCTGAAGTCCACAAATAATGTGTATAAGCCATGGGGTTTTGGAAGTTTAAGTTTCTTAACTGTACCCACAATATCTTACTGGCTGATCTCAAAACAGCCCTCTCGCCAGTTCTTTACTTCTAAAATTAGTTGGCTGCGTTGGAATGGTTTCTATAGGTTGAATCCACTGTGCCTCACGCACAGGATTGATGATCTTATGAACATTACCGCTGGCCGCCCCCAGAGCTTGACATATTCCTTCTGAATTCTCCTGAATTCAGAACCATAGCCATCTTTTGCCATGCTTCTTGCGCTAAGGAATACCGCCACCATTTGACCCAGTTTGGGTTTCTATTTTTAATTACTCCAATTTGCATAAGGGCATTCAAGATGGAATTTATGCTCCATTACGAATTTCACATCTCATTTCCCTCTTCCGGTCCCAAATTCTTTTGTTATACTGGTGGCGGTTATTCGTCTCCAATATTGTGCAAGGCTTTTTTTTCCATACAACTTGACAAGTGAGGGATGAGAACTACACCTCCATTTCATTCGCCGCCATAGATTCAAGATCTGATAGCAACACAGGGCCTGCAACCAGCACCTGTTAACTTTCTGTAGGTTATTCTCCTCTCTCCAGCTGACACGGTCACCAGCATGGTTAACGCGCAGCTCACCAGGGATGGTAAACCAAGGTCCTCAGTTGCTTGATCTGTAGGCGTTCACACACTTGACGCAATACCTCTGACATGAAGTTAGTGCCTTGGTTGGTGATGAGTTCTGAGGGAAAACCCACTTATGCAAAGTAGGGTATAATCTGGTCACAAAGCGGTCGGGCTGAGGACCCCTTTAGGGGGAATGCCTCAGGGTATTGTGTTACATAATCTACGATTACCAAGGGGTATTTGTATCCCCTAGACGCCAGTGCCAGGGGTCCTACTGTGTCCATGCCAATTCTCTGAAATGGTATGGATATCAGTGGCATACGTTGCAAGGGGGCCTTGCTCGATATGGTTCCGCTAGTTAATTGACATGTAGGGCAGCCCTTGCAGAATCGGGCGACTTCCCCCATTAATTCCAGGCCAGTAGAACCTCTTTAGGATGTTCTGTTGTGTTTTAGTGGTGCCATGTGACCACCACAAGGGTGGTTGTGTGCCAGCTGGATTATGACCATTTGATGGGTTTTGGGTAACACCAACTGCTCCTTGATGACATCTTCTGCCTTATACCTTCGGTCTAATAACCCACAACGAAATAGGAAACCTGGTCCCTTGGATGGGTCCTGGTCCCTTTCCTTGGTAGCCCTTTCTCAGGCTACTCGTAAGGTAGGGTCTGTTAGGGTCTCCCCCTAATGGAATCTTCGGTTTTCCAATCAATCGTGCGGGTCATGTAACTGGCTTGGCACCAAGCTAATCGATTACTTCTCTGGGGCCCATGGGGGTTCCTTTGGACAGCTTGGGATTCTACTGTGGTGTTACTCCTAGAAGGGGGCTCCTTCCCAGCTAGGTTCTTTATCGCCTGGTCAAAGTGCGGCAGGTCTGTACCTATGACTACTGGGGTGAGTAGAAAGGGCAAGACGGCAGCTTTTCAGGAGGTTACCTCTTGGTCTACCTCGACCTGCACTTCTTTCATTGGATACGTTTTTACATCCCCATGTATACATCTGATCGGTACCATGACATTGGGCAAAAAAGGGGAATTACTCACGGTTGGTTAGATGGCAGTCTGCTTGCTGTCGCTGTTTAGCAGTGCCCGTGCTGGTCTTCCATCCACTGGTATTTCTACGATGTAGTGACCCGGCATACGTTCTTCGGTGTAGGACTTCATATATCCGATTTCCATGGGTTCTGCAACCCGTCTCCTGGGGCTGAACCTTGCTATGTGCCCCCACTCGCATTCGAGACATTGGGGCTGTCGGGATCCCATAGGAGGTTTCTCATCCGGACCGGGCCTTTTCTCTTCGATCTTTCTCGGTTGTTCTTCCGATTGTCTCCATCTCGGGTACAAGGTTCTCGCCCCGTGTGGAGTGTCGGTACTGGGTAAGGGCGTCCTCCCAGTAGCTCCGGGAGTAGGCATCTTGTTGATATCAGCCTTTTGATATGCAGAAGCGATGTCCACCGCTTCTGCCAGGGTGGGTCGGTGGTGCTGCCTCACCCATCTCTGCATCGGCCTAGTAGCGCCTCCACAAACTGTTCTAACGTGACTTTGTCCAATACTTCCTGGTTTGCAGCGGTGTGTGTTTGTAGCCACTTTTTCGACCAGGTCCTTGATGCGATAATACAGTTGTCAGGGACTCTTCCCTGCTCTTCAATTTGGTGTCCCGTAACTGTATCCGATATGCCTCTTCATCCAAACCCAATCAGACATGCACCGCAGCCTTAATGTCTCCATATGGGGTGCTTCCGTTGGGGTTCACGGCCTGGTAAGCCCCCTGCATCACTCTGGACAATAAGGGTACTACATATTGTCCCCATCGTTCAGGAGGCCATTGGGCATTTCTCGCTATTCTGTCAAAAGTAGTAAAGCAAAATGCAGGGTCCTCTCCATCCTTATACTTTTGCATCAAGGCCAATGGTACCAAGGGCTGGCTCCTTGAATTAGTGACCACATCTATGATACTGATGTTTGTCTGGGCTGTCGTTTGTAGCACGCTTTGCAGTTGTGTGGCCTGCTGGAATGCTTGCCGGTCGGCAACAGCTTGTGTCTGCAGCTGTATGAGCTGCTGTAGCTGCTGCTGTCCCTCCGACAGGGTCGTAATCAGGTTTTCCATTGGGTTGTCAATCCCACCTTCGTCGCCACTTGTGAAGAGTAAACACTGGAGCCAGGGTTGATGCTGAAATAATAACTTTAAATCACCAGATTGGGATCAATTGTTTTGGTTACAAATGTCACGTGACAGTTTCCTCACTGTCAAACTCCCATGTGGGTAGTGTAGAGAAAGTTTCCTTAACCGCCTCTTACTCCTCGATCAGATGAGCCCACCATTCGCTCATTCCTTCTCTCTTGCGTTCTGAAATATAACAACAAATCTGCGTGCATTTGCAGGCTTTTATACCCTGTGTCCGTCTTGCTTCTTCACTAATCAACATTGTCCCTGACTAGCGATCTTCTCCACAGGCTGGTTAATGTACAGCCTTCCTTAAAAACTGCTGTTCGGCTCCTCCCTCTTGCTACTACCCGGCAGTCTTGTGTGACTTGTCGTTCACTGTCCAGCCTCGCTCCTGTTGCCCCCTTGGTTGCACGGAATATGGCAAGGCTCCACCTCCCTGACTGGTTCGTTTTGGCATGGCGTCTTTCCCTCGCCCTGAAGACGAGTACGTGGTGCTGGGGCTCCGTAGGCGTTTGGGACGCCTGAAGGTTAAATCAGCTGCACGGCATGTTGGTCTTCTGTTGGTGAGTGGAACTCATGTCCGCCGCAGTGCATTTGGCAGCTATTGCGCGCACCGGACAACCGCTCTGGAGTGGTTGTCAAACCCATTCGTTCTCGTGTGTGAGCCCCTTTAACAAGCCTTTCTGGCTCCATGTGTGCCCCCCCCCCCCCCCGCGGCACTCTTCATGCAGCGTAGATCTCTCACTCAGCGACTCCTTCCTGGGTTCCGCTTTACAGTTAGCCAAATATGTTAAAAAGGAGGGGTGCGACTGTATATCCTTGTTTGACTTCTCTAGAGTTTGCTATTGGACGTGACAGAGTGCCTTTGTTGTCCAATCTAACCTGAACACGGTTTGTGTAGAGGAGTTTCAAAAATAATATTAGGACAGGGGAGATCCAAGGGTTTCAAGTTTTAACCAAAGTCTCTCCCCTAGGGACTAGGTGAAATGCAAACCTGAAGTCCACAAATAATGTGTATAAGCCATGGGGTTTTGGAAGTTTAAGTTTCTTAACTGTACCCACAATATCTTACTGGCTGATCTCAAAACAGCCCTCTCGCCAGTTCTTTACTTCTAAAATTAGTTGGCTGCGTTGGAATGGTTTCTATAGGTTGAATCCACTGTGCCTCACGCACAGGATTGATGATCTTATGAACATTACCGCTGGCCGCCCCCAGAGCTTGACATATTCCTTCTGAATTCTCCTGAATTCAGAACCATAGCCATCTTTTGCCATGCTTCTTGCGCTAAGAAATACCGCCACCATTTGACCCAGTTTGGGTATCTATTTTTAATTACTCCAATTTGCATAAGGGCATTCGAGATGGAATTTATGCTCCATTACGAATTTCACATCTCATTTCCCTCTTCCGGTCCCAAATTCTTTTGTTATACTGGTGGCGGTTATTCGTCTCCAATATTGTGCAAGGCTTTTTTTTCCATACAACTTGACAAGTGAAGGATGAGAACTACACCTCCATTTCATTCGCCGCCATAGATTCAAGATCTGATAGCAACACTGGGCCTGCAGCCAGCACCTGTTAACTTTCTGTAGGTTATTCTCCTCTCTCCAGCTGACACGGTCACCAGCATGGTTAACGCGCAGCTCACCAGGGATTAAATGGATATTCACACCCAGAGCGATTTCGATAGTTACAATGGCTTGATAACGCCTCTCATTAGGCTATACTGATGGAGTGATGGGACACACATGGAATGGATGAAACAGTTGAGTGGATGGATCGGATAGAACCGATTGAATGGCTGGAACTGAGAGCGGATAGAATAGGAAGGAATATTAAACGGATGGGAACGATGAAATGAGTCTACGGAATGGATGAAGTAGATCATGTGGACGAAGGGCTAGATGGAATGGATGGAAGGACTAGTTGATTAAATCGATGAAACAGATGAAAAGGATGAACTGACGGCGTGGAATGAACGGACCGTAAATAAAACGGATAGAACAGATGGAGTGCCGATCTCAAGCGCATTACTGATAACCACCATATCGCACTACCACCACGCTTACTCTCTCCTATACATCGCCACTCAACTAGAATACAGCGATACTATGTCACATTCGGTATAGCTGTTCTCATTAACACCAGAAACACACTTACCATCCCGATTAACCACAGCTAGCTAACACACTGCTAGTTTAAGCGTTCTCCTCAGGCCTAATGCAGCCAGAAATCAGTCTGGATGTTAACCCTCCAGAATGCACACATATACCCGACCTCCCAACCACCACACCCACCACTGGCTGCACACATATCCGGTGCACCTATGCACCTTATGGCTCTCTTCTCTCTACTGACTTGAAATATGGTTCCCGAGGGCATTCAACCTACCAGCGCTTCATACCAATGATACATAAGGTGCTATATAAATGCCAAACATAACATACCTTCACTTTGCATTAGAGGCAGGCTAGTAAATAAGTAGTCTAAAGTTGCACATTTCCCACCCAACCTCCAGATAGCCTGACCAGGGATGTCACCCACTGTACGCCCGGTAAGCATGTGTAAATTCTAGTCATTTAGAAAGTTAAGCCACTTATTACCTTGAACATTTGCAGCCGGGTAAACCAGGTTAAATCCGCTAACAATGTTGCATGAAGGAGCAATTTGTAACGTGCATTTAAGTCTCCCCCAATCGAGATACACCCTCCATCGGCTACCTGCATCAAACCAGCAAAAACATTGGCCAAGACTTCCAAATAGCCTCAATACACAGTCCCCCAAGGGTGTGGGAGCAGAGGGGGTGTTCATGTAAACAAAAATAGTTTTTGCCCCCGGTATGATTTCAATGTCTGCCGCCAGGATATGGTCTTGGGTCTTTACAATTAGTGTGCAGAATACCAAGACGTTTCGAAGGGTGTCTCACTCTAACCTGGAGACCACCATTTGGGCCACACTGGTCCCCCTTCTTGCACATACCTGTCCAAGTTCAACACCATCCAAGTGATGGTCATTTAACATCCATGTTTCCTGTAGTATAAAAATATGATTTGCTGCTAGGGACTTCACTGATTCGCTGTTTCCCAGGAGGTGAGTGAACACACTGGTGTTCCAAGTAGAAATAAGAATCGTTCATTGGTCTTTTGTTGTTAAGGTGGGTAAATGTGTTGCTAAACATCTCAGGAATCTATTACATCAAAATTAGCTGCTTTTGGGGGAATTTGTTAAGAGAGAGTATTTCCTTGGACCGGCAAATCCTGGTCAGGAACAAAAGGGGTCAAGTTCCCGCTTATACAATTGATGCTTATATTTGTGAATCGGTACAATGGAGTCAATAACTTTGCAGTGAATTTGAGATACATTCGCATTGAGACACAAGTGGCTCCACAAAGTCAAGATCCTCATTGACTAGCACTTTTAAGAGTGAAATTTGATGTACGGGGTTAAAAAAATTAACTATTAACCCATTTAAGCTAGTTGCCTCTGGATCAAATTTACCGATTACTTGAGCGGGATTAGGACCCCATGTGACAAGTAGCCTGCCCTTAATGTTTTCCTTTGCTCCATCCAGGGGTCGGGGGGGGAGGCATGGGGGAATCAAATATTGTCTTCTCATCAAAATTCTGCTTTTCCGATCTGCTCTTCCTACGGGCCTATTTCTTTAGTTCTTTTTTAGATTTCCCTTCCCTGCATTCTTTACAAGAGCAGTTGTAGAACATTTCAGGTTGTTGGCCGGGCTTTGAGTTCTAATTTCCTTGCAGGCTTGACGCTTTTCCCTACGTGTCTCATATGACAGCAGAAACTGTGAAAAGTCTTCACTGTATAAGGGAGACAACCCAGAACCTCTTTAGCTGGAAATGTTCATGAGACAGGATTTGATAGTTTGTTCTAACTAGATAGCAAATGCACCTGCAAGGCCTCATTCTGAGCATGGCCAGGGGCACAATCAAAATGCATGAAGCTACAAGGCCAAGCAACCCTTGGAAACCACCAAGGGACAGTTGAATTCTGATGGTGCAATGATGAACTTTCTGCTTAAATGCTAGCAATCTGTCTGGTGGAGGAAGGAACAAGTTACTTACCTAACTGTTAGCCAGCATGGGTCTGGCATGGATTCACATGCTCATGAATATTCCCAGTCAGGTTGGGAATCCTCGGTAAAGGAAAATAAAATCAGTTTGTTTCACTTCTGAGCAGTCTTTCTCCTAACCAATCACTGGTCTATGGGTCATACTGCCCCCAGCCAATGACTGCCCTCTACCCAAGCCCCCCCTCTGGCAGCCATCTTCAGATATGGTAGCATGTAAAGTGGCAGTAGGAACAAGAGAAGAGCTGTCGGGGGTCCTTTGTAAAAGCATCAACATTTTGCAAAACTTTTAGTCCTTCCTCTCTTTAACGCAGGTACTGCACGCAGCCGTAACCCCGCCCATCTCAGCTGCGCGCATCGCCCATCAGTCCTCTTCTATTGCCAGGTCAGAGACCTTTAAGCAATAATAGAGGAACCTTATTAGAGGGGATGGCGGGCAGGTGTATGGAGGAAAGGGCGCTATGGACTACGAGTCCGGTGGTCACTGCGGTGAGTAACCTAGTTATACTCCTACGTCCCGTCCCCTTTTCCTCCATACTTAGGGGAGATTCCCAAGCACTCCTCACAGGAACTAAGGGTGGATGGAAAAAAACCCTCATTGAAAAAGGTTCTTCAGCACAGCCTGGCCAAACTGAGCATCAGATTTGGAGCTCCGGTCTAGACAATGTTTACAAAAAGCCGATGGGGAGGCCCATGTAGCCGCCTTTGCGATGGTCTCCCAGGAGACATATTTCTGAAAGGCAACCGCAGCTGCCTTGCCCCGCACCAGGTGCACATGAATATCTTTAGGAGGATGCAGACCCTGAACAGTGTAAACCTCCGTAATACAGGCCGCGATCCATCTGGAGATAGTCGCCTTAGAGGCCTGCCTACCTTGTGGGTTACCAAAGGTCACCAAAAGTTAAGAGCTCCTAAATTCAGCTGTTCTGTCCAGATAGAACTTAAGAGCCCTTCTAACATCCAAGCAATGTAGAACCCTTTCTGCTTCTGAAGCAGGGTTTGGAAAGATGATCGGTAGGGAGATTGATTTCCATCTAAGAGATCATCTTTGGCAGGAAAGAGGGATTCGTCCTTAGGACCACCTTATCCTTGTGGAAAACCAAGAAGGGATGCTCCACCGACAGCCTGGCGCTCACTCGCACGCCTTGCTGAGGTAACGGCAACCAAAAAAGACATCTTCCACGAAAGGTGCTTAAGGTCCACCGTAGCCATAGGTTCGAACGGCACAACGCGGTAAGGACCACATTCAGATCCCACGTCCGATGCGGTTTGCGAACCGGGGGATAAAGACGCGTCAAGCCTGCGAAGTGCCTCCTAATCATTGGATTTCAGAGTAAATAGAAGCACTGGTCTGTAGACAGGTAGGCGCCTACCGCCGAAAGATAAGTTCTGCATGAGAACATGAACGCCCAATTCTGCTAGGTGAGACACGAAGGACAGCACTGTGTCAATCGTAGCCACCCTGGGGTCCAGCTGTGAGGCTAAGCACAAGTGACAGAACCGAAGACACTTGCTCTTATACTGAGACTTCGCCAAAGGCTTCCTGGATGCCTGAATTATTCACATGTTATCAGCCGACAGGTTGAGATGCTCTAAAGACCTGAACTCAGGCACCATGCCGCCAAGCTGAATGATTGTGGGGAGGGGTGCCACAGCCGACGATCGTTCTGGTGAAGCAGCTCGGGACTCACCGGTAGCCTGATCGGTGGACACACCGACAGATGCTGATGCTCTGAGAACCAGAACCTGGCCGGCCTCCATGGGGCTATGAGCAGGAAAGAACCGTTCATCGTGTTACTCAGCTTGCAAATCGTCCGATGAATCAGAGGCGGGAAAGCATAGGCCCTCATGTTGTGCCAAGGAATCTCGAGCATCCCCCAGAGAGGCGGCTCCCAGACCATTTCTGGAGGCATACAGAGGAAGTTTGTTTGCCGATGTTGCAAAGAGGTCCACTTCCGGAGTGCCCCAACACTGGAATATCTGAGAGGATCTCAGATTTCAATTCCCACTCGTAGTTGACCATTGTCCGCGGACTGAGGGCATCCGCCGTGACATTCAGCTGGCCCAGGATGTGTACTGCTACCAGCCAGACACCATGCCGAACCCCCCACTCCCAAATCTGGATGGTCAGATCCACAAGAGGAGACTTGGTGCCCCTCTGCTTGTTGATGTAATACATTGACACAACATTGTCCGTGCGGATACGGACCACCTTGTTGGCAATGACCGGCCTGAACGCCTCGAGCGCTAGGAAAATCGCCAGAAGCTCCAGATTTATGTGAAGGAGCTTGTCCCGGGGCGACCAAAGGTCCGAGACCTGAAGATACAACGTTGCACCCCACCCTAGGTGGGAGGAGTCCGTCGTGACCATCACCATCGGGGCGGGGTCTTGAAACCCCGCACCTACTGACAGGTTGCTGAGAGACTACCACCACACCAGATCCATTCTCATGGAAGCCGGAATCAAAACTATCTTGGGGTCCGGATCCACCGCCTGACACCAAGAGCTCCGAAGAGCCATTTGAGTCTGCCTCATGTGGAGTCGAGCAAGAGGAAGAGGAAGAACCAGTACACACGAGGCCATGAGGCCCAGAAGCCTCTGGAACTACCAGGCCGACATGCTCTCCAACTGCGTAAGTATCTGACACGTGGCCAACAGATCCACCATTCTGTCCCCGGTCAGGTAAACTCTAACGTGACCCAGCGAAAAGCCAGGAAGATCAAGTCCTGAGAGACAGTCATGGAGGATTTCCGCAAGTTCACTGACAGCCCAAGGTGGAACAGGAGCTGGAGGAGAGACTGAAGGTTGCTCGAGGCCTTCAGTGGACAAGGACTGCGCAGCAGCCAAATCGTCCAAATACGGATACCAATGGATAACCTGAAGCTGAAGAGAAGCTGCGATGACTGACATCTTGGTAAAGAAACGCAGTGCAGAGCTGAGACCAACGTGAGCACACGAAAATGGAAATGCTCCTCCCCCACGGAAAACCATAGGTATTTCCGATGCGGGATCCTAATGAGGATATGCATGTACGCATCATGAAGGTCCCCCACGCTGAGCCAGTGGCCCTTCTGTAGAGAGGACTTTATTTGACCGGGGTGATCTTGAATTTCTCTTGGGGAAGAGAAAGGTTGAACTGGGAAAGGTCTAGGATGGTGCGCAGGCCAGTCTGGTTGGGTTTGGGCACTGAACAGACGGGAGTAGAAGCCCTCCCCTCGCTCCCCTAGGGGAACGGGTTCCACCGCCTTGAGATCCAGAAGCTTCTGAACATCGGCTCTGAGGGAGGGCGTCCCCGACTGCTGGAAGGGAAGATTGATGTGTGGGATGTGGGGGGTTTGAGGGAGGGGCAAGCGGAAGCCTGCCCGAGCTACTGACAAGACCCACCGGTCCTTGGTGATGGTCTGCCACACATCCCAGTGAGACGCAATGCGCCCTCCCACTGGGGTCTCGTGTGAGCGCCGAAAACCCTAATTTAGCGGGCTTCTCAGAGGAGAGACCCCCAGATGCTGAGGAGGCCAAGGACCGAGAGAAAAACCGGCCTCGCTGCTTACACCGAGAGTTTCCAGCAGGAGGTTCAACTCGGTCTTTCGATCTAGAAACCTCCAAAATCCGGAGGAAGACCGAGGCTGCAAAGGCGTTCTGTGAGCCCTAAAAGGTGGTTTTACCTGAACTGATAAAGATTTGGCCGTCCGAGTGCTGTCTTTAGTTTTAGTCAGCTCTACGTCCGTTGACGAATGGAATAGTTTCTTTGCCGTCAAAAGGCAGGTCCAGAACTTTATCCTGAACATCCTTGGAAAACTTTGTGGCATGAAGCCAAGCCCGACGAGGTGTCCATGCCAAGCATGAAGCCCTGAGCCGAGGTGTCGATGTGATGTGCCGCAGCCTCAAGCATATCCTGTGCCCGGACTCTGGCATCTGACAAGCTAGCCTTAAAATCGTCCAGCTTGTTCGCAGGAATCAACTCCTCAAATTCCGACAGACCTTTCCACATTTCCATATTTGTCCCCGCTAAAATGAGCTCTGCGTTCGCATTGCGCAACTGCAGGGCCAAATTAGCATCTTCCTCCCCAATGAGTCAAGCAGCTTGTCCGCTTTGGCCAGAACCTGAGTCGCCGCTGTAGATTAGGCTGAAGCCGGTCTGGATTGAAGCGTGGCGGCCGCCACCACCACCACCACTGTGGAGGAAGGAAGCGGGCAAGCCGCTAAGGCCATCTCCTCAAGTATGAAGCCTAGAATGAGCGTCAAACTTTTCGTTAATGTGCAGTCCAAAGTGTGACTTATCCCAGACTTTGGAGACTTCTTCCAGAAGGACGTTTTGGCTGAACAAGCCGGTGCGCTCCTGAGGAGACAAGGTGAACACCCCCGAAAGCACCCCTTCTTGCAGAGGGGGTGCCTCAGGCACTGGACCATCCAGAAGAGTCATGTCCAGTGCCCGGTCATGGAATGCCCTAACAAAGCGGGGCTGGTCATCGCCATCCTGATCCCCTTGCGTGTCATCCAATGCGTCCGGATCGACCTACGTCACGTCTGGCTCTGCCGAAGACTGGTCTACAGAAGAAAAGGGCGGCGGTGGCGGAAGGGCTGAGGTGTGACAGCTGCTTGAACCACCGGTGCCGCGAAGGGAACGGTCGGTACAGAATTCAGCCCAGGAGGAAATTTTCCGAAGAAGGCATCCTCCACCGAAGTCTTAGACATTGTGGCAGGCGGAGACCTCTCTTGAGAGGAATAGCTCCAGGGCCGCAAGGAAGAGGGCTGCCAAGAGGGGCCCTCACCAGCCGGGTTGACGTAGATCAATGGCGCAGACGCCGCAGGGAACGAGACCGAGTGTTGTAATGACATCCGAGCGTTGCAGTCAAACTGGACGAAACTGTGTACAAGGAAAGCGCTTGTCACCTGAAAAGATGCTCCCAGCACCCAAGGCGTAGGTGAAAGGGAAGAGTCCTAAATGGCCGTCGCAGTTCGCGCGGGAACGGGCGCCATTTTGTCAACGCCTGATAACTGCATCACATGTGTGAGTGAGGCAGGGATCTCCACAGACAGGTCAGGAGTCTTAACTTCAGCCTTGAAAAGGAACCTCGGCAGAGCCTGTACTGTGTGGCCTAGGATGTTTGAGACATACTAATCGCAAAATTAGCCTCTGAAAGAGGAACCTCTGCCACGCCGGTAACTGAGGAATACGGTCAGCAACCTCACTCTGTACCCCCTCAACAGAACCGGTATCCCCACTAGAGAGGGACCAATGAGGAACCCTCCTCACCGACAAGACCTTAACAGGCCTCTCAGTTCCGTCGGTCACCTTAGCCTCTGATAGAGGAACCTCAGACCAGAGTCTGGCAACAGCTCCCTCATGAGGGGCCTCGAACCTTGGTTCGAAACAGAAAACCTCGAGAGGCCTCGGGGCATGCCCCGCTGTCTGTATGGGAAGCTCCAGAAAAGGAGACCTCGAAGCAAGCTCCAGTACCCACTGCCTCAGTAGAACTGGGCTGTTGAATAGCCCCCACAGGAGGGGCTCGGAGAAAACTTGTACTTTTCTTAGGCCTGGAAGGTACCTCAGGGGAAACCCTGGTAACAGCTTTTGAAGGCCCTCTGGACCGGGAAGATCCCGGGAAGGAGTCCCCCAGTCGGGGTGCCCTAAAAACTGATGGGTGATGCGCAGGGCGGAGCTAAGGAGGGCGGTGTTAAAGCCGCATGCGGTACCCCACGTAAACAGAGGAAGGACACATTTTTGAAAAATGTTATGCTTTTTACAAAGTGCTCCGGTCCCGTCCCACAGGACGGAGGAATGTTCCGTAAGTATGGAGGAAAGGGGACGGGATGTTGGGAGTATGGGCTTTCGGACGGCAGGCAACGGTCGGTTTGCCAACCGGTAACAATGGGTGATGCAGCCGGAAATGTAAGCCTTGGAGAGGGCCTTCCCCTTGATTCACAGGGCTAAAGTTCAAACAGCTGTGATGTCTTTCGAAAACACTTTGTGCGGTCCACGTAGAACTTCAGCACTCTAGCCACATCCAGCGAGTGCAAAGTCCTCTTAGCCGGTGACGAAGGCGACGGGAAGTAAACTGGTAACACAAAGGGCTCGTTGAGATTGAAGTCCGACGGCACCTTGGGCATGAAGGAGGGGTGCGTCCGCAGCACCACCCTAGTCTCGTGGAATGTCAAGTATGGTGGTTTACAAGAGAGGGCCTAAATCTCTCCCACGCGTTGTGGGGAGGTAATTGCCACAAGAAACGCTGTTTTCCACGATAAAAACTTCAGCAGAGCCGAATGCATAAGCTTGAACAGGGGACCCATGAGCCTAGTCAGCACCACATTGAGCTCCCACGCCGGGGCCTTCACCGGCGGGAACAAACGGAAAAGTCCTTTTATGAATTCCTTGACCAGGCGGTGTGACTAACGACAACCACCCCAGGGTTCTGGTGTAGCGGGAGACAGCACCAGATGAACCTTGATGGAAGCATGGGCCAACCCTGCCTTGGCCAGCGACAGTAAATACGGCAGCACCTGTGGGGCCGTAATCCGTAGAGGGTCGAATTTCTGTGCACGGCACCAGACGGCAAACTGCTTCCACTTATGTCTGTAGCATTTCAGTGTAGACGAAGCCCTGGCCTTGGCAAGCCCTTCCTTGCAGTTCGCCAGGAGATCGTATCCACCAGACTCTAGCACTGCAGGAGCCAGGCCTGAAAGTTCAGCGACCCTGGGTCGTGGTGCAGAATCACACCTTCTCTGGCGAGAATATCAGCGTCCGCCGGAAGCTTGATTGGAGGGGACGCGGACATGTGCAGAAGGTCCGGGTCCCATATCTGCCTCGGCCATGCCGGTGCGACGAGGATCATCCTACACCAGGACCGTCTGAGTCGATTGATGAGTCGCAGAAGAAACAGCAACAGGGGAAACGCATAGAGGAACAGGTCGTCCCAGGGGAAGGAGAATGCATCCCCATGCTCCCTGGCTGGGGAAACCTGCTGGTGAACCTCCGGCACTTGGGTGTTCGCCACCATCACAAACAGATCGATCTGGGGATTGCCCCATAGTCTGAATAGAAGATCCACTTGGTCCCGCCGAAGCTCCCACTCGTGGCACGTGCGCAGTTCCCGGCTGAGAGTCTCGGCCACTGTGTTCTTCACTCCTGCCAGATAAAATGGGACAAGGAACATCTCCTGGGCAACGGCCCATCACCATAGGTCCTGGGCCTCTTTGGGGAGCGCCGGGGATCTGGTGCCCCCCTGCTTCCGGATGTAAAACCTTGTGGTGGTGTTGTCTGAAAATCTGCACCCCCTTGACTTTGAGGGACGGAAGGAAAGACTTGAGGGCCCAAAACATGGGCCGTAGCTCCAGAACGTTGATGTGCAACGACTTCTCCTCTGGCAGCCACCGGCCTCTTGCGTGGAGCCGACCGGTGTGTGCAACCCATCCCTCCAGGGATGCGTCCGTCGTGACAGTCTCCTGGTGAGAGGGGTCTGGAAATCTGTGCCCGCCGACAGATGCAGACACCCCACCACCGAATTGCTCGACGGAAACTCTAGTAGAGGGTGATCTTGTCCTCGAAGCTTCCAGATACCAGGATCCAACGGGCGCCGAGGAACTCCTGCAGCAGTTGCATCCGTAGCTTGCACAGGCGCATGAGGTAAATGCATGACGACATTGTGCCGAGGAGGGACTTGATGGACCTCACCTTGCGATCTTCGGGGTCAAAAGCTGTTGTATCTTGCCCATGATGGCCGATATTCTCTCCTACGACGAGGATGCCAGACACAACAGTGTTGAGCCGGGACCCCAGAAACAGTGCGTCCTGCGATAGCATAAAGCAGGACTTCGCAAAGTTTATCGAGAACCACAGTTCCATGAGTAGCCGGACGGTCCCTGCCGTGTGCTCGACAGCAGTCTCCCTCGACTTCGCTCGGATGAGCCAATCGTCCAGGTAGGGATAGACTTGAATCCACTGCAGGCGCAACCGCGCCGCCACTGGCGCCAGACACTTCGTAAAAACCCTTGGTGCAGACTTCAATCCGAAGGGCAGGGCCTTGAATTGGTAATGCTGCCCTTGGACCAAAGAGCACAGAAACGTGCGGTGTTCCTTGTGAATGGGCATGCGGAAATAGGCATGCTCCAGGTCTAGCGACTATACGAAATCCCTTTCTTCCAGCTGTCTCAGCATGTGCTGAAGGTTGACCATCCAAAACCTCTCGGACCTGATGTACTTGTTGAGTCGGCGGAGGTCTAGTATGGGTCTCCAACCGCCCGTCTCCTTTCTGACGAGGCAGTACCTGGAGTGGAGCCCCGGAGCCTTTTTGGGACGAGTTCTATTGTGCCCTTCTTCAGCATGACCCGTACCTCCAGCAGGAGTTGAGGGACGTGGATTTCCTTCCTGGCCACCAGTGGAATGCATGGGCACTTCCGTTGAAATTCCACCGGGGTGCACAGGCCAGACGTCACGGCTGGTTAAATCCTGCATCGCCATGGGGGTGCCACTTGGAGGACCTTCGCAACGGCGACTTCCTCCGGACTTGCTGCGGCCCCTGTAGGCTTCCTGAGCTGAAGAGCAGAGCGGTTAATAGGATGACGAGCCACCACCAAAACCTTTGGCGTATCCCTGGGACTTTCCTCCGGAGGCCCGAAAGGATGGCCGTTGCAACTGGAGCGTGCCATAGCGCCCGCGCCGTCTCGGTATTGGCCTTGATGGCATGAAGCGACTCATCCACTGTCTTGCCGAATAAGTTGTCTGTCGAAACACCCTTACTGTACATCCTGGTGGGAGCTAGTGGCCTTCAACCAACCCCGCCGAAGGCAAACGCCGTTGCCCATCTGACGGAAGCCCGTGTCGGCGATGTCCGTGGCCACCAGGATAGCATGGTCCGATGCCACCTCGCCTTCTTGCAGGATCTCCAGCACTTCAACTCTTGTCGTCTGGAAGGAAGTCCAGGAGGGGAGCGATCTTGAACCACAGCTCCCTGTCATAACCTGCCACGATGGCCAAAGCATTGGCCGCCTTGATCGTCGAGATGACCCGCCGCCCCATGCCGTCCAGCTTTTCCTTCGCCGTCCGGTGGGGAAGAGGACGTCGATACCAAAGATCCAGAGGACTTCTTCGCCGCTGAGACCAAGCCCGGGGGCTGTGGGGATCTGAGACATTTGGGTGCAGTGTCAGAGTATACTTCTTCTCGTACTGGTCCCTCTTCGCCGGGGCTGAGTTCTTCATGAGGGACAGCCCCTCGTCCCAAATGTCATCCAATAGAGGGATAGAAAGTACGGTATTCCTCTTGTCCTCCCGGCGCTGGTACAGGAAGGCTTCCTTCTCCTCGGTGGCTAGTTGAAACACCCGAGGACCTAGCGATCATGGCGTGGAAAGAGCCAATCTCGTCAGGTGGCGAGGCCCTGGGCACTGACGACAGGAGGTCCACTCAGTCTTCTGTACCCGTGCCAGTCGCCGTATTCGGTTCCGTATAGTTCCTTGGAGGGGATGGTGGCAAGGAGGTGGAGGATGGACTCCTCTTGACAGGGGGTTCCCCCGACAATCTCCCACCGGCGACAGGGGCATCCTTGTCCGGATCTCTGAACACAAGGTGTGCAGTGCCTGTAGGATGTCGACCAGCACGTCCGCTGGTGGAGGTTGCTGTGGTGGGAGCGACAGCAGTGGCATTATGTCCTCTGGCTCCTCACCGCCCTGCTGCTCCTTGTCGGTATCCTCTCTGCTCTCCACATCTGCTTCATTGGGGTCCTTCCCATAGGAGCTGGCCTCGACAAACTTTTTGTCCAGTACGGCCTTCAGACCAGAAAGCTTCTCTGAGGAGATGTCCGAGCCCTGCAGGACTACTGACCCCCCTCCCCTTTCTGCTCGACCAGCGGGGACGGTCTAGGGGAGATGATCGGCATCGTCTTCACAGGTGTCTTGTCAATGGGTAGAAGATTCCCTCCGAGCAGGCAGGGAAACTCATCCGCGGCCTTTGCTAGGGAGGCCACCACTCCTTCCAGGGAGGAGTTTGCCTGGTGAACCTGGGCCTTCACGACCTTCGTGCTGGAGGCCTTCACCATGGGGTGAGGGTCAGCGACCCACTCCCCCTTGGCTTTCCCCGTCAGAGTCGGCTGGGACTTCGTCAGAAGTTTACCTGGATGGTCCGACTTTCTCTTCTTCGCTGACCCGGAACGTTGGCTGGTGGTCGAGGGTGCCGAAGATGCTGTGCCTAACCTAGCCCCCCCCCCCACCCCGAGGAGCCCGTCCCCAATGGCACTCCCGGTGCCTGCGGGCTCATGGTGCTTTGCCTTATGTTGGGCCCCTGTCACCAGAGCGCCCTCAAAGGTCTTAGAAGACCGCTCAGATTTCCTCTTGCTGCCCGGGGATCTTCGTCCGGAGCCATTCGGAGAGCCGCTTGTGACGGTCCTTAATCCACCATATCCTTGCAGAACGCACAGGTCGCCTCCACATGCGTTTGGTTGGAATGTAGGCAGTAAAGGCACAGGAAGTGCCCATCGTCCAGGAAAATGTTCTGTAGTCCACATCCAGGGCAGATCCTAAACAGAGGCGTCAAGTCTCTAATCTTCAGCTATGTCCACGCAAAGTAGGCCTCAAAGAATCTTCCGGAATCCTCCAAGAAGGAACTCGATAAATCACCTCTGAGGGGCGTAGAAAGTTCCAAAAAACAGGTCCCCGAGCTTGAGGCTCGATTGACTGAAAAAATAGAGAAAAGAAAAAGCGTAAAACGCAGTAAAAAGCTTGAGAGCTAATCACGAGGACTCCCACCACTCTAACATGCGGTAAAAATCTAAGATGGCTGCCAGAGCAGGGGCTTAGGTAGAGGGCAGTCATTGGCTGGGGGCAGTATGACCCAGAGACTAGTGATTGGTTAGGAGAAAGACAGCTCAGAAGTGAAACAGATTTTCTATTTACCAAGGATTACCAGCCTGATGGGAAATATTCATGAGCATGTGAATCCATTCCAGACCCCATGCTGGAGAATCACTGCTTGCGCTCACCGTCTGTCTTTCTTGTTGTCGCCTCTCACCTATGCACCCACCATTTTGGGTAGATCACGTCGCACTCTCATGCTTCATCAGGAACCCGACCTCCAATCACCTCCTCGGAGTCGGGGGATGTCCTACCATGGTTCTGATTCTCGCTCCATATTTCTGGGTGGGTGGTAGTCTCGTTGGGGGGGGGGGGGGGGGGGAGGGGGTACCTATAAAGGCACAGTCTACAGAGCTCACTGAGAGAGCATGCTACTCAGTCCTTGGCTGGCCACTCCCACGCTAGAAAAGTTTGACTAGTTTGCCATACAAAATTGTGGAGATAACTGCTATATATATATATATCTCGGAAAGGGGGAAGGAGGAAATCTGACACCATCTGAAGAGAGAAATTGCAAGGGGCACATCTCACTGCTTGTGGTAATGTGCGTTTCTGCCTACTGGTATTGCGTCCATCCATGAAAATATGCTCAATTTCCATTTGAAAAATAGTAGCACAGCCCTGTTTTTTTTCTTTGCAATTCATTCTGGAAATTATAGGCCTGTGTTTAGAAAGGTGAAATCCAAAACTATCAAAGAATGCACACGTAAAAAAACGTATCACATGAATGGGCCAACATCTCCCGATTGGAATGTAGCTGGAATGTCGACCATTCTGTGAATCATGTGTGAAGCTCCAAATTTACTTCACAGCAACAACAGTATCTAGAAAGGGTGCATCCTCCTCCATTTTGGATGCAACATTTTGAATGGCAGCCCCCTATGCCCTCTCCCAAGGAGCCTAAAAATATATGAGAAGAGCATCTCTTTCAGGCATATGTACTAGTTCAATATCAGCTGAGAACGTTTGTTTGACTCTATACAAACGAGCAACAAAACCCATCTTTGCCCCAATTAAAAAAAAAAAAAAAAAAGGGGGTTCACTGCCATTGACCTAGGTTCGCATGATTTGCTTCCTCAGAATAAAAACATTTCTACATTTCCCTGGAGTGCATGGCACGTATAACAAAGCAATGGGCAAACAAAATCAATAAAAAAAGTTTGCCTTTTTAGGACAGGGAGGCATTTGCACTAGCTATGCATGTGATGCGAGTGCCTGGCAAATGCACAAGCCACAACTATTGCCAAAGCTTGTTTTAACAGTACCTCAGATCAAGAAACAGTCACAATATTTATTAATCAAGTGACCAAATGCACAGTTAAAACATATTTTTATTGTGACAACTGTTATTAAGCTGTCAACTCCCAGAAGACTACTTAGAAATACTACTGGCAGGCTGATACAGAAACAAGCATGATGGTACTGCATAATAGAGCTAGCTCAAAGAGGCCCCACAAGGTTGAGTTTTGGTAGTCGATGGGAAAGACCAAAGCATTTTGCATGGCCTTGGGTGGTAAATGAGTGGGTAAATGCCCAAACATCCACAAGCTACGTGGCCCTCCCATCCCATCACCCTCATTTCTGTACTCTAGTACAATGGTTTCAGCTTACAAGGCAGTGCTAGAGTACCACCTTTTGGGCAAGGCGAATGATTTCACAACCAAGATTAATGCGAGAAACTTTTCTACTGCTTTTACATTTATCATTTGCATACACATGTAAATATGTAGATGTGTTACACTGCCACTTGCTATTTATTTGAAATGCATTAGTTATATTGATGTTAGTTACATTAATTGCAGTTCATCACATGGTTCGAAGGAATAAAATATTCTGAAATATGTTCTTTGGAAATGATAAAGGCAGATCATTGTATAAGCTTCGCTGCCATCTTTCACGTGTGATTTTTGTCATAATTCTGGCTGTTATTTGTGAGCTGTAAACAATGCACCTTTTTCTACTGCCCAACTCACTGCTGCATTTTGTAAGCATACTTCGCCAATGGCTTGCATTGGCATTCTCTCTAGAGACTTCTGGGCAAGTTGGTACTGCACAAGGCCATGCTAACCCATGGATACATTTTCCCTACACTCTTGCCACTCAATCCTAGATTTCGGATCCTCATTTTCTTTGTCAGCGTTTGAAATGATCATTGTCGCGAGTTGTAAATTCTTTTTGTACTTGTCTTTTGGTTTACTGGTAAGAAGTGCCCCTTGCACTTAGCTCCACTCTTTAAAAAACATTCCAGAGAGCAAGCCCAGGTGCCTGATCGGCACTAGCCTACAAGAGGACTTCTGGCAATGGTAGTGTAGTCTCACTGCATGCTTGGAGACTATTGCTTTCCCCGTGCCATACTGATGACACCTCGTAAATAAGATGGGTTCTGTGCTTGTAGGTTCATCCCACCCATTTTGGAAAAATAAAAAAAATATAATAATCACACAACAGGTCTGTATGCCACTTATGAACTGGAGACACCCGAAACAATCGAAAAAACCAAGTAGCACCACTCGTCATTGGGGTTTCTTGTTAAATTAATCACTACCATGCTAGATGCTACCATTACATCAAACCCGTCCAATAGCATAACAGCATATGACAACTACATTGGAGAAGCGTTGGACTGCATTGAGAAGTAACCACGCTAAGGGCCGCCAACACCTAGATAAAAAAATGATTTGGGCCAGGGGTAGCAAGCGAGACAGCAGTGGTCACAGCTGCAACCCCAAGCGACCCCCAAATGACTTTCCTGGCACCACTATCAGTAGTGGGTGCATCTTTTGAAGAGACCAGGCCTAAGGTTGTTAGAGCTATGAATCGGTGTACATCCTCAAGCAAAAGGATTATCTTAGTGGTTGCTGATCACACCACCAAGCATCCTAATGCCAACCCACATCAGATAATGGCTGCCAAGTCAGTCATTTAAGTATAGCTTCCATAAGACGTTGTGCCCGACTCCGGCAACAGCTTCAGGTCCAGGAATAGCCAGGCCCTATGGATGGTAGATAGTGACTTACTGTCATCCATCTCTCCTCCACAATCAGTTGGCCAGAGAGATTCTTTGGAAATCTCCAAAGTATGATTGGAGCCCTTGGGAGCCCCAAATAGGGCAGCAGGACCTTGATCTATCATGCTTGCTGTGGGAAGGGGAGTACCTTGAATTGGTAGTGTTTGTCCTGGATCATGAACCTTAGATATTTTCTGTGCGCTGGCAACATTGAAATATGAAAGTATGCATCTTTCATGTCTAATGTTGCCATGAAGTCCCGTTTCAGCAATGGGATCACCGCCTGCAGTGTTACCATGCAAAACTTCTGGGGTTTTATAAACTTGTTTGCTGGGCGCAGATCTAGACCAGGACGCATGGTGAGATCCTTTTTGGGTACAAGGAAGTACACTGAATAAGGAACAAGTTACTTACCTGTAACTGTTGTTCTCCAGCATGGGTCTGGCATGGATTCACATGCTCATGAATATTCCCCGTCGTCAGGCTGGGAATCCTCGGTAAAGAAACATCAGTATCAGTTTCGTTTCGTATCTGTCTTTCTTAGTAGTAACCAATTACTGATCTCTGCGTCATACTGACCACAGCCAATGACTGCCCTCTACCTAAGCCCCGCCTCTGGCAGCCATCTTCAGATTTGGTAGCACGTGAAGTGGCAGTATGACCAAGTGAAGAGCCGCAGAGGTGTAGGCGGGAGGGTTCGCATGTGAATCCATGCCAGACCCATGCTGGAGAACAACAGTTACAGGTAAGTAACTTGTTCCTTCTCCAGCATGGGGTCTGGCATGGACTCACATGCTCATGAATATAAGAATAAATAGCAGTACACACATGCACAACCACGGGGGGTGGCAAAAGGCTCAACATTAAGCAATACAAAAAACTCAACATTAAGCATCTCTTATCTCCTCACCAGGCTCACCTTAAGCGAACAGGTTGCGCAGCACTGCTTGGCCGACCCTGGACTCCTCCCTGGAATCCCGATCAACGCAGTAGAATCTCGTGAAGGTGTGCGTCGACCTCCACGTAGCAGCCCTGCAGCTGTCCAGCAGGGGCACACCAGATAAGAACGCCGTAGTAGCAGCGATCGCTCTGGTCAAATGGGCTCTCGGACGACCTAGCAGCGGTCGGTTAGCCAACCGGTGGCAGTGCATGATGCAGCCGGAGAGCCATCTGGAAATAGAAGACTTCGAGAGAGCCTTCCCTTGATTCACAGGCCCAAAGTTCACAAATAGCTGTGATGTCCTCCGAAAAACTCTTTGTGCGGTCCACGTAGAACTTCAGCGCTCTAGCCACATCCAGCGAGTGCAAAGCCCTCTCGGCCGGCGACAAAGGAGACAGGAAGAAAACAGGTAACACCAGGGGCTCGTTAAGATGGAAGTCCGACGGCACCTTGGGCATAAAGGAGGGGTGCGCCATAAGCACCACCCTCGAGGCATGGAAAGTCAAGTACGGTGCTTTGCAGGATAGGGCCTGGATCTCTCCCACTCATCGTGCGGAGGTAATGGCCATCAGGAACGCAGTCTTCCACGACACAAACTTCATCGGTGCGGAGTGCATCGGCTCGAATGGGGGCCCCATGAGCCTGGTCAGCACCACGTTAAGTTCCCACGCCGGGGCCTTCAACGGCGGGAACGACCGGAACAGTCCTTTCATAAACTCTTTTACCAGTCGATGGGACCACAGGGACGTCCGTCCTGTGGTTCTGGTATATCTGGAGATCGCCGCCAGATGAATCTTAATGGAGGCATGGGCTAGCCCAGCCTTTGCCAGTGATAGCAGGTACGGCAGCACTTGAGGGGTCGTAATCTGTAGGGGGTTGATCTTCTGTGCTCGGCACCAGATAGAGAACCTCTTCCACTTATGACCGTAGCATTTGAGAGTCGAGGACGCCCTGGCCTTTGCAAGAACCTCTCTGCAATCGGCCGGTAGATCGTAGCTTCCAAACTCTAGCGCTGCAGGAGCCAAGCCTGCAGGTTCAGCGACGCCGGGTCGTGGTGGAAGATGGCGCCTCCTTCTCTGGAGAGAAGGTCTGCGTCCGCCGACAGCTTGATGGGAGGGGATGTTGACAAGTCCAGAAGGTCTGGGAACCAGATCCGCCTCGGCCACGCCGGTGCGACGAGGATCATCCTGCACCGGGACCTCTTGAGCTGGTTGATGAGTCGAAGCGGCAACGGAGGGAACGCATACAGGTATAGGCCGTCCCAGGGGAACGAGAACGCATCGCCCATGCTTCTCGGCTGGGGAAACCTGCAGGCGAACCTCTTGCACTTCGAGTTCGTCGCTGTTGCGAACAGGTCGTTTTGGGGTTTGCCCCATCATCGGAAGAGTTGATCCACCTGATCCTGGCGCAATTCCCACTCGTGACACGCGCGCAGCTCCCTGCTGAGCGAGTCGTCCCTGCTGAGCGAGTCGGCGATGGTGTTTGTTTCTCCTGCCAGGTGGAAGGGAACCAGGAACATCCCCTGGGCGACCGCCCAGTGCCACAGATCCTGTGCATCCTTGGATAGGGCTGGGGATCTGGTGCCTCCCTGCTTCCGTATGTAAAACATTGTCGTGGTGTTGTCCGTGATGATCCGCACCACCTTGCCCTTGAGCGACGGGAGGAACGATTTGAGAGCCCAGAACACGGCTCAGAGTTCCAGGACGTTGTGCAGGAGCCTCTCCTCCGGGAGCCAGAGGCCTCTTGCGTGGAGATCTCCGGTGTGGGCGCCCCAACCTTCCAGGGAGGCGTCCGTTGTCACCGTCTCCTGGTACGCTGGCGTCTGAAAGTCCTTGCCCGCCGTGAGGTGCGCTCGAACGCCCCACCACTGAATCGCCCGCCGGAACACCTCGTTGAGGGGTACCCTGTCTTCGAAGGTGCCCGTCGCCTGCATCCAACGGGCGTCGAGAAATTCTTGAAGAGGGCGCATCCGTAGTCTGCAGTGGCGCACCAGGTAGATGCAAGAGAACATCATCCCCAGGAGGGACTTGATGGACCTCACCCTGGCCACGTCCGTGGCTAGCAGGCGCTGCACTTTGCCTAGAATGGTCTTTGTCCGTTCTTCCGACGGTGCTCCCAGGCTCCTCACTGTATCGAGCTTCGCTCCCAGAAACAGGGCCACCTGCGACGGCACCAGGTGGGACTTTGGGTAATTTATGGCGAATCCCAGGTCTGAGAGTAGCTGGACGGTCCTCGCAGTGTGTTCGATGGCAAGTTCCCTCGTCCTTGAGCGGATGAGCCAGTCGTCCAGGTAGGGGTAGACGTGAATCCCCTGCAGGCGCAGCCGCGCCGCCACAGGTGCTAGGCACTTGGTAAAGACCCTGGGGGCCGACTTCAATCCGAACGGCAGTGCTCTGAATTGGTAGTGGCGTCCCTGGACGACGAACCTGAGGAACTTTCAGTGACTTTTGAGGATGGGAACGTGGAAGTATGCATCCTCCAGGTCCAACGACGATAGAAAGTCGCCTTCCTCCAGCTGTCCCAGTACGTGCTGGAGGGTGACCATCCTGAACTTTTGTGACCTGATGTATTTGTTCAAACGACGAAGGTCCAGGATGGGGCGCCAGCCGCCCGTCTTCTTCCTGACGAGGAAGTACCTTGAGTACACCCCGGAGCCTCTTCGCGACAAGCTCGATGGCGCCTTTCCTGAGCATCGCCCGTACTTCCAACAGCAGTTGCGGGACGTGACTTTCCTTCCTGGCCACAGGTGGAACGTGAGGGCACTTCTTCAGGAATTCGATAGAGTGTCCTCTTGCCAGGGTATCCAGCACCCAACGGTCGGTGGAGATGGACTTCCACACGCCGACAAACATTGTCAGCCGGCCTCCCACCGGGGTGCTTCGGTGGGGGCGCGAGACCACGGCCAGTTCAGTCCTGCTTGAGGTGGTGGCCTTGCCGCCCTGGCCACCTTGCCGACGGCGGCGAGGCGCTCCCTGCTTGCGGCGGCCCCTGTAGGCCTCCTGAGACGAGGAGCGTGCCGCCTGGCGGTAGGACGAGCCACCGCTGGATCCCTTGGAGGCACCCTGTCTGCCTCCGGAGCTCCGAAAGGGCCGTCGTTGCTGAAGGGCTCCTAGGGCGCGGGCCGTCTCCGTGTCAGTCTTTATGGCTTCGAGGGATTCATCCACCGCCTTCCCGAAAAAGTTGCTGCCGTCGAACGGCATGTCCAACACCGTGGTCTGGACGTCCTGACGGAAGTCGGTCGCCCGGAGCCAACCCCGTCGTCGTAGGCAAACACTGTTGCCCAGCTAGCGGAACCCAGTATCGGCAATATCGGTTGCCACCGTTATGGCGTGGTCCGACGCCACCTCGCCTTCTTGACGTATTCCCAGGGCCTCGGACCTCTTGTCGTCCGGTAGGAAGTCCAATATGGGGGCCAGCTTAAACCAGAGCTCCCTGTCGTAACGGGCCACGATCGCCAGGGCGTTGGCCGCTTTGATCGGCGTCGCCGCCGACGAAATGACCCGCCGCCCCATGGTGTCCAACTTCTTTCCCTCGCTGTCCGGCGGGGAATTCGACGCCGAGGCTCCTGACACCGCCGCTTTCTTCTTCGCCGCCGAGACGACCGAGTCTGGCGTTGGCTGGGCCCCGAGGCACAGGGGAGCGGTTTGGGGGACCCAGTACTTCTTCTCATACCGGTCCCATTTGGCTGGTGCCGTGGAGGGGTTCTTGAGAACCGATAGGCCCTCCTCCCAGATGTCATCGATTAGAGGCACCGCGATGACAGTCTTCCTCTTGGCCTCCCGGCGCTGATAAGAGGAAACCTTCCTTTTTCTGCTCCTCCGGGCAGAGCTGGAACAATTCGGACGCCCTGGCGATCATGGCGTGGAATGAGCCAATCTCGTCGGGCGGCGAAGCCTGTGCGACGGGAGACCCGTTCCGTCGTCGTCGCCCTCAGAACCCGTCGTCGAGCCCATCGCACCGTCATCTCCCGACTCTTGGGAGGAGGAGGAGAGAACCGTAGGCCTTACGGGGGCGAGTGGAGGAGAGGGTTGGGTCCTCCGTCGTTTGTTCTGAGGACTTCCCGACAGGCCAGGTTGCAGGTCCTCCGGCCTGGGCCGTGGTAATCTCATCCTTATCTCAGAGCATAAGGACTGGATCGCAGACAAAATGGCCGCCGAGCTATCCTGAGGCCTAGGTTCCGGCTGCGCCGGAAGGGAAGGCGGCTCTTCCTCGCCATCTTCCTCGGTTATCTCCCGAGGATCTTCCTTACGGGATCGAACCTTCTCGAATTGGACTTCGAGATTCCTCACGGCCTCGGTCAGTTCCTCCTCCGAGGCTGACTCCGAGCTCGAGGAGGCTACCGTGCCCCCCCCTCGCTTCTTCCATCATGGTGGCCATGACGATGGGCTGAAAAGAGGATTCCCTCCTTGGCGGCAGGGAAACTCTAGTCCAGGAGGCAATCTCCGCTGGCAGGGTCTCTGCCGGCTTGGCCAGAGTCGCCGCAATCGCCTCGATAGAGGCCTTTGCCTGCTGGGCAGGGGCCTTCACCACCTTAAGTGCGTCCCGGGCCTTCTCCTTAGGGGAAGGGGCGACGCCTCGCTCCCCCTCTTCCGAGATCGGACGGGGCTTCTCCCGAAGCTTACCCGGGGTCTCGGACTTCCTCTTCCCCGAACCAGAGCACTGGCTCGTGGTTGACAGTGCCGGGGAAGGCGCGCCCTGCCTGGCGACCGAAGAGCCCGACCTTTCGGCGCTCCCGGAGCCAGCGGACTCGCAGCGCTTGGCCTGGTGTTGGGCCCCCGTCACCGGGGCGCCCGCACAGGACTTAGAAGCCCGCTCGGACCCTTTCTTTTTCTCACCCGTTGAGCACTTCTCCAACCAGCTGGCGAGACAGGATCGACGGTCCCTCATGGTCCGCTCCGACAAGTTCTTGCAGAACTGGCAGTCCTTCTCTACATGAGTCTTGTCCCCATGAAGACAGTAGAGGCATCGCGAATGTTCGTCTTCCTTAAACACATTCTGCAGCCCGCATCCAGGGCAGCTGCGAAACAGCTTGGGTCCGGGTGACGAACTCGCGTCCTGGCCCATCTCGAAGTAGGCAGCAAATCTTCTGGAATCCTCCAAGAGGTTGATTCGATGAAATCTTGACCCTTGAGGGGCGTAGGAAAATCCCGTAACAGGTAGTCGTTAACGGGAGTAGAAACGGTGGAGCTTGAGGCTCGATTAACCGAAAAAATGTGAAAATTCACCTGAAAAAGCGCGAAACACGCAGTAAAAGCTCAAGAGCTAAGCACGAGGACTCCCAACACTTGAACGTGCGGTAAAAATCTGAAGATGGCTGCCAGAGGCGGGGCTTAGGTAGAGGGCAGTCATTGGCTGTGGTCAGTATGACGCAGAGATCAGTGATTGGTTACTACTACGAAAGACAGATCAGAAACGAAACTGATACTGATTTTTCTTTACCGAGGATTCCCAGCCTGACGACGGGGAATATTCATGAGCATGTGAATCCATGCCAGACCCCATGCTGGAGAAATACCCTTGTTTACCTGTAGAATAGGGACCGCTTCTATGGTGTCCTTTCCCAGCAGTGCTTCCGCCTCTTGGATCAGGATCTCCAGATGGTCCGGTGAAAGGTGCCGTGAGCGCGGCGGTCTGAACTACTTTCAAATCATGGCAGCAGAAAATGCCTCAAGTAAACTTAACATCTTGAAATCTTTAGACAAACCCCCTGCCATCTTGCCACCTTTTTTACCATTTCAACAGGAAAGCAACACCACCCAAAAAGCTTTTTTTTGAGAAATTAGAAAAGGCGAGAGATAGAATCACAAAAGCACAACTAAATAAATCTAATACGATTAAAATGCCAGCGGAAGAATCACTTGTGAACATAGAACCCTTCCATTTCTCGTATAGCACCACAGAAGAGATGAAAATAACTCGCCTATATGAAACCTACCTCATGCGCGGAGAACATCCTACCCGCCAAAATAATTTTAGAAAACCCAGACATCTTCGCCCCTACACTTGTTAAGATCGTCAACACTTCCTTTAGGGAGCAACTAGTCCCCCAGGCCATAAAAAAAGTCAGTTACCCCACTAATAAAAAAACCTGGCTTGGATCCTAGAGACAAGCAACCATAGGCCAATAACTAACTTCCTGCTTAAGATCATGGATAAAGTAGCCACCGCACAACTACAGGCACACATTGAGGCCTCGGACGCACTCCACCCACAACAATCTGGGTTCAGACCATCTCATAGCACAGAATCAGCTTTGCTGGATTTGCAAAGACGCTCAGCATTTTAGATAAGGGAAAAAACGGGACTTCTCATCCTGTTAGACCTCAGTGCCGCCTTTGATCTACTGGATCATAATCTACTCGAAGTAGCCCTGGGCAAAACGGCCAACTGCTCACAAGAGGCAAACACATGGATAATGAAAAAGGCAGGACATCTCGAGTCCATTGGGGAGACAAATTCTCCATTAAAGGGAGATACTGTGTGGCGTTCCCCAGGGAGCCAGCATGTCCCCACTGTTGTTCAATCTCTACATTAGATACCTACGCTACATTTTAGATCATGCAGATATATTCTTTACCAACTATGCGGATGATACGCAGCTGGTATTGGAACTTAGCGGGGACCAGAAAACTGACAATGACCATCTAAACCCAATTTATAACATCATAGAACATTGGATGGATTCCAATTGGATGTGCTTGAACAGCAGCAAAACCGAGCTAATGGTTTTCGGATCCACCCAAGCCAGAAACTCATTGCCCCACGACTACACAAACTTCAAGATCAAAGACCAAGATCAAATTGAGAAAGTAAAAACCCTGGGCATGATGATGGAAGCATCCTTAGGAGCAGAAGCCCAGACTCAATACATTAAAAAAAACATGCAACTATTACTTGAGACTCCTCAGAGCTATTAGACCGGATCTATCAGAACAACTGTGCCACAGTGGCTAGAGCAACCATCCTCTCTCGGTTAGATTACGGGAACGCACTTATGCTAGGAGCCAACCAAAAAAGCATACAGGCGTTCCAGATTATCCAAAATAATGCAGTCAGGATAATCAAAGGCAAATCTAAAATCAGACCACATCAGTACATCCAGGAAGGAATTACAATGGCTCAAAGTTGAGAGCAGAACCCACTTCAAGGCTCTTACAAAAGCCCACAGATGCATCCACGGGAAGGCACCAGGCTATCTAAAATCGAAAGTACGTCCTTATGCCCCAAGCCGCGCCTTAAGATCCTCGGATCAAAGTAGGATCGCAGTAATGCCTCACAAACGTAAATCTGGACTCAGAAAATCTTTCCCAGTCATTACAGCAGGTATCTGGAACAATCTGCCAGTCCACATAAGGAAAGAACCCAACTACTTACGCTTTCGTAAGTTAGTGAAAACGGCTCTCTTTAATTGACCTTGCCACCCTTGACCCACTAAACCTTTGATTTCTAGGAACTGTCTCGTCCCATTTCTGTTGGTCTTCGTGTCCATGTTTCTGCGCCCCGAAACTTGCGAGTTACCGGCGCATTACAAATAAAATAAATAAAACTGTGGAGGTCGGGCAAATTCCACGTAATAACCGTGGCGACCGTCTTTAAGACCCACTGGTCGAATGTTCTCCCCTCCCATGCCTTGAGGAAAGATGTTAATCGCCCCCCGACCGGGGAGACATGGGAGGGGACCTAGACTTGGTGGTCATTTCTGACCAGAGGCTGTGGCTCCTCTGGGATTGGGGCCTCTGCCTCTACCTTTGCCACGTTTCTGACCCCTTGAGGGGGTAGTAAGTAGGGCTTCCAGATGTTTGATTTGTGTTGAGGTTACCCGTGCTGTAGTTCTGACCAGCAAGGGCTTCCCCTTCGAAAGGACCGCCGAGAATTATTACCCCTCTGGGAGGAGGGTTTGTGTAATTTGGTGCAAAGCCCTTATAGTCTCGTGCTCCTTCTTGGCTGTCTCCAACACTTCATCCACTGCTTTCACGAAGAGGTTAGTCTCCTCAATGGGTTTATTAATGAGGGAGGCCTGAGTCTCAGGTCTGAACCTTGATGTACGCAGCCATGCGTGTCTTTTCACAAGAGTACCTTGTGAAAGAGACCTGCCTGCTGTTTCTGCAGTGTGCAGGGTGTTCACCACATTCTGGTGAACCAGTCTTCCCTCCGAAACAATGGCGAGAAGCTTTGTTCTGGTGGGTTCAGGAACCTTCTGGAGGCCTTCTTGGAGTAAGTTCCATTGGGCATCAGCTTGCTAATAACGTAGTATTATTAACAACCCGAATGGTGTATACAGCTGCTGATGTGACACGTTTGCCCAGGGCATACAACCTTTTAGACTTCTTGTCTGGTGGTGATTCTCCTGTGGCAAGGGGTACCCCTGCCCTCTTTCGAGTGGTAGTCACTACCAGAAAGTCTGGGATGGTGTGCCCTTTGATATACAGAAGGTCGGTAGGAGAAGGCTGAAATAATTTTTCGACTCTCGGGTTCACTGCCTGTGTCTGAGCAGGTGTGACCAATGAGGGAGCTACCAGTTTTAACAGAGTTAAGGAGGGGGATGGATTGACTCGCTGGAGGTTTTTCCTTAATATCCTCCACAAAATCCTGCTCAGGTACCGCCTCTTGAGTGGAAGTATTCTGCTGCTTTTTTCAACATGGAGTTGAAAGCCATTTGGTCACCCACAGGGGAGGCCTGGCGAGCCGGGGTGGACGGAGGAGAGTCGAGGCACAAAATATCAGTGTCCTGATCTTGCAGTGTCCAAGGGTCTTGACCAAGAAGCTTCTTCCTCATTAAAGATGTCTCTATATGTGTCCATTGACCACGTCGTCTTGTTGGAAAACAAGACAACTTCTTGAATTTGGGGGGTTAGGGTCTACCCGAGCCCTTTTTGGGGGAGGATAATCAGAAGAACCGATAATCTGCTCCAGTCGATCCATGTAACCCTCGAATTTTTCTGTAGTCCACTTAGAGGACCCAAACGGGCCTACGTGAGGAGAAAGGAAGTTCCCCGCACTGTGGCATCGCAAGGAACCTCTCAGGGTGTCTGAGAGGGGCTCTGGACTGTCTACATAAGTCTCATCGGTATCGAGGATTAAATCTGTCGAAATCTTTTCTGCCGATTGGCCCATAACTTTAGGCGGAACCGGAGTAAGGTCCACTGCCGCTGCGATTCTTCCGATGCTACTCTGGATAGTCGCCGAATCGTCGTGAGACAAAGGCTCGGATTTGTCGCCAGTAGAAATACCGTCCGCGGGACCAGGAGGCTTAGCGGTCGGTTTTCTGGGTAGTGGCCTAGCTGTAGTTTTCGGGCCTAGTGAGGCCTTGGAAATCGTCGAAGCGTCGGGCTCATGACTTTCGACGCGTGTAGGTTTTGGAGTAGCACTCTTGGTTTGTTTTGATTGCCCAATCGCAATACGCTGCTGCGGATGTGGGGAAGGCTTTGGATCTGAGTGATCCGAGGGTACCGGCAAAGTCTTCGGCGGCCCCTCTGGCGCTCAAAGGCATCGAAATTGGCGAAGGGGTTGTGTGATTAGTGCAAAGCGCATGTATGCCCCTGTCGCCAGGTGTATTCCCTGTAGCAAGACCAGAGTCGAGCCTTGAAGGGTCGGGGACGGGCGTGGCGGACCTAGAAGTGCCCGCCTCAAGGTCTATAACATCCACGTTGGACGTTTGGTCATCCGAAGTACCCCCGTCACTTTCGGCTGGTGTGGCGGTGGGGGAGGCTCCATGCGTGACATACCGTACGCAGCCCACCGCTTTACAAGGCGCTCCTTAAGGGTCTTGGGCCGAAGGAGTTTGCACGCCGCACACTGCTTCTCGTCGTGCTCTAGGGGGAGACAGCCGTTACAAGTCCTGTGTTCGTCCTTCTAAGGATATCTGACCCTACACTTAGGACAGAATCTAAAAGGAGTCCTTTCCATAGCAAAAGGGAAGGATGACCAGACCGAAAGGGAAAAGAGGGGAAAAGGAGGAAAGACATACTAAACAATATGGCCACCCCGACCCCACTCTCCCTACTGTATAGGTCGGCCAGAGGGCCCGACCACGTGGACAATCTGGCCGCCGGATCTTAGGCGCCGAAATCCACAGCCATAGACGATTCCCCCGTAGTCTTCGTCATAGATGCTATTGGCAAAGTTACTTGAGGGGGAATACACCGACAATTCGGTAAAGATAAACAATGTCTCTAGTAAGCGCTCCGCTATAGGGTGACCAGTTATGTGGGCGGGGAAAAAACAATGAGGGACCTCGGCGCGTGAGGGATTTTGATGTACACACGTCACGATAGGGATAGTGTTACAGACACGCCTATGCAGACGTCCCCTTTCGGTCCCCGAAAGACAAGATGCAATACTCCGCGGTTACCACTGGATGTCGGACCATATGCACAGCATGTGATTCTAAGCAGATTAACAAGCATCAGAAGAACAAGTTACTTCTTACCTTGTAACGTTCTTTCGATGGGATGTTCCTCCGACGTATTCCTTATCTTTGATGTTACCCATCCCAGCTTGCTGGCCTCTGAGATATTTTCAGTAGAGGGCGCTGTATGTCGACGTCCGTCGAGTTGATGTCCCGACAGCCTTCGTCTCGGCGCCAACGTAACCATGCGCATAAATAGACTCGCGCAGCATCCGTTGCTCAGTTCCGTTTTGAAGCTTGAAATAAGCTGTGCATGAATTGGTTATTGACCTTGAAGGAGCGTAAGCTGCAACCACAAGGGAGGTTTTACTGCGGGGGTGGATGGGAGATAAGGAATACGTCAAAGGAACATCCCATCGAAAGAACGTTACAAGGTAAGAAGTAACTTGTTCTTCGAAGGGATTGTGTCCTCCGATGTAGTGCTTATCTTTGATAGACTCCCATAGCAGTGGTGTGAAGAGGAGGTGGAAGTAAAATTTAATATTCCCTTTAAGAATGTACAGAATGTAACACAGCTTTGCCAAATGAGGAGGAATCCAGGTTGTAATAGTTTGTAAAAGTATCTGCGCACGACCATGTGGCAGCCGCACCTATGTCCCAAATCGGAAACCCTCTCTGGAGAGCCGAAGAGGCTGCAATACCCTTGGTTGAATGAGCCCATAGGTGTTGAGGGGGCTCTTTCCCTGCCAATTTGTAGCATGCTAGAATGGTTAAAATAATCCATCTTGAAATGGTCTGTTTCGTGATTAGCATTCCTAATTTGTGTCCTGTATAACCTACAAACAGTCGGTCTGCTTGTCTTATTCTAGCAAGTCTGCCGATATAAAAACTCAAGGCACGCCTTGGATCCAGCCTATGTAACCCCTCTTCCTCTTTCCCTGGGCGGGGAGGAGGATAGAATGAAGGTAAAGTTATTTTCTGAGTAATGTGGAATTCAGAAACCACCTTTGGGAGAAAATTAGGCTTCACTTGTAAGACAACCTTGTCTTTATGAAAGATTGTATGAGGAGATTTGCAAGATAGAGCTTGTAATTCTCTCACTCTTCTGGCAGATGTTAGAGCCACTAGAAAGACTAAGAGTGAGAAATCTTAATGAACAAGAATGTAGTGGTTCAAAAGTAGTACCCATCAGTAAATTTAGGACTAGATTTAGGTCCTACAATGGAACTAAAGGCTTTGGGGGATAAACAGTTAACCCTTTCAGAAATTGGACTACCAGAGGTAATTTGAAATATGAAGGCTCCTCTGTAGTGCGCTTAAAGATTGATAGCGCTGCGAGGTAGCCCTTGATCGTACCAACTTGAAGACCTGAATTTGCTAAATACAGTAAGAAAGATAACACCATAGGTGTACTGCATGAAAAAAGAGTTCAATATTCCTTTCTCTACACCAGCTGCAAAATTTGTTCCAATGGCAGCGGTATAAAGTCTTTGTTGCCGTCTTTCTAGCTGAAAGCAACTGTAACGCTCACCTGATTCCCGTAGAGGCGCCGGTCTTGACTGGGCGTATACCGTATCTTCAAAGGTGATGTGTAACACCCGGCTGGCTCTTTGGGCTGGACCTCTGTGCACTGTATGTTTGACTCGAAGGGTAAGATGTCTTAGGTAAGTGAACGCCGTGCTCTCCATCTGCCTCGGGGCAGGGTGCTGTAACCAGTTTCTTCACTGGATAAGGGGAGCAGGCCTCTTGACTTCAGAGGACTGCTGTCCGTCGTTTACTGCACGAACGGTAAGTTTCGAGTAATTATAATGTCTTTAAAGTCTTTAGTAATGATGTCTCTTGTTTTGCAGGGTTCCGGCGATGGTGGATGACGGGCTGAAGTGAGTTGAAGATGGAGCCCGTGTGATGAATAGAAGCGCCTGGAAGCACGTAAGTAAGCGCTTGTTGCCTGCTTCACGATGCGCTCTAACTGTCTTTTTATTTTGCAGGTACAAGTTCGGAGCGGCTGCAGGGTGCCGGAATACCCACTGGGTTAGATGTGGAAAGGAGTAATGGCACTTGAGTATTAAAGTTCCCCAATGTCTTTAAACGCACCTGGTTTTGTCTTTCAGATGCGGGATGCAGCGCCGAAGGCCTCCGGAGCGCACGAAGAGTAGGTAAGCCTTTGTCTTTCAGAATGCAGCGCGAGGCGTTGGTGACAGCCGATGGCCCAGGTAAGTGAAGAGCTGCCACTGAAGACCGTAATGCTAACCTGTTCTTTCTTGTCTTTATAGGTGTTGCTGGAGACTGGATTCAGGATGGTAAGCCTTTTTCCTTAGGCCCAGGATCAGATGCAGAAGACACGATGAGCGTTCTGCTGCAGAGGATGCAGAATAATGCAAAGCAAGATTCATCCATCGGGTGTGGTTTAAATAGCCTCCTGTAGTGCTTAGGTGTCTCCTTCCACAGCCACGCCTAGGTAAGAAAAGAGTTCCTGCTTTCCAGAAGAGTTCCAGTGTTCTGAACCTAGGGAGTGGCTCCTGCCCCACCCAACAGGAAAAGTAGTTCCAAACAGAAGAGGATCAGAGGCTCAACTGGCAGGCAAGTAAGCAGCATGGTCTGCTGCAGGTAAGTCCACCCAAGCATTATGAGCCCGGCGCTTCCAGCGCTGGGACTGGGCATATTTATGAGCCTGGTGCCACTGGCGCCAGGACTGGGTCCAAAAGGTCCCAATTGGGACTGGTTGGCACTTGGAACCTGGGTTATGAATCTGCTTCCAAGGGAGTTGGGAAAACCCTGACCTTTTGGAAGCAGAGATCATGACAGCAACACCTCCATGACGTCATCCGGGAGATCCCAATCCTTGTATCTCAAACTTTCAAAAACCAAGTGTTTCTGAAAAAAGATCCTCTTTGCGGAAGACGAATTAGAGGGCAGATGGACATGTCCAGAAGGTCCGGGTACCACGTTCTCCTGGCCCAATCTGGGGCAATTAGGATCATGGTTTTCCAGAATCTTCTCAACCCCCAGATCATTTGAGGAATGACAGGGACTGGAGGAAACGCGTACTGGAGTGGAAACTCCCAGTCCACTACGAATGCGTCTCCTAGAGCTCCTCTCGGCGGAAATTTCTTTGAACAAAATTGATCGCACTTCCTGTATATGCTGGTGGCGAACAGATCCACTTGAGGGGTTCCCCAAAGGGCGAAGATCTCTTGAAGGACTTCCTGAGCTAGCTCCCACTCGTGGGAAACTGTACTCTGCCTGCTCAGAGCGTCCGCCGTCAAGTTCTTCTCTCCGGCTAGGTGAACTGCCGATAGAGAGATTCCTTCCTGAATTGCCCAAAACCAGAGCTGCATTGCCTCTCTGCTCAGTGGCAGTGATCCTACGTCTCCTTTTGTTGTGGTAATGCATGGCCACTGTGTTGTCCGTCATTATCAGGAAATGTTTCCTCTGTACTGATGGCAGAAAATCCTTCAGCGCTAGTCTGATTGCTCTCAGCTCCAACAGGTTGATATGAACTCTGGACTCCAATGGAGACCAACGACTGCTGATGGGCAAGTCGTTGGCATGGGCTCCCCACCCCGTGAGTGAGGCATCCGTGACTACCGTTATCTCCGGCCATGGTTGCCAAAACAGTTCTCCTTTCAAAATGTTCCCCCGCCAGGCCCACCACTGAAGGTCTCGAGCCACTCTGTCCGGGATTTGAAGGAGATAGAACAAGTTACTTACCTGTAACTGTTGTTCTCCAGCGTGGGTCTGGCATGGATTCACATGCTCATGAATATTCCCCGTCGTCAGGCTGGGAATCCTCGGTAAAGAAAAAACCAGTATCAGTTTCGTTTCTGATCTGTCTTTCGTAGTAATAACCAATCACTGGTCTCTGCGTCATACTGACCACAGCCAATGACTGCCCTCTACCTAAGCACCGCCTCTGGCAGCCATCTTCAGATTTGGAAGCACGTGAAGTGGCAGTATGACCAAATGAAGAGCCGCAGATGGGTAGGCGGGAGGGTTCGCATGTGAATCCATGCCAGACCCACGCTGGAGAACAACAGTTACAGGTAAGTAACTTGTTTCTTCTCCAGCATGGGGTCTGGCATGGATTCACATGCTCATGAATAAAGAATACATAGCAGTACACACATGCACAACCACGGGAGGTGGCAAAGGCTCAACATTAAGCATTACATCAAACTCAACATTAAGCATCTTACCTCCTCACCAGGCTCACCTCAGGCGAACAGGTTGCGCAGCACTGCTTGGCCGACCCTGGACTCCTCCCTGGAATCCCGATCGACACAGTAGAATTTCGTGAAGGTGTGCGTCGACCTCCACGTAGCAGCCCTGCATATGTCCAGCAGGGGCACACCAGAAAGGAACGCCGTGGTAGCTGCGATCGCTCTGGTGGAGTGGGCTCTCGGACGGCCAGGCAGCGGTCGGTTTGCCAACCGATGACAGTACATGATACAGCCGGAGAGCCACCTGGAAATGGAAGCCTTCGAGAGAGCCTTCCCCTGATTGACAGGTCCAAAGTTCACAAAGAGTTGTGACGTCTTCCGAAAACACTTCGTGCAGTCCACGTAGAACTTCAGCGCTCTAGCCACATCCAGCGAGTGCAAAGTCCTCTCAGCCGGCGACGAAGGCGACGGGAAGAACACAGGCAACACCAAGGGTTCGTTGAGATGGAAGTCCGACGGTACCTTGGGCATGAAGGAGGGGTGCGTCCTGAGCACCACCCTCGTGTCGTGAAAAGTCAAGTACGGGGCCTTGCAGGAAAGGGCCTGGATCTCTCCCACCGCAGGAGCCAGGCCTGCAAGTTCAGCGATTTCGGGTCGTGGTGGAGGATGGCGTCTCCTTCCCTGGAGAGTAGATCCGTGTCCACCGGCAGCTTGATTGGGGGGACGCTGACAAGTCCAGAAGGTCCGGGAACCATATCTGCCTCGGCCACGCAGGTGCGACGAGGATCATCCTGCACCGTGACCTCTTGAGCTGGTTGACGAGCCGGATTAGCAGTGGCAAAGGAGGGAACGCGTAGAGGAACAGGCCCTCCCAGGGGAACGAGTAAGCATCGCCCATGCTCCTCGCCTGGGGAAACCTGCTGGCGAACCTCCGGCACTTGGAGTTCGTCGCCGTCGCGAACAGGTCGATCTGGGGTGTGCCCCACCGTCGGAAGAGGCGATCCACTAGATCCTGCCGTAGTTCCCACTCGTGGCACGAGCGCAGCTCCCTGCTGAGTGAGTCGGCGATGGTGTTTTTTATCCCTGCCAGATGAAACGGCACCAGAAACATCCTTTGGGCGACGGCCCAATGCCACAGGTCCTGCGCCTCCTTGGACAGCGCTGGGGACCTGGTTCCGCCCCGTTTCCTGATGTAAAACATGGTGGTGGTGTTGTCGGTGAAGATCCTCACCACCTTGCCCTTGAGGGACGGAAGGAAGGACCTGAGGGCCCAGAACACTGCACGGAGCTCCAGGACGTTGATATGGAGGGACTTCTCCGTCGGGAGCCAAAGGCCTCTCGCGTGCAGATTTTCGGTGTGCGCTCCCCACCCTTCCAGGGAGGCATCCGTGGTCACTGTCTCCTGGTGGTCTGGGGTCTGGAAGTTCATGCCCGCCGTCAGATGCGCGCGGTTGCCCCACCACCGGACCGCTCGGCGGAAACTCTCGAGTGTGATCCTCTCCTCGAAGCCGCCCGTCGTTTGGATCGAGCGCGCGTCCAGGAACTCCTGCAACGGGCGCATCCGGAGCCTGCACAGGGGAATGAGGTAGATGCAAGAAGACATCATTCCGAGGAGGGACTTGATGGACATCACCTTGGCCGTGTCGGAAACCAACATCCGCTGTACCTTGCCCAGGATGGACCTGGTCCTTTCCTCCGACGGGGAGGCCAGAAGGGACACACTGTCGAGCTTCGCTCCCAGAAACAGTGCGTTTTGAGCGGGTACCAGGTGGGACTTGGCGTAGTTCACGGAGAATCCCAGGTCCGTGAGAAGTTGGACGGTCCTTGCCGTGTGCTCCACGGCGAGCTCCCTCGTCTTGGCTCGGATGAGCCAGTCGTCCAGGTAGGGGTGGACGTGGATCCCCTCGTGGCGCAGCTGCGCCGCCACCGGTGCAAGGCACTTGGTGAATACCCTGAGTGCCGACCGTAGTCCAAAGGGGAGGGCTTTGAACTGGTAGTGACGCCCTTGGACCACAACCTGAGGAATTTTCGGTGCCCCTTTAGGATGGGAATATGGAAGTAGGCATCCTCCAAATCCAACGACGACATGAAGACTCCTTCCTCCAGCTGAACCAGGACGTGCTGGAGGGCGACCATCCGGAACTTCTGCGCCTTGATGAACTTGTTCAGACGTCGCAGGTCTAGGATGGGGCGCCATCCTCCCGTCGTCTTCTTCACGAGGAAGTATCTCGAGTAAACTCCGGAGCCCCGAAGCCTCTTTGGGACGAGTTCGATGGCGCCCTTCCTGAGCATCGCCTTTACCTCCAGGAGAAGCTGAGGGACGTGAAGCTCTTTCCTGGCCACGGGGGGGGGGGGGGGGGGGGGGCGCGCGGGCCCCTTCTTTGAAACTCGAGCGCGTGGCCCCGGGCTAAGGCGTCCAGCACCCAACGGTCGGTGGAGATGGACTCCCACACGCTGACGAAGCTCGCCAGCCGGCCTCCCACCGGGGTGCTTCGGCGGGGGCCCGACCCCACGGCCGGTTCAATCCTGTTTCGACGAGGCTTTGCCGCCTTGACCTCCTTGGCGACGACGGCGGGGTCCGCCAGACTTGCCTCGTCCTCTGTAGGCCTCCTGAGACGACGAGCGGGCCGCTTGACGGTAGGTGGAGAAACCGCCGCCGGAACCTTTGGAGGCGCCCTTGCCTCCGCTGCTCCGAAAGGGCGTCCGTCGTTGCAGAACCCCAAGGGCCCGGGCCGTCTCAGTGTCCGCTTTAATGGCCTGGAGGGAATCGTCCACTGTTTTCCCAAACAGGTTGTTCCCATCGAACGGCATGTCCAGGACTCTGGTCTGTACGTCTTGACGTAGGTCCGTAGCCTTGAGCCATCCACGCCGCCTAAGGCACACGCCGTTGCCCAACTGGCGAAACCCAGTGTCGGCGATGTCCGTCGCAATAGTGATGGCGTGGTCCGACGCCACCTCGCCTTCCTGTAGGATCTCCAGGGCATACGCCCTGTTGTCGTCCGGTAGGAAGTCCAGCAGGGGAGCCAGTTTGTACCATAACTCCGTCGTAGCGGGCCACGATAGCCAAGGCGTTGGCCGCTTTAATCGTCGTCGCTGCCGATGAGATGACCCTGCGTCCCATAGCGTCCAATTTCTTTCCCTCGCTGTCCGGTGGGGAAGTCGATGTGGAGGCCGCACCCCCCCCGCTTTCTTCCTGGCCGCCGCGGAGACGACGGAGTCCGGGGTAGGCTGCGCCCGGAGGCACAGGGGGGCCGCGTCCGGGACCCGGTACTTCTTCTCGTACCGGTCTCTTCTAGCTGGCGTCGTGGAAGGGTTCTTGAGGAGGGCGAGGCCCTCATCCCAAATGTCGTCCAGTAGAGGCACCGCGAGGACCGTCTTCCTCTTGGCCTCGCGCCGTTGATAAAGGAATCCTTCCTTTTTTTTCTCCTCAGGGCAGAGTTGGAAAAGCTCGGATGCCCTGGCGATCATGGAGTGGAACGATCCAATCTCGTCGGGCGGAGAAGCCCTGGTGGGAGGTGACGGTAGATCCTCGTCGTACACCTCGTCGTCCGTACCCGTCGCTGCCGTGTCAGTCCCCGTATCATCCCCTCGGGTGGACGGGGAGGAGGGCTGGACGGGGCGCGACGGCTGAAAAGGAGGTGGAGGGTGAATCCTTCTTTTCTTGGGCGGGGGAACACCTGAAGGTCCCGGTTCAGGATCCCCCGACGGGAGAGGTTCCTCCGTCGGCAACGGTAGTCTCGTCCTTATCTCTGAACATAAGGACTGTATAGCCAACAAAATGGCCGCCGAGTTGTCTTGCGGCACTGGCAGAGGGGAATCCGACGGGCGATCAGGGGCCCCGTCGGTACCCTCGACAATGTCGTCGCCTGCGTCGGGATCCATCCCGACGGGCCGGTCTTCTTCCACGCCAAGGCCGTGGCTTAAGACCTCGATCAGCTCTTCCTCCGAGGTTGAGGCCGAATCTACGACGATGCCCTGCCCCCCCTTTTTCTTCCCCGCCGGGGGTTTCACGGGGGTCCTATCGATGGGCACAAAAGAGGACTCCCTCCGAGGTGGCAGGGAGACTGAGCCCCGAGGTCGCCACCACTGGTGTAGCCTCCACAGGCTGAGCCAGGGCCGCCGCGACAGTATCGATAGAGGGCTTGGCCGGATGGATTAAGGCCTTCACCACCTTAGGTGCGCTCACCGCCTTATCCTTGAGGGGGGGGGCACTGCCTCGCTCCCCCTCCGATGGGGCCTTAGAGCTCGACCGGGGCCTCTCCAGGAGCTTCGCCGGGTGCTCGCCCTTCCTCTTACCCGACCCAGAGCGTTGGCTCGTGGCTGAAGGTGCCGGGGAGGGTGCGCCCTGCCTGGCGCCCGTAGAGCCCGACCGTTCGGCGCTCCCGGTGCCAGCGGACTTGCGGTGCTTGGCCTTGTGTTGGACCCCGTCGCCGGGGCGTCCTCAAAGGTCTTAGAAGACCGCTCGGATTTCTTCCTCTTCTTCTCACCTGACGGGCTCTTCCCTTCCAGCCAGTTGGCGAGACGTTGATGGCGGTCCTTCATGGTCCGCTCCGACATGTTGCCGCAAAACGCACAGTCCTTCTCCACGTGCGTCTTGTCCTCATGTAAGCAGTAGAGACAAAAGGAGTGTTCGTCCTCCTTAAAGACGTTCTGGAGCTGGCATCCAGGGCAGATCCTGAACAGCTTTCCGGGCGTCGAGCTTCCCTTCTCCTGGGCCATGTCCGGGCCTGAGAAACTTCTGGAGTCCTCCAAAAGCGTAGCTCGACGAAATCTTCACCCTTGAGGGGCGCAGACGAATCCGACATGGGTCCCCGTTGATCGGATGGAGAGTCGGTGGAGCTTGAGGCTCTTTTGACCGAAAAAACGAAGTTTTTGAGAAAAAACGTGAAAAAATAGCACTAACGCTCGAGAGCAATAGCACGAGGATCCCAACACATGAACGTGCGGTAAAAATCTGAAGATGGCTGCCAGAGGCGGTGCTTAGGTAGAGGGCAGTCATTGGATGTGGTCAGTATGACGCAGAGACCAGTGATTGGTTATTACTACGAAAGACAGATCAGAAACGAAACTGATACTGGTTTTTTCTTTACCGAGGATTCCCAGCCTGACGACGGGGAATATTCATGAGCATGTGAATCCATGCCAGACCCCATGCTGGAGAACTGACATTATTCTCCAGAATTGCGACCATTGGGTTCTTAGTGCCCACTGGAGGGATCGCATTCTCAGGCAAGTCTCTGGCACTAGGAAAATGCAGGATGCCATGAGGCCTGGCAACCTTAAAAAGTCGAAGGCTGGAAGACGTTGGGCCTTTTAAAACTTGTTGACCATCTGCAGAATATTTTGAGACCTCACTTCTGGTGGTGAGGCTTTTCCCAGGGAAGTGTCCATTACTGCTCCAATGAACTGTAGTCTGATGGTATAATCTGTGACTTCAAATTGAGGGAGAAGCACAGCTTGTGAAGGAAGTGGCAGACCTAATCCAGATGGATCTGAGCTTGTTCCGAAGATACTGCTCTGATCAACCAATCGTCCAGATAGGGGTAGACTTGGATACATTCCCTCCTTAGACTTGCAGCCACTACCGACATTAGCTTGGTGAAGACCCTTGGGGCGGAGGTCAGACCAAATGGCAGAACTCGAAATTGATAATGAGAGTTGCCAATTGCGAACCTCAAGTATTTCCTGTGTTTGAGATGGATTGGCATATGGAAATAAGCATCCTGAAGATCTAGAGATACCAACCAGTCCTGAAGCTGGAGGGCCTGAAGGATCTGAGAAATAGTTACCATCTTGAACTTGGAATTTGTTCAATTCTCGTAAGTCCAAAATGGGTCTCATTCCTCCGTCCTTCTTTGGTACTAGGAAGTAGGGGGAATACCAACCCATGTTCCTCTCCACTACAGGTACCGGTTCTATGGCACCCTTCTCTAGCAGGTCTACAATCTCCTGCATAAGGAGCAGATCGGGAAACTTCAAAGAGTTGTTCCCCGGTGGATGACGGAGGGGTGTGTAGGAAGGGCAGGCAGTAACCTTGGGCAACTGTCGCCAAAGCATCCGACGTAATAGCCTGCCATCCTGCCAGATGTTGAGTTAACCTGCCCCCTACTGGTGTCTTGTGAGGAAGACCTCAGAGGGGTTTCGAAGCGGCTGACGCAGCTGCCGAGGGTAAAGGGGCACCTGCTGCTGCGGTTTTTGTACCTTTTCCCCCCTCCACCACGGGTGAATCGTTTCTGGCCCCTTTGAGTTGGCTGTCCTCTACCTTTTCTGAATGCGGAGTAAAAGCGAAAGGACCTACCCCTCCAGGACGTTCCTGAGGGGTGATTCGGAGTCTGTCGGATTGCAGCCCCAAGAGATTTCGCTGCTGCCTTGTATGTTTGTAATCTCTCCAGGCCGTCATCAGCCTTCTTATCAAACAAAGTAGTGCCATCAAATGTCATGTTCAAAAGTCTAGCTTGTACATCTGGAGCAAAACCAGACTTCCGCAACCACTCAAATCTGCGTATTGTGGTACTTGCCGCCATGGCCCTGCTGATACGGTCAGCAGAATCAATGCCTGTTTGAAGTGACTCGCGCATTGCATCTTTTCCATCCTTGATGTTTAAAAATGCATCCCTTTCTTCTCCTTCTGGGAGACAGTCAGCCGCTGATGAAGCACACTCCCAAAGTGTATTGTTGAATCTTGCAAGCTTGCAAGTGGCGTGAATAGATTTAAGCGCCATGCTACACGCTGAAAAGACTTTTTTGACATACCATCAAATCTTTTATCATCCCTATCCTGTGGAATGGTAGGGTATGCAGATCTACTGTTTGATGAAGTTGCTGCTTGTACAACCAAACTCTCCGGAGTTGGATGTTTGCTCAAATATTCAGGATCTGTAGCAGATACCCTGCATTTAGCACACAGTCTCTTGTTAACTGCAGGGATAACTTCAGGAGTTTCCCAATTTGCAGAAATGTCTCTTTGCAGAGCAGAATGAAAGGGGACAACGGGATCCTCCTGTGGCCCTTTATCTAAAATATCAGTAAGGTCATCCTGCTGAAAAGAGGGTATAGGTGTAGACCACCCCATGAATTTGATTATTCTGGCCATCAGAACCCTACAAGGGGTCTCAGCATGTTCCCCAGGGTCTGGTTTAGCAAACTACTTCTGGAGAAGTATCTAAACCACTTGCCTCATGTAAGGAGTCTTGAAGGTCCTTCAACCTGTTCTCTTCAGAGATAAATTCCTCCGTTATGGGTGTAGTGGTCCTTTGTAAACCAAAAGGTCCCTCATGGTCGGAATCCTCACCTTCCACATATCTTGAGGACAAGGCTCTAAAATAGTCAGACCTAGGATGTGGTTTAAAATCCATTTCTAGAGCAGAAGGAACTAAATTTGTTGTCACTGGTTGGGAAAACGTCGAGGTTGTCGACGTGGAAGTCACAGGCTTCGACAAACTTGAAAAGGGCGTCGACAAAGTTTGAATAGACCTCGATGTACTCGAGAGGATCAGAATCCTACTCGGTGTCGTCGAAATAGTCGATAGCATTCTCGACATCATGGTCGAGGTCCTAGACACCTACTGTCTGAGATGTAGTGACAGTTGTAGGTCTGTCCTTTATCGGAGTCGACAGTGGCATCGAAGATGGCGTCGACGCAACCGATTTATGCGTAGAAGGGCCCTTCGACAACGGCGTCGATGATGCAGTCTTACTGCCTTTACTCTTAGGTTCATGACGCTCTCGGGTAGTTTCTCTCGCCGGGCGCAACGGCCTGCAGCGTTTTGGTTTTTCGGGTCTTTCACCCGGGGCATCACCTTTAGACATCTGAGGGGGCAAGGCCGCTTTCTCGAAGACGCTAAGCATTTTCTTACGGAATTCCTCCCGCTGGAGAGCTGTGTTTCGTGGGGCAGGTGACCTTTTCTAGAGAGACAGAAGACGAAGAGGGAGATCTACGACGCCTCTTAGAGTGTCTCGATCTCGAAGACTGATGGGAACTGCTTCAAGATCTTGAACGGCAATGTTTCTTATGACGAGGAGACAAATGTCTCGACTCTGCCGAAGAAACTTTCGAGGGAGTAAGAGATTTAAGACTCTTAGCTCTTTCTAGCTTCCCCTTCCGCTCCTTCAAGGCTTTCGCCGTCATGGACATACAATCCTCGCATTCCGAACAGTGATGCGCCGATCCCAAGCACCACAAACAGGTCCTGTGAGGATCAGTCAACGACATTTTCTTCCCACAGTCACAACACTTTTTGATGCCGGACCGAGGGGTCGATGGTTCGGATGAAGAAGCCATTTAATTAAGATATCTTCGAAGAATAAGTCTGAATCTTCTTGAAGAAAGAACTGAGCAACACGTTTCCAAGGCACACGAAGTGTGGAAAAACAGAACTGAGCAACGGATGCTGCGCAAGTCTATTTATACGCACGGTGACGTCGGCGCCGAGACGGAGGCTGTTGGGGGACATCAACTCTGAAGGACGTCGACGCGCAGCGCCCTCTACTGAAAACATTTCCGAGGCCAGCAAGCTGGGATGGGTAACAAAGATAAGGAATACGTCGGAGGACACAATCCCTTCGAAACCCAGGTTATCACAGACGGTTGAGCAGGATAGCATGGTTGACCTTGTCAAAGGCAGAAGACAGATTGAGTAGGAGGAGGACAGAAGGGATGTTCAAGTCAAGGTTGGAGAGCAGGTCTCAAGTGTGAGTTTTTATTTTTGCACAACTTCCGTCAATTGCTATAGTCAAATACCCTGTAATCCAAGTAGGTTAATGTAGATGACCTACAAATAATGCAAGAAAAAAATCTCCCCATCAAAGATTTACTTAAAGTAAAACAAACAGGGCATTGGTTGTAAAAATTAGGTGGCAAAATAAGACCAGTGAACTTACCTTCCAGACGCTTTTCTTCCTCATCTGTGATCTCATGCACATCCTGTTCCACTTCCTCTGCCTGCTCTTCAGTGTCATCATCCACAATCAACACACAGTCATCGCCGTTTTCAGTCTCACTGAAAAGACATCCAGAGAATGCAATGAGCAAACAAATATTACAGAATAGACAGCCAATGGCTTTTTGTTTCACTTTAGATATTTAATACAGCACAGATAAGTATCTCCTTGAAGCAGCAGCATTTACAGGAGTAATAAACATTTACTTTAGCAGCCATTCTGGTGGTCTCAACTCTTGTTTCACCCCCTTAGAACTGGTTGAGAGCAGACCATCACAGCAGGGCTAGAAAATGAACTCAAAAGGATGCCGTCTCAAGAATTAACAAGCAGAGTCCATGTTATTCTTTTCCGTTCCCGCACCCTCTCTCTCGCACACAGGCTAACAGTCAATCATTTTGAAGCATTTGTAATCTTCAGATCACAATCCGGCAAAGTAGTATGAATCGCTTGGAATAAGAAAGCTTAAGAAGTCACCCCTAATGCCTCATCTGTTCGGCTCAGTTTCTGATTTGTGGTTCCATCGAAAGAGCCTTACACTTCAGAAGTGGCAACCCACACATTCAGTCTGAAAGATTTATGCAAACTATATCCAAGTGGGAAAGAGCAAAACACTGCTGGGCTGCTCTCAGAGGCGTGAAGGGATAGGGTAGGGTGCCATGGTATGTGCAGGCCTACGATTATGTTTTAGGCAGAGCTCTTGCGAGAACCTAATCTGTACTGCAATCAACCGCTTAAAAGCGCCTCCGCTTTTAACATCAGCAAGCACAACCAAAAATAAAAACATAACCCTGGTTGTGATGAGCGTGGACGACACACCTAAACGTATTGTCTACAAAATACATTTCCCCCATCACCATGGAACTGGGCAAGAATTTTTAGTATTCAATTAAAAGTACCAAAGCCTTTCTCCAATGCAAGCATTACAGTTGTGCGTCACCCAGTGAGTGTATTTCTCACTGACCAGAATCATCATTTGTGGTACGCTCCTACCAACTCCAACATAGACTACACTGAAACAAGTTTATTTATTTAGGTGTTTCCCGGGGCATATAATGAAGCAATTACACCTTGGAATTAGCTCTTTATCCGCCTGTGTTTATGGCACCATGAACCCATTAATAATTTAAGTTTGTCAAAATAATTTGTATATTTTTCTGATCCTCTTTCCAACAAGCTTTTGCTAAAACACACTATTAGCTTTACTTTATGCCCAGTTACCTCCGGGTTAGGTGCGCCTTACAAATAACTTGTAGAAGAACTTCAAGAAGATTGTGAATTTCATGTGGAAATTAAATTTAATATAATTAATTTTTCTACGTTTTATTTCTTCTTTCAGCCACCAAGAAGCTAGTCTGATATTCAGGGGCTCACGTATGAACCATAGTACGTGGCCAAAGAAATGCAATCAAGGCAAAGCCCTGGAGACATGGGAGTAGATTCCTGATATGGAGGAGAGTCTTCCAATCCAGAACCTTTAAAAATGGAAGGTGTTTTTTTCACGATGCCAACTTGGAAGAAAATACATGTTGCCAAGAAAACTCCACCTGCAAGGCTTACCTGAAGAGGATCCTTATCCACTATGCATAACTGGAGGTGGGTGAGAAAAGCAGGGCTCGTACAAACCCGGGCTTGGGGCCTTAATCAATCCAGACCAGAAGATGGAGCCCATGGGCCATGGGAGCCAAGCCCAAACCCTCCTGCGACCCACCTGGTAGGCTGAGGTTTAAAATGCACATTTCCATCTTTTAAATCTGCGGTGATAAAACAAATAGGATTCCAAGCTGCAATAAGGCATGAAAGTTGAGCAGCCTTTTTTGTCGACTTATTGCAGCTTGGAATACTTTTCACCATCTCTATAAATACAAGATGCAAATGTGTGCTTTTCCACTTCACTGTAAGTGACCGTGTGTAGGGGGGAAAAAAACACTGTCCTTAAGTTGTAAGCAAGGATGGAGTTGGATGTGGGGAGAGGGGTGATGCAAAAGGCACCAACAGTTTTCTTTTTTAAAAAGGCACACAAAAGCAGCTGGGGAGAGGGAATACTTTTGTGGCCTCGATGGCAGAGAACTGATCTTTCAGTCCTTTTTTTCTTGATGGTGTCAAGCAGGCAGTTTGAGTTCTTTTGTTCGCTCTAGTGAGCCAGGTATGATTGCCCATTAGGCACACAAATGCAGGAGGTAAAATGCTTGAACACCTGTGGGCCTTTTATGGTAGCTGAACGTGACACAAAACACCGTCACTTAAAGTAAAAAGCTTACATAACATGTTTGAGGTCTGTTGCAGGTTCACAAAAAGCAAAAGTACAGATGAAATGGTATGTTTCAAAAGAAGTTAGAGGTTGTTCGCATTAGTAGCTTTGACCTGCTTTAGAATAATATTTTTTTATTTCAGTTTGTGTCATGGTTAAACAAACCTTCCACACATGCAAACAAAATAATTAAAATGTCAATAAATATACATATACCATTAACTATAACAACCTATAACTATACCAGACATCATAATTTATCTAAAATGTCTGATACGTATCCATGATTCCATCATCGCTAAAATAAGCGATATTTGGTGCCCAGCAAATAGGCGCAACCAAAATGAACTCAATTGTATCATGCATACATTACTCACCGTAATCGAATTTCTGGTGCTTGTATCTGCTTAGATTCACAGGCTATGCATAGGCCGACATCTAGTGGAAGCTGCAGTGTATTACAGTTTTTTTAAACTAGAAAATGGGCATCGAAATACGGCGTGCCAGTAATACTATCCCTATTGTGACGTGCCCTGTACCCATGATCCCTCACGTGTGTAGGTCCCTCAGATTGTATTTTGAGTACAGAGATTCCAAACAGATAGATGCATATATGGAAAGCTCAAGTAAACATATATGCACCTTCTTTCAGGGAAGGGTGGGCGCATGTGAATCTAAGCAGATACAAGCACCAGAAATATGATTACGGTGAGTAATGTATTCCTTCTATTACTTGTGTAATCTGTTTAGATCACATGCTATGCCTAGATTAGCGAGCAGTGTTATGAGAAGGTGGTGGGTTGTGAGAAGGAATAGCGGGCAAATAGATGTTTTAGAACCGCTTGTCCCATCTGTGTATCTGTGTATCTGTTTTGGAATGTGTGTCAATGCAGTAGTGCTGAGTGAAGGTGTGAACTGAGCCCCATGTAGCTGCTCCGCAAATGTTGTCTAATGGTACGTTTGCAAGAAAGGCAACCATAGCTACAGTGCCCTTTGTGGCGTGGGCTCTAGGTGTAGAAGGCAGTATTTTGTCTGATAATGAATAGCACAACTGTATACATTTGACTATCCATTTGGAGATTGCCCTCTTTGTAACGTGCTCTCCTGGTCTGCCTGTAGCCATGGAGACGAAAAGTTGATGACTTTTCCTAAGCGGTTTGGTCTTATCTACGTAGTAGAGAAGCGCTCTCCTCACATCTAGTGTGTGGAGTCTGACCTCAGCTGAGCTAGTTGGCTTTTCAAAGAAGGCCGGGAGCTCAATAGACTGGTTTACGTGGAATTTAGAAATAAATTTAGGTGAAAACCCAAGGTGAGTTTGTAAAACCAATTTGTCTTTATGGATGACAAAGAAGGGGTCCATCACTGACAAGGCTTGGATTTCGCTGACTCTTCTTATGGAAGTGATAGCCATTAAGAAGGCAGTTTTATAGGTAATGCCTCTAAGGGTATCTTCTTGCAAAGGCTCGAAGGGGGGTCCCATGAGTTTTGCTAGTCCTACGTTTAGATCCCAACCAGGCTTGGGGTTAGAGACTGGAGGATGTATTCTTTTCACTCCCTCCATGAAAGCTTTGATGACTGGCACTTTCCACCATGACATCTCACTTTGAGAGGTGGTGTATGCTGATAAAGCTGCTACGTGGACTTTAAGAGAATTAAAGACCAACCTTGAATCCAACAGGTGGCGCATGTAAGTAAGAATGTGTGATGAATAAACTCTATGGGGTTGATCTGTTAAGATTGGCACCAAATGACAAATCTCTTCCACTTGTGGAAATAGCAGTGTCTGGTGTTTGGTTTCCATGCTTCCTTTAGGATGTCCATACACCGTTGTGGAAGATCAAAGTGTCCGAACTATGACTTCAGGAGCCATGCTGCCAAGTTCAAAGAGTGAGGTTGTGGATGTAACGTTGATCCCGTGTTGAGTCTACAGATTGACATGGTACGGGAGCTTGATGGGATCGCACTTCGCCAGCTTGCGCAAATGTGGATACCACGGTTGTCTCACCCACATAGGAGCAACCAGGATGAGTGTCATCTGTTCCCTGTGTATTTTGTTCACTAGCCTGCTGATCAATGGAGTCGGGGGGGGAGCGCAAGCAAATATCCCCGACTAGTACCCCTTGGAGTGTGGCTGGGAGAACCTGGACGCAAAGTCTTGGCATTGCGCGTTTTCTTTTGTAGCAAACAAGTCTAGAGAGGGGTATCCCCAAAGAGAGAAGATGTGGTCTACGACGTCTGTGTGTAGTTTCCACTCGTGCTCTTCTGGTAGAGGGTCTCTGCTGAGAGAGTCCGCTAGTGTGTTCAGTATCCCTGGAACATGTTGGGAGGACAGGGACATCCCGCGTCCGAGTACCCACTTCCATATTTTCTGTGCCAGCTTGGACAGATTTGGAGAGTGTACACCTCCTTGCTTGTTGACATAGAACATTGCGGTAGTGCTGTCTGTCAGGTACTCTTCGAAGGCATCAAAGATAGTAGTTTTCTCCCGTGATCAGACAGTCGTCCAGGTAGGGGTGCACTGGGATTGACTCCGTGTAGGTGCGCTGCCACCACCGCCAGTACCTTGGTGAACACCCTTGGAGCCGAGGCTATTCCGAAGGGCTGCACATTGAACTGCGTTGGTTTGCTACTTTGAATCGCAAGAATCTGCTGTACGCTGGGAACATTGACATATGAAAATGGGCATCTTGCATGTCCAATGTTGCCATGTAATCCCCCGTTTTTAACAGAAGGATTACTACTTGTAGCGTTGTCATGTGACGTTTTTGTGGTTTTACAAATGTGTTTGCAGGGCGCAGGTCTAGTACCGGGCGCATGGTCAGATCTTTTTTTGGAACAAGTACGTATGTTGAATAAATACCCTTGTTTACCACTTTGTGTGGCACGACCTCTATGGCGTCCTTGAGTCGATTTTTCACCTCTTCTAGCAGGATAAGTTGTCCCTCCTCCTGTGATGGTTTCTTTTGGCGAAAGGGGGGGTGAGTTTGACGGTCTTCCTTGAAGCTCTATACAATAACCACATCACCGTTGACAACACCCATTTGTCCGATGTTATACCCTCCCATGCGTGGGTGTAAAATGATATTCGTCATTGCGGGGTGTCATTGCTTAGAGGGTGTCCCTCCACCTCTGGTGGGGGAGCCTCCCCCTCTTCCGTGGGCCTTGCACCGACCCCTGGGGTAACCCTGGGTGGCTTGCTGATTGGTATTCCAAGAGGAACCTTGGTTTTGGTTGTATCCGCTACACCTCTGCGCGTTTTGCACCCGAAAGTGACAAAAATTACTACCACCTCTTTCGCCTGGTAGTTTATTAGTCAGTTGGTCAAGGGATTGGAGGGTCTCGTATTCATCCATGGCGGACTTGAGGGCATCTTCAACTGCCTTTCCAAATAATACGTTCTGCTCAACTGGCATATTTAGTAGGGTAGCTGGAGTCTCAAGTTTAAAGCCTGACTGTCTAAGCCAGGCATGGTGTTTTAAAATGGTGGCTTCTGCAATAACGTGTCCAGCGTTGGCAGCTGCGTCAAAGTTATTTTTTAGGAGGACATCTGCTGTAGCTCTGCCTTCGGCAGCCAGAATGGAGAGTTTGGCCTTTAGTGGCTCTGGCGCCGACTCTGCCAGGGCCTTTACCTCATCCCACTTTGTGCAGTCATAGCTGGATAGCAAGGTGGAATTGTTTGCTACAGTGGATGCTATCTTTCTGCCCATGGCATATCATTTTTTGCTCTCCTTGTCCGGAGGGGCTTCGAGGCCAAGGGGGTACCAGCTCTCGTACGGGTGGTGGTAACAACCAGAGAGTCAGGTCGAAGTTGTCCCCTTATATATAAGGGGTCGGAAGGTGCTGGTTTCAAGAGTTTCTCGATCCTAGGGTTCACCGCCCTGGTATCGTTTGGTAGTTCTAAGGAAGTTTGAATCCTTCTTTTGACTGATTTTAGCAGGGGGATAAATTGGGTTGTCAGTTTTTTATCGCCCAACATATTCTCTGCAAAATACTTTCCCTGCTGGACCTCTTCTGTTTCGATGCCGAAATGCTCTGCAGCCCTTATGAGTATATCGTTGAATAGTGGCCGGTTTAACACCGGGGAGTCTAGTAAAACAGGGTCTTGTGGGACTGGAGAGTCCATCGCAAAAACCAGAGTCAGTGTCATCTTGGTCTTGATCGTCTTCCCCCCGGCGTCGTAACCCTCGATGTCACCATAAAGGGGTTCACCCTCATCTAAGTATTCCTCCTCTCCTACATCCTTGTCGTAAAGGTCGTAGGAGAGGCAATGAGTTGTGTGGTGGTTCAACAGCCAATTCTACTGGGGGAAGATCTCTTTTTATAAGATGCAGCCATTGCCTGGGACTGAGAGGCTGCAGTGTTGGAACCAGACACCTGTGTAGTGGGAGGTGTTGAGGCCATGTTGTCCAGAACATGTGGATGTTTTTCATAGAAGTTTGCTACAGGTCATGCGACTCATGACTGTCAATATCCTGCGCAGAGCAACTAGCTGAACTGGGCATAACCCCCGGGTCAGAGGAGGCAGGAGTGGGGGGTATGTTCCTCTTCTTCATCATCAAGACTGATAAGAGTCTGGCTGATGTGCATGATCAGACTTTACTATAGTGTCCTGTAGGGGCATACTCTGTTGGCTAGAGGGTTGCTCCCTGGCCTTCTCGGTTGCTCCCCAGCCTTCTCCTTGCTAAGTGAGTCCCTCTCTTTAGAGGAACTTGAGTTCTCTCTCCTTATGGTCTCTGCTCTTAGATGATTTTTTGGAGCTCAGGGTCGAAGAGGGGGTTTCGGAGGCTTGTCCCCGGATGTAGGCTGAACTTCAACCACAGGGATGGCTTGCGCTGCGGTTTTTGCCGTCGCGGGGCCGGACGGGGGAGTTTTGAGTCGGGTGACCTTTGTCTTGGCGGGCTTATCATGCGGCGGCTGCTCGGAGCGCCCAGAGGACATCTGATCGGAAGATCTGCCCTTAACAGCCGGCTCTCGGTGTGCGACCTTACTCGCATCGCCGTGGGGGAGTGGTGTTCCCGCCACCGGGTGTCTTGCCGTAACAGGACCGCCGGCCTGTGCTAGGGTCGGAGGCTGGCACTGGGGAACGTGGAAGTTCCCCGTCACCCTCACCGTCCGAAGGGACGGCGTTGCTGCCATTGTTGGATGCCTCTTCGACGTCCATGGAGGCCTCGGTCTGCATGGCGTGATGGGCCCAACGTTTAGTTCACCTGTGAGGGTTTTCGGTCGGAGAAGCTTACAAGCTCGACAATGCACCTCGTCGTGGTCTCTATTCAAGCAGAGGTTACAGACCCTATGCTCGTCGACCCAAGTGAACTTCCTATTGCAGGAGGGGCAGAAATTAAGAGTACGCTCCATATTTATATGTAGGCAGCTGGGCGACTATGGGAAAGGGTGGGAATATACATGTTTATGACCACCCCCCACTCTCCCTACTGTAAGGCCGAGACCGAAAGGGCCTTCCAACCGGGTGGTGCCGTCGAAGTCTTTGTCCGACGGTCAGCTTCAAAGTCTTCTTCAGTCGTGACCACGTCGAGAGACGGCATCGGTACATGACAGGAAGAAACAATAAATTATTAAAGTTCAACGGTGTACGCCGAAAAAGGACTCCGCTTCTATTTTAAGACCGCTCACGAATGCGGAAAAAAACAATGAGGGACCTACACGCGTGAGGGATCATGGGTACAGAGGACGTCGCACTAGGGATAGTATTACTGGCAAACCCTATTTCGACGCCCATTTTCAAAAAACATACTCTACAGCTTCCACTAGATGTCGGCCTATGCATAGCATGTGATCGAAGCAGATTAGACAAGCAAGAGAAATACATATTTCCCCAAATACTTATTGTGCATAACTTGCGCCTTGGGACCTTCAGTTAATAAGTGTTCTCCTGTATTTGAGAGTCATTACAACACATCTAAATGCACTTCTCAAAGGGAATTTTTCTATTACTTCACACGCAGATTACTGATGTCGGTGGAACAGAAAGCACTTCTGGCCATTTAAGTGGGTTCTTCTCCTGGACCAGGTACATATGGATCTCCATATGCAGACCTTTCTGCAACCTTTATGGCACTTCTTTAAAGGTAAAGGTTCAACATTGGCAGGGGCACACGTATCAATTCCACAAGTAATGTGGTGACGTGAAGAGGAACGTAGTTGCTGACATCGGGAACGGGACTTTGCCCACAGCGTGCATGGGGGAACACAAACAGGCGCAGCGCGAGAAGTCCCACAGAGGAACACCCTGAAGGGTGGGGTGTCTCAGGAGTTAATATAGGGGGGCTTTGAGCAATAGGTGAACAGTAGGAGGAGCCATTTTATTGTAGGCCCACATTTTAAAAGCATTTTCGCACAACTCATAATAAAGGGATGTAAGCTGTGGTGACAACAGTGTTTTTTGAATATTCAACAGAAACCATGCACAGCAATGTTGAAAGCCTGAAGTTTGCCTAGGGAATGCAGATTCAGCACAGTTGCTCCAAGAGATACTTTTGAGGCCAACTAGCCAGGCACCAGGGTGTGCAGGAATTGGCAGAGAAATCGAAATTAAATAGTTCATTACAATTCAGCCATTTTGTGGTATAGTTTTGTCAGACTACATTTGGCAACACAGCGTGAGGAGGGAGCCAGGGGGCTAAAGCAATGGGGTAGGGATTATTGGGGCACGACAGCGATCCAATCAGCAGAGGGAGGTTTCGGTGTCCCTATGGTGCAACATAGTAAAGTGTCATCGCTGATGTCCACGGGGCTCAGCATTGGTCAGACATGGTGTGAATTTCTCACCCAGTGCCATCTCAAGATGCCATGTCCAATCAGGCAGCAAGGTATCCATTTGTATATTGGGCGCTGCCTAACCAAGTGTTTTCAATCGGACAGCACAATCATGTAATTATGGGGTGGTGTGGGAAGGTTTGTGATGCAAAAAGGCGTTAGTGTAATTTTTGACCAACCATTGTATTGCCCAATCTTGATCGCTTAACATAAACTGGCTACAAATGTTAGCTGTCCCTTTAAGTAACATGAAGTTTGTGGGGTTATGCCACACGTGCATCCCTCTGCGGGCCAGATCCTGGTTTCGCCACTGGCATTGAAGGATATGCTTACGAGAGGGGATGGCTGGGTAGACACTGAAGGAGGGAGAGCCTGGACTAAGAACCTGAATAACCATGAACGTAATTTTTTTCATTTCTTACATCCTGGCTCTCCCTCCTTCCTAACTGGTTGGGCCCAGACTAAAAAGCCTTACAGCGAGTAAGGGTGGAGGAGACCGCATTTACGTAATTCAAGCAAACAAGTTGCAGAGCGCCTCTGTGCCAAATTTGGCATCTTTTCTGGAGGATGCATCCATACCAGGGGCATGCCTATTAAAGGCTACTGATGCTGCCTTGGCTCTTGTGAAAGGAGCCGAAGTCTCTCTGCAGCTGCAAACCACTTCATGTCACAAGCCTTTCTGATACAGTAAACAACATACCTGGCAATAGAAGCTTTAGCCTCCTTACTGCCACGGGAATGACCACCATAAGTAATGAAGAGCTGGTCTTAATTCCTAAACCGTTAGTTCTCTCTAAATAAAACATGAGTTCTTGCAAGGTCCAGATTATGTAATGTTTCTTCAACTGCAGAAGCATGTGGTCTAGGATGAAAAACAGGAAGATTTCCCGATTTAGATGAAAATCGGAAAACATTTTTAGTTAAAATAAATAAAAAACAAAGTCTGAAGGACAACTTTATCTTTGTGGAAAATTAAATAGGGTTAATAGGGTTCCTTTGAAGAAAGAGCTTGGAGCTTTCCAATCCTTCTAGCCAATATAATGGCTACTAAAAGGCTGTTTTCCAAATGAAAAACAAAATCGCAGGATTCCATAGGCTCGAAGGGTTTGTGCATTAGAGTCGAAAGGACTATGTTTAGCTCCCAGTGAGGCAGAGGCTTGCGAAAAGGAGGATGCAAACTAAGGCCTTCAAAAAGTCTATGAATAGCTTCATTTGACAGAGTAAATGATTGATACCTATTCAAATAGGCTCCAATAGAAGACACGTATTGTTTGCAAATGTCGACATTAACTCCTGTAGATACTAGATAGGACATAAAGGACATGACATTGAAGCCTTTAGAGGGTCAAGATGCTGACTAGAGCCTAATGACAGAAACACAGCCATTTACTACGATATTGCTTCCTTGTAAGAAGCCTTTCTGGAGACCGACAATCTTCAGGGTCTGCTCTGAAATGTAGATGGTGAAAGTCAGTTCCTCAGGAACCAAGCCTTCAAGTTCAGCAATTGAGGGGAGGAGTGAAGCTCCTGTCCCTTCTGTTGAGTCAATAGATCCTTCGATAATTGGAAATAGCTCCAGGAGATCTGGGAACCAAATTGGCGTGACCAGAATGGAGCTACAAGAATCATTGTTAGAGGTGGCTCTCCGGCTGCATCACCCATTGTCACCGGTTGGCAAACCGACCGTTGCCTGGCCGTCCGAGAGCCCATTCGACCAGAGTGATCGCTGCAACTACAGCGTTCCTGTCTGGTGTGACATCTGCAGGGCTGCTACATGGAGGTCGACGCACACCTTCACAAAGTTCTACTGCGTCAACACGGATTCCGGGGGGGGGGGGGGGGGGAGAGGAGTCCAGAGTCGGCCAGGCATTGCTGGACAACCCGTTTGCTTGAAGGCGAGCCTGGTGAAGAGGTAAGAGATGCTTAATGTTGAGCCTTGCCACCTCCCGTGGTTGTGCATGTATGTACTGCTATGTATTCTTATATTCATCAGCATATGAATCCATGCCAGGCCCCATGCTGGAGTAGGAACAAGTTACTTACTTGTAACTGTTCTCCAGCATGGGTCTGGCATGGATTCACATGCAAACCCTCCCATCTACCCCTCTGCGGCTCTTCTCTTGGTTGTACCGTCACTTTACGTGCTACCAAATCTGAAGATGGCTGCCAGAGGAGGGGCTTAGGTAGAGGGCAGTCATTGGCTGTGGGCAGTATGACCCAGAGACCAGTGATTGGTTGCTAGAAGAAACAGTTCAGAAGTGAAACTGATTTTTTTCTTTACCAAGGATTCCCAGCCTGACGGGGAATATTCATGAGCATGTGAATCCATGCCAGACTCCATGCTGGAGAAAGAACCAATCCAGCCAATGGGAGGTGTGGAGAAGCAAATGGCCATCTCTGCAGGGCCAATGGTAGTAAAAATGAAACGAGTGCTGCGGTAAGATCATGGTGGGTAACGGCTCAGCCCTTGCAAAGCCAAGGGAAACGGAATGCCAGAAAAACATATGCAATCAGGATAAACTCCCCCCCCCCCCATTTGGCTGCACAGAGCGGAGCATCATCACAGAAGCAGTAGCTACTTGCTGTGCTTCAGAGAAACCGCTGACATCAAGGGCAGTGGGAAGGTAGAGCAGGCAGAGTATCCATTCATGTTAGCAGGCTTGCAGTAAAAGAGGTTGTAGTCTGTGGCAAAGCAGTCTACTGCTGGATGCGGTCACTTCTGAAACATCGTCTTTACTACTAACCCCTTCAGTTCCGATTCAGGAGGAGCAGATTCTAGCCTGCTGAGCTGGTCTGCTACGACGTTTTCCCTCAGATGGGACGCCAACAAGAAAATGTGATTCTCCATGGCCCAATAACAAGCTTTCTCTGCGAGGAGACAGAGGAAGAGAACGAGTTCCCCCAAGCTTGTTGACATAACACATCTCATTGGTATTGTCTAAGAATTTTTGACCACCTTTCCTTGAAGTGAGGGAAGAAGGTATTTTAGAGTGCAAAACATGTCTCAGTTACAAGACATTTATGTGATCTCTTTCCTGGGCTGACCAAAGGCCATGAGCGGCAGATCTTGAGAGTGGGCTCCCCAGCCGAACTTGAACAAGTGTTTTCACAATGTGAGGAGGACAACGAAAGGGAGCCCCGATCAACAGATTCTCCAGGGAGTTCAATCATGTCAGGGAATCCTGAATCTGACTTATTTGAATTTTCATATCCTGAGAATCCAGGTGCTGGTTCCAGTGGCTGGCAAGACGCCACTGAATGGTTCTCATTTGAAGCCTTGCATAGGGAACTAGATTGATGCCATTAGCGCCCAAAAGTCTTTGAAACCACCATGCCGACAGAAGCTGATGTGCTCTGAATACAGAGATGACTTGCTGTATTGCTACCACCCTTTGACGGCGGAAAGGCCTTTTCTTGAGTAGTATCCAGTACAGCTCATAGGAACTGAATCCTTTGTGAAGTAATGAGTTTTAACTGTCACATTTCCTTAAAACTCTAAATTGAAAAGTGTTTAGCGCATCTTTTGAAGTAATTCCCCTAGAGACCGCTTTCAGAAGCGAATCGCCCAGGTATTGGAATAGATGCACCACCTTCAACTGTAGGTGGGCTGCCACAGCCCCAAAGACTTTGGTGAAGAGTCTGGGGGCTGAATTGAGCACAAAAGGGAGGTGCATGTATTGGTAATGAGACTTCCCCATGGTGAACCAGGTACTGGCTGTGTTCCTTTAAGATGGTAATATGAAAATAGGCACCTTGTAGATCTAAAGCTAGCGTCCAGTCGTTGCTCTGAAGAGCAGTGAGAATCTGGAGGTATAGTTACCATGTGTAAAGTCTCGACCAGCAGAAACAGTTTTAGATCGGAAAGATCTAGAATTGGGTGAATACCTCCAGTTTCCTTTGGTATTATAAAATAACAGGAGTAGAACTCCGACCCAATTCTTCCTCTAGACGTTCCAGAGAGGACTTTTGGAAGGGAAGATGGAAGAGTAGCAGGAAGGGCTAGAGGGTAACCGTGACGGATATTCAAAATCCATTCCTCCTGGGTGATGTTTTCCCATTGAGAAAGAAAACTGGAGATCCTTCCTGCTACCGGGGACGTATGCTTCCCGATAGTAATTTGAGCCGATGGAAAGTACATCCGTAGAGGGAAGTCAGACGACTTTTGTTCTGGAGAAGAGACCGAAGGAGTTACCTCAGACTTTGACCTGTACCTTCTCTTAGTAGAAAAGTAGGATTTAGCGGATGCGGAAGAACCACTATTTCTTTGAACCGTTTAATTGAAAGATTTGAAATTTTGGTGATCAGGTTGCTTCACTGAAGTTATTTAGCTGCAGTGATGCTGGATTTGAATTTTTGAAGTGACTCATCAGTGGAGGGATCAAAAACAGTTTCACAGTCAAAAGGAAGGTCTAGAACCTTATCCTGGATGTCTTAATGCAGGGAAGTGGCTGACAAGCAAGCGTGTCCAAGCACGCAGAAAGGGCACGGAATTGCTCTTGCTGTGGTGCTTGTTAAATCCTTAACCTGGAGTTGCTGAATGGTCGCCTCGCTTACTTTTGAAACCCAGAGGGCAAACTCATCCACTGCCTCTTGAGGAAGTAGATCTGAGAAGCGATGACAGAAATAAGATTACGCCGAGTAATGTATGATGATTGTATCTGCTTAGATTCACATGCTGTGCATATAGTCTGACATCTAGTGGTAATCGGGAGTATTGCATCTTTTTTTCGAAGATCAAAAAGTCACGTCGACATGGGCGTTAAATGTTAAAGGTACTTGTACCGCGCACCGTCACCAACGGAATTAGTCCCCAGGCGCTCTGGCTGATCTGTAAATAAGGTGGGATGGGTTAGTAAGGTGAAGAGGGAGTAGGATAGTGAGAGGAGTGGTGTTCTGTTGGCAGCTTCAACTCGGTATACACCAGATACTGAGCTCTGGTGCAGGTATTGGATCGGTGTCAGTCCGCGTGTGCTGTTGCTCCAGCTTATGTGTTGTTGCAGTGTTGTGAAGTGCGTGTGGCTAGTGGTGCGAGAGATGGTTGTGCGAGTTTTGAGTGAGATAAGGATGCAGAGTTTGAGGTTATATTGGTTAGTGGGTTACCTGAGCTTTAGCATGCTAATATTCAGTTTTCTCTAAGTGATCACAGTCCTATCTAGAAGCAGCGCAGGCCAATGTTAACAGTTGTATCTAGGTGTGGGCATGCAAACATTCATAATGTTATCTAGGAGTGGCGCAGGCTGGTGTTCACAGTTCTAAGTGTGGCACATGCTCTAACATTCGAGTTCCATCTAGGCGCGGGCATGCTATCCTTCAATCAAAACCTATCTAGATGCGAACCAGGCTAATGTTCCCATTCTATCCAAGCGTGGACATGCCGACATTCACAATTCTATCTAAGTGTGGACATGCTAATATTCACAATTCTAGCTAGGTGAGGACATGCCAATATTCACAATTCTATCTAAGTATTCCCCAAAGTGACGTGTAGTGTAACCGAAATCGCTCATGAGTCAAGGTCCCACTGGTTTTTCTTCTGCCGTGATGGAGCCTTGCAGAATGCATGAGCAAGTACACAAGAGAGAAGGTGTAAGATGTCTATGTTACTTCTACTCCAAGTCTGTGTCTTGTACCGCCTCTTGTGTGGCAATTTGAAAGTGTTCGGCAGCCTTTTTAAGAATAGCATTGAAGGCCATTTGGTCATCAATAGGTGAGGCTCGTCTTTGAGGTGAGATGGGAGGGTCTAGACACAAGGCGTCTGGATCTGGAGTAGTGGAGGAAGAAAGCCATGGCGGCTCTACTGCCGGTTGTTCATCACCCCAGTCTGGACACTGGTCTGATGTCTCTTCAAGGGGATTCTCTCCCTGGTAATAGGGTTCTTGATAGATTGGAGTGTATGGACTTGGAAGCGGCTGAATCCTTGTCGGTTTCAGTGCGGCTTGACGGCGCGGAAGGTTCTTTCCTCTAACAGGAACAGGAAGATCAGGGAGAGACGTAAAGCCGCGCACTGTCAGTCGCAGGCGAGCGTCTCTGCGGTTTGGAGGCTCAGGCCGAGATTGGACCTCGGAGACCGCAGCGTGTCGCGTGGCCCGGGTGGGTGGACTGAAGCGGCAATCCTCCCAAGTGAACCGGAGTGAGCCTTGAGTGCCCGAGGGAGTAAGTGAGAAAGTGAGGTCAGAAATCAGAAGCTGACCCACAAACCCGCAGACCAGGCACTGTTAGTATTATTAGCACTTGATCCGTGGGGGCCGTGTGCCGGGCACCCAATCGAAGTGGGATACTAGAGACTGGGTCTCTTTGATCCCACCAACTGGCCATCATATGTGTAGAGCTGCAGTATTTTGCTGTCATTGTGTTAGGTGCATGAAAAAAGTGGGTAAAAAGTGGGAGACTGTGGAGACTGTTTCTTTGATCCCGCTAATTAGGCTGTGCTCTAGAAGAGCTGTGAGCGGCTGTGAGCAGAGTGATCACTCCAAGTAGGTGATCGCGGAGTTGTGCTGGTTCAGGCTTGAGGAACTGCGATTGCTGGCACCATCTTTTAGTTTCTATAAATTTTGTGTTAAGCAAAAAGAAGGGATAACAGTTGAAATATAAACAAAAGCGGATTGGTGCGTAAACCAGCAGCTGGGTTTATTGAGCACAATCAGTGGGCAAGGGTGCTTGGCTAGGGGTTCAATTTTGCTTTTGCCCCCACTTCCTCCTCACAGCCCACCCTCCATACAAGCAGCCAGCTATTCCCTCCATATGGCTCACGCCCTATACAGCAGCCAACCACTAGGTAGTTGTAAAGCTCTGAGCCAGGGACTGCTGAATGGGGGCTGGTCAGTTGACCAAGGTGTGACTAGCGTCATAGGCTCCACAAGTGACAATTGCAGTAAAAATAAACGCCTTAAAATACACTATTTTGCCTTATATAGCAGAGTGTGCAGTAGTTAATCTACGACAGTGATGAAACTCTGTAGTAACCCATTGATGGATGATCTTAGAGAGGATGTTATCATTCCAGTAACTGGAGTAATCAATTCAGAAGCCTTAAACAGCAAACCTGAAAATGGCCTGGTGGAAAATAGTGGCGGCTCAGTAGAATATCCCACGATTCAGGTCATCCAGGCCCAAGTGCAATCGAAGGCTCCTATCCAGGCTGGATTCGAGTTTCATAAACCAGGGTCAAGATCTGGCCAAATCGAAGGAAAGGAAAGTTGTCCACGCATGGAAGCGTGGTCTGGAATACACACTAACTACTAAAAGAATTCAGAAAAAATTGACCGTCACTTTGGGAGAAAAAAAAAAAGTAAAAGTGTTAATGATGTAGACGCACTTACATTCAACCAAGACCTTATATCGCAGCAAACGGTGAATAAGGGAAAGGTGGTTGCACATGAGATTTCCTACACTATTGAATCCGCGTTTGAAGATGAACGGCCAGGTTGACGTGGGACCTCAGATCAAAGATGTAATACGCACTCTGTCTTCTGGGGACAAATCGAGATGAATCAGGAGTGGTCAGTAGCTCCAGAGTCCTCATCGCCATTGAATAATCACACAAGCGAGACAATTATACCTTTGCAGCCCTTAAATGTTGTTCTTAGTTCAATGGTTTCTGTTTTTGAACTTTTAAGGAAAGAGGTCCAGGGGCAAGCAGGGATCCTCCAAGAATTGACAAGGGAGTTGGCAAACTTGGATTCAAACTTGGTAGGGTGCAACAACATCATTAATTCCTCCTTGGCACTGTTGGTAAATGACATGTGGTTGGAATTGGTAGAACAGGGAATGGTATCTCTGCAATCCAATGTTCATTGGTGTCAATAAACAAAAAAAAACAAAAAAAGGAAGGGAATATTACACTCCTGGTCAAAGATCCGACAAAAATTAATCCAATCATGAGTGGGACTCGAGAGGAAACAAGAAGATCAAGAGGAGAGAAATTCCTCTATACGCAGTGATACTCCCCAGTCCTTGGAAGAATTTCTGCGAATGGCTAATGCAGATGTTGCGTCCCTAGAGACTATGGATCAAGCACCAAACCAGGAGGAAGATGGTATTTAAACAACCCAAGAGGGGGGAAAAACAAGCCCAGAAAAGAAACAGGGCAGTGTGTATCCAAAAATAAAAAAAGACAAAGGAAAAGAGGCCAGAAGGAAGCGAAGTAAAGCGGCGGTGTGCGTTCGGGGGGGGGGGGGGGGGGACCAAGGAAGCGCAAAAATAATGAAAACTAAAACAATCTCCTTCATGAAATAACTTCCCAAAACAAAATGGCTGTCCGTCCAATAGACGGAGTGAAGTTGTCGATCCTGTTTTGGCTCCTCGGAGCAGTTTCAATGGGTAGTCACAAGGAAGAGCCCCCCCTCTAGCAAAGATAAGAAACCCGAGGAGTTGGTAGTTACCACCCAGGAAGTAGTCAGGGTGATTAATGTAAGCATGGGGCAACAAGCAGACTGGAAGGAAGCGGTGGAGGAGCCACCGGGCACCAAGTTTTGTCGAGACAGTAATAAGATAATCCATGTGGCTCCCATCATCTTATTAAACAAACATCTTGCAGCATCAAAAACAATTGATGTTAATAGCAAAGCACAAGCAGTGGCTATCCCCGACGGAAGGACAGCTCCCATTTCAGTCAGGTCAACCAAAAATATATAGCACTGGCAAACGTGTGATGGTTGAAGTGAAAATGGGTCCAGGGAAACATCGCTCCCTAAATATGGTTCATAATGGAATGGGGAAAGCCCGAGAAGAGATTAAGAGAAGTGATGTTACAGAGGAGGACTCAGAAGAGGATTCGACCCAATTTATTCAGTGGGCAGCAATCGATGCAGAAACGTCATTTGCGATTCCAAAGCTCTGGCTTTCTCTGGTCTTGAATAAAAAAGCAACTAAGTCACTATGCAGAAGCAGCACTGTGTCTTTCCTTAAGAAAGTGCAGAGTCTGTATTTGATAAAATACGTTCGCTTTCCTGAAATCCGAAATGCATATCTGGTAGAAGTTGGTTTGACCTCAAGAGAATGTAAATAGGTCATAAAAGGAGCAGCAAAGGAGGTAGAGGGTCTGGGAATACAAGTGCTAAATTTCTGCCCAACAGATTTGGAGAAGATAAAACAGAACACGCCCAAATGGACCTCAAGAGCGTAATGCCACAGCTACAAGGGTCATGGCTAATGGCCTGAATAGAGACAATTTGCCTATATCATTACTTCCAGAAATTATGTCCCAGGTTCTCCTCAAGCTGGGGGTAGGGACCCAGCACCTTTAGTCAAAAGGAGTTTAAAGTTATCTGTTGAAACACGCAGGGTCCCAATACTTTCACATCACCAAAAATGAGGGAGCTCCTATTCAATCCGAGGAGTATCGTAATGTTACAAGAAACTTGATTAGTGAATCCGATTGAAATTGAAGGTGATCTCCCAGGGTGCCACCCAAAAAGTGAAAGGGAGATCATCGGGAGGGCAGCTCGTGGCAATCAGAAACTCCTTGTTGGAAGAACCTGTCTTAATCGTAAAAAAATGAAGGCGGGATCCAATTTGTAGGGTTTCATTGAAATGTCACGTCATCATGTCTGATATGATTTTTGTGAATGTGTATTGGAATCCTGCGCGTTCAAGTCAAGATGCCTTTTTAAAAAAGGAGCTGGCTGCTTCAATGGAGAAAATTAAGCTCCTCTATGGGGGCGCGCAAATCATATTGGGGGGAGATTTAAATTTGCATTGTTTGGGCCCGACAACGGAGGGGGGAGGTTTCACTAGGAAAGAAACCCTCAGGGTTGAGTTTCTGGATGGTTGGGGGCTGAAAATGGGGAACGATTCTCTTCCGGGGGACATCCCAGCCAATTCGACAAGATCACAAGGAAAAATCAGTTCAATTATTGACTATTTCTTTTTGTTTTTCGACCTGGTTTCCCAGAATGTCTCAATGATCGTAGAAAAGGGGGGCGGGGGGTGGTAATGGGAGCGACCATTCTAGGTTGGCCCTGACTTTTTCAAAGACTGTCTTTGAAGAGCAATGTAGGTACGGACAGCTGGTTAAATGTAGGAAACGGAGAATATATCTCCAAAAATATAAGAGGGATGGGGAGAGACTGAATAAGTGCCTCAGTGAAACTCCTGACTTCATACTAAGGCGGAACTGCACTCCGGCCAGTTTTAAAAAAATGTATCTGGTCCACCTGCCCACCGAGTGTTGGAAAACGCAAGTGCATTGTCACGCTTTTGATGAAGCCACAATGCTGATGAAAAAAACGATTAAATCAAGAAATAGGGAGTTTAAAAAAGTTGAAATTGAGTTTGAATGAACAAAAAAAAATCTAAAGCACTTAGTCTTACAAACAATGGTCAGTGGGAAGGAAGGCCATGCGTCTCCAGCAGGACAGTGAACTCATGCTAAGGTTGGTGGCAAACAGGGACTCTGGTCACTTTTGGAAGGTGATAAATTCATTGGAGGGTTGTTCAAAAAAGCTGTAACTTGGTCCCTGAAAAGGTTTGGGTGGATTATCTCGCTTTCGTGTTTGGCACATGCAAAAGTCCCACTTCCATAGTTTCGGAAAGTTTGAAATGGGAACTTCCGCTAGACACAGAGTTTGGAGGAAATGATTGAGAAGAGCTTGTCCTCCAAAGCAGCTGGTCCAAATGGGCTCACATATTTAGTGTTAAAAGAAAATCCAACTATATGGGCCTTATTGTTAGTCTGGTTATATGGGCAAATATTGCTAAAGAAAGCACTTCCTCCGACCTGGAAGTCAGCCATTATAATTCCAATTTTCCAATAGGGAAGGGGGGCAGGGGGATGGAAATCACATGTCAATTATCGCCCAATTGCCATTTTAGATATAGAGGGGAAAGCTTTTTATGAAGATCCTCTTAGGTGAGGTGGCGAAATGGGTAAAAGAACACAAGATCCTCTCCAAGTACCAGACCGGCTTTCGTAAGGGCAACCGCTTTAATAAGGGTCGCTCTCAATGTCATGTCAGAGAAGTCTGCTGTATGGGGCCTGGGTGGACTTCTCTAGAGCTTTTGATCAGGTCAACAGGTGCAGACTGTGGGCAAAGTTAAGAGCATGGGGCATCCCTGAGGTGCTGCTCGCCATGCCGATTGAGTGCCACAAAGACAATACCATAAGAATTCGAATTGATGAGGAAGGAAATCTGTCCGAGTCTATCAAAGTGGAAAAGGGGGTTCGGCAGGGTTGTTTGGGTGCCCTGCTGTTTTTCAATTCATATTTGGCAGACGCGAGGGACTGCTTGAAGCCATGTGCATTGGCCAGTCCAATGATCGGAAGATCAAGGGTCCACTGGCTGGCATACGCGGATGACGTGGTTCTTCTAGATTGCGCTACTGTGGGACTTCAGAGATTACTGTATGGACTGGACAGTTACGCTAGGGAGAATGGCTAAGCCCTTAACCTAAAAAAAAAAATAATCTGAAATCATGGTGTTGACAAAGTCATTAAAAAATTCCTTACAGTCATTGGGAGATAGGAGGTCAGCAAATCTAGTGTGTTGAGGAACTGTTATATATGGGCTTTAAAATATATGCGTCTCCTGAGATTTGCAAGGTGGAAAAGAATTACTGGCCCAGATGAAAACAATTCCAGTAAAATATTGTAAATTCTCTATACTGCCACTGATTCGATTCTACAAAGCAAAAGTTATACCAGTTATACTTTATGGGCTTGAAACCAAACCCCTCATGTGGCACACAGACTGGCAGAAATGGGAGAGTATGGTGTGGAAGAAAGTTCTCAATCTCCCCATGTGTGTCTCAATGAGTCTACTCAGATTCGAACTAGGGTTAAGTTCCTTAAAAATCATTGGAAGCTGATGTCACTCTTTAGGCTTATTTCAGCTGCACAGGAGAATTCTTTATACAGGGACATTAGAGAGCATTCTGAAAGGGGCGGTTCGGAGAGACTGAGAAAGTTGGAAGAATGGGCCATTGAGGAATTATCAAAGGCAAGTACAGATTTGGATACTCCGCTATATAATCCCTGCAAGGCCAAAAAAATAAATAAAGCAGAAATGGATTGGATCACTACAATTGACTTGATGCAGGCCAAAACAAGATCCAATCAATTCATAGTTGAAGAAAAGAATCTGGGCTTCGTTCCAAGCTATTTGGCTAAATTTCCAGACTGGAAAATAAGGAATATTTCCTCAGAATCTGTTTAAATGTAGCAAGAACTGGTGAAGTCCTAGCACAAAGAGGCCAAGGGGCTCTGGCCTTAAAGCTATGTGAAAGTTGTTCGAACCCGAAAGCCCAAACTTTGAAACATCTCTTAATGGACTGCCAAGGAACCGGTGAAGTCCGATCTCGACTGTTCACTAGATTTGGTTTTTTGAGTGCTAATTCCATACCAGAAATGTTTTGGGGCCGTTTAATTGCTGGTGTCAAACGAATCACCTCAGCTGATCCAAAATGAATCGCGTAGCACAGCTGTAACCAAGACGATAAGACATGCCTACTCGCCGTCACATCGCCTAACGCCGCAAGGTCCTTTACTCAAACGCTGCCAGCACATGACACATTCACGAACTGAATCAATTACTCTGCAAGGCTTATTGCCATGCGCGCATGCTGGCATGAATACAGGTAGCTTCAACACTGGGGCGCGCACAGCAAACTACTTCTCAATGTGTTGCAAAAACCTTCTGTTGGATCTTTAAATAAGTTTAGAACTTGAAAGTTTAACTACACAAGTTGTAGGAAATTCTGTCTGACTTTCCTTCAACAACTTTAAATGAACAACCTTATACACCGAACTTCAATTAAAAAACTACATTGAAAATATACTCTTGATTTTTGGTAAACTTCAGTCCCTTATCTGAATTTCCTTATCACTGGGTCTTTCAGATGGCTTGTTACTGGTAATTGGATATCTCTTCCTCTGGTTTCTTATGCTTTGACAGGAGCTCTTGAATACTGTGACCACACTTGATCAGATCTAAAACGAAAGGCAGTTTAGAACCTCTCCTTAGGTTCCAAACGAAATCACAGTAGTTCTTGGCCAATCACTGCTGGACAGGAAGTACTCCACCATCTTGAGCTGGGAAAATAGCTGCTGGCTGATATAATGGTTAGATTAAGGAAATGCCATTTCAATGCAGTTGACCTTACTTACCTACCTACTACAACCACTATTGACACTTAGTAATGCCTAACCTAACGCCTTCTGTTACCCAGGGACCTGACTGGAAAAGAGTGGCAAAGGAAATGCATTCTACAAAGAATCCAACCCCGGGTCCCCACTCTCCCTACTGTATAGGCCCAGCCTGAGGGCCGAGGCCACAGTCGACAGGATCACCAGCCGCAGAAATATGCAGTCTTAATCGTTGGTTTAGAAGTAGTCATCGATGAATGATGGATGAATACTAAACGACCAACAGTCGTTGGTAATGTAACATAACTAGCAATTTACGAGCTCCACATAAGGCGACCAACTAACTGGATGGAAAAAAACAATCTGAGGGACCTCGACATGTGAGGGATTTTGGGTACACTACATGTCACGTTAGGGATAGTGTTACAAGCACACCCAGGTTGACGTCCCTTTCGAGTATCGAAAGGCAAGATGCAATACTCTGCGATTATCACTAGATGACGACTATATGCAAAGCATGCGATTCTAAGCAGATTCACAAGCATCAGAAAGGAACAAGTTACATACCTGTAACTGTTCGCCAGCATGGGTCTGGCATGGATTCACATGCTCATGAATATTCCCCATCAGGCTGGGAATCCCTGGTAAAGAAAAAAAAATCAGTTTCTTTTCTGAACCGTCTTTCTGCTAACAACCAATCACTGGTCTCTGGGTCATACTGCCCCCAGAAAATGACTGCCCTCTACCCAAGCCCCTCCCCTATGGGAGCCATCTTCAGATTTGGTAGCACGTAAAGTGGCAGTAGGAGAGGGGTAGGCGGGAGGGTTTGCATGTGAATCCATGCCAGACCCATGCTCGAGAACAGTTACAGGTAAGTAACTTGTTCCTTCTCCAGCATGGGGTCTAGCATGGATTCACATGCTCATGAATAAAGAATACATAGCAGTACACATGCACAACCGCGAGAGGTGGCAAGGCTCAACATTAAGCATCTCTTACCTCCTCACCAGGCTCACCTTCAAGCCAACAGTTTGAGCAGCACTGCTTGGCCGACTCTGGACTCCTCCCTGGAATCCCTGTCAACGCAGTAGAACTTTGTGAAGGTGTGCGTAGACCTCCACGTAGCAGCCCTGCAGATGTCAAGCAGAGGCACACCAGACAGGAACGCTGTAGTTGCAGCGATCGCTCTGGTCGTATAGGCTCTCGGACGGCCAGGCAACGGTCGGTTCGCCAACTGGTGATGGGTGATGCAGCTGGAGACACATGGAAATGGAAGCCTCAGAGAGGGCCTGCCCATGGTTCACAGGACCAAAGTTCACAAAAAATGGCGGCGTCCTCCGGAAACTCTTTGCGTGGTCCACATAGAACTTCAGTGCTCTAGCCACATCCAGCGAGTGCAAAGTCCTCTCAGCCAGCGACGAAGGTGGCAGGAAGAATATAGGTAACACCAAGGGCTTGTTTAGATGAAAGTACGACGGCACCTTGGGCATGAAGGAAGGGTGCATCCGTAGCATTACCCTCTTTTTGTGGAATGTCAAGTAAGGTGGTTTACAAGAGGGCCTGGATCTCTCCCACTCGTCGTGTGGAGGCGATTGCCATAAGAAAAGTTGTTTTCCATGACAAAAATTTCAGTGGCGCCGAATGCATAGGCTCGAACGGAGGACCCATGAGCCTAGTAAGCACCACATTGAGCTCCCATGCCGGGGCCAGAGCCTTCAGCGGCAGGAATGAGCGAAATAGTCCTTTGACGAACTCCTTGACCTATCTATGTGACCATAAGGATGATCATCACAGAGATCTGGTGTAGCAGGAAATAGCCGCAAGATTAACTTTGATGGAAGCATGGGCCAGTCCTGCCTTGGCCAACGACAGTAAATAGGGAAGCAACTGCGGAGTAGTGACTTGTAAAAGTTCGATCCGACTATGGCACCAAACGGCGAACCTCTCCCACTTGTGCCCATAGCATTTGAGAGTAGATGAAGCTCTGGCCTTCGCAAGCACCTCCTTGCAATCCGCTGGGAGATAGTAGCCCCCAAACTCTAGTGCTGCAGGAGCCAGGCCTTCAGGTTCAGCGATCCTGGGTCTTGGTGCAGAATCGCACCTCCTTCCCTGGCGAGAAGATCTGCGAACGCCGGAAGCTTAACTGGAGGGGACGCTGACAAGTCCAGAAGGTCTGGGTACCACATCTGTCTTGGCCATGCCAGTGTGACGAGGATCATCCTGCACCAGGACCGTCTGAGTTGATTTACTAGTCGCAGAAGCAACAGCAACGCATACAGAAACATGCCGTCCCCAGGGGAATGAGAATGCATCCTCCATGCGACACGGGTGGGGGAACCTCTGCCACTTGGTGTTCGTCGCAAACAGATTGATGTGGAGATTGCCCCATCATCGGAACAGAAACTCCACTTGGTCCTGCCGAAGCTCCCACTTGTGGCATGAGCGCAGCTCCCCGATGAGGGAATCGGCGATGGGGTCATTCACTCCTGCCAGATGAAACGGGACGAGAATTATCCCCTGGGCAACATCCCAGTGCCATAGGTCCCACGCCTCTCTGGATAGTGCTGAGGATCTGGTGGCCCTCCGCTTCCAGATGTAGAACATCGTGGTGGTGTTGTCTGTGAAGACCTGTACCACATTGCCCTTGAGGGACGGAAGGAAAGACTGCCCGTAGCTCCAGTACGTTGATATGCAATGACTTCTCCGGTAGCCGCAGGCCTCTTGCGTGGAGACTTCCAGTGTGCGCGTCCCATCCTTCCAGGGAGGCGTCCCTCGTGACAGTCTCCTGATGAGGTGGGGTCTGGAAGTCTGTGCCCGCCGACCAATGGGTGCAGACTCCCCACTACTATATTGCTTGATGGAAATTCTCGTCTAGAGAGATCTTGTCCTCGAAGCTTCCCGTTACCTGAATCCAACCGGCGTCGAGGCACTCTTGCAGTGGCCGCATCTGCAGTCTGCACAGCCGAATGAGGTATATGCACGATGACGACATGCCGAGAAGGGACCTTAAGGACCTCACCCTTGCAATCTTCAGGGTCAACAGCCGTTGTACCTTGCCCAGGATGGCCGCTATCCTCTCCACCGACGGAGACGCCAGGCATGCCACCGTATTCCCAGAAACCGTGCGTCCTGCGATGGCACCAAGCAAGATTTTCATAGTTCACGAGAGCCCCAGCTCCGTCAGCAGCTGGACGTTTCCGCCGTGTGTGCAACAGCAATCTCCCTCGATTCCGCTCGGATGAGCAAGTCGTCCAGGTAGGGCTAAACGTGGTTCCCTCTTAGACGCAGCTGCGCCGCCACTGGCGCCAGGCAATTGGTGAAAACCCTTGGGGCGGAAGTGAATCCGAAGGGAAGGGCCTTGAACTGATAATGTTGCCCCTGAATCACGAAGCGCAGAAACTTGCAGTGTCCCTTGTGAATGGGGATGTGAAAGGAGGCATCCTCCAAGTCCAGCGACAATAGGAAATCCCCTTCTTCCAGCTGTCCTAGCACATGCTGATCTGGGATCTGATGTACTTGTTCAGGTGGCGGAGGTCCAGGATGGGCCCCCAACCACCAGTCGTCTTGACGAGGAAGTACCGAGAGTAAACTCAGAGCCTCTTTGGAACAAGCTCTATCGTGCCCTTCTTCAGCATGGCCCACACCTCCACTGAGGCACGTGGTTTACCTGCCTGGCCATGGGTGGTATGCGCGGACACTTTTGTGGGAATTCCAGTCTGTGTGCCAGAGCGTCCAGCACCCAACAGTCGGTGGAGATGGTCTTCCACACGCTGGTGAAGTTTGCCAGCCGGCCTCCCACTGGGTTGCGTGGGTAGAGGCCCGACGTCACGGCCGGTTCAATCTTGCTTTGCCAAGGAGGCGGCACCTTGGGGACCTTGGCGACGACTGCGACCTCCTCCGCCCTTGCTGCGGCCCCTGTAGGCCTCCTGGGCCTAAGAGCGGGACGGTTGACAGTAGGACGATGAGCTTCCACCGAAGCCCTTGAAGGAACCTTGGGATTTGCCTTTGGAAGTGCCAAAGGACAGCCGTCGCTGCTGAAGCGTACGCAAGGCACGAGCCCTCTCACTAGCCGCCTTGATGGCCTGAAGTGACTCATCCACGTTTTTTCCAAACAAAATTATCCCCAAAGGGCATGTCCAATACCCTCGACTGTACCTCCTCGCGAAAGTTGGTGGCCTTCAACTATCCTCGCGACGAAGGCAAACGCAGTTGCCCATTTGGCGGGATCCTGTGTCGGCAATGTCCATGGCCACTGTAATGGCATGATCCGATGCCACCTTGCCCTCCTGCAGGATCTCCAACCCTTCCGCTCTCTTGTCACTGGGAAGGAAGTCCACGAGGGGAGCAATCTTAAACCAGAGCTCCCTGTCGTAGCGCGCCACGATGGCAAGGGTGTTGGCCACCTTGATGGTCGTCGCTGCCGATGTGATGACTTGGCGTCCCATGGCATCCAACTTCTTCTCGCTGTCCAGGAGGTCGTTGGTGCAGCAGAACCAGAAGATTTCTTCGATTTCTTCCTCGCTGCCGCCGAGACTACCGAATCCGAGGAAGGCTGGGACCTAAAACATTTGGGTGCAGAGTTTGGCACCCTGTACTACTTTTCGTACCGGTCCCTCTTTGCCCCAAATGTCGTCCAACAGAAGGATCGACAACACAGTCTTCCTCTTTGCCTTGTGGTGTTGGTACAGGAACCCCTTTCTTCTTTTCCTCAGGGTTCAACTGAAACAGGTCCGAGGCCCCTAGAGATCATTGCATGGAACAAGCCTATCTCGTCGGGCGGTGAGGCTTTTTGCCGCAGACACTGGAGGTCTCCTAACCTGCCGTCGCCCGTGCCCATTCCAGTCGTCGCCATGTCCGGGTCCGTATCCTCCCTCGGTGGGAAGGGTGGGGACGGGAAAAAAGGTGGTGGAGTGTGAACTCTACTCTTCTTGGTAGGGGCGCACCCGATGGCCCAGCGCTGCGGAATCTTCCGTCAGCGGAAAGGGCATCCTCGTCCGAATCTCCGAACACAAGGTGTGGAGTGCCTGGAGAATGTCCACCGAAATGTCCGCTGGGAGTTGAGGTGGTTGCTGAGGTGGGAGCTACGGAGGCAGCGGTGTAGAGTTCTCCAACTCCTCCACGGCCTGCTCCTAGTCGGTGTCGCCGCCACTCTCGACGTCTACCTCGTCTGGGTCCTTCCCGTAGGTCTTGGCCTCTACGAATGTATTCTCCAAAATGGTCTGGAGAGTAGAAAGCTCCTCCTCAGAGGAGATGTCTGTGCCCTGCAAGACTACCGTGTCCCCCTTCTTCTCAACCAGGGGAGACGGTTTCAGATAGATGGGCATCCTTCTCCAGCGTAGTCTCGCCTTGGGGGACTGTACCGAGCTAGGGGCCTTCACCTGGGGGGGGGGGGGGGTGTCATCACCCTGCCCCCCCCCTCTCCCCCATAACCTTAGACTATTCCGCCCAGGGCTTCTCCAGAAGTTTACCCGGGTGATCAGACTTCCTCTTCGCCGAACCGGAGCCTTTGGATCGTGGTCGAAGGTGCCAGAGACGCTGTGCTCGCCCTGGCCGCCAGGGAGCCCGTCGCAACGGCACTCTGTGCCCGCGGTGCTTGGCCTTATGTTGGGTCCCCATCGCTCGAATGCCCTCAAAGATCTTAGAAGACCACTCCGCTTTCTTCTTGTGGCTGGGGGAGGCATGCTGCCGGGACTCGCCCGTAGCAGGGGCCTTGGCCTGAAGCCACTCAGTGAGACGCCTGCGCCGATCCTTCATGGTGCTGGGGACCATCTCCTGGCAAAACGCAGTCATCCTCCACGTGCGTTTGGTCTGAATGCAGGCAGTAGAGGCACACAGAATGCCCATCGTCCAAGTAGATGTTCTGTAGACCGCATCCTGGACAAATCATGAACCGAGGCGTCGAGTCTTCCTTCTCTGCCTTCTACACGCGGGGTAGGGCTTGAAGAAGCTTCTGGAATCCTCCAAGAAGAAACTTGACAGAAAATCACCCTTGAGGGGCGCTGAAGAATCCGAAAAATGGAGCCCCGTTAATCAAAAGATGGATCGATGGAGCTTGAAGCTCGATTGACTGGAAAAATAGAGTAGAACTCTTAGGGGAAATTTCTTTTTTACATTTTTAAAAAAATAAATAATCGCAAAACGCAGTAAAAGCTCGAGAGCTATAGCACAAGGACTCCCAACATTTGAACGTGCAGTAAAAATCTGAAGATGGCTGCCAGAGGAGGGGCTTACGTGGAGGGCAGTCATTGGCTGGGGGGCAGTATAACCCAGAGACCAGTGATTGGTTGTTAGGAGAAAAACCGTTCAGATTTGAAACTGATTTTTTTTATTTACTGACGATGCCCAGCCTGACTGGGAATATTCATGAGCATGTGAATCCATGCCAGACCCCACGCTGGTAAACTTGCTAAATCTGTTGGATCCTCCGTGGGATCAAAAGTTACATGGAAAAGCATTTTTCTCCAATAACATGGAATTTGTGATCTAATCTACAGAGTTGCGAGTGTAACAGATAGTCTTGCATCGGTTTAGTCCTATGCTTTGCACAGGGTGCCATCGAGTGGTTGGTCCAAAGCAATGGGTTTACTTTTAATTAAAAAAGGACAGACATTTGCATTCTTGAAGCATTTTATGCATACAGGCCGGCTGATTCACAGAATTGTTTTGACATGGCGTGAGTAGGGGAAGCAAAGGAGTGTCTGCACTTCAGCTCCCCATGTGAGTAGCTGTCATGAATGCAATGAGGTAGCCCCCAGACCGAACTCTGGGTACAAGGAGATGAGCTGGACCCAGGATGTAAGTCGACTTCTGGCGCTGAAGAGATCCGAAACTAAAGAGGGACACCAAAGGACTGCTGCATGAACCAGCACTGGTTCAGCCAAGTTCTGTGCAGCAAGCCACCTTATGCTCAACTGATGAATTCTGCAAGGTGCCTTCCCTCTCGGACTGGTCAGATCAAGTAATCTGCTATTGTACTCAAGAATCGCCTGTTTACAGTAATTGGAGCATGCATCTTCCCTTCAAGTCCCGGATACAGCTGTGCTTCACAGGTCTTCCTCCTGGTCTAGCCGCTAGAACTCTGGGTATCCTCAGGGCACTGAGGGACCAAATCTGGGTTCCCCCCTTCCATGACCTGAAATCCCTCAACTCAGAAACAGCACCAATCCCGATGGGGTTTGCATTGGGCGTAAAGCTCTTACCTATTGGGCTGATCCAGGGCAGTATGGACCGTGTCAGTACTTCTGCCAGTCATCCCCTTGGACTCCTGCCGTGGTAGCTGCTTCCCAGATATCTACAATCTGACTTCAGTCCCTTTGCTCTGCACCAACTGCCTTCATTGTCTTGCTTTCTCTAGCGTATTGGGCGCTCTAGGCAACTCAAGTACCTTTTAGGGACACCTAAAGATTCAAATAGATGGTGTAGGCATGGGCTGGACAAGTGTATACTAGCTATATGGTGCTGGAGTGCAGTGCAATTCCATGCTTTGACTTACTACTTTGGTCTAAGCATATTTCTTTATTGGTAGCGAGTGGAGTGCTTTAACAGCCAGGTGCTGTGTTTCTTACTGTTGAGTTTTAGTGGGGTAGTCTAACTGCTATTGAAGTTTGGGAGGTAGTACGGCACATATCTGTAAATGCTGTTGGTAGTGCATTCTTGAAAGAACAAGGGAGAGGACAGCTAGTATTCTAGTAGGAGAGGGACAAAATCCACATAGATCGGATATGGTAGCAACACTTTGTTGCGTTGACTTGGGGTTCCAACATTAGTCAATGGTCAAGAAATATGCCTAGGTTCTCTTTAGACGATTTAGGGCATTTACCAATTTCCAAAGCCCATGGTGAAGGGATTTCAGGTGCAGCATGAGGCGAGACCATTTCCTTTTTGTCTAGATCGAGTTTTAGATGGTCGTATGGTAACCGATTGTGGTACTGAATTAGTGTTTAACCCATATGAGGTTACCCAATTGTGAGCTTTGGATATTGATATTTTTACTTTCCATTGAACATTTAAAATGTACCTTTGTGTAGTACTGTAATAATTTAGTTTTAGGTTTGCACTTGTTTGTATGGGTCTTAACCTTATTCAGATTTAACTCTACTACCAAACATTGCCCCATTCATCTTAAGTTTTAGCTTTACTGTTTGGCCTACGTTACCCGAGTGTTTTAGCTCAAGCAGGGGGGTGTGAAAGCTTTTTCAATGCTAGGATGTCTACTACCCCAACTAATATCTAATGGAACTTTTGACTCAAAAGCCATATGTGTGGGACGTAATTTAGAGGTGAACAGGAGAAGTTTATCTGATAAAGTATAGCAGAGGGGGTTGGCAACATGGCACAGTGGAACACAATCACTCTGCCTGCAGAGAAGGAAAATAAGAATTGGCTTGTTTTTTGCAGTTCCTTGGTACTGTTGAGAAAGATCACTTCTGTTAAAACAGTAGGTGTTCTATGGATTGGGGAAGACTTCTTTTGATTGGTTCAAGTGAAATTCTGAAAAGTATGAGGGGACAAAGATGTTCTAATAACCACTTTATGCGTTTGTTAAGTGACAACTGGTTTGACAGAACGTGCTTATCCCAATATAGGTGACTGCAATAAGGAAGGATATGTTTTAAGTACGCACCCTTAAAAGAGGCTTTATATGCATTGGTTCAAAAAGAGGTCCCATTAATCTTTCAAGGATGGTATGTAGATCCCAGCAAGGGTGGTTGGTAAATGTGCTTTACGCCTTCCAGGTCTCCAGATAAGTGTTGCATCAGCCTTTTTAAGCTTCTAAACTTGACACTTTTCCGCTGCCCTTGCATACCATTTATACACCAATTCAGAAGGCAGTGCAAAAAGCAAGTGACTTGCAGAAACCAGAACACTTGGATTTTTATTTGCATGGATGAAATTGCAGGCCACTTCAAACATTGAGCAGCGTGCACTGAGCCTTTCCCAAAAAAAAAAAATACAAAATTTTAAAAAAAAAATCAGCATGTTTATTTCTGTTCAACTTCGGCTTGGTTTACATTGCTTCATTTTGTGTTCGAGGACCATGGAGCAAACAGAAGCGTTATGCATGGTTACTTTACCTGTTTAGTAACAAAGCTGAACACCTGATTTCAATTGGGAAATATCCTCTATCAGAAACACATTTAGCATTTTCCCTGAATGCATGCTGGCATTGCACAAAAGTATTTTCCTGTGGATGTTATGTGATGTGTAGGGGAATGTTTTCCACTAATGTAATATCAGACTTTGATTTAGGTTTTCTATTAACTCAAGCTAAGCTATGTCTTGGTTACCGATGACATAATTGCACTGTTTCACAGGAGGGAACCATTTTATTCTCACTAATTACAAAAACAGTGAACTATTCACATCTCAAAATCTGATTGTGGCTACGCATGAGCATGCAATGACTAGTTAAAACATGTAACCAACCTTATCTCAGTCAATGGGGTAAATTGTCAGTGGCATCAGGGGCCTTTCTCAGGGATAACAGTCATACCAACTGAGGGGGCCAGAATCTTAATATTCAAGCCTTTGACCGAAACAGTTGAAAACCGACTTCAGCCAATGTAAGTGCGGCTTCAAATAAATGAAATGGTTACATTTGCAACTGAAACCCAGCAAAACTTGTCCGAGGTGGTCGAGATAGGAATGCAACTATATAGTGCTTCATGCAGGGTTACTCCAACTTGCATTATCACGTCAACCAACAGTCTATTGACCTCTGAAGAATGAAAGGCAAACTGTCCAGCCAAAATTTGACCAGGAGATTAAATATATGGCCTCATCACGAGTTGGGTGGTAGACCTTAAATGCTATTACCGCCGCATTTAAGGGTCCGCCCAAACATGAGTCTGGCAGCATTTACCCCCAAGCTCTATGCTGGGGGTAAATGCGCCGGAAAAATCTCAATTTACGGGCGCAAACGCCGAAAATGCCAATGGGTCCAATGGACCCAATGGGGAATATCCATTACCGCCGAGCCCTTGATCCGGTGCCAATAGCGCCGGACTGGGTGGCGTAACTATTAGCACGGCCGGAATCCCGGCAGTAATACCACCAGGATACTGGCCAACTCGTGATGAGGCCCATAGAATTTAGCATGTAATAACTTAGCATTGAGGACTTTCCTCTGAGCATCATCTTATCACAACACTAGCATATCATTTAGTACTAGCTCTGAGAACCGAGGAGTCATTAAAAAATGTATTCTATCAAACCTCAAAACAAATTCAAGACAGTTCGGCTTTAAGGTGCAATTGGCCAGGTTTGTTTGCGTTTTTAAAATTAACAAAATATATAAAGAAGAAATCAAATGTGCATACCTTTGTAGAGTAATAATGAAAGGACAATTGAGTGACTTAGTCTACTGAAAAATGTTCGATTCTGAAACCTGCTTTAGGGCGTAGGAAAGGTTGCAGAACAGCTGGGCGTTGATGCTCGAAGGGTAAATTCCTACCAAATGAATGTTATCCAATTGGGTCTCAGGTGCTGCTGACTAACTTTAAAAACGATTTACCTTTTTGCTGTGCCATTGTGCCCTTTTGTTGAAGTAATGAAGTGTGTTCATGAGCAAATTGCTACATTTCTTTTTTGGCAATGTTCAAACCTTCCTTAGTTCGAGGACTAGTTGGAATTATGGCTTGTTGAATTTCTACCAAGTGGAGCTTTCCTGAATCCAGAAAGCTAGTCTATGTATTTGGACTAGCTGCTATTAATGCTATAGTTTGACCTGTGTGCAGCTTCCACTACAAAGGTCCATGTTTCTGTTCCATGTAGGTGACGTTTCCACTGCGTTTTCTTCTGTACCTTTTCTCTGCGAGGGGAGCTTGGATTGTTAAAGCCCACACTGTGCATGTTTTGTGATGGGAATTTGGACTGCAGAGGCCTAGGTTATTCCTATTCTATGCGAGTGTAGCTTGCATTGCTGAGGGCACAGGGCCTTCATTTACCTGTTCAATGTGGGGGAGCTTGCACTGCTCCATCGTATGCAGTTTGTCCTTTAGAGTGAACTTGCACGCCGAGACCCGCGATTTTTGATCGGTGTGGTCATCTTGTATCATGACATTCATGTTCTATTCGAGGAAATCATGATCTAAGGTCTGTACATATCTTTTCTATAACCATCGGGGTGTGGGCACTCCTGAAGTCTACGTTGCACCTGTTCTATATGCGGTGAAGCTTCCACTGCAGAGACACTCTGCAGATGTTGTGTGGGTAGGAATCTTCTACCCTTTCTTTTCCTTGCACTGATCCACTTGGTTATACATGAACGCTTGCATTGCTGTTGCCCTGATCCACATTTTCTGTTATGTGAGGGAAGGCAACAATTCTGCTATTCAAGCTGACCAGTTATGTATGAGCGAGTAATTAAAAAATGAATGTAATGCACAGAGGGCCATGGTGGTGTTACAGCTGATCGGCTCCATTTGTGAAATGTTGTTTGTGTTACTACACTGCTTATGTTAATTGTGAGAGCTTCTCTTCTACCATTGGACAGGTAGTAGTAGGTACCCTTGCCAAATTTAAAATTGAACTACTGCAATGCTCTGCTATTCCCAAAATACCAACTGCAGCGCTTACAGGTGACTAAAAATTCAGCAGTCCGCTTGATTCTCCCAGTGCCACGGAAAAAGTCTTTTAGAGTTCCGGAAAGCCGTCCATTGGTGGTTACCTGTTCAGCAGCGGATAGAGTTTAAGATCCTATGCCTCATGTTTAAATGCATTCATGGGCTTGCTCCAACGTATCTGACATCTAAAATCATACCTCACTGTCCCACTCGCATCCTGCGTTCTAATACCTTTCACGGGGAGACACAGTTCGCTTATCTGAGACCTCGTGCCTGGAACTCCCTCCCACTATATTGGCAGAAAATTAATTCCCTACCTGGGTTCCGAAAGCAACTGAAAACGTATCTGTTTAAATAATTTCTGTGGCCAGTTTAAAGCAGGTACCCTACCTTATTCAGCCATTCCCATCAGCACCTAGATGCAGTTCTCTGCCAGGTTCCTCTTGGGGATATGCGCTTTATATATATCAAAATCAAAAATTAAACCATGTTGTGGACCACTTAACATGATATGATTAATAGTTTTTTTTTTTTAATGAGTTGGCTGAATGACAGGTTTTTGGGACTCTTAAAACTCCCCCGAAATAGCATTTACTCTCGAAGTATAAAGACAGAATGTAAAATACTCCCCCACTCAAAATCTTATCTGGAGTACCAAAGCCTTTCATAAACACCTTGGCTGCAGAAACCTTTCACCACGACAATGTTGCGAGGTGGTGTATGGTGCTCCTGTTCCAAAATGTACTTTGAGTGATTTGCAAACGAATCCAGAGCCAAGAAGCAAAAATGTGTAACACCTACATCGAGCAGTCAAATGGATTGATGTTACGTTGAACACCAAATGTTATGTTAGAATTTGTACATCGCACCACTTCCATGTGCATGGTCTGCAGTCGCAGTGTTGGATCTGGAAGGGAATTGGTGGGTTTGGTTTAGTTGGGAGGCGAAAGGCAAGAATACAGTGCTTTTTGTCGAAGTGGCAGATCGGAAGACAGATCAGAAGTACCTTGAGAGCTCTACATGCTTGTAAGCTTTCTTAGTGTGAAGTGTAGGAGGCATCTATGGCTTGTAGTCAGGGGGGGGGGCTGTCTCCTGCCTCTAGTGTGGGAATGTGCTGGCAGGGGCAGAGTATGTCTGTTGTAGCGAGGTGTAGGTTTGTGATGTTGCAAGTCCAGGGAAAACTACTGGAAGATCTCACATCAAGTACTGCAAAAACCCTTCGAGAACACCATCCCCGAATCCCAGAATATTTAAACCTCTACACAGGACATCTTCGTGCATCATCCATTAAAATCAAACACCTCTCTCGAACATCTCAAATCGAAATTTGACTTGCTGCCTCTCACAGGCCTAAAGACTACATGAGGCAAGAATTGGATGTATACGTAGCCCTCTAGAATTCAGACTAGGTACGGTAGGTTTGCAATATGACAAAAGTTGGCTGGCTCTTCTGTGTCTGGCGTCGTTTGATGTAGGCACTCTAATGAACTGCTTGCTTCTAGCCGGAACTGTACCAAAAGCTTGAAATTGCAAAAGTAGAAATCTTCCATGACAGATTTCTTTGTGGTGTTTGGGTGCAGGGGCAAATTTGGAGAGCCAGCTTTCTTGCTATTTAAAAAAAAAAAAATCTTGTTAAGATATTGATTTAAAGATGTTCATCGTCGAGGTTGTAGGCTGAATGTCTGAGGTTTGAATGTTGGTTCAAATTCCATTCCTTATTGCCGATTTGGTTTGCTCTAGGTTTAGGAAATGGTTAGTGATAACAGTATTCGGTAGGGGAAGTTATGTGGCTGCAGGAATCATGGTTTCTCATCCAATTCATGATTGGGCAAAGTTCTTTCACCAGATGAAGTGCATTTATTGGATTGGAATAGTGTTTAAGGTTTGCTTTGTAGTGGCAGATAGGTCTTTGGTAGGTGATCTGGTCGGGTGGTTTCCAGGTTTTTCACGTATTTGATTTCTTTTTTCAGTGTTCATAGGTGGGGTGCGAACCATCTTCCTGAAGTCCATGTAAGAGAGCAATGGACTTTATGTGGGGGAATGGGAAGATAACAGCCACCCCAAAGTATGTCCCACTGCCAAGAGAAGAAACCAGAGCTATGGGGAAAAGGACAGAGCTTGGCCTGGCCCTGAAATTGCAACAGTGGACAAAACCCTCCAGCATGTAGGCACACTTTTAGAAATCCCAGGCTGGCCTAAGCCAGCCTTTCAATAACACAAAGGGGCATTCAAACAAAGGTTTTACCGGCTCAAACAGACCACTAAACACTGAAGACAGCAAGCAAAGCTTGCGTTTTGTAATGTCTGGGACTAGGGACCAGTCCAAACCACACGTGCAGTGGGACTCCGTGAGCACAATGGCCATCCTTGGCATGCCTGGTTCAAGATAAGCCTGGGAACAAAATAGCTGAGAGAAGGACTTTGAAAAATACATTAGTTTGCCGATGGCTACCATACTGGCACACTTGGGTTTCTAATTTAGTGAAAAAGGCCACACCTTGGTGGAGCCAGAAATTAACTACAGCTGACACCCGTCTATGCCACAACTTTAGTGTATATTGACAATAACTCTGGGGCACAAAATGGGGTGCCTAAAAAGCCCCCCCCTGTCCTAAGAGCCACAAATGCTACCACAGGATAGCATATTAACAAAGTTACACACCATAGTGACTACCTTACTCCTAGTACATAGTCCCTTTTTGAACATATTTGTAGGGACATTCTGTCCTTCGGGACGGGACCGGAGCACTTTTGTTAGAAAGCATCAAAATGGAAAAAATGTTGGTACTGCATGCAGCTGTAACCCTGCCCGCTTGAGCTTCGCTCCGTGCATCGCCCTTCAGTCCTTTTCTAAAAAGAACAGCCTGGCCGAATTGAGCATCGGCCCTGGCGCTCTGGTCCAAGCAGTAATGCTTACAAAAAGCTGATGGGGAAGCCCATGTAGCTGTCTTGGCAATGGTTTCCCAGGGAACATTTTTGGAAGGCAACAGCAGCCGCTTTGCCACATACAAGATGGGCATGAATACCCTTCTGAGAATGAAGGCCCTGAAGAGTATATGCTTCTGAAATACACAAGGCAATCCATCGGGAGATAGCCTTAGAAGCAGGTTTTCCTTTCGGGTCTCTGAACATAAAGAGTTGAGGAGCCCCCCCCAGAGTTCAGTTTTTCTGTCCATATAGAACTTCAGAGCTCGTCTGACATCTAAATTGTGTAATACTCTCTCGCCGTCTTGAGGCGGAGTTCGGAAAAAAGACAGGTAATGAGATAGATTGATTCAAATGAAATTCAGTCACTACTTTAAGAAGGAAAGAAGGATGAGTGCGCAGCACAACCTTATCCTTATGGAAGGTAAGGAACTGTTGTTCCACGGACAAGGCCTGAAGCTCGCTTACTCGCCTAGCCGAAGTCACTGCAATCAAAAAGGCAACCTTCCAAGAAAGGTACTTTAGATACATTATAGCCATGGGTTCAAAGCGTTTATGGCATAAGGCGGTCAGGACCACATTTAAATCCCACTTTGGATGAGAATTGCGTACAGGTGGAAAAAGATGTAATAAACCTGCGAAGTGCCTTTTAAAGACTGGGTTCGTCAAAGAAAAGCAACAGGTGTCAGTGGACAGGTAGGCAGCAATACCGACAAGTCCTACAAAACATGAATGCCTGAAGCAGCCAGATGAGAAATGAACGAAAGGACATTGTCAATCGTAGCATGGCTGGGGTCTAGTTGCTTAGCTAAACACCAGTGGCAAAACCGGTGCCACCTCCTAGGCGGCTTCCTGGCAGCTTGGATAATGCGCATATTGTCGTCAGACAGGTTAAACTGCACTAGTGCTTTGAATTCAGGCACCAGGCCGCCAAGCTGATTGATTGTGGGGAGGGGTGCCACATCTGCTGATCGCACTGGTGAAGCAGGTTGTGAATCAACAGCAGTCTGATCGGAGGACAAATCGATAAATGCTGAAGTTCCAATACCAGGAATCTGGCTGGCCACCAAGGAGCCATGAACAGGAGAGTGCAATGCGATGCGTTCCTGAGCTTGCTCAGTGACCGATTCATCAGAGGAAAAGGCGGGAAGGCCTTATGTTGTGCCAAAGAATCTCGAGAGCATCCCCTAGATGAGGCCCTGAGACCGTCCTTGGATGCATAAAGAGGAAGTCACCCGTTTGTGGCAGACGCAAAAAGGTCCACTTCTGGAGTGCCCCATTGGCGAAAGATGTTGGGAGGACCTCCATGTTCAGTTCCCACTCGTAGCTGGCCACTGTCTGTCGGCTGTGTGAGTCTGCAGTCACATTGAATTGCCCCGGAATGTGTACCGCCAGTCGCCAAATGTTGTGTGTTAGGCAGAATCACATGCAGTACTCTATGCGAACACTACAATCTGGCTTCAGATGAGGGAGCCGGGTAAAAGCCCATGGAGGAAGGCCAGACTGAAGGGTAGAAGTCAGGGGTCCCAATGAGAAGGATGTCAGTTTTGGTGGCATTGAGGCAGAGATCATTGAAAGTGCACCAGGCCTGGATGGCAGAGAGGCAGTCTGGGATGATGGAAGGTGCAAGAGGGTCAGCAGGAAGTTTGAAGAAGAGCTATGCATAGTCAGCATAATATATTTACAAACGCTATTATAAAAAAATAGACACTAAGGCAACTAACACATTCTAAGTTTTTAATTCACAACTCTACAATAAGGCATTGGTTAAGCATTACTCAATTCACTGGTACTTTTTTTAAAATTTCTATTGATTTATTAACACAACAAAACCATACAAACCAAACAAGCAGTGCAACCTTAAGCCGCTTCATTATACTTCCACAAATTCTAGTCGCCACTCCCCCCCCCTCTTTTACGAGTGTTTCTTTTAACCCTTCTGTTTCTGCGTCCTGTGTTACGGTCTCCCCTTCTATAACGCCTGCCGGGTCTTCAATTGACCCAAACAGCTCAGCTATCAATAATTTCCAGGCCATCAGGGACTCCGTCTCCTCCTCCCCCCCTGTGTTACTAGCCTCTTGCCATACCATGGGTTCTGCTTCCGCCCATTTTTGTAAATCTCTCCACCACACCTCCACATTTGGCATATGGCAGGTCTTCCAACCCATGGCAATTCTCCTTTTTGCAAGCACATAAGCCAGGTCCTTTAGTTTACTGACATGCTCGAGCTTCCGTGATCTTGGAACCCCCCCCCCCCCCCCGACCCCCCAACAGACAGGCCCACACTGTGTCCACTACAATCTTAACCCCTTTTTCCCCAGTTTCTCTTTCACTGCACCCCAGAAACGTTCTATGACCGGGCATGAGCAGAACATATGAACCATGCCCGCGTTCTCATCACATTTGGGGCATGCTTGCCGTCCTGCATTCTCAAACCTCGATATCCTCCAAGGTGTCATGTATGCCCTATGCGTAATATATAGTTGTATCCGTTTCAGTTTCGCATTTCAAGACACCTTCTTATGATTCCCCTGCTCCCGTTCCCACATCCCATCCTCCATCGGGGCACCAACTTCAGTTTACCAGTCCATCCTCAACTGCGTGACTTCCTTCCCCACTTTAGACATCAACATTTCATATATTCTGGAGATCTCATGACCCCCCCCCCCCCTCAGCTATGTCATATATCATATCTATAGTGGCATCTGGTTCCTCCTTCAGCACTGTTTCAGGCCATATTCTCTTAATTCGCTGCACCATTCTGTAATATGTAGTGTACTGGCCCTCGTGCAACCCACTTTCTTCTCGCAGCTCCTCGAAAGTAATATAGCGCCCTACCGCCAAATGTCTCCCATTGTTGCCACCCCAACCGGTTCCCAGTGGCTCCTGATTATCATTCTTAGCTGCACATCTGCCCCCTTTAATACAACCAGTGGCACCTGCAGAGAGCATGGGGACGGGTTCTCCATCATCTGGCATGCCCTACACCATATCTTCCACCCTAATAGCATCTTAGGGCGCCCCATCATTTCCACCCTGGGTACCCACATCATTTCTTTCAAATAAAATGGTGCACAATCTCGCCCAAACAGCCTAGATTCCGAGGTTCTCATCAGAAAGTCATTTGGCGACATATTGCAACTGGCTTGCCACATAATACACCTCATAATTGGGCAGTTTTATCCCACCTTTGTCATGAAAATTCTGTAACTTCCATAACTCCACTCTATTCCGCGTGCCATGCCACAAAAATCCCTACACATGCTATTTAGTTTGGTGAAGAACTTTTTGGGGATCAGGTACGGTATATTCCCAAAATAGTGTAGAAGCCTTGGCAGAACCACCATCTTTAGCATTGCTCCCCGGCCCATCATTGCTAAGGGTAGCTTGGCCCAGAATTGCATGCACTTCTCAATTTTTGTAATGGCTACTTCTGTGTTGCACCTATGCTCCTCTTCCACATTATGGTATATATTGATCCCTAAATACCGAAAAGTGCTGACCACCCATGGTACCTGCAATACAGGAAATCGCTCCGCTGGAATCCCTGCGTACCTCCCTAATGGGAACATGCTGGACTTCCACCGCTATACCGGACAACCCAGTGAATCGCTCCATCACTTCCAAAATGTACTGGAGATTTTCTTCTGGGTATCGCAAGTACAACATGTCATCAGCGTACAGGGAAATCAGATGTCGCTCCCCTTTTACCGCAATACCTATGATGTCATATTGCTGTCTCAAGTATATTGCAAGAGGTTCCAGGGCCAGTATGTAGAGCATTGGGGACCACGACATCCCTGCCTGGTGCCTCTGCTGAGCTGCCACCTTTTCAATTTCACAGATCCCGTCTTAACCCTAGCCAGTGGTTCGCTATACAATATCTTTGCCCACCTTACATATCCAGGCCCTAACCCATAACACTCCAGGGACGCAAGCAGCCATGGCCATTTAACTGAATCAAAGGCCTTTATTGCGTCCAAAGACAATCACCATATCCTCATCCTTTTCACCACCGCTCAACAATTCTATGGAGCCATCTATGGTTATTGGTAATACTTCTGTTTGGGACATAGCCCGTCTGAGCTGTGTGTATTAGTTTGCCAATGACCTTCTTCAGTCTATTTGTTAGGACAGCAGTCAATATCTTGCTGTCCTGATTCAGCATTGACAAGGGTCTATAGGAGCCGCAGCTGTGCCCAGGCTTATTGGGCTTTGGGAGGGGTACGACGGCCTCTCGCAATGATTCGGGTAAACTTCCTGTCTAAAACGCTTAGTTTAGCATTTCTAACACTGGGGGGAAGGACCTTCTATGTACACTTTATAAAACTCGGTCCCCGGGGTCTTGCTAGTAGGCAGCTGCCTCACCACCTCCTCTAGCTCTTCTAAGGTAATTGGTGCATCTAGTTCCTCTCTCTTCGTCACTTATCTTTGGCAATCCTATGTCCTCCAACGTTTCTCTCATCATAGCATGACTACTTTCACCATCATCTCCGTATAGTACCTTATAATAGTCCATAAAAGCTTGATTGACTCCCTCTTGGGTGTCTGCTACGCTACCGTCCTCTCTATGGTCCTGATTGGGACTCTGGGAATCTCACTCTTCTATAACCACGCCAAAAGTCTCCCCGGCTAATCACCACCCGCATGCGGTCTCTCTACATATTTTTTATAATTGAGGTTACACAATCTGTCCCAGTGTTCTACACATTTCTGCTGTAGCTTGAGTGTCAACTCCACCTTCTCTGCTGCGTCATCTCCGCCTCTTAAAGCCTCCTTCAGTTTTTCCTCCGTCTCCCGTAGATCAGCTAGAATCCCACCTTGTAGGCCCCTAGATTTTGCTATGGCTACTCCCCTCATCACTACCTTAAAGGCCTCCCATAATGTTCCTGCCGAGTCCACACTCCCAGTATTTGTTTCAAAATAATTCACGATCTCCTCCCTCACGTCCTGCCTAAAGAAGGGGTCTCTCAGCGCTTCCGCTCGTAGACGCCATGTCGGGATCCTCGCTCTCGGGGGGCAGTATTGCCATTTGAGAACCAGGGGCGAGCGGTCTGAAAGGACCCTAGCCTTGTACTCTATTTGCATAACCTCTGCTATCATTTCAGGCGAGGTGAAGACAGTCTAACCTCGTGGATAACTCTTGTGGGGCAGAATAGTGTGAGTATTGTCTCTCCTGGGGGTGTCTCACTCTCCATGCATCTTCCAAACCGAAGTCCCTCAGCAATGACTAACGCTTTAGCGGCAGGGGCCGGTCTATCCATCTTCCCATCCGATCTGTCTACCCTTGGATTCAGTACGCAGTTGATGTCCCCTCCCCAGATCATCGCACTTCCCACACATGCGCTCAAATTAGTACACAATGTTCTGATGTACGCCTCTGTGTTCTGGTTCGGGGCGTACGTTTCACTGGTAGACTTTAGATGATAAACAGGTAAGTAGTCCGTAGCATTCAAGTTGGCAAATCAATTATTTAACCAACATTCAATATAATGCAACAAAGATACTGGTAAGTAACTTCTAGGCAACCTACACTTAAGTCCAGTCCCATCTGCGGATGAGTCTTACAGTCAGTTGGGACACTGGATGACCAGGGCCTGTGAGCGGAAGAACAAAGGAATACAGACTCTGTCAAATTTATACATTCAGCAGGATTCTTCCATGTTGCAGGAAGGTACAATGTTTGTTATAAAGAGGGTTCTGGGAGGTCGGATAGACCCCCTGGAGGATTGTATCTCAAAGTACAGATGTCCTTAGGCCTGGGGGAATACAGGTTGTGCACCCCCAATGTGTCTCAAGAGGCTCAGGAAGAGTACAGATCAACACAGGAAGCACCGAAGTGAGCCGTCGGAGCGCGACAGTACCTTTTCCGATGAAGAACCACAATGTCACTGGCGGGTCCTCAAGCTGAGGAGACAGCAGCTCCTGGTTGGATTCTTGGCCTGGAGGCCAAAGAAAGTCCGTCAGGCAGGGGGAAGCAGATGGTCAGCTTCTTCAGATGGGACGAACAGACTACTCTTCAGGATACTGGCTGGTTGGAACTCGACATAGGAATCAGTTTCAGAATCGGTTGTGACACAGCAGACTTCCATTTGTTTCTCAGTCGCCGACTTGGAAGAGGAGACATCTCAGTGCGGGAAAGTTTCACTGTAGGCCCAGAAGGATGCCCACAAGGTTCCAGACGAAGCCGCACTTCAGGAGACTATGCACAGCAGAATGGGCCAGGTTGCAACCCAGGATGGTCGCAGCTCTTCGAAGGACGGCTCAAAATGCAGTCTGTCATGACTGGTTAGGTCCACCAGGCCAAAGGAGGAAGGCGTTCAGTCTGGATCTTCCATGTCGAGAAGGGGAGGTTAGAGCAGCAGCGGTTACTAGGCAGTCACTGGAAGTGGCTGCCGATGTCTTTTTGATTCTTCTTTCCATTGGTCTATGTTAAGATGGATTTCTGAACTCTGACATGCTGGGCAGAGGTTTAGAAGGGTGTGTGTGTGTGTCTCTCTGTGTCTCTCTCTGTGTCTCTCTCTGTGTCTCTCTCTGTGTCTCTCTCTGTGTCTCTCTCTGTGTCTCTCTCTGTGTCTCTCTGTGTCTCTCTCTGTGTCTCTCTCTGTGTCTCTCTCTGTGTCTCTCTGTGTCTCTCTCTGTGTCTCTCTCTGTGTCTCTCTCTGTGTCTCTCTCTGTCTCTCTCTGTGTCTCTCTCTGTGTCTCTCTCTGTGTCTCTCTGTGTCTCTCTGTGTCTCTCTGTGTCTCTCTGTGTCTCTCTGTGTCTCTCTGTGTCTCTCTGTGTCTCTCTGTGTCTCTCTGTGTCTCTCTGTGTCTCTCTGTGTCTCTCTGTGTCTCTCTGTGTCTCTCTGTGTGTGTGTGTGTGTGTGTGTGTGTGTGTGTGTGTGTCAACATAATCCTACTAAAATACATATATACAAGACCAAGTGGCCTAAAGGGTTAATGCACGAAATGGGTGCATAATCTAGAAAGGTAAGGAAGCAGGTAGTGCAAAGAGTCTTTAGGCAGTTCAGCAGAAATCAATCCTAGTTGAAAGGCAGTCCAGTCCCCAAGAAGAGGGGAGCCTATTGCTCAGATGTAATTGCAATGCCAGCGCACGCAGTAGTGCAGATGCACGAAAAACAGTGTCTCCTGTAGGGTCTGTAGCAGCACACGAAGGTGGGTGAGGTGATGCAGAATAGGTTCACACTATTCGTAGACGGTCTACCCAAAGGGGTAGAGCAGGTGCCAAGAGTTGGGAATGGTTTGATAGCCCAAGTGATCTATGGAAAGGAGAGGGGCCCTCAGGGGCCACTTGTGCATAAAAACAGGTGGATGCGCTATGGGTCATCTGTAAGGATTGCAAGTACTCACCGACCCCAGGCACACTCCAGACCAAACTTTGCCAGTCAAGCCCAATTCGATTACAGGTTCAAATGATTTCTCCGCTCCTGGTGGATGTAGCAGGCTTCAGGGAACAGAGGAGCACATCTGCAAGGAGGATGCAAAGTTTGTCACCACCGCTGGGCGACACAGTAACCGCATGTAGTCCGGTTCAGTCGTTCGCTTTACTTCAGACCTGGGAATGCCAAGTGTACGAAATTCAGTGTGAGAATGCTATGAACACTGAGCTTGCGATGTACTAAGTTTCAAGGGCCTCCACGAAACTGCAGCATCAGAGCAAAGGTCCTGCGCAAGCTGGTCAACCCACTGGTTGGCCCAGTGACACTTCCGAGAAGACTTACTTGCAGGGTTTGATTAAAGTGCCGAGAATAGTTGTTCCCACTATTCAAATGGGTCGAAGCGTCTTTGCAGACCTTCTAGTTTGATCAGATAGAGGGGTCCAGTGGGACCACTGCGGGCCCAGGGTGCCAAACCTTCCAGCGGGTCACCAGCAGTTCCTTGATTCAGCATCTTAGTTTCAGGATACTTGGATCCTATCCATCGTTCATTGATAACTCCAGAGAGCGACATGGTATGGGTGTTTGGAGCCTTCTTTTATCCAGATGTTCCTTCGCGCAAAAACGAAGAGGACCCAATGGGAGATTTGCTCACATACAGGCACACCACATGTGGACCACGGTGGTCTCAGGCATTCACAGCATACCAGACTCTCTGGCACCCCAGGATGTGTATTGGAACCAGACCGCCCAACCCACATCCTGGAAGCACACACACACAAGGCATGCAGAAGCTCGCGAAAGCTTGGCATTTCGCGGGAGAACGCATGCCCAAATAAGGACTGACCCGGGTCGGCTCGACCTGGGGAAGGTGAAGGGGCAAGATGGCCAAAGGACAAGACAAAACCTCGTAGTAAGGCCATTTTGGAGCCAGGCTACCTATTTGTGCCAATCGCGGTAAATACAGTTTAGCTGGCAGGAAAGGGTTACAAAAATATGAAAAAATAAGCTGCCACCAACCCTGTCCATGGCACATCTGCACATCTAAAAAATCCTTCCAGTGTATCTAGGGCCTTTTGAAATGACAGGAAGACCCAAGTGCACTGGTACATTGTGCACTTGCAACATGTTGCAGAAAAGTTGCAACATTGACAAGGACCAAGGGAAAGTCTCCCAGTACTGACTGTAAGGGCATGTCAGTTACCCCATAATAAAAAGTGAGCAAAAAGTCCAGGGGAGTGCAGCAGAAGGCTGTGCTCCCCTAGTAAAGTCAGTCTATGGTGTAAAACAGCAGCAGAAAGTTGGAGTGTACACAACTGGAGGGAAATCACATAAATGGGAATTTTTTTTTTTAACAGTCTACTTTGCCTTTCTGCTCCAGGACCATCGTCTTTAATGCAGGAAAACCATTGGGATTCACCAATCACCATTCAAGCTTTCATGCAAATCAGGGTGCTAGCTTGTCCAAAAGGACAGCCACACCTCCCAGTTTAGAAGGATCCAGCCAGACACTGCACGACAAAGACCAGGGGAGTTTGTCACCTTCCTCACATCCTGTCCTTTCAGGCACGCAGAGAGCCTTGGCGGCTTCCAAGAGGAAGCTCACCAAAGAAAGGACCTAGCAGGACCTCCCCACCCAATTAGGTACAAGGCGGCTCAGGGAAGGACAAGTCATCAAGAGCCGGCTGAAAAGAAAAAAAAAAGTACAGCCAACATTAGGTCAATGGGCACGATGTGTCCCATAACACCACTGAGATAGCAGCCTGCATGTTAAGTTCACAAAAAGCCACTCAGCTGAACTTGTCACCAACTAGAAAGTTACATGAGAAGTGGAAAAAGGGATACATTGTGTTCCCTCAGCAATCAAAGTGGGGCGCGCTGATTCCACAATATAAAAGTCAGGTAGGATAAAAAGTATCTCCTGTCCTGGGTAACGTTTATCACAAGGAAAAATAAAAAAAGGAAGCACAAGGAGCTTCCAGCAACAATGCAACAAAGTGCTGTACGGCAATAAGAAATTGAAGATGCCTTAAGTAAGAGGAAAGCATTACTCCAAAAAGATACAACTAAACGGGCTGAAAAAGGTTCCCAAAGGAAGAGCAAAAGACAGTGTGGAAAATGGTTCCCACTCACCCAGGAAAACTGGCAAAAAGTGCTTGTGGGCTCAAATGTCGGGAGAATTACACCCAAAAAGGAAATTCTACCCAACAACTATCCACACTGAGATGGACTTCTGATGAAGGGGGATTCTACCACTAAGACTTGTGGTCTTCTGAGACGGAAAGGACCATGCCAAGTGTGAATTTAGAGTGGATTGCAGGAATAAGTTGCATTGAGAGTAAACTTCATATAATTACGATTGTGAATCCCAATTAATGCAGTGCAAGCACATTTTGCAGTGTTTGACATTCTTCCACTCCACATTTCAAATTTACTAAATAGATCAGACTACCAGAAAAATAAACTTTAGAAAGATGCAAGTCCTTCATCGTTTCACCCCTCCTTCAATATTCTGTTGAGCCTTTAGATTTTCTTCTTGCTGTTTGATAGTTGCCAAGTGTGATTTTCTTTATTGCACCTTTTAGACCAGATGCCAATGGCCTGATTCATGCAAAACAAGTGTACATATTAAAATGATAAGACCTAAAAAAGGTTCATAACCAGGGCAATCCAGCAAATTACTGTAAATCTGAGCTCATCCCAAATCATATAATATTGCTCTACAACTCACCTGTCCTCTTCACCATTCTCTCCACTATCTCCCTCACCCATCAGATAGTACTGCAAGGGATTAGGCCAGAGGTCCTCTTTAATGATCTACAAGAGGGTTGGGAAAAAAAAAAAAAAAAAGAATAAGAAAATCACACAGAGTACGGCTTAAAAAAAGAAATGCAGTCCCTAGACGAATCCCACAGATGACATTTGTTGCAAACTGGGAAACCTGATTGAAGGAAAGGATATTCAAACATTATTTGCACAGCAAAAAGGAAAGAGGACAACGTGGCTAAACATTCAGTTTCTCCCTCCCAGATACTCACAAGATCCTTGAACCCCAGCCTTCTCATATACCAAAATACCAATCAATTGAGGGTAGGCGCGAGGGGGACAAAGAGGACTGAAGGGAAGGTTAGCAATTTACTAGCATGACTAGGACAGTGCCCTTAACTGTCCTTCTGGCAATTCGAGCAACCAAGACTGCCATGCATTTGATCCGATATGAGATTGCTTTTTGGACGAAATTCCCAAAATGAAGAATTTTCTTCATGTACATTAGCAACAGAAAAAGCATTCTTGAAGATGGGGGTAACCTTTAAAAAATGCCATGCAGCAGTGCTTGAAGCATCGGACACTGGCGTCAGATATACGCAATGGGCAGGTGATGAAGTGAAGAGTGGCCAAAGTGCATAAAAATGTACCACCCTTAGGTACAAAATACAGGTTCAAAAAGGGGACTATGGACTAGGAGAAAGGTGGTCACTACGGTGAGCAACCTGGTTATACACCTACGTCCCGTCCCCTTTCCTCCATACTTATGGGAGATTCCCAAGCACTCCTTACAGGAACTACGGGTGGAAATACCCCTTACTGAAACAGGTTCTTCAGCACAGCCTGACCACACTGAGCATCAGCTCTTGAGCTCATGTCAAGACAATAATGCTTACAAAAAGCAGATGGAGAGGCCCAAGCAGCTGCCCTAACGATGGACTCCCGGGGACATATTTCTGAAAAGCAACCGTGGCTGCCTTGCCCCGCACCAGGTGTGCATGAATACCCTTAGGAGGTTTCAGCCCTTGGACGGTGAAAGACTCCGTAATGCAGGCGGCCATCCACCGAGAAATAGTCGCCTGCTTACCCGGAGGGTTACCAAAAGTCACAAACAGTTGAGAAGAACTCCTAAGCTCGGAAATTCTGTCCAGATAGAACTTAAGAGCCCTTCTGACATTGAGACAATGCAGAACCCTTTCTGCCTCTGAGGTAGGGTTCGGAGAAAAGACTGCCAGGGAGAGCGACTGATTCAGATGGAATTCAGATACCACCTTTGGCAGGAAAGCAGGATTCGTCCGTAGGACTACCTTATCCTTGTGAAAGACCACAAAGGGATGCTCCACCGACAAGGCCTGGAGCTCACTCACCCGCCTTGCTGACGTAACGGCGACCAAAAAGGACACTTTCCAGGACAGGTACTTGAGGTCGCCCTTGGCCATTGGCTCGAAAGGCTTATGACAACGCCGTCAGGACTACATTTAGATCCCACGACGGGTGCAGACTACGAATTGGAGGATAGAGGCGTGTCAAGCCTGCAAAATGCCTCTTAACCACTGGGGTACTCAGAGTAAGAGCGTTGGTCCGTAGAAAGGCAAGCGGAAACCGCTGAAAGGTAAGTTCTGCATGACAGAACATGGACACCCGACTCTGCTAAGAAGGATACAAAGGACAAAACCGTGTCAACTGTAGCCCCCCCCCCCCTGCCTGCTTAAACACCAATGATGGAACCTGAGCCATTTGCTTCTGTACTGGGACCTAGTCGAGGGTTTCCTGGCTGCCTGGAAAATACGCATGTTATCCGCAGACAAGTTAAGATGTTCTATAAAGACTTGAATTTAGGCACCATGCCACCAAGTTGAGCGATTGTGGGCAAGGGTGCCACATCTGTTCCCCCTGATGAAGATCGGGGGTCACCGGTAGCCTGATCGGAAGATACATCGGCAGGTGTTGAAGTTCTGAGAACCAAAACCTGGCCCGCCACCACAGAGCTATGAGTAGAAGGGAACAGTTCACTGAGTTCTTCAGCTTCAAAATTGCGCGGTGAACTAGAGGCAGATGCGGGAAGGCGTAAACTCTCATGTTGTGCCATGGAATCTTGAGAGCATCCCCCAGAGAGGAGGCTTCTTGTTTACCGCTGTAGCGAAAAGATCCACCTCCGGTGTGCTCCAACGCAAGAAAATCCATGAGAGGACCTCCGCCTTCCACTCCCACTCGTAGCGGACCACTGTCCGCTGACTGAGGGCATCCGCTGTGACATTCAGCTGGCCCGGAATGTGCACTGCGAGAAGCCAAATACCATGAAGCACAGCCCACTCCAAAATCTGGATGGACAGGTCCCTGAGAGGGGGAGACTTGGTTCCCCCTTGCTTGTTGATGTACTACATCGACACCACATTGTCCGTGCGAATCCGGACCACCTGGTTGGCTATGATTGGTCTGAATGCCCTGAGCTCCAGGAAGATTGCCAGAAGCTCCAAATGATTTATGTGGAGGAGCTTGTCCTGAGGATCCAACGTCTCACCCCACCCCAGGAGGAAGGAATCCGTCATGATCGTTACCGTAGGGGCTGAGTCCTGGAAACCCGCACCCACCGACCGGTTGCTGAGAGATGACCACCATTCCAGGTCCACTCTCATGGAAGCCAGAATCATTATCAACTTGGAATCCGGGTTCACAGCCTGACGGCAAGCGCTCCGAAGAGCCATCTGAGTCTGCCTCATCTTGAGACGAGCAAGAGGAAGACCCAACACACACGAGGCCCAGAAGCCTCTGGAACCATCAGGCCGACATGCTCTCAGACTGCACAAACATCTGACACGTGGCTAACAGATCAGCCATTACGTCCCCGGTCAGGCACGTGCAGTCCATCATGTTCCAGCGAAAACCCAGGAAAATAAGTCCTGCGAGACCGTCATGGAAGATTTCCGCCAGTTCACCAACAGCCCAAGATGGAACAGGAGCTGAAGGAGAGACTGAAGATTGCCCGCTGCTTTCAACGGGCAAGGACTGCGTAAGAGCCAGTCGTCCAAATACGGATACACATGGATACCCTGCAGACGAAGATAGGCCGCAATCACCGACATCTTTGTGAAGACACGCGGCGCAGAGCTGAGGCCGAAAGGAAGCACTCTAAACTGGAAGTGCTCCTCTCCCCAAGAGAAACGGAGATACCTCCTGTGTGGATTCCAAATCAGAATATGCATGTACGCATCCTGAAGATCCACCACGCTGAGCCAATCGCCCATCTGCAAGGAGGACGGTATCTGGCTGGGCGTGATCATCTTGAATTTCTCTCAGGGTAGGAAAAGATTGAACTGGGAATGGTCTAGGATGGTGCGCAAGCCAGCCTGGTTGGGTTTGGGCACCATTAACAGCCAGGAGTAGAAGCCCTCCCCTCGCTCCCCAAGGGGAAAGGGTTCTACAACTCTGAGGTCCAGAAGTTTCTGAACCTCGGCTTTGAGGAGGGCAAGCCCAACAGCTGAAAAGGAGGGTTGAAGGGTGGGGTAGGGGTAAGCGGCAGCCCGCTCGAGCGACTGACGAGACCTATCCGTCTTCGGTGATGGTCTGCCACGCCTCCCAATGAGACGCAATGCGTCCTGCCACTGGGGTCTCGTGCGAGCACGGAGAGCCCTCATTTTGTAGGTTTTTCAGTGGTGTTGCCACCTGAAACTGAAGAGGAGGCTGAGGAGCGGGAGAAAAACCGAGTCAGTTGTTGATTCTGGCGGTTATTCCCCAAAGGGATATCCACTCTGCGAGATTTCCAGTCTAGGAAGCCCCTAAAGCCAGAGGAGGGTCAACTTTGTGACAATGGTCCCTGGGTTTTGAAAGGCGTCTTAACAAGAACCGACAAGGACTTAGCTGTCTCAGTGCTATCCTTCATCTTGGTCAGCTCTACATCTGTTGTAGAATGAAAGCTCTCCTTAACAGAAGGTCCAACACCTTGTCTTGCACTTCTTTTGAGAATTTGGTTGCATGCAGCCACGCCGGTCGTGAGATATCAACCCCCAGCATGATGCCCCGTGCCGAGGTATCTACGTGGTGAGCCGCAGCGTCCAGGAGATCCTGGGCCAAGACCCTGGCGTCAGATAATCCCGCTTTAAAGTCTTCCAGCTTCTCAACCGGGATGAACTCCTCAAAATCCGACAGACCTTTCCACATCCGCATATTAGCCCCCGCTAACACCAGTTCGGCATTGGCCTGCCTAAGCTGCAAGGCCGAGTTAGCGAAAATCTTTCTCCCAAGGGAGTCAACGAGCTTATCCTCCTTTCCCAGAACCCGAGTAGCTGTTGTTGAAGAGTACGCTGCAGGCCTGGACTGCAAAGTGGCCACAACCACCACTGTGGAGGAGGGGGGCGGACAAGACTACAGGGCCACCTCTTCCAAAGAATGTAGCCTATAACGCGCGTCAATTTTCTTATTGACAAAAAGTCCAGAGTGTGGCTTTTCCCAGACCCTGTGGACCTCGGCCAGAGCATCCTTCTGCAAGAACAGGACGGTACGCTCCAAAGAAGACGGGGTGAACTCCCCAGAAAGCACACCCTCCTACGGATCGGGTGCCTCGGGCACTGGAACATCCAAGAAGCACATCATGTCCAGTACCCGGTCATGAAAAGCTCTAACAGAGCGGGGCAGGTCCTCGTTGTCCTGATTGCCTTGCGCGTCATCGAACAGGTCAGGATCCTGCTGAACCGTGTCGGGCGCTGCCTTGTCCACGGGGGACAATGGGGACAAAGGCAGAAGAGTAGGGGAAGGCAACGTAGGCAAGTGAGGCACCGGCGGAACCACCGGAGGAACGGGTGGAGCCGGAGATATCTCCCTAAACATCCCTTTGAAATATTATCTCAAGGGGTCGGTACGCATGAGCGTCTCAAATTTTACGAAAAAGACATCCTCCGGGGACTTTTTTGGAACCAGAGGAGGACTCTCATAAGGGGGACAATTCCAGGGACATAACGGGGAAGCATGTGACACCGGCCCCTCCACCGACGTATCCACATAAATCAAAGGTGCCGACCCCGCAGGCAACGAAACATTGTGCGGAAGGGGCATCCAATCGTAAACTGGCCGATAAGGATGCGCACAAGGAACCCTATGTTCACCCACGGAACCAAGCCCTACACCTGGGCCGATAGCATAGTTGTAGGGGTAGCATCCAAAATGGCCGCCATGGTCATGGCGGGAACGGGTGCCATTTTGTCATCACCTGAGGGGAACTGCGGCACGTGAGGAAGTGAGGCAGGGGTCCCCGTCGATGGAGCAGGGGTCTTAACTTTAGCCTTAACATAAGGAACCTCGGCTGAGCCGATACGATGTAGCCTGGAATGTTTCTGCGACATACCAATCGCCAAAGCCTTCCCAGGAAGGACCTCGGCACTGCCGGTAAAAGAACTTTCCTTCTTTGCCCCCTCAACAGATCTGGTGTCGCCACAAGAGCGGGAACGGTGAGAATCAACCTTCAATGATGAGGCCTTGCCAGGCCTCTCAGAAATGTTGGTAACTTTAGCCTCTGCGAGGGACCTCTGACCCAGGTCCGGTAACAGCCTTACTGGCGCAGGCCTCGAACATCCGTTCAGCAACACCAAGCCCCACGAGGCCTCGGGGCAAACCCCAGTCTTATTTTTAAGGGAAGCCGACAGAGGGGCCTCAGAGCAAGCTCCGGCATCACACAACTCAGTAGAACTGGGTCTACAAGCAGCCCCCACAGGAGGGGCCTCGGGAGTGTACTCCGGTATACTCAGGCCCCTTACAGAGACCCTCGGAGAAAACTCAGGTATAATTATTAGGTCCAACAGGCACCTCAGGGCGAACCCCGGTGACAGCGATCAACGCCCCTCCCGGCCTGGGAGGAACCCGGAAAGGTGTCCCCTGGCCAGGGTGTTCTGAAAAGTAAAGAATTTACCGGGCGTTTCTTCTTTTCGTCGATGAACGCTTGAAAATGCGAAGGAGGAGTTTGTCGGAAAAACTCCTCCCACCGTTCCAACCGACGCTGAAGAGCCCGGACCAAAAGGGAATCACAGTAAAAACAGGAGTCTCAACGGTGATCCGGACCCAAACACTCTAAACAAAGAGGATGGGGATCCGCCCTCGCGAAGCGTCGGTGACACGATGAACAATGTGGAAAGTCTAGTTTGAACGACAGACAGACTAGTACACGATTGCTAGCGAGAGCCGGAGAGGAAAAAAGGAAGAAAATCTTCTGCGGATGCAAGTGCGTCCAGTCCCGAACGAGCGGAGAAAAGGACTGATGGCTGATGCGCAGGGCGGAGCCAAGGTGGGCGAGGTTATGGCCGCATGCCGGGCCCCGCGCAAGAAAGAGAGGGAGGAAACATTTTTGCAAAATTTTGGATGCTTTTTACAAAGTGCTCCGGTTCCCGTTCCACAGGACGGAGAGATGTCCCCATAAGTATGGAGGAAAGGGGACAGGACGTAGGAGTCTGTATTTTGCTATACTCTTACGAGTAGAATTATGGATTTTTATTACATAATACAATAGATCACTACAAAAATTCCATATCAAAATAAGGCTTTGCATAAAAAAAAAAAAAAATGGACAAACTGGGACTCATCATTTTGTATGCATATACACAAGGGCACCACATACAAGAGTGTGTGTACGTGTGTATGTGTACGCACGCACGTACGTGTGTGTGTGTACCCCAAGCAAGTTTTCTAGGCAAAGCCAAGCATGTGCCTAATGCAGGAGTCCAATCATGACACAAAGGTCCTGGAAACTAGGTCCACATTTAGAAGTGATCTCTAGTAATGAGGAAACAACTGATCCACCATGTGGTGGCGTGCAGAATCTGAGATTATCAAATTTGGGTAAAATATTGGAGGTGACAGTGTGGCCTACTTTTCCTCTACCAAAACCTCACTTGGGTGATCATATTTTGTCTTATTGGTCAACATGGTTTGCACTCAACGATTTATAACACTATGTCCCCAATTGACACTACGCTTAAAGTTAATGTCTGTCCATAGCAGTGCTACCACCCTCATTTAAGTGGGAGATAGCATACTCCAAGTGTTTTCAATGTTTTTCTTTTACATTTTTGCCAAATTAAAGGCCCTTGGGTTATCTGTAGGTTTTTTTTTTTTACAGAACTAACAAAATCCTTAAAAAAAAAAACACAATTGTGTTATTTGGGGGCTAAATCATCTAAATCATGACCTGTGCTTCCAATCCACCACTTAAATGTGCAGCTACAAATCACTGCCATAAATCGTCCATACCATTTGAAAGAGCTCGAATTAGTTAAAATGGGTAAATAACCTATTTGTAGACGTTCAGGTAATGAAATATTGACTCCATCATTCTGTTCTTGTGACTTATGGTACTTCACAAGTATGTGCTTTCTATCCAGTAAATTTATCTGCCTATTCCAAGATTTGAAGAGGCGTTATATGTCACATTGAATTTTAATTCTTCAGTACTCCATATGTTAAAGATGTTCTTGTTTGCGAACTCTGCCCAGTGAGTTAGTCTTCTTTGCGGGGTCGCATCGGTTCACGCAGGCTTTTTAAGTCCCTCTTCCTGAACTTCCTCACGGTCCTCGTAGTGGTTTTCACTTTACAAAATATCTTTCATTTCCCCCCAAAACTATTTTATTGGTATTTCTTCGGTCTGTAGACCACATCTGAAAGGAGAACGATTCCATTGTTGGTTTGAAGTAGTATTGTCTATTGCCTCTTAAGTCAAATTTTTTGGTGGTGCAAGCCCAACTTTAGTCAACCATTTTTGCAGGACCTAAATTTTACCTTGCTTTCTGCACCCATTTCATGTAATAGATTCACATTTTCTTCCATTTTCATAGGTTTTTAATAAAGTAGATTCTTCTAGCAATTAGTTTGCAACCTCATCCTTCCAAATAACGACGTATCAGTTTCCAGATATTTAAAATGTGTAACGTGTGCTTAGAGCATACCTTGCCGTTTGTCCATTCAGACAACAAATGTTGATCCAGGTCTTCATACAAAAGACTGGATAGGAAATATTTTCTTTTTGCGGCTTTCCTTGCATATAATCCAATGGCACACCCTTTCTTTCTGCTTTGTTTGGACTCCTGCCTTGGCTTTCTAGAGGTGTGGAAAGCCTTCTGTTTGACTTAACCTTTTCCCCATTTTTATGGAGTAACTGATCAGCCCACAAGACATCAGTACTTAGAGACTGTATTTATTTTGTAACAATCACTTTAAAGTGCGGTTAGAATACGTTGTATACTTCCAGCTTCCTATAATGGCCTTTTCTTTACTTTTACAATGTGACTTGTACGTTATAGTGGCAGCATTATTTTTCTAGCTTTTATGTATTGCTTCACTCGAACACTTTTGGAATTGCCGCAAATGGCTAGTAAGCGTGTCAGGCACCCCAAGAAGACCGTATCACAAGGATTCTGCATGCAATTTGGCCATATTATTCTATGCCACCTCTCCCGTCTTCTCAGGTCAGGAAATGCCATTTGTGGAAAGTCCTTTCCAGGGGGAAAGCTGCTGCTTATGCGGGCAACAGGGTGTGTGTGCCAGAGTCCAGATGTGGGGCCGACACGGTCTGGCCCCAGTACACATAGCCTGGCGACAGTCTGTTGCAGGACAGATGTGGCTAGTGGGTCTCCATGATTGATTAGCCACTGCCTGCTTGAATGGTGCAGGTCCTTACCACTGGTGGGCTTGAGCAGGCTCCCAGACCAAATGTTTGAGAAAAGGAGGGCTCCTGCAGCCATTTAACAGCTTGTAGGAGCAAAGTCTTTTACGAAGAGCAGCCAGTTGATAACCCTTGCAGCTGACCAGCACCATCTCCAGTGAAGTCCCAGTGAAACAATGCTCCTCTGTCCTGATCAAGACGAGTCTGTGCTTCGACCTCTGGACCCAAGGGAACAATTAGCCTTGACCCCTGCTTGGGCATCTGTGCCTTCGGATGTGTCCCTGGACCAACCAGGTGATGATCAGCCCTCTCCTGTGCTACCTCGCAGCTGTCGCCTTTACGACTGCATCCTTGAATGTTGGAAGATCTTAACATCTGTAACAAGACGCTTTGCAGGTACTACTCCTTTGTTCATACATTGAAGATTGGTCGTCGGGTCGTGACTGGCTCTTACGTTGCAACTCTTCTTCACTCCATGGGGGTGTCCAGAGGTACTCTGCCCCACAGAAGTCGATCTTATACTCGTTTTGAGTGTTCTGCTGGAAGGGGTCTAGAACAGATTTCCAAACACCTTGACCAACCATCAATGTCAAATAGATCTCTGCACCCGTAACCCCTTGTGCTTGGTCCCCCTAGAGGGCACAGAAGACTATCCCTCAACAGAATCTGGATCCTCACCAGTAGTCTCTGGAGAAATCCGAGTCAAAGGGGATAAGTTAGCATAAGAGTATGTCCCCCCCCCCCCCCCACTTCTCCACAGGGTTACATGGGAATAAAAGCTCTGTCCCAAAACCACTTTTCTGGACTAGTCGCTGGAGGTTGGTCAAGGATCCCTTCCTAGGCCTACTCTAGTGACTGGGATGGAGTGATAAGTAATTTATAACGCACCTGTACAGAAATGTTTCTAGGCGCGACAATGGAGGGCAGACAGAGGGAGTACAAGACAAATGATCTCACTAGGCCGTGTGTCATTCAGATCGTTCAAGTGCGAGAACGAGAAGTGCAAGCGGAAAGGAAGGGGGAGCTGGGGAGTGAAAGCAAGAGGGGAACAGGGCAGCAAAGATCCGAGTAAGTGCAGCCAGGGCAGCGTGGCTCTGGGTAGTACAAGGGACAGTAGTGTTACAGTAACAGCCCCTCAGTGCGTGGTAGGCCCGGAGGCAGTGCAAGGGTGACTGATCAAGAAAGAGCATGGTGCCCAGTGAGAATCTGAGGAAAGCCAAGCCACCAGTCGGTACAGCAGACGGGTAGGTGGGGAGGGAGGGAGAAAGAGAAGAGGAAGGTTTTGAGCTGCTTCCGGACCATCAGGTGGTCCGGCTCAAGTTTGAGGCCATTCCAGAGAGAGGCACCTGCAGAGGAGAGAGATCTGCGCCCCACCTTTGAGGAGGTGCAGCTGGTAGTCTGACTTAATGGCGACTTCTGAGATGGGAGGAGAGAGAGTGGAGTCGAAGATAACACCAAGGTTTTTTGCCTCACAGAAAGGTGAAGGAAGAGGGCCCAAGGCGGGTGGTCCAGGTGAGAGGGAAAGCAGAAGCAGGGGGTCCCAATGAGAAGGATCTCAGTCTTGCTGGCATTAAGGCAGCGAACGTTGGAGGCGCACGAATACTGTCAGGAATGAGTGAGGAGAGGTGGCTGAGGAAAGCGGACCTTCATCCGCATAACACAAAGTTGGAGAAAGTAGAGATCAGGTTGGCCAAGGAGAGGTTGAAAAACCAGGGTGAGGATAGAGCCCTGGGGAATGCCACAGGCAAAGAGGTGGCGGAGGGAAAGGGTCCAGGTTGGACCTGGGAAGGGCAGTCCAAAAGGATGGCGGTCAACCACTCCAGGGCCTGATCAGTGATGCCCAGGTTCTAACTGAAGACATTTGATCAGGATGGCATGGATGCCCATGGCGAAAGCAGAGGAAAGATCAAGGAGGATGAGGACAGAAGGAACGATGGTTGTAGCAGTTCAGGCTATGGAGAATGGCAGGGATGGCTGTGAAAGAGGTAAAAGAACTAAGAACCTAAATCACCATTATGTTCTCCCTTCCTTCCTTCCTTCCTTGGACACCACTCCAGTCATATCACAATGGTGAAGGAGACTGGCAATACCAAATGGAAATCAGATAAGTTGATAAGGTTTTCCCGGACAAAGACTGCATCTTTCCTATAAGATATGCCAAACATTTGCAAACACCCAATAGTGCATCCAAGGTGCCCTACACATGTCAACAGTTACAGGTAAGTGGAACATCCAGTCGAAAGAACTTTACCAGTTGCTAAGTAACTTGTTCTTCGAATGGATTGTGTCCTTCAACGTATTCCACATCTTTGACAGACTCCCAAAGCAGTAACAGAAATGGAGGAGGGAAAAGAATGTACAATACCCAATCAGATGGCAGAATAAAGAACTGCCTTACCAAAGGCCATATCTTGACCATGGAGCATATCCAGGGAGTAATGTTTGACAAAGCGTGGATAGAAGCCCATGTGGCTGCGTCCCAAATATTCCTAATAGGAACTCCCCGCTGCAGGGCTGTGGAAGTAGCCATGCCCCTACTGGAATGAGCTTGCAACCCTTGAGGAGGGTTCTTGCCCGCCAATCGGTAACATTCAGTAATGGGGAGGATAATCCACCTGGACAAGGTCGGTTTGGTAACAGCCTGGCCCAATCAGTGTCCAGCATATCCCACAAACAGTTGATCGTCCACTATGACCCTGGACATCCTAGAAATATAAAAGCTCAGAGCTCTCCTAAGGTCCAACCTATGGAGTCGCTCCTCTTCCTTACCAGGATGAGGAGGATAGAAAGACTGAAAAACCACTTTCTGGCTTAAATGAAATTCAGATACTACCTTTGGTAGAAACGAAGGACGTACCCACAGTACAACCCTATCCTTGTGGAACACAGTAAAGGGTGGCTTAGATGAAAGTGCCTGCAATTCACTCACTCTGCGAGTGGAAGTAACCGTAACCAAGAATACTGTCTTGAAAGACAACAGTCGAGTGCAGAGGTTCAAATGGAGCACCCATCAGGAATTTCAAGACCAAATTCAGATCCCAAACCGGCACCTGGAACGGGACGGTGGGAACACATTAGTGAGCCCTTTAAGAAATTGGGAAATCAAAGGAATCTTAAAATAAGAACATTCTTCAGAGAAGCGCTTGAAGATAAACGGCGCCACCAGGTAATCTTTAATGGTACCTACTTGAAGGCCCCTGTGGGGCAAAGAAAGCAAGAAAGATAGAACCATGGGAATGGAGCACTGAAAAGGATCAACATTTTGTCCTCTGCACCAATCGCAAAACTTGCACCAATGGTACAGGGATTTTGTTGCTGGCCGCAAGTAACACCTCCATCACATCATCTGGGAGGTCCCAATCCTTATACCTCAAACTTTCAGATAACAAGCGTGAAGGTTGCGAGTCTTAACCTCTGGATGGAGAACCCAGCCTAACCATCCACCAAACCCCTCCGCCCCCCGCGAGAGCAGATCCTCTCGTTAGGAAGACGGCATTGGGTACCACACTCTCCTGGCCCAATCCAGAGCAATGACGATCATGTGGGATCCGAACATCCGCAACCTATTTAAAACTTGAGGAATGACGGGGACCGGAGGAAACGCGTACTGAAGTGGGAGTGATCAATCTACGACAAAGGCGTCTCCTAAGGCTCCTCTCGGAGGAAATTCCCTTGAGCAGAATCTCACACTTCCGGTTGGCACTGGTTGCAAAGAGATCAACTTGTTGGCTTCCCGAAAGGGCGAAGATCTCCAGAAGGACTTCCTGAGCCAACTCCCACTCGCGAGAGACAGTGCTCTGCCTGCTCAGAGTGTCTGCCGCCGCATTTTCCTCTCCGGCTAGATGAACTGCTGAGAGTGATATTCCCTGCTGGATTGCCCAGAACTAGAGCTGCATCTCCTATTGCACAACAGTAGTGACTCTACCTCCCACCCCCTTTTTTGTTTAGGTAATGCATGGCCACTGTAGTGTCCGTCATGATCAGGACACACTTATCCCGCACAGACGGCAGAAAAGCCTTCAGGGCTAGCCTGATGGCCATCAGTTCTAACAGGATGATGTGGAGTTTGGACTCGGACTGAGACCAAAGACCGCTGGCGGTCAAATCTTCGACATGAGCTCCCCATCCTGTGAGGGAAGCGTCCGTCACTACCTGTCACCTCCGGCCACGGTTGCCAAAAGAGATCTGCAAGACAGAGTGGAATCTAACGGGATCCGACATCTTGCTTGCAAATTGTGATCACTGAGGACCCATTGCCAGGAGCTCATCCTCAGTCTGGCCTCTGGCACCAGAAAAATGCAGGATGCCATGAGGCCGAGCAAACTTAAGAATTCGAAAGCCGGGCGACACTGGGCATGCCGAAACTTGTCCACCATCTGCACAATGTGATGAGCCCTCACCTGGGAGGCGAGCACTTTCCCTAAGGACGTGTCCAACACAGCCCTGATGTACTGGAGTTGTTGGGAAGATGTCAGATGCGACTTCTTGAAATTGAGGGAGTAGCCCAGCTTGTGGAGGGAGCGGCAGGTGAGACCGAGATGATCCATTGCTTGCTCAGGAGAACGTGCACAAATCAGCCAGTCGTCCAGGTAGGGGTAGACGTGAATATTCCCCCCCCCCCCCCCTCTCGCCTGAGATATGTTTGTCACCACCACACCATTAGCTTGGTGAAGATCCTCCGGGCGGAGGTAAATCCGAATGGCAGACCCGAAACTTAGTGAGTCGCCAGCCGCAAACCTCAGCTACTCTGTGCTTTGGATGAATCGGCACATTAAAGTAAGCATCCTGTAGGTCCAGAGACACCAACCAATCCTTAAGTCGAAGGGCCTGGAGGACCTGAGAAAGAGTGAACATCTTGAACGTGTCCTTTCTGAGAAGCTTGATCAACCAACGCAAGTACAAGATGGGTGTCAATCCCCTCCACCCCCCCGGTCTTTCTTTGGAATCAAACAATATGGGGAATACCATCCCTTGTTCTCCACTACAGGCACCAGTTCTATAGCGCCTTTCTTCAGCAAGGGCAAGATTTACTGCACAAGGAGTGGATCTGGAAGCTTCAAAGAGATTCCCTGGTGGATTGTCGTGAGGCTGCTTTAGGAAGGGAAGGCAGTAGCCATTGGCTGTTGAATCCAGAACCCAGGCATCCGGTAATAGCTTGCCATTCTTCGAGATGCTGAGACAGTCTGCCCCCAACCTGCGAACAATGGGACATGGCCTCATGATTGTTTTGGAGCAGATGCGGCAGCGCCTGAAGGCAAAGAGGCAGCTGCATGAGCAGCTTTGGCACCCCTATTTCCCTGACCACCACGGGTACTTTTATGCTGCCCCCTTTGACTGGCAGCTCCTCGCATTCTACCAAAGGAGGAGTAGTAACGAAAAGAAACTCCCCTCCACTGTTGTCCCTTAGGACAAAGGCAGAGGCAGAGGTTGACGCACAGCTGCGCTTATATTTTGCTGCAGCTTTTGAGGTCTGCAACCTCTCGAGGCTCTCGTCAGCCTTGCTGCCAAACAAATGTGTGGCATCAAAGGGCATGTTCAAAAGATGGGCTTGCACATCTGGAGCAAAACCAGACTTCGCAACCACGCAAATCTGTGTATTGGGGTGCACGCAGCCATGTACTGGCGAACACTGTCAGCCGTGTCCAAACCGGACTGAAGGGATTCACACCTGGCTTCCTTGCCATCCTGCACGAGACCAAGGAACCCATCCCCTTTCTTCCCCTTTGGGAATATGCTTAGCCGCTAGAGAAACAATTCCAGAGAGTGTGTGAAGTGGAGTTGGCTAACTTCAGCGCCATAGTCCCCGCAGAAAACACCTTGCGTGCCCAACCGTCGAAGCGTCTATCGTCCCCATCAGGAGGGATGGTAGGGTACGCCGCCTGCCTCAAGGTGGCCGTAGCCGTCTGAACCACCAAAACTCTCTGGAGTGGTGTGAGATGAAAGGTAGCTGGGGTCACTACCGGTAGGGCAGTATTGTTAGTTAACGATTTGTTAACTGCCAGAAGAGATTCCGGTGTCTGCCAAGCAGCCGCCACCCTTTTCTAAAAGGTCAAATGAAAAGGTAACACTGGGCCAGAGGATGGACCTTGATCCAAAATATCATCCTTTACAAAAGCTGGAGGACTAGACCAACCAAGATACTCAATGGCCCTAGCCATCGGTCTCCTGTAGGACTCTGCATGAGCCCCAGGCTTGCCAAACTCCACTCCAGGTGAAGTGTCCAAGCCACTGGCATCATGAAGAGATTGCCGTAACTCATCTAACTGACTGTCCCCAGAAAAGAATCAGGCTCAACAGGGTCAAATTCTAAATCTGACCTCTCCTCAGATGTCATCCAGAGGGAGGAAAAACTCCGGCCTCGGGACAGAAGAGGGTCTGGAGTCCTTAACATGCCTCACCAACTTGGAAGTAGCCTTCCCTCGGAGGATCCACCGTACCAGGGACTTCCATCAGCAAATTTACAGCCAAAAGGCCCGAAGGCGCAGACGGCTTTAGCGTCGACAACGGCGCCGACGGCTAGTGGGAAGACAAAGCTTCGGCATACGCATCTGATGGACACGGCGCCGGAGTAGACGCCGACCTCAAGCCCTAACCAGACTTCTACAGTCTCGCCGGGGATGAGGACCGAGATCTGGAAGCATGTCTCTGGCAATCACCCTGAACCTTGTCCGACCAGAACCTTGAAGGTCACCGATGAGAATCGCGGTGAGGAACCGAGCCCGAAGGCGCAGGAGCCACGGATCGAGACTGTTCTTTGACGGCTTCTTGCGAAGGCGCAGACGGAACTGTGCCCTGGGATTGGAAAATCACCCGCATCTACTCCCTGAGGGCTGCCCACTCCTCCGGAGTCGAGGGTTAGTCAAGCTGGTATAACGGATTAGGTCTACGTCAATAAAGACATATTTGCTCAAGCAACTAGGTTTGAAATCAGGTACCAAACTCTGATCATGACATGCTTCAATGGACTTGGCACTCCAGTCTTCTAGTGTTTTGGAGCAGAACTATAAAGCATTATTTACTGTAAATACTGTGAGGAATAATTTTCGATTGACAGATATTACATTACAACAGCTTAATGCAAAGATTTCTCAAGGCCTAATTCCCCTTGTTGGGACCAACAATCACATAGGTGAATCATATACAGCTGCCTTGCACTTCTTTAAAATCCATTCGAAAAACACACGAGATAACTGCAAGAATAAACAACAATTCAACGCAGAATTTAAAGCTAAGAAAGCGATCTTCCGACAGGGGGAAAAAACCTGCATCTCTTGTCTCTGAACAGAAGAGCTGGAGTGCTAAGAGACATAAAATGTAAATATAGAAACTAGGTAAGAGCAAGAAATACTTATTTGAACGAGATGGAGGAAATGGAGAACTATGTTTTAGGCCATAACCTCAAAAATTTCAGCACAAACATGGGCTATCCTCAACCAAGCAAATCGTGCCTTGCAAGCCCCAATCCAGATCAATGGGTTGTCAGAAGTGCAACGGCTGACCCATTTTTCAACGTTAGATGCTTCCACCACTCCTCTCTCCTCAACACCTTCAAACAGCAACGAAGCTACGATTACAAATCACTGAAGATATGGAGTACAAAAAAAGTCAAGCAGCTCTAGAGCGCCAGGTCCAGATGGCTTGAATTTAATAGATGAACAAGTTACTTCTTACCTTGTAACGTTCTTTCGACGGGATGTTCCTCCGACGTATTACTCATCTTAGATATATCCTTCCAGCTCTGCTGGCCTCGGAAAATTTTCTCTCTCTAGAGGGCACTGCGCGTCGACGTCCCTCGAGTCGATGTCCCTCGACAGCCGCCGTATCGACGCTCGACGTCATCCTGCCTATAAAGGCCGCGCGCAGCGTCCGTTGCTCAGTTCCGTTTTGTAGCCCACAGTATTACTGTCTGGACTAGACTAATCACCCTGAAGGAGCGTAAGCTGCAACAACAAGGGAAGTAGAACTGCGGGGATGGATGGGAGGGTCGATGAGGAATACGTCGGAGGAACACCCCGTCGAAAGAACGTTACAAGGTAAGAAGTAACTTGTTCTTCGAAGGGATTGTGTCTTCCGACGTATTCCTCATCTTAGATAGGCTCCCATAGCAGTATTCTATATTCGGAGGAGGGAGTACTGACTTCACGCTGTCTTCTATTGATGAATAGAATGCAGTACAGCCCTTCCAAACCTAGTCTCTTGACTGGAGGAGGAATCCAGATTGTAAAAACGTGTAAAGGTATGGACAGACGACCATGTAGCGGCCGCACAGATGTCTTTAACCGGTACGCCTCTTTTGAGGGCCGATGAAGCTGCCAGTTTATAACATTCCAGAATGGCTAGAATGATCCAACTGGAAATGGTCTGCTTAGTTATTGGTAACCCCAGCTTGTGACCTGCGTAACCTACAAACAGCTGGTCTGCCTGTCTTATCCTGGCTAGTCTACCAATGTAAAAACTTAAAACCCTCCTAGGGTCTAGTCTGTGTAACCTCTCTTCCTCTTTCCCCGGGTGAGGAGGAGGATAAAAAGTTGGTAGGGTAATCTTCTGAGTGATATGGAATTCAGAAACCACCTTTGGGAGGAAATTAGGCTTCACTTGCAGGACAACTTTGTCTTTGTGAAAGATTGTATGAGGGGGTTTACAAGAAAGAGCTTGTAATTCACTCACCCTTCTAGCAGATGTAAGTGCTATTAATAAAACAGTTTTAAGGGTAAGGAATCTTAACGAACAAGAATGGAGAGGTTCGAAAGGTGTACCCATCAGGAAAGTTAGTACTAAGTTTAAATCCCATAGGGGAACTTGGAATGGTCTTGGGGGATAAACATTGGTTAACCCCTTTAGAAACTGTATTACCAAGGGTAATTTGAAATAGGATGGTTCTTCCGCAGTACGCTTAAAGATAGATAGCGCTGCGAGATAGCCCTTAATGGTGCCAACTTGAAGGCCTGAATTTGCCAAATATAGTAGGAAGGACAAAACCATTGGTGTACCACATGAAAATGGGTCGATATTCTGTTCTCTACACCAGCTGCAAAATCTGTTCCAACGGCAGCGGTATAAAGACTTTGTTGCTGGCCTCCTTGCCGAAAGCAACACCTCCATAACATCATCAGGGAGGTCCCAATCCTTGTACCTCAACCGTTCAGAAGCCAAGCGTGAAGGTTGAGGGTTTTGATGTCTGGATGGAGAACCTGACCTCCCTTCTGTGAGAGTAGGTTCTCTCTGAGAGGAAGTCGAATTGGAGGGCAGATGGACAAGTCTAGAAGGTCCGGGTACCACGTTCTCCTGGCCCAATCCGGGGCAATTAGGATCATGGTTCTCCGGAATCTTCTCAACCTCCTGATCATTTGAGGAATGACAGGGACCGGTGGGAACGCGTACAGAAGCGGAAACTCCCAGTCCACTATGAACGCGTCTCCCAGAGCTCCTCTCGGAGGAAATTCCCTTGAGCAGAACAGGTCGCATTTCCTGTTTAGGCTGGTGGCGAACAGATCTACCTGAGGGGTTCCCGAAAGGGCGAAGATCTCTTGAAGGACTTCCTGAGCTAGCTCCCACTCGTGGGAGACTGTTCTGCCTGCTCAGAGCGTCCGCTGTCAAGTTCTTCTCTCCGGCTAGGTGAACTGCCGATAGAGAGATTCCTTCTTGGATTGCCCAAAAACCAGAGCTGCATCGCCTCTCTGCACAGGGGTAGTGATCCTACGCCTCCTCTTTTGTTGAGGTAATGCATGGCCACCGTGTTGTCCGTCATTATCAGGACGTTCTTCCCTTGTACAGCTGACAGGAAAGCCTTCAACGCAAGTCTGATGGCTCTCAGCTCTAACAGGTTGATGTGTAGTCTGGACTCCGATGGAGACCAACGACCGCTGATGGTCAAGTATTTGGCGTGGGCTCCCCACCCCGTGAGTGAGGCATCCGTGACTACTGTTATCTCCGGCCAGGGTTGCCAAAACTGTTCTCCTTTCAGAATGTTCTCCAGACAGGCCCACCACTGAAGGTCTCGAGCCACCCTGCCGGGAACCTGAAGAAGATCTGTCATTCTCCCTGAGAATTGTGACCACTGAGTCCTCAGTGCCCACTGGAGGGATCTCATTCTCAGGCGAGCCTCTGGCACAAGGAAAATGCAGGATGCCATGAGGCCTAGCAACCTCAAAAAGTCGAAGGCTGGGAGACGTTGGGCATGCTGGAACTTGGTAACCATCTGTAGAATATCTTGAGCCCTCACCTCTGGTGGCGAGGCTTTTCCCAGGGAAGTATCCAGGATCGCTCCTGTGAACTGGAGTCTCTGCGATGGTATCATTTGTGACTTCATTAAATTGAGGGAGAAGCCCAGTCTGAAGGAAATGGCACATGTGATTTAGCTGGATCTGAGCTTGCTCTGGAGAAACAGCCCTGATCAGCCAATCGTCCAGGTAGGGGTAGACGTGAATCCCTTCCCTCCTTAGACTTGCAGCCACTACCGACATTAATTTGGTGAAGACCCTCGGGCGGAGGTCAGCCCAAATGGCAGTACTCGAAATTGATAGTGAGAGTTGCCAATTGCGAACCTCAGGTATTTCCTGTGTTTGAGATGGATAGGCACATGGAAATAAGCGTCCTGAAGGTCCAGAGATACCAACCCGTCCTGAAACTGAAGGGCCTGGAGGATCTGAGAAAGAGTGACCATCTTGAATTTGTCTTTTCTGAGGAATTTGTTCAATTCTCACAAGTCCAAGATGGGTCTCAGTCCTCCGTCTTTCTTCGGAATGAGAAAGTAAGGGGAGTACCAGCCCTTGTCCCTCTCCGCTACAGGTACCGGTTCTATGGCACCTTTCTCTAGCAGGTCCAAAATTTCCTGCAAGAGGAGCGGATCTGGAGCTTTCTGAGAGCTGATCCCCGGTGGATGACTGAGGTATATGTAGGAAAGGCAGGCAGTAACCTTGGGCGACTGTTTCCAATGCCCAAGCATCTGACGTGATAGCCTGCCATACCGTCAGATGTTGAGTCAACCTGCCTCCTACAGGTGTCCTGTGAGGGGAGTCCTCAGAGTGGTTTTGGGGCGGCTGATGCAGATGCCGATGGTAAAGAGGCACCTGCTGTTGCTGCGGCTTTAGAATATCTACCCCGTCCACCTCGGGTAGTTCTTCTTTGACCCGGTCGTCCTCTACCTCTTCCGAATGCGGAGTAGAAGCGAAAGGACTTGCCCCTCGCAGAGGTTCCTGTGGGACGAAAAGGAGTCTGACGGATTGCAGCTCCTAGGGATTTTGCTGCAGCTTTTGAAGTTTGCAGTTTCTCTAAACTGTCATCCGCCTTTTTCCCGAACAAAGAAGAGCCATCGAATGGCATGTTCAAGAGCCTGGCTTGCACATCTGGGGCAAACCCCGACTTTCTCAACCAAGCGAATCTCCTGGTTGATGTACTTGCCGCCATTGCTCTGCTGATACGGTCAGCCGAATCAATGCCCGTCTGGAGGGATTCGCACATAGCGTCTTTACCGGCCTGTATAATATTCAGGAACGCATCCCTTTCTTCTCCCTCCGGGATGCAGTCAGCCGCTGTAGAAGCACACTCCCAAAGTGTATGGCTGAACCTAGCAAGGGTGCAAGTAGCATTAACAGATTTTAACGCCATGCTACATGCTGAAAAGACTTTCTTTGCCATAGCATCATATTTTTTATCGTCCCTGTCCTGTGGGACTGTAGGATAAGCCGTCTTGACATCGGTAGAGGATGCTGCTTGTACCACCAGACTTTCTGGGGATTGATGTTTAGACAAAAACTCTGGGTCTGTGGAAGATACCCTGTACTTTGCAGACAGTTTTTTATTTACTGCTGGTATTACATCTGGGGTTTCCCAGTTTGTCATGATCTTTCTCTGAAGAGCTTTATGAAAGGGCACCACAGGATCCTCTTGTGGGCCTTTGTCAAGAATATCTGTGAGGTCATCTTGCTGGAAAGATTGTGAAGGTGCAGACCACCCCATGAACTCTGTAATCCTGGCCATTAAGGCTCTGTAGGGGGTTTCAGCATGCTCCCCCGGGTCTGGCTTAGCAAAATCCACCTCAGGGGAAGTGTCTAACCCACTTGCCTCATGTAAAGAATCATGAAGATCCTTTAATCTGCGCTCTTCAGAGGAAAATTCCTCTCTAATTGGGGTTACAGGTCCCTGTAACTCAAAAGTGTCTTGTTCAGACAAATCACCCTCTTCTAAAATTGAGGATATAGTTCTCAATTGTTCTGAACTCATAAAGTGAGTAAATCCCATTTCCAATGCAGAGGGTGCCGAACTTGTCATTATTGGCCTCGAAAACGATGTCGTCGACGCCGACGTCGAAGGCTTCGAGCGTGGCGTCGAAAACAGAGGTGGAGGCCTCGAGGACCTCGACAGAATTGGAATTCTACTCGACAATATCGACGTCGAAGGCCTGGGGATAGTCACTGGGTGTGTGGTCACCGTGACTTTTCTTGGCGTCGACGCCGGTGTTGAGGCCGGCGTCGAGTCGACAGACCCGTGTGTCGAAGGTCCCCTCGACAACGGCGCCGAAGACATCGACCTCGACGGGACCTTCGTCGACGGAACCTTCGAGGAAGGTTTGGAGGTCATAGTCCTGCTCGAGGGTTCGAAACGCGCTCGAGAGGTTTCTTTCGCCGGGTACTGCGACTCGCGGTGGTTTTGACCTTCGGGTCTTTCGACCAGAGCATCGCTCTCGGCAGTCTTCGAGGGGGTCGAGGCCGCTTTCTCGAAGACGCTCATCATATTCTTTCGGAATTCCTCCCATTCAGCCCGGGAACTATGTTTCGTGGGACAAGGGATTCTTTTTGGCGAAACAGAGGAAGAGGAAGACGGAGAAGGGGATCTTCGACGCCTCCTCTTCGAGTGCTTCGATCTCGAGGAGTGATGAGACCCACTCCGAGACCTGGAGCGCGAATGGTGACGAGGAGACGAATGTCTCGACTTCGTCGACGAAGAAGCAGCTTTAAAAGTCTTACCTTTCTCCAGCTTCCCCCTACGCTCCTTCAGGGCCTTAGCTGTCATGGACATACAGTCCTCGCATTCCGAACAATGGTGTTCAGCTCCCAAGCACCACAGACAATTTCTGTGAGGATCGGTCAACGACATCTTTTTCCCACAATCTCGACATTTTTTGAAGCCGGATCGAGGAGTTGTCGGTTCCGACGAGGAAGCCATCGAGTATGGATCGAATAACTCGAGGTAAATAGGATTAATCTGACTAAGAACTGAGCAACGGTATTCCGAGGCACCGAGTAAGCGCGGAAAAACGGAACTCAGCAAAGGACGCTGCGCGCGGCCTTTATAGGCAGGATGACGTCGAGCGTCGATACGGCGGCTGTCGAGGGACATCGACTCGAGGGATGTCGACGCGCAGCGCCCTCTAGAGAGAAAAAATTTTCCGAGGCCAGCAGAGCTGGAAGGATATATCTAAGATGAGGAATACGTTGGAGGACACAATCCCTTCGAAATTTTATTTCTATCGGGCTCATACACAAGTGTTTCAGAGCGTGACAAGGCAAGGGAGAACAAAAACAATGATCATACTAGGCCCAGTGACATTGAGAACGTGCAAGTGCAAGGGGGAGGGGAAAAGTGCAAGGCAAAAGGAGAACAGAATACTAAACAAATAATAAAAGCAACAAAAGTGGTAGTGCAGCCAGCAAGTGGCAATTGCTGAGTATAAGGCAGCAGACAGGGTAGGTCTGAAGAGTGCAGGAAGAAAAAAGGGGGGCCTGTATGGGTACAGATACAGACCCCAGTTAATGGGGTGGCCCAGAGGTAGCGCGGGAGGGTGGCAGAGCGAGCAGGAACCTGGGCCTGGAGGACAGAAGGTGGCCTGGAGAACGGTGCCACAAGAGAACAGATCAGCAAGGGAGAGCGAAGGCAGAAACAAAGAGGAAGGTCTTGAGGTGATTCCGTAACTGGAGATGGTTCTCCTCAAGTTTTAGAGTGGCAGGGAGGCTGTTCCAGAGGGAGGCCCCAGCCGAAGACAGATCTACCCCTCGGCTCGTTTGTTGAACGACTGACCCGGAGGGAGTTACCAGTAGAGGAGCGAAGAGCTTGAGAGTGGCGGTATTTGTGGAGGGATAGCTGAAGGTATTTTGGACCCAGACCCCAGAAAGCCATGTGGACAATGCAGAGGGTTTTGAATTTAATCCTTGCATCCACTGTGAGCCAATGGAGAGATTTCAGAGCTGGAGAGATACGATCCCAGGGCTTGAGGCCAAGGACAAGTCTCGCAGTCCTGTTCTGGATTAATTGCAGAGGGTGGAGAGGCAGGCAGCTTTAGAAAGAGGCTGTTACAATAGTGCAACCTAGAGAGAACCAGAGCGTGGGCGACAGTGAGCTCCTGGGGGAAGGAGAGGAAGGGCAGAGTACCTCTGAGGAGGTGCAGTAGCAAGTTTGACTTTAGAGACAGATGTGGGTGGAGAAGGAAAGTGTGCAATCAAAGATGACCCAGAGGTTCTTAGCCTTGCAGGTGGGGGTAGGAGTAGGGCCAAGGGAGGCCCTTGAACAACATGTTCAAGGCCCATCCAAAAGAATGGACCTCCATTCTTTATAACATCTTTGTCAACGTGATTGAGACCAACGCCATCCCAGATTCCTGGCGGCAGTCCGTAATAGTGCCAACATTAAAAAGGTGACCACTCTCTACCCTCCAACTACAGGACTAGTGCTTTGTTGGATGCACCTGGAAAAAAGGTTTGCTTGATTTATCCTAAGGGATTTTAATGATTGGACCTCAAGGACTTGAAATCGCGACCCGTGCCAGACTGGGTTTGTGGCCGGGCTGGGCACAGCTATCAATCTAATGACCATCACAGCCATAAAAACAGTCTTGTATCAAAAAGCAGCCACTATATCTAGCCTTTGAAGATTTCCGTGCTGCGTTTGATACCATTTCCACCCGAGAACTATTAATAGCCAAACTGCACAAAGCGCAATGCCCAAAGACCATCAGCTCGCTTATTGAATCGCTTACACACCAACACCAGTATACAGATAAGATGGACACTGGAGGGAGATCTATCTGCACCCATCACCACACATCGAGATTTAGAAACAGGGATGCATTCTTGCATCAGCGCTCTAATTTTTTCATAGCTTATTTGAAAGAATCATTTGCTGGCATAACAGATGAGCCGAAATTGGGGGCACATCTGGTCTCATCCCTACTATATGCAGAGGATCTGGTGCTATTATCTAAACCCCCCCAACGTCTACAGCGATTACTTGAAATGCTTGCATCCTATGTGGAGAAAAATCCGCTCTCCTTTAACCTTGATAAAACCAAGGTCATGTACTTTCAACACTCCCAAGGAGTGAAGAAACCGTACAAGTGGACCTTGCAGGACACAGAGCTTGAACTAGTCCATCATTACTCCTACTTGGGGGGTCAATATAAATGACCAAGACAACGACAATCAATATAAACTGGACTTAGAAAACAAACACTCTCCTAAACTAAAATTAGAGTGGCCAAATATGGCAAATCTTCTCTAGCACCAGCATTAACCTATTACAATCAAAAGGTTAACACCTACAGGCTTGTATGGAGAAGAGGCAAAAAGGGATATTACCCGAGATCTTTTGGCTAAAAATAACAAACGTTACTCACCGTAGTGACTACCTTACTCCTAGACCACAGTCCCCTTTCTCCATACTTGTGGGACAATCCATCCTTCGGGTTGTGACAGGACCTGAGCACTTTTGTAAAAAGCATAAAAAAATTGTAAATTTTTGTCATCCTGTTTTTACGCGGGGTACTGCACTTGGCTGTAACCCTGCCCTTCTGAGCTCCCCCAATGGCCCTTCAGTCCTTTCCATCGCCAGGTAGGAGACCCTTTTAAGCAATAGAGGATAGTTTTTAAGAGGGGACGGCGGGCGGGCGTGCGTATGGAGGAAAGAGGACTAGGTCTAGGAGTAATGTAGTCACTCCAGTGAGTAACTTAGTTATACTCCTATGTCCCGTCCCCTTTCATCCATGCTTGTGGGAGATTACCAAGCAAGCACCACAGTTAGTTTGGGTGGATGGAAAACCTCCTTTATTGGAATAGGTTTTTAAGGACAGCCTGGCCAAACTGAGCATTCGCCCTGGAGCTCAGGTCCAAGCAATAGTGCTTACAAAAAGCTGATGGGGAAGCCCATGTAGCCGCCTTGGCGATGGTTTCCCAAGGAGCATACTTTTGGAAGGCAACAGCAGCCGCTTTGCCACTAACAAAATTAGCATAAATGCATTTTGGAGGCTGAAGACCTTGGATGGTATAGGCTTTGGAAATGCGTGAGGTAAACCACTGGGAGATTGTTGCCTTGGTAGCCGGTTTCCCTTTCGGGTCTCCAAAAGTGGCAAAGAGCTGAGAGGTACCACAAAGCTCACTCGTTCCGTCGAGCTAAAACTTCAGGGCTCGGCTGACATCCAAATTGTGTAAAGTCTTTCGGCATCAGATGACGGATTCGGAAAAAAAGACATGTAAGGAAATCGATCGGTTGAGATGAAAATCGGTAACCACCTTAGGCAGGAAAGAAGGAGGAGTGCGGAGCACAACCTTATCCTTGTGGAAGGTGAGGAACGATGTTCCATAGAAAGAGCTTGGAGCTCGCTTGCTCGCCTTGCCAATGTCACCAATCAAAAAAACGACCAGTATATGAGATCGGTGGTGGCCACGGGTTCATATGGTTTATGGCATAATGCAGTGAGGACCGCATTCATATCCCATTTGGGATGTGAGTGCGAATAGGCGGGAACAGATGAAGACCCACAAAATGCCTTTTAATGACTGGATTGGTCAAAGAAAAAGAACAGCCATCAGTGGACAGATAGGCCGCAAAAGCAGACAAAGTCCTGCAAGGCAAGACATGCATGCCCGAAGCTGTGAGATGACACAAAGGATAGAACAATGTCAACCGTAGTGAGCCTGCGGCCCAGCAGTTTAGCCAAGCACAGGTGACAAAAACGTAGCCATTTGCTCCTATATTGAGCCCTGGTTTTCTGGCCGCTTGGATAATGCGCATATTGTCCTCTGACAGATTAAACTGCGCTAAAGACCTGAATTCAGGCACCAAGCTGAACGATTTTGGGGGGGGGGGGGGGGGGGGGCCACATCTGGTGATCGCACTGGTGAAGCAGGTCGGCAATCAAAGGCAATCTGATTGGAGGTAGAACCAACAAATGCTGAAGTTCCGAAAACCAATATCTGGTTGGCCACCAAGGAGCTATGAGGAAGAGTGCAATTCGATGCCTTCCTGAGCTTGCAGAGTGACCGATGGATCAGGGGCAGTGGAGGAAAGGCATAAGCCTTCATGTTGTGTCATGGAATCTCGAGAGCGTCCCCAGGAAAGGAGATTCCAAGACCCTGCCTGGATGCATGGAGAGGAAGTTTGTTTATGTAAGTTGCAAAGAGGTCTACCTCTGGAGTGCCCCATTGGCGAAAAATGGTAGAGAGAACCTGTGTGTTCAATTCCCACTCGTAACTGGCTGCTGACTGGGGCTGAGTGAGTCTGCAGTTACATTGATGTGACCCAGAATGTTTACGGCCATTCCCAAATCTGTATGGCTAAGCCCACAAGGAGAGGTGACTTGGTTCCATCCTGCTTGTTGATTTCAAATATCGTCACAGAATTGTCTGTACAAATACGAACTACCTTGTTCGTGATGGACGGTTGGAAGGCCTTGAGCGCCAGAAAAACAGCAAGGAGTTCCAGATAATTGATATGAAACCGCTTGTCCTGAAGTGTCCAAAGGTCGAATACTTGAAGCTGGCCCAGTGTTGCGCCCCACCCCAGAAGGTAGGAGTCTGTTGTAACCGTCACTTGTGGGCAGGGATCCTGGAAGGAGTCTCCCACTGAAAGGTTGTCGGTCGAGGACCACCAATGTAGATCCGCCGTCATGCAGGACAGAAGGAACAAGTTACTTACCTGTAACTGTTCTCCACCATGGGTCTGGCATGGATTCACATGCTCATGAATATTCCCCGTCGTCAGGCTGGGAATCCTCGGTAAAGAAAAAACCAGTATCAGTTTCGTTTCTGATCTGTCTTTCGTAGTAGTAACCAATCACTGGTCTCTGCGTCATACTGACCACAGCCAATGACTGCCCTCTACCTAAGCACCGCCTCTGGCAGCCATCTTCAGATTTGGAAGCACGTGAAGTGGCAGTATGACCAAGTGAAGAGCCGCAGAGGGGTAGGCGGGAGGGTTCGCATGTGAATCTATGTCAGACCCATGCTGGAGAACAACAGTTACAGGTAAGTAACTTGTTCCTTCTACAGCATGGGGTCTGGCATGGATTCACATGCTCATGAATAAAGAATACATAGCAGTACACACATGCACAACCACGGGCGGTGGCAAAGGCTCAACATTAAGCATTACATCAAACTCAACATTAAGCATCTTACCTCCTCACCAGGCTCACCTCAGGCGAACAGGTTGCGCAGCACTGCTTGGCCGACCCTGGACTCCTCCCTGGAATCCCGATCGACGCAGTAGAATTTCGTGAAGGTGTGCGTCGACCTCCACGTAGCAGCCCTACATATGTCCAGCAGGGGCACACCAGAAAGGAACGCCGTGGTAGCTGCGATCGCTCTGGTGGAATGGGCTCTCGGACGGCCAGGCAGCGGTCGGTTTGCCAACCGATGACAGTACATGATACAGCCGGAGAGCCATCTGGAAATGGAAGCCTTCGAGAGAGCCTTCCCCTGATTGACAGGTCCAAAGTTCACAAAGAGTTGTGACGTCTTCCGAAAACACTTTGTGCGGTCCACGTAGAACTTCAGCGCTCTAGCCACATCCAGCGAGCGCAAAGTCCTCTCAGCCGGCGACGAAGGCGACGGGAAGAACGCAGGCAACACCAAGGGTTCGTTGAGATGGAAGTCCGACGGTACCTTGGGCATGAAGTAGGGGTGCGTCCTGAGCACTACCCTCGTGTCGTGAAAAGTCAAGTACGGGGCCTTGCAGGAAAAGGGCCTGGATCTCTCCCACCCGTCATGCGGAGGTGATAGCCACAAGAAACGCTGTTTTCCACGACAGAAACTTCAACGGGGCCGAGTGCAGAGGCTCGAATGGAGGTCCCATGAGCTTGGTCAGCACCACGTTGAGCTCCCACGCCGGGGCCGGAGCCTTCACCGGCGGGAACGATCTGAACAGTCCCTTCATGAACTCTTTCACCAGACGATGAGACCACAAGGACGTCCGCCCCGTGGTTCTGGTGTATCGGGAGAACGCAGCAAGATGGATCTTGATGGACACGTGTGCCAGTCCAGCTTTGGCCAGCGTCAGCAGGTACGGCAGTACCTGGGGAGCCGTAATCCGTAGAGGGTTAATCTTCTGTGCGCGGCACCAGACAGAGAACCTCTTCCATTTGTGTCCGTAGCATTTAAGAGTCGAGGACGCCCTGGCCTTTGCAAGAACCTCTCTGCAGTCGGCCGGTATGTCGTATCCTCCAAACTCTAGCGCTGCAGGAGCCAGGCCTGTAAGTTCAGCGATTTCGGGTCGTGGTGGCGGATGGCGCCTCCTTCCCTGGAGAGTAGATCCGCGTCCACCGGCAGCTTGATTGGCGGAGACGCTGACAAGTCCAGAAGGTCCGGGAACCATATCTGCCTCGGCCACGCAGGTGCGACGAGGATCTTCCTGCACCGTGACCTCTTGAGCTGGTTGACGAGCCGGATTAGCAGTGGCAAAGGAGGGAACGCGTAGAGGAACAGGCCCTCCCAGGGGAACGAGAAAGCATCGCCCATGCTCCTCGCCTGGGGAAACCTGCTGGCGAACCTCCGGCACTTGGAGTTCGTCGCCGTCGCGAACAGGTCGATCTGGGGTGTGCCCCACCGTCGGAAGAGGCGATCCACTAGATCCTGCCGTAGTTCCCACTCGTGGCACGAGCGCAGCTCCCTGCTGAGTGAGTCGGTGATGGTGTTTTTTATCCCTGCCAGATGAAACGGCACCAGAAACATCCTTTGGGCGACGGCCCAATGCCACAGGTCCTGCGCCTCCTTGGACAGTGCTGGGGACTTGGTTCCGCCCTGTTTCCTGATGTAAAACATGGTGGTGGTGTTGTCGGTGAAGATCCTCACCACCTTGCCCTTGAGGGACATAAGGAAGGACCCGAGGGCCCAGAACACTGCACGGAGCTCCAGGACGTTGATATGGAGGAACTTCTCCGTCGGGAGCCAAAGGCCTCTCGCGTGCAGATTTTCGGTGTGCGCTCCCCACCCTTCCAGGGAGGCATCCGTGATCACTGTCTCCTGGTGGTCTGGGGTCTGGAAGTCCATGCCCGCCGTCAGATGCGCGCGGGTGCCCCACTACCGGACCGCTCGGCGGAAACTCTCGTCGAGTGTGATCCTCTCCTCGAAGCCGCCCGTCGTTTGGATCCAGCGCGCGTCCAGGAACTCCTGCAACGGGCGCATCCGGAGCCTGCACATGGGAATGAGGTAGATGCAAGAAGACATCATTCCGAGGAGGGACTTGATGGACCTCACCTTGGCCGCGTCGGAAACCAACATCCGCTGTACCTTGCCCAGGATGGACCTGGTCCTTTCCTCCGACGGGGAGGCCAGAAGGGACACGGTCGAGCTTCGCTCCCAGAAACAGTGCGTTTTGCGCGGGTACCAGGTGGGACTTGGCGTAGTTCACGGAGAATCCCAGGTCCGTGAGAAGTTGGACGTCCTTGCCGTGTGCTCCACGGCGAGCTCCCTCGTCTTGGCTCAGATAAGCCAGTCGTCCAGGTAGGGGTAGACGTGGATCCCCTCGCGGCGCAGCTGCGCCGCCACCGGTGCAAGGCACTTGGTGAATACCCTGGGTGCCGACCGTAGTCCGAAGGGGAGGGCTTTGAACTGGTAGTGACGCCCTTGGACCACAAACCTCAGGAATTTTCGGTGCCCCTTTAGGATGGGAATATGGAAGTAGGCATCCTCCAAATCCAACGACGACAGGAAGTCTCCTTCCTCCAGCTGACCCAGGACGTGCTGGAGGGTGACCATCCGGAACTTCTGCGCCTTGATGAACTTGTTCAGACGTCGCAGGTCTAGGATAGGGCGCCATCCTCCCGTCTTCTTCTTCACGAGGAAGTATCTCGAGTAAACTCCGGAGCCCCGAAGCCTCTTTGGGACGAGTTCGATGGCGCCCTTCCTGAGCATCGCCCTTACCTCCAGGAGAAGCTGAGGGACGTGAAGTTCTTTCCTGGCCACGGGGGGGACGCGCGGGCACCTTCTTTGAAACTCTAGCGCGTGGCCCCGGGCTAAGGCGTCCAGCACCCAACGGTCGGTGGAGATGGACTCCCACACGCTGACGAAGCTCGCCAGCCGGCCTCCCACCGGGGTGCTTCGGTGGGGGCCCGACCCCACGGCCGGTTCAATCCTGTTTCGACGAGGCTTTGCCGCCTTGACCTCCTTGGCGACGACGGCGGGGTCCGCCAGACTTGCCTCGTCCTCTGTAGGCCTCCTGAGACGACGAGCGGGCCGCTTGACGGTAGGTGGAGAAACCGCCGCCGGAACCTTTGGAGGCGCCCTTGCCTCCGCTGCTCCGAAAGGGCGTCCGTCGTTGCTGCAGAACCCCAAGGGCCCGGGCCGTCTCAGTGTCCGCTTTAATGGCCTGAAGGGAATCGTCCACTGTTTTCCCAAACAGGTTGTTCCCATCGAACGGCATGTCCAGGACTCTGGTCTGTACGTCTTGACGGAAGTCCGTAGCCTTGAGCCATCCACGCCGCCTAAGGCACACGCCGTTGCCCAACTGGCGAAACCCAGTGATGGCGTGGTCCGACGCCACCTCACCTTCCTGTAGGATCTCGAGGGCATCCGCCCTCTTGTCGTCCGGTAGGAAGTCCAGCAGGGGAGCCAGTTTGTACCATAGCTCCCTGTCGTAGCGGGCCACGATAGCCAAGGCGTTGGCCGCTTTAATCGTTGTCGCTGCAGACGAGATGACCCTGCGTCCCATAGCGTCCAATTTCTTTCCCTCGCCGTCCGGTGGGGAAGTCGATGTGGAGGCCACAGCCCCCCCCCCCCCCCCGCTTTCTTCCTGGCTGCCGCGGAGACGACGGAGTCCGGGGTAGGCTGCGCCCGGAGGCACAGGGGGGCCGCGTCCGGGACCCGGTACTTCTTCTCGTACCGGTCTCTTCTAGCTGGCGTCGTGGAAGGGTTCTTGAGGAGGGCGAGGCCCTCATCCCAAATGTCGTCCAGTAGAGGCACCGCGAGGACCGTCTTCCTCTTGGCCTCGCGCCGTTGATAAAGGAATCCTTCCTTTTTCTTCTCCTCAGGGCAGAGTTGGAAAAGCTTGGATGCCCTGGCGATCATGGAGTGAAACGATCCAATCTCGTCGGGCGGAGAAGCCCTGGTGGGAGGTGACGACGGTAGATCCTCGTCGTATACCTCGTCGTCCGTACCCGTCGCTGCCGTGTCAGTCCCCGTATCATCCCCTCGGGTGGACGGGGAGGAGGGCTGGACGGGGCGCGACGGCTGAAAAGGAGGTGGAGGGTGAATCCTTCTTTTCTTGGGCGGGGGAACACCAGAAGGTCCCGGTTCAGGATCCCCCGACGGGAGAGGTTCCTCCGTCGGCAACGGTAGTCTCGTCCTTATCTCTGAGCATAAGGACTGTATAGCCAACAAAATGGCCGCCGACTTGTCTTGCGGCGCTGGCAGAGGGGAATCCGACGGGCGATCAGGGGCCCCGTCGGCACCCTCGACGATGTCGTCGTCACCATCGTCGGGATCCATCCCGACCGGCCGGTCTTCTTCCACGCCAAGGCCGTGGCTTAAGACCTCGATCAGCTCTTCCTCCGAGGTTGAAGCCGAATCTACGACGACGCCCTGCCCCCCCCCCCTTTTTCTTCCCCGCCGGGGATTTCACGGGGGTCCTATCGATGGGCACAAAAGAGGACTCCCTCCGAGGTGGCAGGGATACTCTGAGCCCCGAGGTCGCCACCACTGGTGTAGCCTCCACAGGCTGAGCCAGGGCCGCCGCGACAGTATCGATAGAGGGCTTGGCCGGATGGATTAAGGCCTTCACCACCTTAGGTGCGCTCACCGCCTTATCCTTGAGGGGGGGGGGACACTGCCTCGCTCCCCCTCCGATGGGGCCTTCGAGCTCGACCGGGGCCTCTCCAGGAGCTTCGCCGGGTGCTCGCCCTTCCTCTTACCCGACCCAGAGCGTTGGCTCGTGGCTGAAGGTGCCGGGGAGGGTGCGCCCTGCCTGGCGCCCGTAGAGCCCGACCGTTCGGCGCTCCCGGTGCCAGCAGACTCGCGGTGCTTGGCCTTGTGTTGGACTCCCGTCGCCGGGGCGTCCTCAAAGGTCTTAGAAGACCGCTCGGATTTCTTCCTCTTCTTCTCGCCTGACGGGCTCTTCCCTTCCAGCCAGTTGGCGAGACGTTGATGGCGGTCCTTCATGGTCCGCTCCGACATATTGCCGCAAAACGCACAGTCCTTCTCCACGTGCGTCTTGTCCTCATGTAAGCAGTAGAGACAAAAGGAGTGTTCGTCCTCCTTAAAGACATTCTACAGCTGGCATCCAGGGCAGACGAATCCGACACGGGTCCCCGTTGATCGGATGGAGAGTCGGTGGAGCTTGAGGCTCTTTTGACCGAAAAAACGAAGTTTTTGAGAAGAAACGTGAAAAAATAGCACTAACGCTCGAGAGCAATAGCACGAGGATCCCAACACATGAACGTGCGGTAAATATCTGAAGATGGCTGCCAGAGGCGGTGCTTAGGTAGAGGGCAGTCATTGGCTGTGGTCAGTATGACGCAGAGACCAGTGATTGGTTACTACTACGAAAGACAGATCAGAAACGAAACTGATGCTGGTTTTTTCTTTACCGAGGATTCCCAGCCTGACGACGGGGAATATTCATGAGCATGTGAATCCATGCCAGACCCCATGCTGGAGAACTGGGATTACCTTGGAATCTGGGACCAAAGCCTGAGACCAAGCACTCCGAAGAGTACTCCTTAGACGTGCAAGAGGAAGGGCTAGCACGCAACAAGCCATGATGCCTGGAAGTCTCTGGAACCACGAAGCCATCATATGCGAAGACTGGAGGAAGAGCTGACACGTGGTTAAATCCATAATCCAGTCTGCTGTTATGAACACCTTGATACTGACTGTATTCCAACATACACCCAGGAAAATCAGGTATTGAGAGACCGTGATGGAAGATTTGTGCCAGTTTACCGATAGCCCAAGACGAAACAGGAGCGGAGGAGAGACTGGAAATTGAACAATGCTGTCCATGGACAGGGACTGCGCAGGAGCCAATCGTCCAAATATGGGTATACATAAACTCCCTGCAGACTGAGGAAAGCTGCACTGACCGACACGTTCGTAAAGACAAGCAGCGCAGAGCTGAGACCAAAGGGGAGCACACGGAACTGAAAATGTTCCCCTCCCAAGGAGAACCGCAGATATTTCCGATGCCGTCTCCATACCAGGGTGTGCATGTATGCGTCCTGAAGGTCCACCACACTGAGCCAGTCGCCCTTCTGAAGAGAGGACTTTATTTGGCAGGGCGTGATCATCTTCAATTTCCCTTGGGCAAGAGAGGTTGAACTGGGAAAGGATAGAGAAGAGTGCACAGGCCAGCCTGGTTGGGTTTGGGCACTGAACAGGCGGGAGTAGAGCCCTCCCCTTGTTTCCCCGAGGGGAACAGGCTCCACCTCTATGAGATCTAGAAGTTTCTGTACCTCGGCTCTGAGGGAGGGAGACCCGATCTGGTGGAAGGGAGGATTGAAGGGTGGAGCGAGGGGAGGGGCAAGCTAAACCCGCCCGAGCGATGGACAAAACCCACTGGTCTTCGTGATGGTCTGCCACGCCTCCAGATGAGATTCATCCTCCCACCGGAGTCTCATGCGACCAAGCAGATATATCAATTGATGTCGGCAGAAACTACCTGCTCCTGGAGAAGAGGCTGATGGCATGAGAATTGTTTTTTATTTTTAAAAAATCGACCACCTTGCCGGTGTTGCTTTCGCCGTGGCCCACATACTGGAGGTTCAGTACGGCGCGTAATGCGATCCTGAAACCCCCTGAATCCAGAGAAGGACCAAGTTTGGGACCCTGACCTCTGTGTATAAGGGGCCTTAACTGGAGCTTTCGCCAGGACCGATAAAGATTTGGCGGTTTGGGTACTCTCCTTCGTGAGTTCCTCGTCTGTAGAAGAATAATAAGGTTACGCACCACAGTGACTACCTTACTCCTAGTCCACAGTCCCCTTTCCTCCATGTTTATGGGACATTCCTCTGCCCTGTGGGAAGGGACCACTTTGTAAAAAGCATCACATTTTTAAAAAATGTGTCCCTCTCTTTTTACGCAGGGTACCGCACGCGGCCGCAACTCCACCCTCCTTAGCTCCGCCCAGCGCATCGCCCATCAGTCCTTTTCTATCGCCAGGTCTGAGACCTTTAAGCAACAGAGGAACCTTATTAGATGGTACGGCGGGCGGGCATATGGAGGAAAGGGGACCAAGGTAGTCACTACGGTGAGTAACTTCATTATACTCATACGTCCAGTCCCCTTTCCTCCATACTTATGGGAGATTCCCAAGCACTCACAGGGATTACGGGTGGATGGAAACTCCTTACTGAAAAAGGTTTTTAAGCACAGCATCAGCTCTGGAGCTCAGGTCTAGACAGTAATGCCTACAAAAAGCTGATGGGGTGGCCCACGTAGCCTCGCAACGGTCTCCCAGGGAACATACTTTTGGAAGGCAACGGCAGCCGCCTTGCCCCGCACAAGATGAGCATGAATCCCTTTTGGAGGTTGAAGACCTTGAACAGTGTAAGCCTCCGCAATACAGGCAGCAAATGCCTCTGGAGATGGTCGCTTTCGAGGCCGGCTTACCTTGCGAATTACCGAAGGTCACCAAAAGCTGAGAAGAGTTCCTAAACTCAAATGTTCCATCCAGATCGAAAGAGCTCTTCTAACATCCAGGCAATGCAAAACCCTTTCAGCGTCTGAGGCTGGGTTTTGGGAAGAAGACAGGCAAGGAGATTGCCTGATTCAGATGAAAATCAGAGACTGTCATGATGCCTACCTCCAAGGAGCCAGGTCCGACCCAGCAAGCCCAGAGGCAGGCATCATTTCCCCCAGGGGAGTGCCAGCGGGCCCAAGCTGGGGCCCTTTGGACGCAGTCCTGGCGCCTTAGGCGCCAGGCTCATGTTGGACCTCTGTCCTGGCGCCTTAGGCGCCAGGCTCATAAAGCTAGACATGTGTTCCAGTGTTTTAATGTGCACTTACCTGATGCAGACCATGCTGCCACATCCAGGCCCTCTTGAGGCCTGAATGGAACTACTTTACCTGTGGGACTACTTTCCACCCGGGTGTGGTCGGGGAAGGATACACACTTGGGACTTCTTCCAAAGCTATTTAAACCACACCAGATCAGCAACTCACGCTTCGCGTTGTTCTGCTCCTCGCAGCTGGACGCTCACAGTGTCAGCTCCTGCATCTGGACTTCAGCCACGCCTGTCAGCATCCTGGGTCACCTACAAAGGGGAGACAAGAGACCTTACCAGCTAAAGCTGCACCACAGAGACATCACCGATGATCCTGAAAGGGAAGACATTTTTAAAAGCATTTCGTTACGATCGCTGCAGCGCTGCATTTCACTCACCTTTCCTGGGTTCCTCCATCTTCAGCAGCGATCATCCGGATAGACAGCCAGAGCCTAGAGAAAAAGACAAGAATAAGAGGTGAGAGAAGGAAGGGAATAAGACTTACCTGTTGGGTCATTCCCATTTCATTTCGGGTCTTGCCGCTTCCAGGCATTTTCCGGACCCCGGCCCCTATGGGGAAAAAAGACATAAGCATTAGCGCTTGCTGCAAAATGACACTGAACATTATTATTAAGCTTGGACTTTTGAACTTGCAACAGAACTTTTACAGAGCCTTACCTGAATAGTCAAGCTTACCTGAACTCCCATCAATCCTCAATCCAGTGAAGTAACTGGGTTTCAACGCGCCCCTGCATCGGAAGCAGGATGGAGAGCTCATCCTTCCTGACCCTAAGGTGAGACTTCACGGGGAATCGTGGAAGGGTATCGTGGAGGGTTGGAAGAGAGTGGGAGGCTTGAGCATAACTCAGTCAGTAGGTAATACTCCCTTTTCACGCACAGGGGAATATTCCTGCGAGCCGGAGAAGCCAGAGTAGAGGGCCCTTCCTGTCCATCTTCAGAGTCCTGCGCTTCACCAATGAAGAAGCATCAGCACTCGAAGCCAGACCTGCGCCTCCGTGGGAATCAGGTGAGCGTTACAGAGACCACTTTTGGAAGGAAGGAAAGATTTGTCCTCAGGACAACCTTATCCTTATGAAAAACCAAAAAGTGATACTCCGACAAGGCCTGGAGCTCACTCACACGTCTTTCCGAAGTCACAGCCACCAAGGAGGACATTTTCCACGAACGGTACTTAAGGTCGACTGTAGCCATGGGCTCACAAGGCCATAAGGACCACGCTCAGATCCCAAGTTGGATGCGATTTGCGAACACGTGGGTTAAGGTGCTTTCGGCCCGCAAAGTGTCTTTTAAATGACTGGATCTGACAGCGAAAAAGACCACCGATCTGTGGACGGATAAGCGGCAATGGCCGACAGTTAAGTCCTGCAGGACAAGACATGAATGCCAGACTCTGCCAGATGCGAGACAAAAGACACAACCACGTCGATCGTAGCCTCCCTGGGGTCCAGCTGCCTAGGGTTTCCTGGCCGCCTGAATAATGCGCATTTATCTGCAGACAGATTGAGGCGCTCTAAGGATCAAGTTAGGCCGCCAAGTTAAACGATTGTGGGGAGGGGTGAAACAACTGCCGATCGCTCTGGTGAAGCAGGTTGGGAACCAACGGAAGCCTGATCGGCACACACACCGATAGATGCTGAAGCTCTGAAAACCAAAACCTGGCCGGCCACCATGGTGCTATGAACAGAAGAGAACAATTCACTGTGCCCCTCAGCTTGCAAAGCGACCGATGAATCGGAGGCAGAGGTGGAAAGCGTAGGCCCTCATGTTGTGCAAAGGAATCTCGAGAGCATCCCCCAGAGAGGAGGCTTCCACCCAGTTTCTGGTGACATACAGGGGAAGCTTCCTGTTTGTCGATGTTGCTAAGAGGTCCATTTCCGTAGTGCTCCAACAACGGAAAATCTGTAAGAGGACCTCGGTGTTCAGATCCCACTCGTAGCCGGCCATTGTTCGTCTGCTGAGGATATGGAACAAGTTACTTACCTGTAACTGTTGTTCTCCAGCATGGGTCTGGCATGGATTCACATGCTCATGAATATTCCCCGTCGTCAGGCTGGGAATCCTCGGTAAAGAAAAAACCAGTATCAGTTTCGTTTCTGATCTGTCTTTCGTAGTAATAACCAATCACTGGTCTCTGCGTCATACTGACCACAGCCAATGACTGCCCTCTACCTAAGCACCGCCTCTGGCAGCCATCTTCAGATTTGGAAGCACGTGAAGTGGCAGTATGACCAAGTGAAGAGCCGCAGAGGGGTAGGCGGGAGGGTTCGCATGTGAATCCATGCCAGACCCATGCTGGAGAACAACAGTTACAGGTAAGTAACTTGTTCCTTCTCCAGCATGGGGTCTGGCATGGATTCACATGCTCATGAATAAAGAATACATAGCAGTACACACATGCACAACCACGGGAGGTGGCAAAGGCTCAACATTAAGCATCACATAAACTCAACATTAAGCATCTTACCTCCTCACCAGGCTCACCTCAGGCGAACAGGTTGCGCAGCACTGCTTGGCCGACCCTGGACTCCTCCCTGGAATCCCGGTCGACGCAGTAGAATTTCGTGAAGGTGTGCGTCGACCTCCACGTAGCAGCCCTGCATATGTCCAGCAGGGACACACCAGATAGGAACGCCGTGGTAGCTGCGATCGCTCTGGTGGAATGGGCTCTCGGACGGCCAGGCAGCGGTCGGTTTGCCAACCGATGACAGTACATGATACAGCCGGAGAGCCATCTGGAAATGGAAGCCTTCGAGAGAGCCTTCCCCTGATTGACAGGTCCAAAGTTCACAAAGAGTTGTGACGTCTTCCGAAAACACTTCGTGCGGTCTACGTAGAACTTCAGCGCTCTAGCCACATCCAGCGAGTGCAAAGTCCTCTCAGCCGGCGACGAAGGCGACGGGAAGAACACAGGCAACACCAAGGGTTCGTTGAGATGGAAGTCCGACGGCACCTTGGGCATGAAGGAGGGGTGCGTCCTGAGCACTACCCTCGTGTCGTGGAAAGTCAAGTACGGGGCTTTGCAGGAAAGGGCCTGGATCTCTCCCACTCGTCGTGCGGAGGTGATGGCCACAAGAAAAGCTGTTTTCCACGATAGAAACTTCAACGGGGCCGAGTGCAGAGGCTCGAACGGAGGTCCCATGAGCTTGGTCAGCACCACGTTGAGCTCCCACGCCGGGGCCGGGGCCTTCACCGGCGGGAACGATCTGAACAGTCCCTTCATGAACTCTTTCACCAGACGATGAGACCACAAGGACGTCCGCCCCGTGGTTCTGGTGTATCGGGAGATCGCAGCAAGATGAATCTTGATGGACGCGTGTGCCAGACCAGCTTTGGCCAGCGTCAGCAGGTACGGCAGTACTTGGGGAGCCGTAATCCGTAGAGGGTTAATCTTCTGTGCGTGGCACCAGACAGAGAACCTCTTCCATTTGTGTCCGTAGCATTTAAGAGTCGAGGACGCCCTGGCCTTTGCAAGAACCTCTCTGCAATCGGCCGGTATGTCGTATCCTCCAAACTCTAGCGCTGCAGGAGCCAGGCCTGCAAGTTCAGCGACTTCTGGTCGTGGTGGAGGATGGCGCCTCCTTCCCTGGAGAGTAGATCCGCGTCCGCCGGCAGCTTGATCGGCGGGGACGCTGACAAGTCCAGAAGGTCCGGGAACCATATCTGCCTCGGCCACGCAGGTGCGACGAGGATCATCCTGCACCGTGACCTCTTGAGCTGGTTGACGAGCCGGATTAGCAGAGGCAAGGGAGGGAACGCGTAGAGGAACAGGCCCTCCCAGGGGAACGAGAAAGCATCGCCCATGCTCCTCGTCTGGGGAAACCTGTTGGCGAACCTCCGGCACTTGGTGTTCGTTGCCGTCGCGAACAGGTCGATCTGGGGTGTGCCCCACCGTCGGAAGAGGCGATCCACCAGATCCTGCCGTAGTTCCCACTCGTGGCACGAGCGCAGCTCCCTGCTGAGTGAGTCGGCGATGGTGTTTTTTATCCCTGCCAGATGAAACGGCACCAGAAAAATCCCTTGGGCGACGGCCCAATGCCACAGGTCCTGCGCCTCCTTGGACAGCGCTGGGGACCTGGTTCCGCCCTGTTTCCTGATGTAAAACATGGTGGTGGTGTTGTCGGTGAAGATCCTCACCACCTTGCCCTTGAGGGACGGAAGGAAGGACCTGAGGGCCCAAAACACTGCACGGAGCTCCAGGACGTTGATATGCAGGGACTTCTCCGTCGGGAGCCAGAGTCCCCTTGCGTGCAGATTTTCGGTGTGCGCTCCCCACCCTTCCAGGGAGGCATCCGTGGTCACAGTCTCCTGGTGGGCTGGGGTCTGGAAGTCCATGCCCGCCGTCAGATGCGCGCGGGTGCCCCACCACCGTATCGCTCGTCGGAAACTCTCGTCGAGCTTGATCCTTTCCTCGAAGCTGCCCGTCGTCTGGATCCAGCGCGCATCCAGGAATTCTTGCAACGGGCGCATCCGGAGCCTGCACATGGGAATGAGGTAGATGCAGGAAGACATCATCCCGAGGAGGGACTTGATGGACCTCACCTTGGCCGCGTCGGCCACCAACATCCGTTGCACCTTGCCCAAGATGGTCCTGGTCCTCTCCTCCGACGGGGAGGCCAGAAGGGACACTGTGTCGAGCCTCGCTCCCAGAAACAGTGCGACTTGCGCGGGCACCAGGTGGGATTTGGCGTAGTTCACGGAGAATCCCAGGTCCGTGAGGAGTTGGACGGTCCTTGCCGTGTGGACCACGGCGAGCTCCCTCGTCTTGGCGCGGATGAGCCAGTCGTCCAGGTAGGGGTAGACGTGAATCCCCTCGCGGCGCAGCTGCGCCGCCACCGGTGCGAGGCACTTGGTGAATACCCTGGGTGCCGACCGTAGTCCGAAGGGAAGGGCTTTGAACTGGTAATGACGCCCTTGGACCACGAATCTGAGGAATTTTCGGTGCCCCTTTAGGATGGGAATGTGGAAGTAGGCATCCTCCAAATCCAACGACGATAGGAAGTCTCCTTCCTCCAGCTGACCCAGGACGTGCTGGAGGGTGACCATCCGGAACTTCTGCGCCTTGATGAACTTGTTCAGACGTCGCAGGTCTAGGATGGGGCGCCATCCTCCCGTCTTCTTCTTCACGAGGAAGTATCGCGAGTAGACTCCGGAGCCCCGAAGCCTCTTTGGGACGAGTTCGATGGCGCCCTTTCTGAGCATCGCCTTTACCTCCAGGAGAAGTTGAGGGACGTGAAGTTCTTTCCTGGCCACGGGGGGGACGCGCAGGCACCTTCTTTGAAACTCGAGCGCGTGGCCCCGGGCCAGGGCGTCCAGCACCCAACGGTCGGTGGAGATGGACTCCCACACGCTGACGAAGCCCGCCAGCCGGCCTCCCACCGGGGTGCTTCGGTGGGGGCCCGACCCCACGGCCGGTTCAATCCTGCTTGGACGCGGCCGTGCCGCCTTGACCTCCTTGGCGACGACGGCGGGGTCCGCTAGACTTGCCTCGTCCTCTGTAGGCCTCTTGCGACGACGAGCGGGCCGCTTGACGGTAGGAAGCGAAACCGCCGCCGGAACCTTTGGAGGCGCCCTTGCCTCCGCCGCTCCGAAAGGGCGTTCGTCGTTGCTGCAGGACTCCAAGGGCCCTGGCCGTCTCAGTATCCGCCTTGATGGCCTGAAGGGAATCGTCCACTGTCTTCCCAAACAGGTTGTTCCCGTCGAAGGGCATGTCCAGGACTCTGGTCTGGACGTCCTGCCGAAAGTCTAGCTTTGAGCCATCCACGACGTCGAAGGCAAACGCCGTTGCCCAGCTGGCGGAACCCAGTGTCGGCGATGTCCGTCGCCACGGTGATGGCGTGGTCCGACGCCACCTCACCTTCCTGCAGGATCTCAAGGGCCTCCGCCCTCTTGTCGTCCGGCAGAAAATCCAGCAGGGGAGCTATCTTGTACCAGAGTTCCCTGTCGTAGCGGGCCACGATAGCCAAGGCGTTGGCCGCTTTAATCGTCGTCGCTGCCGACGAGATGACTCTACGTCCCATAGCATCCAATTTCTTTCCCTCGCCGTCCGGCGGGGAAGTTGATGTGGAGGCCGCACCCCCCCCCGCTTTCTTCCTGGCTGCCGCGGAGACGACGGAGTCCGGGGTAGGCTGCGCCCGGAGGCATAGGGGGGGCCGTGTCCGGGACCCGGTACTTTTTCTCGTACCGGTCTCTTCTAGCTGGCGTCGTGGAAGGGTTCTTGAGGAGGGAAAGGCCCTCATCCCAAATGTCGTCCAACAGAGGCACTGCGAGGACCGTCTTCCTCTTGGCCTCGCGCCGCTGATAAAGGAAGCCTTCCTTTTTCTTCTCCTCAGGGCAGAGTTGGAAAAGCTCGGAAGCCCTGGAGATCATGGAGTGGAAAGATCCGATCTCGTCGGGCGGAGAAGCCCTGGTGGGAGGCGACGACGGAAAATCCTCGTCGTATGCCTCGTCGTCCGTACCCGTCGCTGCCGTGTCAGTCCCCGTATCATCCCCTCGGGTGGACGGGGAGGAGGGCTGGACGGGGCGCGACGGTTGAAAAGGAGGTGGTGGATGGATCCTTCTTTTCTTGGTAGGGGGAACACCAGAAGGTCCCGGTTCTGGATCCCCCGACGGGAGAGGTTCCTCCGTCGGTAACGGTAGCCTCGTCCTTATCTCGGAGCATAAGGACTGTATGGCCAACAAAATGGCCGCCGAGTTGTCTTGCGGCGCTGGCAGAGGGGAATCCGACGGGCGAGCAGGGGCCCCGTCGGTATCCTCGACGATGTCGTCGTCGTCACCTGCGTCGGGGTCCATTCCGGCGGGTTGGCCTTCTTCCACGCCTAGGCCGTGGCTTAAGACCTCGATCAGCTCCTCTTCTGAGGTTTAGGCCGAATCTACGACGACGCCCTGCCCCCCCTTCTTCTTCCCCACGGAGGGTTTCACGGGGGTCCTATCGATGGGCACAAAGGAAGACTCCCTCCGCGGAGGCAGGGAGATTCTGGGCCCTGAGGTCGCCACCACTGGTGTAGCCACCACAGGCTGAGCCAGGGCCGCTGCGACCGTTTCGATAGAGGGCTTGGTCGGATGGATCAAGGCCTTCACCACCTTAGGTGCGCTCACCGCCTTATCCTTGAGGGAGGGGGCACTGCCACGCTCCTCCTCTGCCTTAGAGCTCGACCGGGGCCTCTCCAGGAGCTTCGCCGGGTGCTCGGCCTTCCTCTTACCCGACCCAGAGCGTTGGCTCGTGGTTGATGGTGCCGGGGAGGGTGCGCCCTGCCTGGCGCCCGTAGAGCCCGACCGTTCGGCGCTCCCGGTGCCAGCGGACTCGCGGTGCTTGGCCTTATGTTGGGCCCCCGTCGCCGGGGCGCCCTCAAAGGTCTTAGAAGACCGCTCGGATTTCTTCTTCTCGCCAGACGGGCTCTTACCCTCCAGCCAGTTGGCGAGACGTTGATGGCGGTCCTTCATGGTCCGTTCCGACATGTTGCCGCAAAACGCACAGTCCTTCTCCACGTGCGTCTTGTCCTCATGAAGGCAGTAAAGGCAGAAAGAGTGTTCGTCCTCCTTGAAGACGTTCTGCAGCTGGCATCCAGGGCAGACCCTGAACAGCTTTCCGGGCGTCGAGCTTCCCTTCTCCTGGGCCATCTCCGAGACCGGGCCTGAGAAGCTTCTGGAGTCCTCCGAAGCGTAGCTCGACGAAATCTTCACCCTTGAGGGGCACAGATGAATCCGACACGGGTCCCCGTTGATCGGATGTAGGATCGGTGGAGCTTGAGGCTCTTTTGACCGAAAGAATCGAAGTTTTTTGTGAAAAAGCGCGAAAAATAGCACTAACGCTCGAGAGCAATAGCACGAGGATCCCAACACATGAACGTGCGGTAAAAATCTGAAGATGGCTGCCAGAGGCGGTGCTTAGGTAGAGGGCAGTCATTGGCTGTGGTCAGTATGACGCAGAGACCAGTGATTGGTTATTACTACGAAAGACAGATCAGAAACGAAACTGATACTGGTTTTTTCTTTACCGAGGATTCCCAGCCTGACGACGGGGAATATTCATGAGCATGTGAATCCATGCCAGACCCCATGCTGGAGAACTGCAGTAACATTCAACTGGCCCGGGATGTGTACTGGCACCGGCCAGATACCATGCTGAACAGCCCATTCCCAAATCTGAATGGCAAGATCCACAAGAGGAGGGGTCTTGGTACCCCCCCTGCTTGTTGATATAGAACATTGACACCACATTGTCCATGCTGACTCGGACCACTTTGTTGACAAGGACAGGCTTCAACGCTTTCAGCGCCAAGAATATCGCCAGGAGCTCCAGGTGATTTATATGAAGCTGTCTGTCCTGCGGCGACCAGAGATCAGACACCTGAAGAAGATCCAACATTGCACCCCAACCCAGAAGGGAGGAGTCAGTTGTGACCGTTAATAGCGGGTAGGGGTCTTGAAAAGCAGCGCCCACTGAGCGAAGACCACCACAGGAGGTCTGTCCTCATGAAGGATGGAACCAAAATCATTTTGGAGTCTGGATCCACTGGTTGGCGCAAAGAGCTCCAAAGAGCCATCTGCGTCGTCCTCATCTTGAGACGAGCAAGATGAAGGGCCAGCACACACGAGGCCATGAGGCCCAGAAGCCTCTGGAACCACCAGGCCGACATGCTCGCCGACCACAAACACCTGACACGTGGCCAACAGATCTGCCATTCTATCCCCGGTTAGGTATACTCTGTAGTCGATTGTGTTCCAACGAAAACCCAGGAAAATCAAGTCGAGAGACCGTCATGGAGGATTTCTGCCAGTTCACCCACAGCCCGAGGTGGAACAAGAGCTGGAGGAGAGACTGAAGGTTGTTCGAGGTTGACAGCATACCAGGATGCGCAGCAGCCAATCGTCCAAATACGGATACACATGGATACCCTGTAGCCGAAGATAAGATGCGATGACAGACCTCTTCGTAAAGACATGCAGTGCCGAGCTGAGACCAAACAGGAGCACACAAAACTGGAAATGCTCCTCCCCCCCCCTGGAAAACCATAGGTATTTCCGATGCGGACTCCAAATAAGGATATGCATATAAGCATCTTGAAGGTCTGCCACGCTGAGCCAGTCGCCCTTCTGCAAAGATGACTTCATATTGAGATGCAATATGCCCTCACACCGGTGTCTCGTGCGAGCACAGAAAACCATCATTTAGCTGGGTTCTCGGTGGCGGGACCACAGAGGATCGATAGAAAAATCGGCCTTGTTGCTGACGCCGTCGGAGGTTTGCAGTTGGAGTATCGACTCTTCGAGTCCTCCAATCCAGAAGACATCCTCTGCGCCGTGAAAGGCGGTTTTACCAAAACGGACAGGGACTTGGCGGTCTGAGTGCTGTCCTTACTTACCCCAACCAATGAGGTGGCAGGGCTTATGCTACAGTATGATGGATGCGGAGCATAGGACCAGCCTCTCAAGGGAGGCGGGTGGGGGCACGTGAATGCTGGAGAAATACAGTTACAGGTAAGTAACTAAGACTTCTCCAGCATTGGATCTTTCATAGATTCAGATGCTTGAATAGAATACCAAGCAGTTAAACAAAACATGCCACCATCATATCCATATATGCGAATACAGAAAAAAATATTTCTGATCAAACAAACCTTTACCATGCAGCAACACAATGCCACATACTCCGGGAAAGGTGGGAAAAGGAGACTGTTCGTACCTTATGCAAAGCGATGGCGGAGCACTGCCTGTCCAACTGCAGTTTGTTGGTATCTTCAACCAGGCAGCAGTGTTTAGTGAATGTGTGCAGAGTGCTCCACGTGGAGGCTCTGCATATGTCCTTCAGGGCCACCCCTGCGTGGAATGCCATTGACGCCGCTCTACCTCTGGTGGAGTGCGCCAACAGTAGTTTGGAAAGGGGGTCACCTTTCGTCTGATGGCAGTGGGTGATGCAAGAGGAGACCCAGACCTTGTTTGGAAATATGCTGGCCCTTTGTATGGCCAGTGAAGGCAATGAAAAGCATATTTGAAGAACGGAACTCTAGTCCTTTGCAAATAAAACTTTAAAACTCTTGCTATGTCCAGAGAATGCAATGTTCGTTCTGCTTCCGAAAAATGAAGTTGGTAAGACAATGCGTTCGAGCGTCATTTCCGAAACTACCTTCGGAAGGAATGTAGGGTGTGGTCTTAAAATGACACGGTCCTTATAGAACAAGGTGAAGGGAGGTTCAGAAGATAAGGCTTGTAACTCACTGATCTCCAGGCCGAAGTAATGGCTATTAAAGCAGTTTTCCGTGACAAGAACTTTATCGCACCTGTGGATGGGCTCGTAAGGAGACTCCATGAGGGCTGTTAGCACTGTGTTCAAGCTCCAGGCTGGAACCGGCGTAGGTGGGTATGTACGTAGAAGTCCTTTAAGGAAGATCTTAACGGCTGGAAGGGAGAGTAAGGAATGCGTCTCCGGGCCGTCATGTATGCTGTAATGGCCGACAGGTGGACCTTGATTGAAGACAGTGAAAGACCTGCTTTGGCTAAGTGCAATAAGAAGGGAAGTACTTGCTCAACCGAAGCGAGGAGAGGATCAATAGCGTGTATCTCACACCACTTGGAAAAACAAGTCCATTTCCTAGTGTAAGTGATGAGTGTAGAAGGCGCCACTGAGGCCCCGATTATATCCCAGCATTCGGCAGGCAGAGTGAGATTCATCAGTTTGCGCTGCTCAGGAACCAGGCCTTGAGAGACAGGCTAGCTGGATCGTGATGGAGGACCTTGCTGTTCTGTTGCATTAATAGACACTGATGCGCCTTGAGGCGAATCGGGGGCCATCGGGACAGGTTCTGAAGGGTTGAGTACCAGACCTGCCATGCCCAGTCTGGTGCAATTAGGATCATAGAACACTTCTGCCCCCTCAGTCTGCGTAGTATCCTGGAGATAAGGGGAAAGGCATATAGGAATTTCCCCGTCCAATTCACTGAGACCACGTCTCCCACTGACTGACTCTCTGGGTACCTGGAGGCGAACATTTTGCATTGCTTGTTGGCTCTGTTGGCAAAAAGATAGATATGTGGATGGCCCCATAAGGCGAATATCCGTTGGGCTTCCTTCTCGTCCAGCTCCCACTCGTAAGAAGACGTGTAGTCCCTGCTCAGCTTGTCCGCTAGGACATTGTCCACACCCGGAAGATGTTCTGCCTTGATTTGGACTCCGTGATGCAAGGTCCATGCCAATAGTAGTTGAGCTTCTTGAGACAAGATCTGACCTTGTGTCTCCTTGCTTATTTGTGTAGTGCATGGAGGTTGTGTTGTCTGTTTGTACAGCGAGTACCTGCCCTGCTACTACCGAAAGGAAAGCTTTGAGTGCCCACCGAATGGCCGTGAGTTCCAACACGTTGATGTGAGTTGTGACTGCTGGGTTGACCAGGAGCCCTTGGTTTGTAGGTCCGCAAGATGAGCGCCCCAGCCCAAAAGACGCGTCCGTCCACAAGAGAAAGGTCAACGTTGGTGCCTGAAACGGAATTCCCTGTCAGAGGTTCTGCGGAGTGTTCCACCATCGAAGAGCTTTGTGCAGTCTCGTAGGAATCTGGACGATGTCCTCCCACGAACCGAGAGCTTGTTTCCATTGGTGGTCCAGTGCCTCCTGAACAGGCCTCATGCGAAGCTTGCAATTTGGTATGAGGAATATACACGAGGACATCATGCCCAGAAGGGATTAGTAAGAGCACACCAATGTTGTTTCTCTCCCTAACAAACAAAAAGTCAAGTGGAGAATTGCTGATGCTGCTCCTGCCGACGGTCTCACTCTGGGAATGTTGGCGTCGAGATCGCCTCCCAGGAAAGAAACTGTCTTGCTGGGAACTGGACAGGACTTCGCTTTGTTTATGGCAAAATCTAAGATTTGTTGTCTTTGAAACTGCCAAGCACGTGTTTGAGGCGTAACTCGCTCTCATCAACCAGTCGTCCAGATATGGAAAGACTTCTGTTCCTGTCCTCCTGTGTTTTGCAGCCACTGGTGCTAGGCATTTCGTAAACACCCTCGGTGCTGATCTCAGACCGAACGGAAGCATTCAAAACTTAAAATTAAGGTTGCCCACAGTGAACCTGAAGTATTTTCTGTGTGCTGGATGGATCGGTACGTGGAAGTATGCGTCCTCCAAGTCTAGAGTGGCCAAGAAATCGTGCATGTTGAGCCAAGAGAGAAATCTTTGCAGTGTTATCTTGAATTTGATGCGCTTGATATATTTGTTTAGCTCTCTCAGGTCCAAGATGGGTCGCCATTGACCATTCTTTTTTGACGAGGAAGAAACAGGAGTAGAAACCCAGCCCCTTTAGAGAGTAAGGTACTGGCTCCATCTCTGCTTTGTGCAGCAGTTTCTGGATTTTGGACAGGACTTGCTTTAACATATGTACCTTGCGCGGAGCCGGGGGTAAGGAAGGGGCTGGTCTAGAAATTCCAAGGTGTGTTCCTCGCGCACCACCTGTAACACCCATTTGTCTGATGTTATTGACTGCCAGTGTTGGTAGAACTGGCTCACCTCCCACCCCACCGGGGTGTGACGTCGAGGGGGAGGCGCTAGACTGTCAGTTTTGCTTTTCTGCGACTTCCCTCGAGCGGCGCCTTGCCTACCTCTCTGGGTGCACTTATCGGAAGATTGGTATTTGGAGTCGTGGTATGAACTTCCTTTAGACTTCTGGCCGTAGGCAGGGCAGTTCAAACCTCTGTACTTCAAGGATGAACCTCAAAATGGACGAAACGACCGGCGATCCTGGTCTTTGTCTTTCAAGGAACTGATGGCACGTGCGGTGTCTGTGTCCGTTTTGATTCCTTTGAGGTGGTCATCGATCTTTTTCCTCCAAAGAGTTCTTGACCATCGAAGGGCATAACCAAAATCTGTGCTTGCATTTCAGGTCTGAAATTCGTAGCCTTCATCCAGGCCTGTCTTCTCAGCACTGTGCCGTGGGCCATCTGCTGGAAACCTGACTCCGCCACATCTGCTATAGCGTCAATGTGATCCAGAGCTGCTTCCCCATCGGCGATAATAGACCTGGCTTCCTCCTGGCGTTTTACAGGTAGCTGTTTAGCCAGCTGGGACATACGGAGCCAAAGCTTGCGGTTGAATCTCGCCGTCATGGCCAGAGCGTTGCCCGCGCTGATGGTAAGCGATGCTGATGCGGACACTTTCCTGCCCATAGCCCCTAGTTTGCGACCGTCCTTGTCCGGTGGGGCTGATGGAGGTGCTGCTGGATTGTTCAACTTTTTCCTAGCTGCTACTGTGATAACCGATTCCGGTTTTGTTTTGTAGGACCTCGAAGACAAGTGGAGCAGACTCCGGAGCCTTGTACTTTTTCTCTGGCCCGGAAACTAGAGCCGGAGTGGATAAGGGTGTGGCTAATATCTTGGAACCGGACTCCCAAATGGTGTTGAGAGGAATGGTAGCAACAGTTCTCCTACGCTTGTCCCTGTGCTCATAGAGCACAGACTTCTCCGTTGTGACCTGTAACTGGAACCATTCTGCGGCCTTGCCGATGATGGTATGAAAAGAAACTAGATCATCCGGCAGTGAAGAGCCGTCCAGAGAATCAATCTTTCTGGGCTTTTCGATAATGTAATCATCCCATTCACTAGTGTCTTGTTCTTGCGTGATCTCGCCTTCTTCCGGCTCAGAAAACTCTGAAAGGATCTTCTTGCCAGTCTGAGACCAAAACAGAGGATGGTACCATCGTTGGATCTCTAGCTGGAAACCTTGTCCTGTATGACGATGCCGGAGAAGGGACCCTTGTCGGTGAAGCACCCAGTGTCCTGCTCCTAGACCTGCACGGTGGCTCTGGTGAATGCACCCTTTTCTGTGCCCTACTCCTGGAAGGCGAATGTCTTGGCGTGCTTTCCCAAGGTGAAAAATCCCTCTGCGGAGGGTTAGACTCTCTCGGTACGGTTTCCTTGCTTTTTTCATTTTGTCTGTTGAACTCTTCAATGATCCTTTGCATTGATAACATTAGCACAGGATCATAAGGATCTGCAGGCATGTCTGTAGTAGGCTGCCAAGGAGGCCTGTTCCTTAGGCGTAAGACATTGTTCCCCAACAAACTCAGTGTCTGAAAATTCCTCTTGTAGGATGACGTCAGGCAGCTCTGGCATTTCTCCCAAGGGAGATAATTGCGTTCACTGTTCAAGAGCGTCCACGAACTGAAGCGGAGCTTCGAAAGACTCGGGGAGACTTCATTGGTGTAACAGTGGCATCAGCGAGGGGTGTTTTGGGCCCTACTTCTTCCGACGGTAACGGAACTCGCGGTGCCATCAATGGAGCCGTGGTCGAAGTTTTCCTCGACGACGGTGGATCCGTGGACGGTGGCTTGCCTTTATCCGTTGACAAGCGCATGAAAGAAGATTTCGTGGACGAGTGCTCCGTGGACGAGTGCGGAGCCTGTTTCGTGGACGATAAACTCGCTGACGAGGACTTCGTTGTGGACGATGCGGTTTGCGTGGTGGTCGATGAGGATGTCGTCGACGGCTTGGTGGACGACAGGCCTCTACCTTTACTGCCGCTCGTAGACGGCCCCTCCGTGGACACTGCCGCCCCCCCTACCCTGGTTTTTTGCAAACTCCTCCTTACCTTTGGAGGTCGTTTTTGCTGTAGAATGCTTCATCTTATGGCTTGTAGAGTCCAGGGGAGGAAGGAAAGGTATAATTTCCAGCTTCCTCTTGGGAGTGGGAGAGGAGCTCCTTTGCACTGAAGAAGCCTTTCTATTAGAAGTTTGCTTCTCAGTCAACTTGCTGGAGTGAACAGGGGCTGTCTTTGCAGATTCCTCATCAGAAGCAAGTACCTTGACTTCCAAATGTAAGAGAAGTCTTCTATGCCGGTCTTGTAAGGTTTTAGTTGAAAGACTTGCAAAATGTGACATTTTTTGGATGTCATGAGGATAAAGACAGTATATACAATGATCATGAGGATCCTTCATATAAAACACCTTCCTTGTGCAATCCCTGAAGAGGGAAGGCTTACTGATAGTCTGATGGTCAGCCGAAAGTTCACTCGACAAATTCTGGGTCAAAAAGTTTTTTGACGCCCCAAAAAGCAGTGGTGATAGCCCCTAGTCAGGGGAATGTGGTAAAGTATATAAAAAAAAATACACTACTGTGAAATTTGAAGTAAATTCGAAAAAGCTCAGAGAGCTTGATTCCCTGTGTCAATTAGACCAGTGAAAGATCTGAAGATGGCTGCATGGGGCGGAGCTTAAGCCCTGCCACCTCATTGGTTGGGGTCATAAAGGACCAAAGTGAGGTGGAGGGACTGCACAATAGAATGGTTCATAGGCCATAATGGGCTATGTACATGCATTGCTATGTAGAAATGTGTGTATATTTAAAAAAATATATATATATATATATATTTTTATCACAGTGGATTCCCGGTCTGACAGGGAATATTCAAGCATCTGAATCTACGAAAGATCCAATGCTGGAGAAAGCTGGTTGCTGTCAAAAAGGCAGGTTCAGAACTTTATCCTGCAACTCTTTGGATAACTTTGTGGCATGAAGCCAGGCCTGACAAGCATGAGGCCCCGCGCCGAGGTGTCAACATCATGCGCCGCAGCCTCAAGCATATCCTGCGCAGGACCCTTGCATCTGACAAACCCGCTTGTAATAGTCTAGTTTATCGGCAGGGATGAATTCCTCAAACTCTGACAGCCCTTTCCACATTTCCATATTCGCCCCTGCTAACAAAAGCTCCGCGTTCGCTTGACGCCAACTTCAAGGCTGAATTAGCAAAGATCTTCCTCCCCAAAAAGTCAAGAAGCTCGTCCTCGTGGTAGATGACGCTGAAGCCGGTCTTGATTGTAACGTGGCAGCATCCACCACCGTGGACTGCGATACATGTGAGAGTGAGGCAGGGGTCTCCACAGGCGGGTCAGGGGTCGGTACCCACCGCCTCCGTAGAACTGGGCCCACAAACAGCCCCCACAGGAGGGGCCTCGGATTGTAATCCTGTGTCGATAGGTCCCTTATGGAGACCCTCGGAGAAAACGCTGGTACACTTTTTAGGCCTAGAAGGCACCTCAGGGGAAACTCCCGGTAACAGAGCTCTTGAAGCACCTCCCGGACCAGGAAGACCCCGGGAAGGAGTCACCCGGCCTGGGTGCCCTAAAAAATTAAAGAACTTACCGGGTGTCTTGTTCTCGTCGATTAAGCTCTGCAAATGCAGGAGCAGCGCGCCGAAACACCTCCTCCCACAGCTCCAGATGACGCTGAAGAGCCCGGACTGAAAGGGAAATCGCAGAAGAAGCACGAGTCCCACCGGTTGTCAGGACCCAAACACAGGATGGGGATCTGCCCTAGGGAAGCGTCGCTCACACAAAGAACAATTTGGAAAATCTAAACGAATGGCATAGACTGACTACTACGCGACCGCAAAGCCGGAGCAGGAGAGAAGGACACTGGAAGGAAAAAATCTCCCAAAGATGCAAGTGTGACCAGTCCCGATCGTGCAGAGAAAAGGACTGATGGGCAATGCGCTGGCTGGTGCTAAGGAGGGCGGGGTTACGGCCGCGTGCAGTACCCTGCGCAAAAATAGAGGAAGGACACATTTTTGAAAAATGTGATGCTTTTTACAAAGTGCTCCGGTCCCGTCCCACAGGACGGGAGACTGTCCCATAAGTATGGATGAAAGGGGACGGGACGTAGGAGTATGGAACAATTCCTTGTCATCAAAAACGAAGGTCCAGTACTTTGTTTTGTACTTCCTTTGAAAACTTTGTTGCATGGAGCCCCGCCTGGTGGGAGATCCGACCATCAGGCCCTTGAGCCGAGGTATCCAAGTGGTGTGCCGCAGCTTCCAGTAGATCATGTCCCCGACAAACCGGCTTTAAAATAGTCTAGCCTATCTGCAGGAACACTCCTGGAAATCAGCCAACTCTTTACACAGCCTCAGATTGGCTACTGCCAGGATGAGCTCTTTGTTGGCTTGACGAAGTTGGAGTACCGAATTAGCGAAGACTTTCTTGCCCAAGGCGTCCATAGAAAGGATTTGGGACACAGCAGTGTAGGATGCAGAAGCTGGTTTTGACAGGAGGGTGGCTGCTGCCACAAACATTGAGGAAGGGAGCGGACAAGCCGATAAGGCTATCTCCTCAGAGGTGAAGCTTGTATCGAGCGACAATCCTCTCGAGGACAGCCCGGTATGGGGTTTATCCCAGACCTTACGGGCCTCAGCCAAGATGTCCTTTTGAAGGAACAGGCTGGTGCGCTCCTGAGGTGACAGGGTAAAGGCTCCAGAAAACATCCGTTCCTGTGGAGTGGGGGCCTCGGGTACTGGAATATCGAAGAGAGCCATCATAACCAGTACCCGGTCAATTAATGCTCTAACCGAACAGAGCTGCTCATCGCCATCCTGATCCGCTTGAGGCTCGCCCAACGAAGTGGAGGCAGAAGACTGTTCCCCCAAGCATACCGCCTCAGGTTTTAAAGGTGGTGTCTTTCTCTGCCAGTGTCTTCTGAATAGGTGGCGCATTTGGACGTGTGTAGGAACAGCCGGGACAACAGGTGGAACAGGAAGTTCAGGGCACATTTCCCCGAAAAGACGTTTAAAATACGCCTTCACAGGGTCAGAATGCATGAGCATCTGCAACTTCCCCAAAAAACTCACTCTTCAGCCGGAGAATTTGGCACCGGAACAGGCAGAGGCCGCTCGTGAGGGGCATACCCCCATGAGCGCAAAGAGGCTAGTTGTCAAGAAGGTCCACCATCGGCGGGATCCACCTAGATGAGTGTAGCGGAAGCAGGAGGGAGTGAGACTGTATGAGGCAGCGGTGTCCGAGCACACCAGTCAAAAGAAGGGCGGTACAGGTTTTTGTTATTTGCAAAGCATGGTAAATGCTGCTCATCCGCAAGAGACATGTTCCCAGCACCAGACATTGTGAACGTTGGTGTAAGGGACATATCCAACATGGCTGCCGTGGACCATGGAGGCTGGGCCGCCATTTTGTTGGCACCTCAGGAGAACTGTGTCACAGGTGACGATGACGCAATTGTCTTCTCAGGGGAGTCCGGGGACAGGAATAAAACCTTAGCCTTGAGACAAGGATCCTCGGCCGAGCCGGTGCTGGGGGGTCTCGGATGTTTACTGGACATCTTAGAACCTGTCCCAAAATTAGCCTCCAAATGGAGGAACCTCAGCAAAGCCGGTAATGGAAGGCTTGTGGTCTGTGACGGCCCCCTTTGCCCCCTCAACAGAACTGGTACCACCATGACCCTGAGCCTGGGACGTTTGAGGAACAATCCTCACCGACAAGACCTTCAAAGAGGATCTCTCGGTTCTGTCGGTACAGACCTTAGCCTGACAAAGGAACCTTGGGTTGTAACCCTGGACGGATAGTTCCCACAAGAGGAGCCTCGAGCCAAAACTTGGTGCGGAAAGCTCCAGAAATGGAGACCTCAGGGTGTACCCCGGTATACGTGTGGAAAGCTCTGGAAATGGAGACCTCAGGGTGTACCCCGCTATCCGTGTGGAAAGCTCTGGAAATGGAGACCTCAGGGCAAACCCCGGTAAGCACAGACCCAGAAGAACTGGGTTGAACCTTGGCACCCAAGCGGTGAACCTCGCAACAAGGTTCGGTTTTGACAGGTCTGCTAAGGGAACCCTCAGGGAACATTCCGGTATGTCTTTCGGCACCTCAGGTGAACCCCTGGTAAAAGAGCTACTGCAGCCCCTCCCAGTCATGGAAGATCTCGGAAAGGAGTCCCCTGGCCGGTGTGCCCTAAAAAGTAAGGAACTTACCGGACGTTTCTTCTTTTAGTCCATGAAAAGCTGTAAATGCGGTGGAGGAGCGCTTTGAAACACTTTCTCCCACCAAAGACGATGATTTTGGGAGTGCCCAGACGGAGAGAGAGTCGCAATAGAAGCAGGAATCCCAGTGATGTTCCGGTCCTAGACACTCCAAGCAGAGAGAATGCGGATCCACCCTCGCAAAACGGTGTTCACATGAACAGGACACGAATCCCAGATACTCCGGCATAGACCGAGGACTAGATGACTGTGGAACCGGAGCAGGAAGGAAGGACAAAAAGAGAATACAAAATATGACAATGCATTACTTACCGTAAAAGCATTTCTGATGGTTGTATCTGCTTAGATTCACATGCTGTGCATAGTCCGACATCCAGTGGTCACTGCAGAGTATTGCATTTTGTTTTTCGTAGTCGAAAAGGGGACGTCGACAAGGAGTGTCTGTAACACTATCCCTATAGTGACGTGCGGTGTACCCACAATCACTCACGCATCAAGGTCCCTCCGTTTGTATTTTTTCTGCCCTGAAGGAGCCTTCTAGACGTGAGTGAGTACAGAAAAGAGAGATAAAGGATGTCTATGTTCCTTCCATCCGAGCGGGGAGGAATGGTGGGCGCATGTGAATCTAAGCAGATACAACCATCAGAAATGCTTTTACGGTACGTAATGCATTGTCTTCTGATGTTCGTTAATCTGCTTAGAATCACATGCTGCGCATAGACTAGCGAGCAGTACCCGGAGTTGGAGGTGGGTTGTGAGCAGGAACAGTAGAAAAAGATGTCTTAATACTGCTTGTCCCATCTGGGTATAAGATCTAGAGTGGGCATCTAGACAGTAGTGTTTTGTAAAGGTGTGTACAGAACTCCAGGTTGCCGCTTTGCAAATGGACTCAAGAGGGACATTTGCAATGAATGCTATGGAAGCCCCAGTGCCTCGGGGTAGAATGTGCTCTCGGCTTGAAGGGTAGTTCTCACTTCGCAAGAGTAACAGTGCTGCATTGGACAAGCCATCTAGATATATTGGATATTGAAACTACATCTCCTCCTCTTCCTACTGCCACCGAGACAAATAACTGATTAGTCTTTCTCAGAGGTCTATTTCTTTCCATTTAAAAAATGACAGTTCTGCGCACATCCAGTGTATGCAGGCTCCTTTCTCCCAAATTTGAAGGGTTTTTAAAGAACGTTGGTAGTTCTATTGACTGGTTGACATGGAATTTAGAAATACATTTTGGTGCAAACCTAGGATGTGTGCCTAGAACCACCTTATCCTTGTGAACTGCTACAAAGGGGTATATTATAGAGAGCGCTTGTAGTTCACTCACTCTCCTAATGGAGGCGAAAGCTATTAAGAAAGCAGGTTTAAGAGTGAGTATCTTAAGGGATGCTGTGTGCATGGGTTCAAAGGGTGAGCCCATAAGCCTGGTAAGTACCACTTTTTGGTCCCATCCGAGAGCTGGGTTGGCTATAGGAGGGTGTATCCTCTTTACTCCCTCCATGAAGGCTTTAATAACTGGGACTTAACACCATGACACTGAGTTGAGAAGTCGTGCATGCGGAAAGTGCAGCTAGATGACTAATAGAATTGAATACTAGACCTGAGTCCAGTAAATGGGTCAGGTACAGAACAATCTGTGTGGGAGAGCAGTCAACAGGGTTGATGCTCTTACCTCTACACCAGATGACGAATCTCTTCCACTTGCTAGAATAGCAGTAACGAGTGTTAGGTTTTCTAGCCTCCCTAAGAATGTCCATGCATCTTTGAGGGAGCTGTAAATGTCCAAATTCTATGACCTCAGGAGCCATGCTGCTAGGTTCATGGTCTGTGGGCATGGGTGCATCGTCTTGCCCCCGTCCTGTGACAGCATGTTGTCGGGCATGGTAGTTTCACCGGTGGAGATAGAGACATCTCCATCAGGTGAGCGAACCATGGCTGCCGGGCCCACATAGGGGCCACTAGTATCATGGGGACTGCTTCCTGGTGCATCTTGTGCACTATTTTGTTGAGAAGGGGAGTGGGGGGGGGGAGCATAAACAAATTTCCATGACCATGTTATCCAGAGACCGTTCCCCTTGGATCGGTTCTGGGGGTACCTGGAGGCGTAATCTTGGCATTGGGAGTTCTCCAGAGTTGCGAACAGATCTATTTCTGGGAATCCCCATTGTATGAAAACGTCAAAGACGAGGTCTTCTCGTAACCGCCTTTCGTACTCTGCGGGCAGAGGGAAGTCTCTGCTGAGTTTGTCTGCTAGCAGATTGAGTTCCCCTGGTACATGTTGTGACATCAGGAACATGTGTTTGAGAGCCCACTTCCAGATGTTCTGGGACAGCTTGGACAGCCCTGGAGAGTGCGTGCCCCCTTGCTTGTTCAGGTAGTACATGGCTGTGGTGCTGTCTGTGAGGACCATCACGGTCTTCCCTTGCAGGTGTGCCTAGAAAGCCTTCAGTGCTTTGAAGACCGCTAGCAGTTCCAGCAAGGTTATGTGTTTGGACGCTACACTTTAGTCCAAACTCCATGTGCAGTCTGATTAGATAAGTGAGCCCCCATCCTGTGAGGGATGAGGCTGTGGTTAGAGTGGCTTCCACTGCGGGGGTGGCGAATGGTTTCCCTATTACAAGGTTTTCCTTCGACCACCACCGTAGCAAGAGAACCAAGGCCTGCAAGACCACCACTAGATCGTCCCATTGTCCGCTGGCCTGACACCACTGGCTGTTGAGCCACTCTTGCATTGGGCGCAGGCGCGCGTGAGGAACCAAATATATACATGACGCCATCATTCCTAAACGCATTGCTTTGCGTACCGTCAACTCTCGACCGGCCACATATTGAGGGATCTGAAACAGCATATTTTGGACCCTCTCAGAGGGGAAGACAAGGCCGCCCTTTGTTCAAATTAGAGCCCCTAGGAATTGTTTGATCTGGCTGGGGTCTAGGCTGGACGACTTCTCGTTGATGGAGAAGCCCAGTTGGAACAAAAGGTCTACAGTCTTTTGGGTATTTGAGAAGCATGTCTCGTAAGAATCCCCCGTTATGAGCCAAAGGTCGAGGTAAGGGTATACTGGGATGGACAACCTGCGCAGGTGGGCCGCTGCCAGTACTTTCGTGAATGCCCTCGGCGCCGACGCTATGCCGAAGGTTAGCACTCTGAACTGGTAGTGTTTGCCCTCTATCATGAACCTGAGGTATTTTCTGTGCACTGGCAACATTAAAATATGAAAAGTATGCATCTTTCATGTCCAGTGTTGTCATGTAATCTCCTTGTGAAAGCAGGGTGGATTACTTCCTGTAAGGTCACCATGCAAAATTTTTGAGGTTTGACAAATTTGTTCGCTGGGCGCAGATCTAGTACAGGGCGCATGGTTAAGTCCTTTTTGGGTACAAGGAAGTACACTGAATAAATACCTTCTGTTATCTGTGACAGAGGCACGACCTTTATTGCTCCGTTTAGTAGCAGCAGTTCCACTTCTTGAAGGATGGCGAGGTGCTCTGGTGATAGGCGTCCCCTTGGGGGTCTGTACGTGGGGGACCGACTGAATTCTATGCAGTAACCGCAGTCTATAGTTGACAATACCAAGCGGTCTGATGTTATTCCCTCCCATGCTGGTAGGAAAGATGTTAAACGGCCTGTGACCGGCGATGCATGGGAGAGGACCCGAACCTTCGGGTCATTTGGTGTTGGTAGCCGGGGAACCTCTGGGAGTGGGGCCCCGAGACCTCTATCCTTGCCACGGCGTTGTCCTCTTAGCCACTGGTTCCCTGAGTAGAGGACCAGTTGCCTGCAGTGTACTGCTGTTAACGTTGGCCTCAAAAAGCGTTTGTTGCCGAATCTGCTTATTGGGAGGCCTTGAGATCTGGGCTAAAGTCTTTAGGGTATCGAAATGCTTCTTCGCGGTCTCCAGTGCGTCATCCACCGCTTTCCCAAAGAGGTTAGAATCATCCTCTATTGGTTTATTAATGAGTGACGCCTGGGTTTCTGGCTTAAAACCCGAGTTGCGGAGCCAGAAGTATCCCCTGGACTAAAGAACGGCCAGCGGTTTCTGCAGCATTAAGTGCGTCTTTAATGATGCTCTGGTTAACCAGAGTTCCTTCTGTTACAGTGGTTAACAAGCGAGTTCTTAAGGGCTCAGGGACTTCCTCAAGGTCTTGGCGTAACTTTCCCCATTGGGCATCAGCATAACTTGCCAGTAAGGTATTATTGGCAATTCAGGTGGAAAAAGCTGCTGAGGCTGTAATTCGCTTACCCAGGGCGTAGAGTTTCTTTCCTCCCTTGTCCGGGGGTGCTTCGCTAGTTGATAGCGGAACCCCTTCCCTTTTCCTTGTGGCAGTTACCATCAAGGAATCTGGTATTGAGTGACCCTAATGTATAATGGGTCCAAAGGAGAGGGAGTAAACGTTTTTTTTAATTCTAGGGTTGACCCCTCTAACCAACGCAGGTGTAGACAGCGATGGGATGATTTGTCTCTTAACTGAGGCGATTAGGGGAATGGTCTGGCTAGTGGGAGGTTTTTCCTTAATTTTTTCTACAAAATCAATATCGGGAGTAATTTCCCCAGTTTGAATGTCAAAGTGCGCTGCTGCTTTCCGTAGTAGCGCATTGAAGTGGGTTGGTCATCTGTAGGCGACGGGTTCCTGACCGGTGTGGTTTGAGGAGTGGAAAGGTTCAGGATCTCAGGGTCTGTAGATGCTGTTGGGGGATTGCCAAAGCTGTGAGCCACCTTCATCTGGGTCTTCTTCGAAGCCCCCCCCCCACATATGTCAGGGTTTTCCTCAAAACCTTCTGAGGAGCAGGTTGTCACTGTCCTCGTCACACTCGGCGGGTGAGGAATCAGCTCTAGACATAGCGTAGGCTCCCCACCTCTTGACTCTGCAGTCCTTTAAAGTTTTGGGGCGAAGAAGTTTACAGGCTGCACAGCCGTCCTCGTCGTGGTCGAGGGGTAAGCAACGGTTACACCGCTTGTGCTCATCTTTCCATGTGAATTTGCCCTTAGAGCGTGGGCAAAATCTAAACAGTCCTTTCCATAGCTGAGGTTACAATTAGAACGACCCCGAAGGAAAGGGGGTGAAAGAGAATGGCCTTCTTAGAAGTAGAAAGAAATGTCCCACGACCCTCACTCTCCCTACTGTCTTAGGCCGGCGAGGCCGGGCCACGTGTTCGGCAGCGCCGAAGGATCTACTCCGTGTAAGTCACCGCCGAAGTTCTTACTCGGCAGTGAAACAGCTTCGCCGCCGAAGGAGCGATCTAATGTAATGCATAATAAAAAACTACCAAAGAGTCGAGTAAATGTTTTGCAATTTCTCTCAAACGAGCTCTGTGTTAAGGCAACCAATATCTGGGTGGAACACAACAATCTGAGGGACCTCCACGCGTGAGGGATTGTGGGTACAATGCAAGTCAGTATAGGGATAGTGTTACAGACACGCCTTGTCAACGTCCGCTTTTCGACTACGAAAAACAAAATGCAATACTCTGCAGTGATCACTGGATGTCAGACTATGCACAGCATGTGATTCTAAGAAGATTAACAAACATCAGAATGGGGGGTTACAGATCGGTAAGATACATATTGCACATTGGACTGCAGGTCAGGGGCAAGCATGCTAGGGGACATGTTCAGCATTAGAGTGCAGACCAGGATAGGTGGGTTGCAGGCAAGAGGGATACATTCTGCCCTAGGGTGCAGATCAGGTAGTGAAAGGGAACAGCAGACCTTTTCCAGAGTGGTACAAGTTTTATGTGCGTGGAGTAGACAGGCAAGACAGGGCACAACATGCCTAATGCAGGACCACAACTAAGGGCTGCATCATTCATACTTGCTAAAGACAAAATTACAGGTAGGTGCAAGGTCAGGTAAAAGCCACAACACAAGTTACTGGGGGTTACTTCAAGTGTACAATGGGCAGGTTGGAGGGTTACAGACATAGTATAGTATAAAGTGGAGTGCAAGGCTGATAAATCACGGTCGGTGGGATGTGGAAAAAATAAGGTGTAAATGCAGTGTATTGTATTGGGATTTATAGAGCGTGACAAGACCAAAAAGGAATCAAGGCGCTAATGGAGAGAGTGGCTGCACGTCAGGAACTAGAACAAGAGAGTTTTTAACTGTTTCCGAAAGGAACTAAAATCAGGAATGGCACGAATCTGAGGAGTAAGGGCATGCCACAAGGAAGGGGCAAGCACAGAGAAAGATCTTCCTCCTGCTCAAGCCTGCTGAAATCGAGGAACAACCAGCAGAGACTGACTGGCTGATCGGAGAGACCTGGTAGGTTGGTAAGGTAGGAGTCTAGATTTAAGAAACTCAGCCCCGGCATGGTTGGTGGCAAAGTGCACAATACATAAAACATGAAGCAGGATCCGAAGGAAACGCAGATTTAAGCTTTAACAGGGCAGTTGAGACCATGGCGTCCGTCATGGTCATACATTTGAAAGCATTAGAAGGTTGTTTGGCCAAATAGAGGATTAGAAGATTCAAGGAGTTGGGGGGGGGGGGCGCTAGAAGGGGGAATCTTGCAGTGTGTATCCTTTCACGGATAATACAAATCTTTTCCCAAGAAAGAGGCAATATGATCACAATGGGTTTGTGTATGTAGAGCCGTTGGGGGGTTGGGGGGGGGGGGCGGAATAGGGGTGGTCAATTCTTTGGCCACCTGAAAGAGCTCTTTAGAAGCAAGAGGCATTAAAAATGTGATTGGCAAAATATTGAGCTTCAGCATTTTTATTTTATAGAGCTCTGATAAGTATTACGTGCGTGCATATAGGCTAACTTCGCAGAAGGTTCAGGTAGCGGATGACATTTCCGCTCAGCTCGTCAGCATATTTGCTTCAGCAGTCTCAATTCAGGAGCGTACCATGAAGCAGAGAGTTGAGTGCGAATGGCAAAGAGCCGAGAAGGGGCCAAAATGTCAGCAACTGACAAAGGTCTCCACTAGGGCATTGAACATTACCATTCTTAATGCCCTGTTAGGTTTGTTTCTATTGAGCCAAAAACTGACTCAAGGAGGAACATTAGACCAGCAGTGTTGATGGTTCACTAGGGTCCTAGAAATGTTTTTAGATTGTGCAAGAGAGAAAGGAAGTAGGTAGTGACGAGACCATAGCACCGGCCAGGGGCGGGAGGACTGAAGTTCATGGATGTTAGAGAAGATGAGATCGAGCCGATTGCAGACTGAATGCGTAGGGCTATGGTTACAAAGCTAGTGAGGAAACTAGTTTAGAAGATTGTGGGTCAGGGGGATCGTTAAGATGAAGACTCCAAGTATTACTATTTTGGGGTAAATTAAAGAAAGATCAGCCAGTGTTTGTACAAAGTTACCCACAAACTGGCTGGTGACCTAACCAGGGGGCCGAAAAACAACAAGAAAGTATATAGAATTTTAGGGAGAGGCCCGAATCCTGATGAGAAGCAAATCACAGGTAAGTTTGTGCAGAAAATCTATGAGCTGACAGTTAATGGATTTGTTAAGCACAAAAGCGACTGCCTCCCGTTTTTGGGGCGGGGGGGGGGGGGGGGGGGTTGGGGGGTCGATCAAATTGACAGCCAACATAATGGGTGGGAAGCATTTGGATAATATCAGGGCCAGAATAAAAGGTTAAAACATGTTTCTGCAATACATAAAAACATCCAGCCCATTAATGAAGACATAAGAAAGGTCATCATGGTGGGCCACAGTAGATCAAGCATTAATAAGGAGACCTTTTAGAGAGAGGAGGGAGGAGCATCGTTGACCTCCAACCGACTGGTGGGAAGCTGAATGGAGAAGCCCGTCGGCGCATTAGGAGTGTTAATAATACAACAGGAAGTAAGAATAGTAGTTGTAGAATCAGAGGCCCATGGTGGGCACAGACTGGGATGCCGTCAGGGGGGTGGGTAACCCCTACCCTTTCCACACCTCTGTCCTCAAAGTGGCTAGGTGGTGGTGGTGTTCGATCCTGGTCCTGAATTCCAGTCGTTTCATGAACCATACTGGTTGAGGGGAGCGAGATTGCCCACCAAAAGGACAGAAGAGAGCCGCTTTCCCCCCGCCAACCTCTGTTGTGAAGGTTTCTGGGTAATCTGTTGCAGGGAAGAGTCTCATGTTCATTCTTGGCCGTCAGAGCTTCGCTCACTGGCTTGAAGAACAAATTGGTTTCCTCAACCGGCTTGTTTATTAAGGCTGCCTGGGTCTCTGGCTTAACCCCAGAGTTTCTCAGCCAGGCATGTCGCTTGAGCAAGATACCCTGTGCCAAGGTTCTTCCTGCTGTTTCAGCAGCGTCTATAGTGTTCTTAAGCACATTCTGATTCACTTGCTTGCCTTCCGATACAATTGCGAGCAACTTAGCCTGCATAGGTTCAGGTATTTCTTGAAGGCCTTGCAGCAGGTTCCACTGGACTTCTGCATAGCGAGCCAACACAGTGGTGTTATTGGCTATACGGGTGGAGAACGCAGCAGCAGTTGTGACCATTTTCCCCCAGTGCATACAACCTCTTGGATTCTTTATCAGGCAGTGCCTCACCTGTAGACAGGGGTACACCTGCCCTTTTCCTAGTGGTGGTAACTACTAGTGAAGCCGGCGTGGCATGGCTCTTGATGTAAGCAGGGTTGGTAGGAGAAGGGCGAAACAACCCCTCTACCCTGGGGTTAACCGCTCTTGTCAGCTCGTGACAACAATGAAGGCGCCAGTCTCCTCATGAGAGTTCAACAAAGGAATGGCCTAGCTGGCAGGAGGCTTTGCTTTCAGCATGTCCTCTACAAAATCTGAATCCACCAAAGCCTCCGGTGTGGCGATCTGAAAATGGACAGCAGCCTTTTTCAAGATGGTGTTAAATGCCATCTGATCATCCACAGGGGAGGCTTGGCGGACTGGAGGGGAGGGGGGATCCATACCCAGGGCATCAGGGTCCGGGGTAGGAGTAGGGGATGCCCAAGGTTGACAATCAACCTGATGGATGTCATCCCAATTCGCCATTGGATCCGCAGGATCGTCAATATGGTCATTGTCCCCGAAGAGGGCATCATCTGTGTCCACAGGGACCTCATCAGCGAGGTTATAAGTATATTCCTCAGGAGGGTGGTCAAAAGGTCCTCTGAAACTTGGCCATAGGTGTAAAAGGAAGGTCCTCATGAGGCCTTTTGGGAGCAAACCTCTCAGAAATTGAGACATTTCTCTAGTCGGTCCATGCATCCCTCAAACTCCACCTGGTCCTTGAAGATGAACCAGGAGGCCAGGGGAGGAAAGGGGCCATTTCGACCCATTTCTTCAGTAGTCCTTGCGAGGTTCCGAACGTTGTGACATGTCTGCGCGCGTCTCTAGGCCATTCCTTCTGTTTCGCCATCTCTTTCGGCCGTTCATGTTTAACCCCCGAGACTATCCTTGATATCGCTGATGCTCTGGGTAATAGGGAGATGTGCCGGTGGAACCAGTGGCTGCGTGGTGGATTTCAGAATCACTGGGTCCGTAAGCGGTGTCAGTGCTTTGTCTCGGCAGCCGCGTGTGTTTTGGTGCTAGCGTCATTTAATTTAGATTGCCCAGATGCATGCCGCTGCTGCGGTTGTGGGAAGGCTGCCGATCATAATGATCAGAGAATCCAGTCTAAGTATCCAACGAGCCCGTTGGCGCTTTAGAATGCTTCGACTGTACCGCCGAAGCAGAACCGTGGGTTGTGTGTTTAGTGTGTGAACTTGGTGTGCCCCTGTCGCCGGGTGTTTTCCCCATAGCACGACTCACATCGTGCCTATCTGGGTCGGGTACTGACGCTGCGGAACGAGAACCGTTTGTTCTTGTGTTATTTATATTGCGCACCGAACCCTGAGGTAACTGGGCGCTGAAAAAGCTGGAGAGTTAGACAGGAAAACATGAGGCAGGCAAATGTGGTGACCAATGGTTATAGGTTGGTCGGGCTAAGGAGACAATTTACAAATGTCCGCCGTTAGGTTAATGGCCTTGGAAATGGAGCATTGGTCATCGCTAGTCCCTTCGTCACACTCGGTGGCTGTGGCAGCGGGGGAATTACTTCGGCCTGTGACATACCGTAGTCCACCCACTGCTTCAAACAGCACTCCTTAAGCGTCTTTGTACGCAGGAGTTCACAGGTCGCTTCGTTGTGGTTGTGGGGTAGCCAATTATTGCATAGACCGTGCTAGTCTTTCCACAGATATTTGGCCTTACACGAAGGACAAAATCTAAATGGAATCATGTCCATAGCTCAGGATTGGTCTAGCGATGACGAAACCCAGGGAACAACGAGAGGGGAAAAAGGAAAGGCATTCTTGAAAGAATGACCACCCAACCCCACTCTCCGTACTGTACAGGCTGGCCAGAAGGTCCGGCCACGTGGTCCGCAGTGTGTTGAAATTCCCAGCGGTCTTCGGCGGTGCACAGGATTCAACCGTCAAAGTGACAAAGGGACTAAACAACCAAAGGTCAATAAACAACGCAATCTCTTATGAAGAGCTCTGCATTAGGGCGACCAGATAACTGGGCGGGGAAAAAACAATCTGAGGGACCTCGATGCGTGAGGTATTTTGCATACACTACAATACTCTGGTTACCACTGGATGTTGTACTATATGCACAGCATATGATTCTAAGCAGATTAACAAGCATCAGAACCCTAGGCACTGGGGCAGAGGAAGCACTCTTAATTATTTATACAGCGCTTCTATACAGGTGGATCTGTAAGGCTCTGGAGGTGAACCAGGCAACCAATCAACAAAAATTGATCAGAGTTAGGGAAGAGCAAGGAGGAAGGAAGGTGGAGAGAAAAAGAACAGATGTTAGCAGGGTAGAGGGAGAGAGAAGGAGGAAGAGAATAGTAAGGTCTTGAGGTGTTTCTGAAACATAAGGTGCTCCGGCTAAAGACAGAGGCAGGGAAGCTGTTTCAGAGGGAGGCAGCTGCAAAGGAAAAGGATAAAGATCTACCTCCAAATCTGTTTGTGAAAGTGGCTCACCCGCAGAGAGTTGGAGGACAAGCAAAGATCTCTAGAGGGAGAGTATTTAGGAAGAGCGTAGTAGAAAGAGCGGGCCGCGGACCCCATAAGCAAGCTTGCTGTCCAACAGCAATTCACGTTTGGAGGCACGGCAGTATCTAAAGATACTAGTGGGGCAGAGGGTCTATGGACGTTCTGGACTTGGATTTCACCACATACGCCTGCCAATGGAAACAGGATGTCCCAAGGTCCTCCCTCACAAACTCAGACCCATGAGATGGGAAATTACATCATGTAAGTCGATATAGAAGCGAAAAACACCAAGATGCTTCGCCACAACCTTCCACTTGTCCATGGGCCTCTGCAGAGCAAGCACATTTTGCCAGACTGTTCTTGTCGGTTCACTAGACCCTGCTGGGTTTTGTCAGTGCAGACAATCAAATAGATTATGAAGGCTGCAGTCTTTGACAGGACACTCGCCGACAGAAGTTGGGTGCTTTAACAAGTCCTGCATCTTGGTGACAGGAGTCGGTGGCTTTGTGGTAGATGACCCAAATAGAGCCTTAGATGATGAACTGGGTAGACCCTTTGCCCAGGAGTGGTACCCCATGCCAGGATGTGGCATCTACTCACTCAGCATCGGCTATGACCGAGTTTACTGCCATTCAGAGAACAACTGCCTTGTAGACAGTAGTCAATGCTTTCCTGGAAGATTAGCATGGCTCAAGGAGTTGCAGCTCAGGCCCATGCAAGGACATTGCCTTTCACCCTCTATTCCAGATTTGGGGGTAGTTTTCCTCAGACCTAGTCCTGAAGTTAAAGATGTTCTTTGAGTCTTTTCCCTTTGATGAATGCAGAGATGGAGCTTTGTGTGAATTTAGCTTCAAAGCCCAGTTATCTTCAATCATTTACTTAACACGCAAAGCGCCAGTGTCCATCCCAGACGAACATGGCATTCAAGGTACTACAAATTTCACAATCCACCACTGGGTGGAGGCGTTGGAACCTAGATGTAAATATTCATTAAACACGCCCAATAGGGTCTTGCCAAGACATTTGTCTCAGAAAGTTCAGTGTGTTCAGTCTATTTAACAAGGAAATGGGTCATTGCCAAAGGGCGCCATAATAAGGGATGCCAGAAAGTAACTCAGACAGGGCTTTCAAACATAACCAAAATTGGCCTCGAAGTTAACCCAACTCCCTTCACACCACTGAAAAGAAAGCCTCATCTACAATGCAGTAGTTCAGCAATTCCAGAAGTATCCGTAGAAATTTATTAAAAATGAATGGCGCTGGGCAGTGTCCGAGTCATCCATTTACACAACATACATTAAAGAATTTGAAGAGGACCTAAGTGGGTGCAATTAAGGGCCAACTGCCTAATTAGCTGTGAGAATAGGTTGAAATACCTTAAACTGAACAGATTGCTTACATTTTTGCTGACCGCTGTGTTACATCGATATAAAGGAGTGAAATGGGGGAAACTTAAAAGCATGCAAATCTTTGCAAAATCAAATGCTGGAAAATCCTTTTAAGTAGGGTTGGGTCATACAAGTGATGGGAGAAAAAAAAAAGATTCACAGAAAGGAGAAGCAGTGGCACAGGAGAACATTTTGAATGAAAAGGTTTGCACCTCAGCAATACGATCTGCTGCAGGAAAGCTGTGATCCGAGAACCAGGTAAAGAAGCTTCGACCAGTCGGGGAGGACTTCCTAGCATGCCCAGTGGGGTCCTGGCCCCTCCACCAGCGGATTGGCGTAGAATGGGATACTAGCCTTCCTGCAAAACAGAAAAATACAATTACCAACCAAAAAGAACAGAAGTAATTGTTAACACAGAAAATGTACCAAAGAATGCATGCGCTCCAGCAAACTGCATGTGCATCTTGATTGTACCATCTTCCACAGTCACCAGAGTAAAAATGCAAAGTTTCTTAATAGCAATGTAATCTGGGCTACAGACAACACACCAGGGTAGTTTTAGTCCCCATTTGGGAGGAAGGCATTTTTAGGAGAACCTGTTGACAGCACCATTTTGGTAAGGAATACGTTACTTACCTGTAACTGTTCTCCAGCATGGGTGTGGCATGGATTCACATGCTCATGAATATTCCCAGTCGTCAGGCTGGTAATCCCGATAAAGAAATCAGTTTCACTTCTGAACTGTCTTTCTCTTAACAACCAATTACTGGCCTCTGGGTCATACTGCCCTCTTCCTAAGCCCCTCCTCTGGCAGCCATCTTCCAATTTGGTAGCATGTAAAGTGGCAGTCCAAGAGAAGAGCCGCAGAGGGGTAGGAGGGAGGGTTCGCATGTGAATCCATGCCAGACTCATGCTGGAGAACAACAGTTACAGGTAAGTAACTTGTTCCTTCTCCAGCATGGGATCTGGCATGGATTCACATGCTCATGAATAAATACATAGCAATACACACATGCACAACCACGGGAGTTGGCAAGGTTCAACATCGAGCATTTCAACATCTCAACATTAAGCATCCCTTACCTCCTCACCAGGCTCACCTTCAAGCAAACAAGTTGCGCAGCACTGCTTGGTCGACTCTGGACTCCTCCTTGGAATCCTGGTTGACACAGTAGAATTTCATCAAGGTGTGAGGCGACCTCCACGTAGCAGCCCTGCAGATGTCCAGCAGGGGCACACCAGACAGCAACGCTGTAGTTGCAGTGAACGGTCGAATGGGCTCTCGGAAGGCCAGGCAACGGTCGGTTTGCCAACCAGTGACAATGAGTGATGCAACCGGAGAGCACCTGGAAATGGAAGCCTTGGAGAGGGCTTTCCCTTGGTTCACAGGGGCAAAGTTCACAAACAGCTGTGATGTCCTCCGAAAACACACTGTGCAGTCGACGTAGAACTTCAGCGCTCTAGCCACATCCAGCGAGTGCAAAGTCTTCTCAGCCGGCGACGAAGGCGACGGGAAGAAAACAGGTAACTCCAAGGGCTCGTTGAGATGGAAGTCAGACGGCACCTTGGGAATGAAAGAGGGGTGCATCCGCAGCACCACCTTCGTCTCGTGGAATGTCAAGTACGGTGGTTTACAAGATAGAGCCCGAATCTCTCCCACTCGTCGTGCAGAGTTGATGGCCACAAGAAAATCAGTCTTCCACGATAAAAACTTCAACGGAGCCGAATGCATAGGCTTGAACGGAGGACCCATGAGTCTAGTCAGCACCACATTGAGCTCCCACGCCGGGGCCGGAGCCTTCACTGGCGGGATCGAACGGAAAAGTCCTTTTATAAAGTCCTTAACCAAGCGGTGTGACCATAACAACACCGCCCTGGAGCTCTAGTGTAGCGTGAGATATCTGCCAGATGAACCTTGATTGAAGCATGAGCCAACCCTGCCTTGGCCAGCGACAGTAAGTACGGCAGCACCTGCAGAGCCGTAATCCGTAGAGGATCGAGTTTCTGTGCACGGCACCAGACTGCAAACCTCTTCCACTTATGACCGTAGCATTTCAGTGTAGACGAAGCCCTGGTCTTAGCAAGCACTTCCTTGCAGTCCGCTGGGTTATTGTATCCACCAAACTAGCGCTGCAGGAGCCAGGCCTGCAAGTTCAGCGACCCTGGGTCGTGGTGCAGAATCGCGCATCCTTCCCTGGCAAGAAGATCTGCGTCCGCCAGAAGCTTCATTGGAGGGGGTGCCAACATGTCCAGAAGGTCCGGGTACCATATCTGTCTCGGCCACGCCGGTGCAACAAGGATCATCCTGCATCAGGAAACGCATAGAGGAACATGCCATCCCAGGGGAAAGAGAATGCATCCCCCATGCTGGCGACCCTCCGGCAATTTATGTTCGTCGCTGTCGCAAACAGATCGATCTGGGGATTGCACCATCGTCGGAATAGCAGATCCACTTGGTCCCATCAAAGCTCCCACTCGTGGCACGAGCGAAGTTCCCTGCTAAGAGAGTCAGCCACAGTGTTCTTCACTCCTGCCAGATGAAACGGGATGAGAAACATCTGAGCAACAGCCCATCTCCATAGGTCCTGCGCTGCTTTGGAGAGAGCCAGAGGCATCTGGTGCCCCCCTGCTTCCGGATGTAAACCATTGTGGTGGTGTGGTCTGTGAAAATCCGCACCACTTTGCCCTTGAGGGACGGAAGGAAAGACTTGAGGGTCCAAAACACGGCCCGTAGCTCCAGAACATTTATGCGCAACGACTTCTCCGGTAGCCACAGGCCTCTTGCGTGGAGACGACCGGTGTGTGCACCCCATCCCTCCAGGGATGCGTCCATCGTGACCGTCTCCTGGTGCTGGTGTTCTGGAAACCCGTGCCCGCTGACAGATGCGGACACCCCACCACTGAATCACCCAACGGAAACTCTCGTCGAAGATGACCTTGTCCTCGAAGCTTCCAGATACTTGATCCAACGGCCGCTGAGGAACTGCTGCAGCGGTCGCATCCGCAGCCTGCACAGGCGCACAAGGTAAATGCACGATGACATTCCGAGGAGGGACTTGATGGACCTCACCCTTGCGGTCCTCAGGGTCAACAGCCGTTGTACCTTGCCCAGGATGGCTGCGATTCGCTCCTCCAACAGGGATGCCAGACACGACACCGTGTTGAGCCGGGACCCCGGAAACAGTGCGCCCTGCGATGGCACAAAGCAGGACTTTGCAAAGTTTTCGAGAACCCCAATTCCATGAGCAGCCGGATGGTCCCCGCCGTGTTTTTGACGGTGGTCTCCCTTGACTTCGCTTGGATGAGCCAATCGTCTAGGCAGGGGTAGACATGAATCCTCTGAGGGTTAAACCGCGCCGCCACAGCCGACAGACACTTGGTGCCGGCTTCAATCCGAAGGGGAGGGCCTTGAATTGGTAATGCTGCCCTTGGACCACAAAGCGCAGAAACATGTAGTGTCCCTTGTGAATGGGGATGTGGAAATAGCATCCTCCAGGTCCAGCGACGATAGGAAATCCCCCTTCTAGTTGTCCCAGCACGGAGTACACGCCAGAGCCCCAGAGCCTTTTTGGGACTAGTTCCATCGCGTCCTTCAACATGGCCCGTACTTCCAGCAAAAGTTGAGGGATGTAGTTTTCCTTCCTGTCCACCGGTGAATTCGCAGGCACTTCCGTTGAAATTCCAGGGTGTGCCCATGGGCCATGGCGTCCAGCACCCAACGGTCGGTGGAGATGGACTGCCACACGCTGACAAAGTTCACCAGCTGGCCTCCCACGGGGGTGTGCGGGTGGGGCCCATTGTGGCCAGTTCAGTCGGTGTGGGGGTGCCACCTTGGGCACCTTGGCGATGATGACGACCTCCTCCAGACTTGCTGCAGCCCCTGTAGGCTTCCTGGGCTGAAGAGCGGGGCAGTTGACGGTAGGATGACGAGCCACCACCAAAATCGTTGGAGTAAGCCTGGGACTTCAAGGTCCGAAAGGACGGCCGCCGCTGCTGGAGCATGCCTAACGCCCTGGCCATCTCGGTATCCGCCTCGATGGCCTGAAGCGACTCGTCCACTGCCTTGCCGAATAGGTTGTCCCTGTCGAAAGGAATGTCCAACACTCTCGCTTGTACATCCTGGCGGAAGCTAGTGGCCTTCAACCAACGCTGCTGAAGGTACACGCTGTTGCCCATCTGACAGAAGCCTGTGTCTGCGATGTCCGTGGCCACCGTGATGGTATGGTCCGATGCCACCTCTCCTTGCAGGATCACCAGCATTTCCGCTCGTCATCAGGCAGGAAGTCTAGAAGTGGTGTGATCTTGAACTACAGCGCCCTGTCATAACGGGCCACAATGGCTAAGGCATTGGCCACCTTGATCGTCGTCGCAGCCGACGAGATCATTCGTCACCCCATGGCATCCAGTTTCTTTCCCTCGCCGTCGGCAGCGGGCAGGCGGACGGACGAGGATGTTGACGCCGAAGATCTGGAGGACTTCTTTGCCGCCGCCGAGACTACCGAGTCCAAGGACAGCTGGTATCGGAGACACTTGGGCGCAGAGTCTGGCACCCTGCATTTCTTCTCGTACCGGTCTCTCCTTGCCGGAGCCGACGATGGGTTCTTCATGAGGGACAGCCCCTCGTCCAACAGAGGGATAGACAGTACGGTTTTCCTCTTGGCCTTGTGGCGCTGGTACAGGAAACCTTCCGGCTCCTGGGGGGTCAATTGAAACATCTGATGCCCTAGCGATCATGGCATGGAAGGAGCCAATCTCGTCAGGTGGCGAGGCCCTGGGCATCGACCGGGAGGTCCCCTCCGTCACCACCCGTGCCTGTTGTCGTTGTATCTGGTTCCGTCTCGTCCCTCAGAGGAGGGGATCATGGTGAAGGGTGGCAAGGAGGTGGAGGATGGACTCTCCTCTTGCTGGGGGTTCCCCCGACGGCCCAGGTGCCGTGGGATCTGCCGCCGGCGACAGGGGCATCCTTGTCCTAATCTCTGAACATAAGGTGTGCAGTGCCTGAAGGATGACCGCCGACACATCCTCTGGTGGTGGCGGCGATTGCAGAGGCTGCAACGGGAGCGGTGGAAGTGGGTGGCGTCCTCTGGCTAGTCATCGCCCTGCTGCTCCTCGTCAGCATCGTCAATGCTCTCCACATCCGCTTCGCCAGGGACCTGGCCTCAACCAATCGTTTGTCCAGCACAGCCAGCCCCCCCCCGCCTTCTGCTCGACCAGCGGGGACGGTTTAGGGGAGATGATCGGCATAGTCTTTCACAATGGGTAGAAATAACCAAGTTACTCACCGTAGTGACCACCTTACTCCTAGACCACAATCCCCTTTCCTCCATACTTATGGGACATTCCTCCGTCCTGTGGGACGGGACCAGAGCACTGTGTAAAAAGCATCCAAAAATGTTGCAAACATTTTTAGTCCCCCCCCCTCTTTCTGCACGGGGCCCGGCACGCGGCCCTAACCCCACCCATCTCTGCTCCGCATCGCCCATCAGTCCCTTTCTCCACTCATTCGGGACTGGACGCACTTGCATCCATGGAAGATTTTCTTCGTTTTTCCTCTCTGGCTCTCGCTAGTGATCGTGAACTAGTCTGTCGTTCAAACTAGACTTTCCAGATTGTTCATCGTGTCACTGATGCTTCGCGAGGGCGGACCCCCCATCCTCTTTGTCCAGTGTTTGGGTCAGGACCACCGTTGGGGACTCCTGTTTTTACTGTGATTCCCTTTCGGTCCAGGCACTTCAACGTCGGTTGGAGCGTTGGGAGGAGGTGTTTCGACATGCCCCTCCCTTGCATTTTCAAGCTTTTATCAAAAAAAAAAAGGAAAGCCTGGTAAGTTCTTTACTTTTTAGAGCACACCAGCCGGGAGATACCTTTCCAGGCTCTTCCCGAGCCGGGAGGAGCATTAGTCGCTCTGTCACTGGGGATTGCCCCGAGGTGCCTCTGGGCCTAAAAATTGTACCGGAGTTTTCTCTGAGGGTCTCCGTAAGGGGCCTGTGGATACCAGAGTACACTCTGAGGCCCCTCCTGTGGGGGCTACTTGCAGACGTCATGGGGTACTGGAGCTAGCTCTGAGGCCTCTATCTGCTTCCCTCAAAAATAAAACTGGGGTGCACCCCGAGGCCTTGGTTGGGCTTGGTGTTACCGAACGGATGTTCGAGGCCCGCGCTTGTAAGGCTGTTACCGGACCTGGGTCCGAGGTCCCTCGTACAGAGGCTAAAGTTACCAACATTTCTGAGAGGCCTGGCAAGGCATTATCAGTGAAAGAGGTTTCTCACCATTCCCACTCTTGTGGCGACGCCAGAACTGTTGAGGGGGCAAAGAAGGAAAGTTCCTTTACCAGCAGCGCCGAGGTCCTTCCTGAGAAGGCTAATTTGGCTATTGGTATGTCGCAGAAACATTCCAGGCCTCAGTACCGGCTCGGCCGAGGTTCCTTACGTAAAAGCTGAAGTTAAGACCCCTGATCCATCGACAGGGACCCCCGGCCTCACTTCCTCACGTGCCGCAGTTCCCCTCAGGTGATGGCAAAATGGCAGCCGTTCCCGCCAATACCACAGCGGCCATTTTGGGCGCTTCCCCTCCAACTACGCCATCGGCCTCAGGTGTAGGGCTTGGTTCTGTGGGTGAACAAAATTCCTTGTGCGCATCCTTTTCGCCCAGTTTACGACTGGAACGCTCGGATGCCCCTTCCGCACAATGTTTTATTGCCTGTGGGGTCGGCACTTTTGATTTTTGTGGACACTTCGGGGGATGGGCCTGTGTGGCAACCCTCCCTGTTGTGTCCCTGGAATTATCCTCATGAGAGGCCTCCTCCGGTAGCTCCAAAACAGTCCCCGGAGGACGCTTTTTTTCAGCAAATTGCAGACGCTCATGCGTACCGACCCCATGAGCGAATATTTCAAGGGGCTTTTTAGGGAGATATGTCCACCCCCTCCTCCCGGCACCACCCTTGCCTACGGTGCCTCCCCCGACCCTTCTGCCATTGCCCCCATTGTCCTCGGTGGACAAGACAGTGCCTGACACGGTTCAGCAGGGTCCTGACCTGTCGGATGAGGCGCAGGGCGATCAGGACAACGAGGATCTGCCCCGCTCTTAGAGCTTTTCATGACCGGGTACTGGACATGTGGTTTTTGGATGTTCCGGTGCCCAAGGTACCCGCTCCGCTGGAGTGTGTGCTTTCTGGGGCATTCACCCTATCTCCTTTGGAGCATACCAGCCTGGTCTTGCAGAAGCACGTTTTGGCCGAGGTCCGTAGGGTTTGGGAAAATGCTTTTTACAAAGTGCTTCGGTCCCGTCCCACAGGACAGAGGAATGTCCCATAAATATGCAGTAAAGGGGACGGGACGTAGGAGTAAGACTATTCCCTCCGCACAGGCAGGGAAACTCGTTTTAGGGGGTTGCCTCCTGCATCTGCGTCCTTCGCTAGGGATGCCACCACTCCTTCAATGGAAGATTTTGTCTGTGAACCTGGGCCTTCACGATCTTGGGTGTGCTTAAGGCCTTCACCGGGAGGGGGAGGGGTCAGGATTGGGGGGTATGGTGGAGCGCCCCGCTCGCCCTTGGCTTTCTCCATCAGAATCGACTGGTGGTCCGACTTCCTCTTGGTCGCCGACCCAGAGCGTTGGCTCGTGGTTGAAGGGGCCAGGGATGCCGTTCACGACCTAGCCGCCGAGGAGACCGTCTCAGTGGCGCTCCCAGTCCCTGCAGGCTTGCAGTGCTTTGCCTTATGTTCCCCCCCCCAAAAAAGGTATTAGAAGACCGCTCAGATTTCCTATTGCTGGGTGATGCTCGGGGCTCACCCGCAGCCGGGATCTTCGTCTGAAGCCATTCGGAGAGCCGCTTGCAGCGGTCCTTCATGGTGCAGGGCACAATATCCTTGCAGAACGCACAGGTCTCCTCCACGTGCGTTTGGTCGGAATCTAAGCAGTAAAGGCACAGAGCGCCCATCGTCCAGAAAAAGGTTCCGTAGTCTACATCCAGGGCAGATCCTGAACAGAGGCGTTAAGTCTCCTCAGCCATTTCCACGCAGGGTAGGTCTCAAAGAATCTAAGAATCTTCTGGAATACTCCAAGTGGAAAATAAATAAAAAAATAAAATCACCGTCGAGGGGTGTAGAAAGCTCTGAAAAACGGGTCCCCGTTAGTCGGACGATGGAGCATGAGGCTCGATTGACTGGGGGAAAAAAAAAAAACCCTGAGTACAACTCTTGGGGAGGGGCTTGAAAAAATAAAAAAGGAAAAAAATTATAATCGCCAAACGCAGTAAAAGCTCGAGAGCAGCACGAGGACTCCCAACACTTGAATGTGCAGCACAAATCTGAAGATGGCTGCCAGAGGAGGGGCCAAGGTAGAGGCCAGTCATTGGCTGGGGGGCAGTATGACCCAGAGACCAGCGATTGGTTGTTAGGAGAAAGACAGTTCAGAAGTGAAACTGAAACAGATTTTTTCTTTAGAGGATTCCCAGCCTGACGACGGGGAATATTCATGAGCATGCGAATCCATGCCAGACCCCATGCTGGAGAACCAGAGCTGCATTACCTCTGCACAGTGGTAGTGATCCTACAGCTCCTCTCTTGTTGAGGTAGTACATGGCCACTGTGTTGTCCTTCATTATCAGGACATTCCTTCCCTGTACAGAGGGCAGAAAGGCCTTCAGCGCTAGTCTGATTGCTCTCAGCTCCAAAAGGTTGATGTGTAGTTTGGACTCCGATGGAGACCAACGACATTGGAAAGTCAGATCGTTGGTATGGGCTCCCCAACCCGCAAGTGAGGCGTCCAACACTTATCTCTGGCCATGGTTACCAAAAAGGTTCTCCCTTGAAGATATTTTCCTTGCAAGCCCACCATAGAAGATCTTGAGCCACTTTGGCCGGGACTCGCAGAAGATCCGACATCTCCCCTGAAAATTGGGCCCATTGAAAGGACTCATCTTCAATCTGGCCTCTGGCACCAGAAAAATGCAGGATGCCATGAGGCCTAGCAACCTTAGAAAAAAAAATCGAATGCCGGCAGATGTTGGGCATTTTGAAACTTTGTTACCATCTTCAGAATGTTGTGAGCTCTCTCCTCGGGAGGCGAAGCTTTCCCTGAGGAAGTATCCTTGACTGCTGTGATGAATTGGAGTCTTTAGCTTTAAATCATTTGTGACTTCTTGTAATTGAGGGAGAAGCCCAGTCTGTGTAAGAAGTGGCAGGTCATGGCCAGATGTTCCTGGCCTCGTTTGGGTGAACTTGCCCTGATTAGCCAATCGTCCAGGTAGGGGTAGACGTGAATCCCTCCTTTCCCCCCCCCCCCCCCGAGACTCGCTGCCACTACCGCCATCAGCTTGGTAAAAACCCTTGGGCGGAGGTCAGCCCAAATGGCAGAACCGCCAAAGGCGAACCTTAGGTACTTTGTGCTTGAGATGGATTGGCACATGAAAGTAAGCATTCTCAAGGTCCAATGAAACCAGCCAGTCCTGAAGCTGAAGAGCCTGAAGGATCTGATAAAGGGTCACCATCTTGAACTTGTCCTTCCTGAGGAATTTGTTCAAATTTCGTAAGTCCAAGATGGGTCTCAATCCTCCATCCTTTTTGGGGATGTGAAAATAAGGGGAGTACCAACACTTGTTCCTTTCCGCTACAGGTACATGTTCTATTGCACCCTTCTCTAGCAGGGTTGAAATCTCCTGCACAAGGAACAGGTCTTGAATTTTTACAGAATTGGCTCCCGGTGGACGATCTTGAGGTCTTTGATGAAAAGGAAGTCAGTAACCATGGGTTCACCATCTCTAGCACCCAGGCATCTGACGTAATGCCCCGCCATGCGTTCAGATACCCATAGATTCTAGCTCCCACCGGGACCTTGTGGGTGAAAACCTCAAAGTGGCTTTGCAGCGGCTGCAGCACTGGCTGAGGTAGTAGCCACTGCTGGGGCTGATCTAGCACCTCTCCCCTTTCCACCACGAAGGGGTTTTCTCTGTTGGCCTCTGACTGGCCTGCCCCCTCCCTCTTCCAAAAGAGGAATAGACACAAAAGGGACTCCTAATCCAGGAAGATGACCCTGCGTAGGAGTGTTGTTGAGGTGGTCTTATAGCGGCGCGGAGTGATTTTGCTACTGCTTTCGAGGTCTGCAGCTTCTCCAAGCTCTCGTCCGCCTTGCTGCCGAACAACCTCAAGCCCTCAAAGGGCATATTGAGTAATCTGGACTGCACATAGGTGTAAAGCCAGATTTTCTCAGCCATGCAAATTTGCGTACGACTGTGCTAGATGCCATGGACCCGTTTACACTATCAGCAGTCCTGACTGCAGGCATTCCTCCATAGCCTCTTTCCCATCTTTCACTATCGCCAGGAAACCACCCCGTTCCTCACCCTCCCGGATGTGTTCAGCAGCCAATATCATTTATTTTATTTGGATTTATAAAGCACCCACCGCCCGGGGGCATTGTGGCGCTGTTACAAGGAAGTTTGCTTTCAGATACAATTGTTTATACATAGATGATACATTTCTGGGTCTAGAGCAGTCATGTCTATACAGGGTACAGTTGTTTATACATAGACGTACATCTCTGGGTCTGGCGAGGTCATGTCTATACAGGGTAAAGTCATACCTATACAGGGATATGTTTGCATAGCAGATTAGTAGGCATAGTATTCATGAGATGGATTAGTATACAGTATACAGAGTACAGTATATATGCAGTATTGATAACTAAGACATTCTCTAAGTCCGTGAGCCTTAGTGGCATATGTTCCTTAGAGTGTTATTGGAGAGGTTGTGTTTTGAGGGCCTTACGGAAGACGGTGATGGAGGGTTCTTCTCTGAGGGCCAGGGGTAGAGCGTTCCAGTTCTTGGGTGCGAGCACCGTGAAGCTGGATCTGCCGGCTTTTTGTCTTTTGAAGGCCGGGACGGAGAGTCGGTTGCAGTGTTGGGTGCGTTTGGGTCTGGTGGAGCTGTCTCTGTGGATGGGTTCTGAGAGGTATGGTGGTGCTGATAGCGCCAGGCAAGCGTGGGTGATAGAAATCGTATACTCCTCAAAGCACTCTCAAACAGGGAGCCAGTGAGCGTTTCGTCTTGCTTGGGATATGTGTTCTCTTTAGGGATGCTGAGTGTTATTTTGTGTGGTTTGAAGTTTTTTTTAGGTTTTTCGTGGACGTGCCTAGAAATAGGACGTTGCAGTAGTAAAGCTTAGCTCTTAGCTAATGATCATACAGTCCCACAGGGTGTATGTAAATCTTGCCAAAGTGCTAGTTACATTAGTCGATTTAAGGGCCATGCTGCCTGAAGAAAATACTTTCTGGGCCCAAGCAGCATCTTTTTTATCATCCCTATCTGGTGGTATTGAAGGGTAAGCTGACTGCCTAGTGGAGGTTGCAGCTTATACCACTAAACCTTCAGGAGAGGGATGTTTAGATAGATATTCAGGATCTGATGAAGATGGTCTGTACTTTGCCACAAATATTTTATTTACTGCCGAACCCGAATCAGGGGTATCCCAATTTGACATCACCCTTTTTTGCAGTGCCTTATGGAAAGGGAGGACAGGATCTTTTTGGAGGTCCCTCAATCAGGATATCAGTCATATCATCCTGGTCGAAACTTGAATCAATGACACTTCCCCCCGTAGGTTCCTAAACCCATGATCTTGAGGATCTGGTTTCCCAAATTCCACTTCAGGGGAAGTGTCTAGGCCACTAGCATTTTGAAGACAATCCGAAAGATCGGTCATCTTGGTATTCGGGTCTATTAACTCTTCAGGAACCTCTCCATGGCTCCAAACCTAACCCCAGCTGAAGTTACATCCTCTTCAGAAGACTGCTCTTCAAAAATAGAGGTCATAGATCTGAAAAATTCCTGCCTGGGTTGAGGCTGGAAAACCTTTTCTGGTAAAGGGGGTGGCAGTGACTTAAGCTTGGACAATGGCGTAGACTTTGGCATCGGTATTAAGGAATGCTTCGATAAAGGAGTTGATGGTATGGATGCTGGCTTCGACGTCTTCAAGTAGGCTTCGACACAGTCGAAGGTATCGACGCCATTTTCATTGGCGGCTTCGAAGTGATCATGGACTGTCGAGTCGGATTTCGACAGACGTAGACAACACTACCCCAGATTTATACACCAGTGGTTTCTTTTCGAGGTGTCGGAGGGTTAATAGTCATAATGTCGAAATCAATTTCGAAAGTCAAAAAGTCGAATCCAAAAAGTCGAAAACAAAAATGTGAAATTTTTTTTGGTTGCTTTTTTCGAAATGGGGGTTCCCCCCCTCCCCCACCACCTCAACCAACCCCCCCCCCCCTTTTTTTTACCACCGGAACCCAAAAAAAAAAAATATAAATAAAAAAATAAAAAATGCGACATTTTTGTTTGACTTTTTGGATTAGACTTTTTTGTAATTCGACTAATTTCATTCGACATTATGACTGGAAACCGTGTTGGAGAACTTTCCCCCGATGACATCCTCGACTGTTTGTCGTACCTCGCATGCCTAGTCTGATCTCCCTCAGTCACTTTTGGGGTGGCCAGGGGCATGATCGACGCAGCTTTTGCGAGGGGGTCTGGGCCACTTTCTCAAAGATTTTATGCATCAAAGCCCTACAAGCCTCCCATTTTCAGGGAATTGTGCTTGGAAGGATAAGTCACCCTTCTCAGACGCGAAGGAAGACCACCTGTGACATCGCTTTTATGACTTCTTGAACAAAGACGAGTAGGATTTCCTCTAGCGACTCTTGGACCTCGACCTCCGACACATGTCAAGCTTTTCCTGAATCTTTGTCTTTTCGGAGACTTACGATTCCTCCCCCACAGGAACCACATTAGTCAACCCAATGGTCAGGGCTGAGACACCAAAGGCAATTCCGATGGGGGTCGGTAATTGACATTTTCCTACCACACTTTTTGAACCCCGTCTTGGGTGTGGTTGTAGTAGATGACAAGGACGTCGAGAAAAAACCTGATGCGCCGCACAACCACCAAGGAATACAAGGATCATTGAGACGGTATAGAGGAGAAATCAGAGAACCCAGGTAAAAGCACAAGTTTGTTAAGATCGCCCAGAACAAGAACTTTAGACTGGACTTGCGCAGGGGGCACAAACTTTGGTCCCATAAGCTTGGAGAGGACGGCATCCAACTCCCAGGCAGGAGCTGGGCTCAAACTGAAGGGAAGGAATGGAACACCCCTTGAGGAATTCTTTAATGAGTGTGTGGCCATACAGAAAGCATCCCAGGACAGCGTTCGAAATGGAGGGCAGCCGGGAGCCATGTAGCTCCTCTTTGCAGACTAGAAGATCCTGGTTAGCTCGACAGCTACCAGGAGCTACTTTTGGTTTATCAGGCCAACTAGTGCTGAACAGACACCTTTGTGATTTTAACAAAGTTACTCACCGTAGTGACTACGTTACACCTAACCCATAGTCCCCTTTCCTCCAACCTTGTGGGACATTCCATCCTTCGGGACGGGAGCACTTTTGTCAAAAAGATCAAAATTGAAAATGTTTGTCCTCTTTTTATGCGGGGTACCGCAAACGTCTGTAACCACCCACGCATCGCCCTTCAGTCCTTTTCTATCGACAGGTCTGCAAACATTTAAGCAATAATACAGGATACTTATTAGAGGGGGCGGCCGTATGGAGGAAAGGGGACTATGGACTAGGATTAAGCTAGTCACTACAGTGAGTAACTTTGTTATACTGCTACATCCTGTCCCCTTTCCTCCATACTTGTGGTAATCAAGCACTCCTCACAGGTAATACATATGGAAACTCCTTTCTGAAAATGGTTTTTAAGAACAGCCTGGCCGAATTGAGCATCGGCTCAGGTCTAAGCAGTAATGCTTACAAAAAGCTGATGGGGAAGCCCAAGTAGCCACCTTGGCAATGGTTTCCCCCGGGAACATATTTTTGGATGGAAACAGCAGCCACTTTGCCACGTTACAAGATGGGCATGAATGCCCTTCGGTGGTTGAAGGCCCTGAATGGTATATGCTTCTGAGATACAGGAGGCAATCCATCGGGAGATAGCCTTTGAAGCATGTTTCCCTTTCGGGTAAGGCAGTTGCACGCCCCCACCCCCCGGTTCGGAAAAGACATGTAATAAGATAGATTGATTCAAATGAAAATCAGTAACTACTTTAGGAAGGAAAGAAGTGCGGAGCACAACCTTGTCCTTCTGGAAGGTGAGGAACGGATGTTGCAAGGACAAAGCTTGAAGCTCGCTTACTCGCCTTGCCGAATTCGCTGCAATCAGAAATGCAACTTCCCATGAAAGGTTCTTTATTTAGATCCGTAGCCATTGGTTCAAATGGTTTATGGCATAAGGCGTTGAGGACCACAGTCACATCCCATTTTGGATGAGGATTGCATACAGGTGGAAAAAGATGTAGTAGACCTGTGAAATGCCTTTTAATGACTGGGTTGGTCAAAGAAAGCAACAGCTGGCAGTGGACAGGTAGGCAGCAATAGCCGACAAGCAAATCCTACAAGACAAGACATGAATGCCCGAAGCTGCCAGATGAGATACGAACGAAAGGACATTGTCAATCGTAGCATGTCTGGGGTCCAGCTGCTTAGCTAAACACCAGTGGCATAATCAGAGACACTTGCTCCTATACCGAGACCTCGTAGAGGGTTTCCTGGCCCTTTGGATAATGCGCATATTGTCCTCGGACAAGTTAAACTGCGGTAAGGTTTTGAATTCAGGCACCAGGCCGCCAACCTGAATGAGGGGAGGGGTGCAACATCTGCTGATCGCACTGGTGAAGCAGGTTGGGAATCAACGGCATTCAGATCGGAGGACAAATCGACAGATGCTGAAGTTCCGAGAACAAGAATCTGGCTGGCCACCAAGGAGCTTTGAACAGGAGAGTGCAATGCAATGTATTCCAGAGCTTGCAAAGTGACCGATGAATCAGAGGAAGAAGCGGGAAGGCATAGGCCTTCATGCTGTGCCATGGAATTTCGAGAGCGTCCCCTAGGGAGGAGGCCCCAAGACAGTTCCTGTATGCATAAAGAAGTTTATGGTTTGTAGAATTCGCAAAAAAGGTCCACTTCTGGAGTGCCCCACTGTTGAAAGATGGTGAGGACCTCCATGTTCAGTTCCCACTCATAGCTGGCCGCCGTCTGTCGGCTGAGTGAGTCTGCAGTCACATTGAATGGACCCTGAATGTGTACCGCCAGTAACCAAATGCTGTGCTGGATGGCCCATTCCCAAATCTGAATGGCAAGGTCCACAAGAGGTGGCGATTTGGTGCCACCCGGCTTGTTGATATAACACTGAGTTGTCTGTGCGGATGCGGACCACCCTGTTCGTGATGGACGGTTGGAAAGCTTTCAGCGCCAGAAAAACAGCCAGGAGTTTCATATAAATTATTTGGAACTGCCTGGCTTCAATGCTCTTATTGACATGTAGCCCGAAATGTGGGGCTCATCTCAGACCTTCCGGGCCTCAGCCAAAACTTCCTTCTGGAGGAACAGGCCGGTGCACTCTTATGGTGACAAGGTGAGCGCTCTCGAAAGCACCTCCTCCGGCTTAGCGGAGGCCTCAGGTACTGGAATGTCGATGAGGGCCATTGTATCCTGGACCAAGTCATGGTATGCTCCGACAGAGGGGGGTTGCTCATCGCTATCCCGATCTGCTTGAGGGTCATGCAGCGAATCGGGAGCAGACGGCTGGGCTGTCACAGGTTTTAAAGTGCCATCCCGTTCTACCGGTGTCTTCTCTGTGGGAGACAGCAGGGTTAGGAGAGGAAGAGCTGGAGGCAGACCAAGAGGAAGAGGTGGTACCACCGCAGGAGCAGCTGGAACCGCCAGGGTACAAGGTGGAGCCAGAGGTTCAGCGTACATTTCCATAAAAGGACCCTTAAAATACTCCTTCATAGGGTCAGAGTGCATTAGCCTCTGAAATTTGCCGAAAAAGACATCCTCTGATGAAGGTTTAGGTGCTGAGGGAGGCAGAGGCCTATCATATGGGGCATAGACACCACGAAAGCAATGAGGATGGTTGCCAGGAAGGACTATCACCAATCAAGTCCGCATAGACCAGCGGAGCAGAAGCAGGTGGAAGCGAGTCAGTATGAGGCAGCGGCATCCGAGCACGGCAGTCAAAGGGTGGAACAGATTTTTAACCCCCCCCCCCCCCCCGAGGTGGAAACGGCTGCTCAGCCCCAAAAAGAAGGTTCCCAGCACCCGTCGTCAAGAACGTAGGTGTAAGGGAAGAATCCAAAACAGCCGCTGCGAACCTTGAGGGTTGGGTTACCATTTTGTTGATGCCTGAAGAGAATTGAGTCACATGTGCAGATGAGGCAACCGTCTCCTCAGGCTGGTCAGGGGACTTAAGTAACCCCTTAACCTGGACACAAGGATCCTCGGCAAAGCCGGTAACAGGAGTTACGGTTTATGACCATCCTATTTGCCCCATCGACAGAACCAGTATCACCACATCCTTTAGCGCGGGAATGCTGAGGAATCCACCTCACAGACAAGACCTTCAGAGCAGGTCCCTCAGTTTTGTTGGTACAGACCTTAGCCTCAAAAAGAGGAACCTTGGGTTTCCTCCCAGTATGTGTAGCTCCCTCGTGAGGGGCCTCAAGCCGTGGCTTGGTACAGAAAGCGCCAGAAAAGGAGGCCGAGGAGCGTACCTCGGAGTCTGTGTGGAAAGCTCCAGAAATGGAGCGAACCCCGGTGTCCAAAGCCACATATGAACTGGGCTGAAGTTTAGCACCTGACAGGTGAACCTCAGAAAGTGGACCGGTTTTGGCAGGTTTGACGTGGGAACACTACGGTATACCTATTAGGCCCGTGAGTCACCTCAGGGGAGCCCCTGGTGGTAGAGCTGCTCAAGCCCCTCCCGGACCTAGAAGGAGTCCAGCCGGGGCACCCTAAAAAGGAACTAACCAGGCATCTTTTTATCGATGAAAAGCTTAAGATGAGGTGGGGGAACACGCTGAAAGACGCGAGCCCGGACGGAAAGGGAAATCGCAGTAGAAACATGAATCCCAGCGATGGTCTGGGCCGAGACACTCCAAACAGAGAGAATGGGGATCCGCCCTAGCGAAGCAACGTTCGCATGAAGAACAGGACACAAATCCCAGACGCTCTGGCATAGACGGAGGACTAAGCGACTGCAGAAACAGAGCAGAAGAGAAGGACAACAGGAACAAAAAATATCCTTCCCGGTGATGCAAGTGCGTCCATCCCAGACCGCGTGGAGAAAAGGACTGAAGGGTGATGCGGAGCTCAGGCGGGCAGGGTTACGGCCGCATGCGGTACCCTGTGTAAAAAGAGAAGGACACAAATGTTCCATCTAGATTCTTTTTGACAAAAGTGCTCCAGTCCCGTCCCGAAGAATGGAATGTCCCACAAGTTTGGAGGAAAGGGGACAGGACGTAGGAGTATAACTTTGTGCATTTGGGACAACACATAAATGTACATTAGTGCACGTCTAGAAGACATTTGAATCATAAGGGGATCGTAAATAATGCACAAAAAGATAGGTTTGTATCTTATGTGCCAGTTGGAATTGCGGAACGCTATTTGCTAGCTCCTCGTTCCCCAGTGGTAGCTCATGGCCACTGGTTAATGCTGGATACCCAGGAGCCAATTTTGTCCTCCTACTCACCTAATCATAATTTTGATCCCTGTAGATAAACGTGTAAAGCATGATAGGTCTGCAATATGTACCTTGATCAAGGAATGCACCAACCCACTTCGAGGCAGAGAAAAAGACAATGCACCCCGTGCTTGTAAGCAGAAAGGGTGAACACCCTGGCTAGCACACCAAACCCTGAATCGTTTCCCACTTGCTTTTGAACAGGAAACCATGGAGGAAACCCAGGACGTGGCAAGACTATCCCGACAGTCCGGTGGCACAGGGACCTGTCAAGCTATTAGGAACGCAAGAGCCAGGCCATCAGATTAAGGGCGACCCGTCATGGTTCTCTGGACCGAAGGTTGAAGAGTGGAGGTAAATTGATGGGAGGTGCAGAGAGGAGACTGAGGATTTCTGAAAACCAAAATGCTCTCCGCCAGGCCAAGGCCACAAAGATCAGTCTGCACAGATTTCTGAAAATATTGAGGACTCGCGGGATGAGAGGAAATGCATAAATAAGTATGCCGTCTCACAGAAATGTGAACTTGCTCCCCAAGCTTCACGCGTGAGGAAACGAGCTGGCAAATGCCCTGCATTTCCGGTTGGCCACAGTGAAAGAGGTTTATGTCCGGAACTCCCCACTGGTCGAAGAGGACATTAACTTGGCTTTGCAGAAGCTCCCGCTAGTGGCATGATCCCTGCTGAAGAAGTCCGTCACAGTGTTGTGTTTTATGACAGATGGAACGGAATGAGGAACATCCTGTGGGCTAGGGCCCATTTCCACAGGGCCTGGGCTTGAGGACAGGATAGGAGAGCAGCCTTACTTGCAGATGTAAAATATGGTGGTTGTGTTGTTGGTGAACACCCGAGCTACCCGATCCTGAAGCTGTAGGCAAAAATACCAGCATTTTCTCCTCCTTGGAACACAGGCGTCAAGCATGCTAAGTGCCTGTGTGGGCTCACCAGCCTTATAGGGCTAGAAGGGTCCCTCCTCCCCCTGCATGATATTGGAGCATACTACCACTAATGCAGTGTGCCATGGAAGGGTCATGCGAGAAGAATCTGTCCTCCTAAATACTAGAGATTTGCTTCCAGCGGGCATCGAGAAATTCTTGGAGGCCTCATCTGAGGCCTGCAGTGCTGGAGAAGAAGAATGCATGGCAACATCATTCCTAACATGGACTTCAGGGAGTGTGCAGACAGTCATTTTCCGCAAAAGTCAGTGGGTTGTCACCAGGATAGATTTTACTCTGTCTGATTGGCGAGGGTGGGGGTGTGATATGCAGGACAGCGTGTTCACATGGTACTTCAAGAACAGAGCGTGCTGAGAAGGAGCCAAGCAAGACTGCATAGTTGACAGAATCCTAGCAATGATCGTAGTCTGTGTGAGGAAGGGCCAGAGAGTGAAGCAGCCCTCACCAGCCAGTCTTTGATGTAAGGACTTGAAGGGCAAGCCCTTGAAATGGTAATGCTGCCCTGCCATGGTAAAACTTCGGAACAGTCTGTAGCTATGATTAACTGGAACATGAAATTATGCATCGTCCAAGCCCGGCAGGGATAGAAAATCTTTTTTGCAGCCGGCTCAGAATATGTTGCAGCGTGACCATCTGGAAGTTTTGAGATCCAATGAACTTCAGTAGTCGCAGGTTTAATATGGGTCTCCACCTGCCCAATGTCTAACGTACGAGAAAGTCTCTCAGGTAAACACACTGGCCTCAATGGGCATGCTCGACAGCTCCTGTGGAAAGGAGGGACCGGACCTTGTGTTGTAGCAATGACAGGTGCTTCTCTGCTTTAGTGAAGGGAGGAATTATGGGTGGAGGTTGAATAAAAACGGTCGAATCAAAGTGAACACTCATTCCGATGGGGAGTCACTGGTTAACTAAATTGGAGGCACACTCCAACTGGGCTGTGCGAGGGGTAGGCTCGAAGCCGGGTCAGGTCTGCTTCGAGGATTGGCCTCTGCCGAGAGGGACTCTGGCAGCGCTGGTTGCCCAAGTAGGATTGGGACTAGCCCTTGTAGCGGTCAGATGTGGCGTGCTTATTGGAACTGTATGGCAGACCGATACTAAGGCCTGTGTGAGAAATCAAAAGGTATCTCACCAGCTAGTCCACTGGGACTGGTCATCCAGGTGGCCAGGATATGGCCATCCCTTTTGAAGGCAATTCCTGGGGGTAGACCAGTGCGGGAGAATCACCTGGGTGAGGGTTCTTTGGGGAGTGCAGGGGAGAAGGCCGATGGTGAGACGCGATACTCAACTTTTTTGTTCATCTACCTCATTGTATTTTTTAGGATTGGCCGAAGTCCCAAATCCTCCCCCGCAACCCCCTTTTAACACTTACACTGGGCCGAGGTAGCGTGAGATAGAGTAACCAGACTAACTCTTACATCGTACTGGATATGTCCCGCTAATCAGGTCAGGCACTTTACTCTAATTCAGCTGATAACAATTAGCTCTCCTCACACGAATAAAAGGCAACACCTAAAGACACTGAGCAAGGCAGAACAAGAGAACGAGCAGAACTTCTGGGATGAAGGCACGCCTACTGGAGCAGAGCAACAGACCAAGGGACGAGAGCAGCGGGGCCGAATACCCCTACTGGAAATCAATGCCTCAGACAGACCGCGAAAGACACATGGAGAAGGGGAGATCCCACAAGTGAAGAATGCATTGTGTTACAAGGACGCCAGCGACCCTCCCGCGTGAACGGCAGAGTTGGGGAGGCAAGGTCAAGCCTGTGGTACTAAACTGGATTCCAAAAACGGAAATAAAAAAAAAAAATAAAAAATAAAAAGAAAAAAAAGACTTGCACACAGCCGGTGATTTGCCAAGCGACCTGAGAGACCAGTGTGTGTTAAAGTGAATGAAGTGGCAAAAACATATCATAAGTAAAGGCTGCACGTGTGTGGGTGAGAAGTGAAGCAAGGCAGACCAGTGAATGAACTTTAAAGTGAAACACAGCTGCAAGATTAGTGATACTACCTAACGGAGTGGTCCGGTGAAAAGATGTAACCCATTCGAAAGTCTCTGTGAAAGGTGCATTGTTTAAAGCAAAAGAGCAAACAAACAGCAAGAGTGAAAGTAAATAGTGAAGGTAGTCTCAGTGGTCGTGTGGTGGTCAGTAAGAAAAACTACACATTTGAAAGACTGACAGCCGAAAGTGGTCCGAGCCCGATTGAGGGAGACCCGAACTGCATTAAGCTTGGGGAAAGCAGCCCCCTTGCAACTTTGTGTGAACTGTATCAAGGTTTGAGTCCAGCAGAGGGGGACCTTTGTGAACATTTTGGTTGAAACAATATTTTGAAAGTTAGAGCTAGGAACTTTGAGCGTGGAAGGCCAGGTGGGGCTCGATCCATGGTTGTGAAGTGTGTTGGGCGCCGATCCAGACTGTCATCCTGCCTACAAGGATCACCTTGCCCTGGGAAGCCCAACGTGGGGAGGAGAGCTGGTTCCGCCACATTATCATTTGAACACAGACTTATCCTTTTACATACATTTTCTCCTTTTTACACTTTTTGTAAAAGAGATAGGGCAGGCACTCTTTTTTTTAGCATAGGCCATTTGACCTACTCCACTAGGACTATTTTATCGTTTGATGGTCCAGACTACTCCCATCTTAGTTATAAGGCATAATAAGAGTTTCTTCAACCCCAACATTTTCAATAAAGGTTTTACAAATTATATCCATTGTGTCAGTGTCAATACTTGTGACACCATGCCTTCCCCACTCCTGTAGTAACGCGACGTCGGGCGAAAACTTGCCCTACTAGGGTTGAAGGGTTGATGTTGGTGCTGAAGTGTACCAAGCAAGCAGGCTGCATCAGTATCAGCCTTGAAGGGTGTCATCCACCTTCTTCCCGAAGAGGTCATCCTCGTCGAAAGGCATATCAATGCCCTTAGCCTGTGATCAAATTCATCTGTGGGATCAGTAGGGGTGCAAACACCACAGTGCAAGGAAGCATCCTCAATCGGAAAGAGTAGCATGAAGACCAGGGGCCGGCATGGGGAAGCATGACCGGCATCCAGTCAAAGGCGCAGGCAACGGGCCTGCCGGTAGATCCTGATGTGGCGAAAAGAGTCTAGATCATAATTCGGTATACCAGGGATCTGAAACCTTTGGATCTCCAGAGGTTTTGGACAACAATTCCACCATCAGCTCTACATTGTAGTCAAAAACATCTGGAGAGCGACAGGTTGCAGACCCCTGCTGTATATAGGATGTCCATTGACGGGTCATGGGGCTCTAAATGGCTGAGCTGTTTGTGGATTCAGCCCAGATGGTGCAATGGGTGCAGCATATCAGGAGGTGGTTGTGCCAGAATCGAGTTCACCTTTCAAGAACACATTCTGGGCCTTCGAAATATCAATGACATGTTGTAGGCACTCTTCTGGAGGAATCAAGGAAGAACCTGGCACTGCTGCGGCACATCGAGCAAACACTGGCTGTGTACATCTTGAAGGGGAACCAGAATGTTCCCGTAGGCGAACAGGTACTGGTGGAACGAGAGACACTTGGTTGCTGTAGATTCCTGTGTACGGTAGGTCCCATTAGGAGCAAAGGTCGCAGACGAAGGTATGCACCTTGGTCAGACGAGGTGGTTGTAGCAGTGGCAGTAGCTGAAGGTCTTTGCACGGTTGACTGGGTCATCGATGGGGCAGATTGAATCGATGGATGCTTTCTGGTAGCCGTAGACTAAGACCACCCTGACAAAGGAACTGAGGACGAGTGCTTCGAGGATGAAGACTTAGCCTTCAAGGCAGATAACGATGGTGCCATGGATGCCGGTGCAGCAGACAGTCGATGTGGCTGCAGACGTGGAGGCAGCCGGAGTGTGGGTGGCATGTCCCTCGTTCATCCGCTTACCACAGAAAGAATCCTTGTGGGACCAGGACCTCGAAGAAGAGTTAATACGCTCCAAAGGTATGCTCTGACAGAGGCACGGCTGCAGACGCAGGACAAACCAGAAGGTCACAGCACCTTGGTCCAACCAAACCACCAACCTTGTGAGATGATACAGGAGCATCTTGTTAGAGAAAGAGTGACAGATGGAACAGCCGAGGTCAGAATCTGGGTGGAACATGCCTTGAAGAGACTGTCAAAGAACACACCTACAAGGGTCTCAATGATGGAAGCTGAAAGCCACCAGGAGGCGAAGAGACCTCGGTACCCGACCACTATTGCATGAGCCAGAACTCTGAACTTTTATAAGTTTAGTAAACTGTTTAAGAAAAATGACTTTTTTTATCCAAAGCAGTCTAAAGATTTAGAGAACGTTGATGACCCCCCTGAACGTGCAGTAAAAATCATAAGATGGCATCTAGGGGTGGAGCTAGAGGGGACCAGTCTATTGGATCCGTCGCAATACAACCCATCCAAAGAGTTCCAACTTGACAGTAGTTTCAACAATTCTATGTAAATTACTTTTAAGGTTACTGAGGGCTCCCAAATCCTAACTATTCCAACATCTATCTATGAAAGATTCCCCCATCCAATCAGATTTCTTCTTCCCTAGGCTACTAAAGAAATAACCAGGTTACTCACTGTAGTGACCACCTTACTCCTAGTCCATAGTCCCCTTTCCTCCATACTTATGGGATATCTCTCCGTCCTGTGGGACGGGACCGGAGCACAGCATCCAAAAAAAATTTCATAAATGTTTCCTTTCTCTCTTTCTGCGGGGGCCCAGCACGCGGCCGTAACCCCGCCCACCTTGGCTCCGCCCCACACATCGCCCATCAGTCTTTCTATCGCCAGGTCAGAGACCTATTAGCAATAACAGGAACCTTATTAGTGGGGACGGCGGGCGGGCGTATGGAGGAAAGGGGACTATGAACTAGGAGTAAGGTGGTCACTATGAGAAACCTGTTTATACTCCTACGTCCCGTCCCCTGTACTCCATACTTATGGGAGATTCCAAAGCACTCCTAACGAACTATGGGTGGATGGAAATACCCCTTATTGAAAAAGGTTCTTCAGCACAGCCTGACCAAACTGAGCATCAGCTCTCGAGCTCATGTCAAGACAATGCTTACAAAAAGCAGATGGGGAGGCACAAGTAGCTGCCCTAGCGATGGACCCCCAGGGGACATACTTCTGAAAACCAACCGCAGCTGCCTTGCCCCGAACCAGGTGTGCATGAATACCCTTAAGAGGTTTCAGCCCTTGGATGGTGAAAGACTCCGTAATGCATGCGGCGATCCACCGAGAAATAGTCACCTTAGACACCTGCTTACCCTGAGGGTTATCGAAAGTCACAAAAAGCTGAGAAGACCTCCTAAGCTCGGAAGTCCTATCAAGGTAGAACTTAAGAGCCCTTCTGACATCAAGACAGTGCAGAACCCTTTCCGCCTCTGAGGTAGGGTTCGGAAAAAATACGGAGATCGACTGAGTCAGATGAAATTCAGTTACCACCTTCGGTAGAAAGTCAGGGTTTGTCCGTAGGACCACCTTGTCCTTGTGAAAAACCAAGAAGGGATGCTCCACTGACAAGGCCTGGAACTCACTCACTCGCCTTGCTGAGGTAACGGCGACCAGAAAGGACACTTTCCATGATAGGTACTTGAGGTCCACCGTGGCCATGGGTTCAAAAGGCTTATGGCACAGCACCGTCAGGACTACATTTAGGTCCCACGGCGGGTGCGGACTACGAACTGGAGGGTAGAGATTGTGTCAAGCCTGCAAAATGCCTCTTGACGACTGAGTTACTCAGAGTAGGAACATTGGTCTGTAGAAAGATAGGAGACCGCTGAAAGGTAGGTTCTGCAGGACAGAACGTGAACACCCGACTCTGCTACGGAGGACACAAAGGACAGCACAGTGTCAATCGTAGCCACCCTTGGGTCCAACTGCTTTCTCAAACACCAATGACAGAACCTGAGCCATTTACTCCTGTATTGGGATCTGGTCGAGTGTTTCTTGGCTGCCTGGAAAATACGCATGTTATCCGTAGACAAGAAAGTTAAGATGCTCTAAAGACCTGAACTCAGGCACCATGCTGCCAAGCTGAGCGATTGTGGGGAGGGGTGCCATATCTGCTGCTCCCCCTGATGAAGATCGGGGGTCACTGGTAGCCTGATCGGCGGATACACCGACAGGTGTTGAAGTTCTGAGAACCAAAACCTGGCCGGCCAGCAAGGGGCTACGAGTAGAAGGGAGCAGTTCACCGAGTTCTTCAGCTTCCAAATTGCTCGATGGACTAGAGGCAGAGGCGGGAAGGCATAAGCTCTCATGTTGTGCCATGGAATCGCGAGAGCATCCCCCAGAGAGGAGGCTCCCAGCCCCCCTCTGGAAGCTTCCTGTTCACCGCTGTAGCGAAGAGATCTACCTCCGGTGTGCCCCAACCCAAGAAGATCCCTGAGAGGATCTCTGTCTTCAACTCCCACTCATAGCTGACCACTGTCCGCCGGCTGAGGGCATCCGCTGTGACATTCAGCTGGCCCGGAATGTGTACTGCAAGCAGCCAGACACCATGAAGCACGGCCCCTTCCCAAATCTGGATGGACAGTTCCACGAGGGGGCGGGGTGGGGGAGGGGGAAGACTTTGTTCCCTGTTGCTTGTTGATGTAATACATTGAAACCACATTGTCCCTGCGTATGCGGACCACCTTGTTGGCAATGACCGGTCTGAACGCCTTGAGCGCTAGAAAGATCGCCAGAAGCTCCAAATGATTTATGTGCAGGAGCTTGTCCTGAGGTGACCAGCGGTCCGATACTTGTAGAAGATCTAACGTCGCACCCCACCCTAGGAGAGAGGAGTCCGTTGTGATCGTCACCATAGGAGCTGGCTCCTGAAAACACGCACCCACCAACAGGTTGCTGAGAGATGACCACCATTCCAGGTCCACTCATGGAATCCGGAATAATTATCAGCTTGGAATCCGGGTCCACCGCCTCACGCCAGGAACTCTGAAGAGCCATCTGGGTCCGTCTCATCTTGAGACGAGCAAGAGGAAGAGCCAGCACACACGAGGCCATGAGGCTCAGAAGCCTCTAGAACCACCAGGCTGACATGCTCTCCGACGGCGCAAACCTCTGACATGTGGCTAACAGATCCGCCATTCTCGCCCCGGTCAGGTACACTCTGCAGTCGATCGTGTTCCAGCGAAAACCCAGGAAAATCAGGTCCTGAGAGACCGTCATGGAAGATTTCTGCCAGTTCACCGACAGCCCACGATGAAACAGGAGCTGAAGGAGAGACTGGAGATTGCCCGCTGCTGCCAGCGGACAAGGGTTGCGTAAGAGCCAGTCGTCCAAATATGGATACACATGAATACCCTGGAGACGAAAATGGGCCGCAATCACCGACATCTTTGTGAAGACACGCGGCACCGAGCTGAGGCCAAAAGGAAACACTCGAAACTGGAAGTGCTCCTCTCCCAAAGAGAAGCGGAGATATCTCCTGTGTGGGTTCCAAATCAGGATATGCATGTATGCATCCTGAAGATACACCACGCTGAGCCAATCGCCCATCTGCAAGGAGGAGCGTATCTGGCGGGGCGTGATCATCTTGAATTTCTCTTGGGTTAGGAAAAGAATGAACTGGGAAAGGTCTAGGATGGTGCGCAGGCCAGCCTGGTTGGGTTTGGGCACCGTAAACAGCCAGGAGTAGAAGCCCTCCCCTCGCTCCACAGCTCTGAGGTCCCGAAGTTTCTGAACCTCGGCTTTGAGGGAGGGCGAGCCCGACAGCTGAAAAGGAGGGTTGAGGGGTACGGTAGGGGGTATAGGCAAGCGGAGGCCCGCCCAAGCGACTGACCAGACCCATCTGCCTTCTGTGATGGTCTGCCACGACTCCCAATGAGACGCAATGCGTCCTCCCACCGGAGTGTCGTGCGAGCGCGGAAATCCCTCATTTAGTAGATTTATCGGTGGCGGTGCCACCTGAGGCTGAGGAGCAGGAGAAAAACCATGCCCGTTGTTGCCTCCGGCGGTTGTTCCCTGCAGGGGTATCCACTCTGCGAGATTTTCGGTCGAGGAAGCCCCTAAAGCCAGAGGAAGGTCAACTTTGTGACAACAGTCTATGGGTTTTGAAAGGAGCCTTAACCAGGACAGACAAGGACTGAGCTGTCTGAGTGCTATCCTTCGTCTAGGTGAGCTCTACATCTGTTGTAGAATGAAAGAGCTCCTTCCCATCGAACGGAAGGTCCAACACCTTGTCCTGCACTTCTTTCGAGAATTTAGTTGCATGCAGCCACGCCTGCCGTGAGGTATCAACCCCCAGCATAAGGCCCCGAGCCGAGGTGTCTATGTGATGAGCCGCAGCCTCCAGGAGATCCTGGGCCAAGACACTGGCGCTGGATAGGCCTCCTTTAAAGTCTTCCAGCTTCTCGACCGGGATAAACTCCTCAAACTCCAACAGACCTTTCCACATCCGCATGTTAGGTTCCGCGAATATCAATTCAGCGTTGGCCTGCCTGAGCTACAAGGCCGAGTTTGGCAAAGATTTTCCTCCCGATGGAGTCGAGGAGCTGGTCCTCCTTTCCCAGAACCCGAGTAGCCGTCGTGGAAGAGGATGCTGCAGGCCACTACTGTGGAGGAGGGGGCAGACAAGACGACAGGGCCACCTCTTCCAAAGAATGCAGCCTGTATCTCAATCAATTTTCTTATTGACAAAAAGTCCAGAGTGGCTTTTCCCAAACTCTGCGGACCTCGGCCAGAATGTCCTTCTGCAAGAACAGGCCGGTACGCTCCAAGGGAGACAGGGTGAACGCCCCAGAAAGCACGCCCTCCTGCGGAGCGGGTGCCTAAGGGCACTGGAACATCTAAGAAGTTCATGTCCAGTACCCGGTCATGAAAAGCTCCGATAGAGCGGGGAAGGTCCTCGCTGTCCTGATCGTCTTGCGCGTCATCCGACTGGTCAGGATCCTGCTGAGCCGTGTCAGGCGCTGCCTTGTCCACAGGGGACAATGGAGGCAAAGGCGGAAGAGTCGGGGAAGGTACCGTAGGCAAGGGAGGTGCCAGCGGAACCACAAGAGGAACAGGTGGAGCCGGAGGCACGGGCGGACATTTCTCCCTAAAGAGCCCTTTGAAATACTCCCTCATGTGATCGGTACGCATAAGCGTTTGAAATTTTACCGAAAAAAGCATCCTCCGGGGACTGTTTCGGAACCTGAGAAGGCCTCTCATGAGGTGGACAAATCCAGGGACGTAACGGGGAAGGGTTCCACACTGGCCCCTCCACCGACGTATCCACATAAATCAACGGTGCTGACCCTGCAGGCAACTAAACATTGTGCGGAAGAGGCATCCGAGCGTTCCAGTCGTAAACTGGCCGATAAGGATGCGCACAAGAGAGCATGTTCACCCAAGGGACCAAGCCCTACACCTGAGGCCAATGGCGTAGTTGTAGGGGTAGCACCCAAAAGGGCCGCTGCGGTCGTGGTGGGAACGGGCGCCATTTTGTCCTCATCAGGGGTGGGGGGGGGGGACTGCGGCACTTGAAGTGAGGCAGGGGTCCACGTCGATGGATCAGGGGTCTTAACTTTAGCCTTAACATAAGGGACCTCGGCACCGAGTATACTGTGAGGACTGGAATGTTTTTGTGACATACCAACTGCCAAATTAGCCTTTGAAGGAAGGACCTCGGCACTGCCGGTAAAAGAACTTTGCTTCTTTGCCCCCTCCACAGGTCTGGTGTTGCCGCAAGAGCGGGAACGGTGAGAAACAGCTTTCACCGACAAGGCCTTGCCAGGCCTCTCAGAACTGTTGGTAACTTTAGCCTCTGTACGAGGGACCTCGGACCCAGGTCCGGTAACAGCCTTATCTGCACGGGCCTCGAACATCCGTTCGGTGACAGCAAGGCCACCCAAGGCCTCGGGGCGCACCCCGGTCTTATTTTTGAGGGAAGCCCACAGAGGCCTCAGAGCGCGCTCCGGTACCCCACGACTCAGTAGAACTGGGTCCACAAACAGCCCCCACAAGAGGGGCCTCGGAGCGTGCTCCGGTATCCACAGGCCCCTTACGGAGACCCTCAGAGAAAACTCTGGTATAATTAGGCCCAACGGGCACCTCAGGGCGAACCCCGGTGACAGAGCGATCAACGCCCCTCCCGGCCCGAGAGGAACCTGGAAAGGTATCCCCCGGACGGGGTGCTCTGCAAAGTAAAGAACTTACTGGGCGTTTTTTCTTCTCGCCGATGAACGCCTGAAAATGTGAAGGAGGAGCTTGTCGGAACACCTCCTCCCACCGCTCCAACCGACGTTGAAGTGCCCGGATCGAAAGGGAGTCGCAGTAAAAACAGGTATCCCAACTGTGATCCGGACCCAAGCACTCTAAGCAAAGAGGATGGGGATCCGCCCTCGCGAAACGACGGTGACACAATGAACAGTCTGGAAAGTCTAGTTTGAACGACAGAGTAGTACACGATCGCTAGCGAGAGCCAGAGAGGAAAAAGGGAAGAAAACCTTCCGATGATGCAAGTGCGTCCAGTCCCGAACGAGCGGAGAAAAGGACTGATGGGCGATGAGCGGGGCAGAGCCAAGGTGGGCAGGGTTACGGCCACGTGCCTCGCAGAAAGAGGGACACATTTTTGAAAAAATGTTTTTGGATGCTTTTTACAAAGTGCTCCGGTCCCGTCCCACAGGACGGAGAGATGTCCCATAAGTATGGAGGAAAGGGGACGGGACGTAGGAGTATTCCCATTGAATTTGGCCGCAAAGTGGAGGATATCATCTAGTTCTGTATTGATGAAGTCAATGCAGCAACCAGTGACGCATTTGTTACACAGTGGTGGATTTTTAATTTAAGAACCTCTAGAACGTGGCGTGGATAAAACTGCAAGAATGACCATCATTTTAGCCCCTTATATATTAGCACTTGTCCAAGATGTTTGCCATGTGCCCCTACTTACGCGTTTGCTTTTTCAATCAATTTTCTATTGCCATGGCTCAAATCAGTACGGTTAACATGCGACGTGTCTGCTCGATGGTCTCCCAGAGGGCACACAGAAAGCTGCGCTTTAGGACCCAGCTCTTTCTCCGGCTGTTGGTTGAATTGTCGGTACGCAAGTGCGATAAAAAAAAAAACACTTAAAAATGTGCACTGTGCAACATGAGTTGGGCAGGCAGTTGGTGTCATCATTTTGACATACTTTGCTGTGAAACTTCTTTGTGTGACACTGCACTGTGAATCAGACTCAGTTTATTTGAATTAAGGTACGCTTTGTGGGTTTTCTTCTATCCCCTTGAGTGGCTTTCACATTGTTTTTGACAATCTTATTGGCACATACGTTTTCAGCATCTTATCAATCATTGTTTTTTGCCATGGGACGAGTGCCCTGTGTGGATCACTGCAGGTGGCAGTGTCTTACTGGTTGTGGGAAAACCAAGTACGTTCCCTTCCCTTTTAGGCCTTTACGAAATGTGTCGGTCTTATACAATTGTGAGCATTTAATTCTACACTTCGTAATTATGTTTCTAACATTAGGGACAACTGTTTGGAGGCCAGATTGGTTTCATCTTTTCTTTTTCTCGATGAGTAGTTGCTCTGTACCGTGAAGACCGTGCATAAAATCTGCATTCCACGTCAAAACCGGTTGGTCTTTTCCGCTACTTCTGGGTGCATAAAATCATACTTCACAGCTCTACAAGAGATACTTGTTGAAGTATAGGCCTTCCCCTCTTGAGACACCTTCGTGTTCAAGACACTTCCTTTAAGAGATGGTGTTCAAAGAAAAATTCCATGCATTCTCATAATGCTGTGCACTTGTGTGTAACTGATTTATGATTAGTTCATACTGAGGCACTTTAATGACAGTTTACATTTGACCAATGTAGCGTTTTGTCACTACCGTTTAGTATGCATATGAATTTACCCACGTGGGTCATTTACTATGAATTTGCCCCGATTGTATTTTTATCACAGCAGGTCATTTGGTGTTTCCCTTTTTGTACTTGTCCACAATTGTGTACTGAATACCTGCTGTGCTGGCCATTATATATTTGCTTCTATATTAAATATTGAATGAATAAGTTTTAAGTTATTTCCAGAATCTCCTTACAATTCGCTCTACCGAGTGGTTCGAGTTATGAGATACCTGCTTTTTCTACTGAAAGCATGCTGAACACCCCCCTCCCCAACATGGAGACAGGTGCTGGGAGGCACAATTCTGGGGAAACTAATTTTGTAAATTGAAGCAGACATTTAATAAAACAAAAAGGAATTTCAGATAACTCAAGGTCCATGTCCGACCCCTCCTCTGCGCCCCCCCCCCTTGTAAAGTACAGCGTGGTTCCAATTTGAAGATGGCCGCCGGGGAAGAACTTTTGAGTCCCCCAAAATGCATTCAGGGGGAACAATGGCCATCAATGTGGTGACTAGGCGGCACAGAGCTACAGTTTTCTTTTACTGCCAATGTATTGGATGGCATGCATGAGGCCCGGACAAGGCTTGGATGCAGTTTCTTCCATACACATCCCACCATTAAGAGTAAATTAACCCAACACAGAACACCTAAAGCAGGGCCCAGCACTCTGCACTTCTGAGACTAGCTTTGCAATTACCAATCATGCTAGTGCATGAAACATCTGCTCACCTGAAGAACCGCACTGAAATTCCTTCACAATGACCTCGTTCTGGAAATATGGATTCCCACTGAAGTAGAACTTGATTTTGCAGCTTGATTTCATGTGTGTAAAATCTTCGACCTGGTGTAGAGAAGAAAAAGATCCTGAAGATGAGGCAGACCGAGTAAAGCTTGCATGTACAGCTAGGTCATGGAAGCAGGTCCACGCCAAGTAGCTCCTACAGACCATATACAAGCTACATTAGCGCCATACCTTCCCAGGGGTTCGATGACTTGCTTGAATGAGGTGTACATAATCCAAAAATATGATATTATTTTGGAACGTGATACTGGCATCTAGTTGACTGAATAAGCAGCCACCATCCAACCTACTATGGACCATGGCACTAGCTTTGATGAGCAAACCTACAACCCAAAAGGATAGAAATAGACTACACTAGCACTGACTGGAGAAGGGCTATATTAAACGAACAGAGAGCAGACTATGGCACTAGTTCCCACCCGGGGAAGACATTCCCAAGACAGTAGATCTGACCAAGCTACGATTGGAGCCGGTCTCAAACATCCCAAGAGGAAGAGGACAATGACCCGTCATTACATCTTTCTGGAGGAAGCAGCCACAGCATCCCCATCAGGACATCAGATTTGAAAAGGCTAACCATGCAAAGCCCACTTACCTCCGGATTGAAGCAGGCTTTCCTTACCTGCAGGTTTGTCATGTAGCTCAAAGTATCCTCGTCTCGGTCATCGATCATTGCTGAAAGCTGAGGGTGATTCAGGAACTAGGATGGTTAAGTAAAGGAAAATAAACAATAGACCGGACAAGGCTCAAAAGTTAACTTGAGCCACAAAGTTCTGTACAGTTATTTAACTATCACATTTGTGGATGATCTTTGCTGCAGTGTTTTGTGCATCTTTGTATTGGCAAAGCAGGTTTGTGGGTGACCTTTGAAGGCAGCAATGAGGTTATGTGCCAACTCCGAGATGCCTCTTTGCAGGGGACCAAGTACGGGAGCAGATGAACAGTCTCAGGGCAATTTGGATTATGCCATTAGTTGCAATGTTCAAAAGGGCACAATTAACTGAGTGCATCAAGATTCCATGACTGCGGAAACTCATTAACGTGTACTTGTATTGTTGGAGCAAGCAGAGGGTGGGGGGTGTCAGATCACCAAACTGCACAGATGAGTTATGGATTTTAAAGAATACATTTGAGAAGAGTTTACTGCCACCTTTTACTGCTTACGTTTTCTGTATCAGCAATACCAGCCGGCACTTTAATACTTCAGGGGAAAAAAGGATTGCCACATAAGGACATACTCCCGTTTGCTTTGTGGATGATGCCAGTAATAAGAAAACATACCCATGTTTGTTCTGCAACTATATCACAGTATCCCCATGTAGGAACATACTCCAGTTGGCTTTACCATTATAAATGCATGCCAAAGTATGAAAACGTGTCCAAACTGGCTGTTCTAAAATGCCAGTCGAGCTACATAACACTTATCATGCTTGCTTTATCAAAGATGCCCAATACAAAATGTCATACCACAATACAAAATGACTGAACTGGCTGCATTGAAATGCCAGCGTAGCTACATAATAGCACTTACCATGCCTGCTTTATCAACCATGCTCAGTAAAACATGCAATGCCTGCTCCCTGGTGTGCCAGCGCCTTGCAGTCAGACATAATCACAATAATATGTGATTAGGTGTGATTGTGAGGCGCTGGGGGGGCACTGGGGTAAGGAATTTTCTTTACTGCCCATCTATCAGATGCCCAGTAAAAAAATGACACGCCTGTCCCATGGGTCCTGAGCTCCTCACACATGCACACAATCAATGTGGTTATGTGTGTATGCAAGGTGCTAGATTATCGGGGCAGGTATGTTATTTTCTGCTAGACATCCATCATAGATGTCCAGTTAAAAAATAAATACCATCCCTGGGCCACACAGCACCTCAGACGGAGATCTTATTTTTGCGGGTGGGGGGATTTGTGCAACAAATGTATTTTTAAAATGCCTTTGTTGTACAAACCGAAAACAAAGGTGATGGCTGGAATATTTAGAATAAATATTTACCTCCGGCATTGCTCTGGGCAACCCTCCAGACCATCGTTCTTCGCCTGCCAAGCAGTCATTACAGAAGGGGAAAGACCATATGCAAATCAGTCTTGGTCCCACCCCAAAAGGGGCAGTCCAGCCCGAACTGCTAGGTCACATCCCTTCTGCACGAGACCACAAGCATCCCCCAAACATGTTTCGGCCTTGTTGGGCCTCATCAGTGAGTAGCAGCTTGGGTCTCTAGGCCCAGCCGACACCTGTTTTAGGGTGGGACCAAGCCTTTGCATATGGTCTTTCCCCTTCTGTAATGGCTTGGCAAGCGAAGAACGATCGTCTGGAGCAGGGGTCTGCAACCTGTGGCTCTCCAGATGTTTCGGACTACAACTCCCATGATCTCCTGACATTGACTATGCTGTACAGGCCGGATAGGAATGGTAGTCCAAACACATCTGGGAGCCAAAGGTTGCAGACCCCTGGTGGAGGGTTGCCCAGAGCAATGCCAGAGGGTAAGATTCATTCTAAACCTTCCAGCCATCACCTCTTTGTTTTTGCTTTGTTGTACAAACCTATCCCCACTCACAGAAATCCTCTGACCAGCACAAACATACCCCCACACACACTTATACACAGCAAGTACTCGCTGTCTCATTCACAGTCACAAGCACCAATCATGCAACTCACTCAAAAGACCAGCATAAACGAATCCATACACATTTGAACACATGTACACAACATACAGAGCAAGCACCGTTTCATTCGCACAAACATCCATCATGAACTCAATCAAGACACAAGCATACACATTTAAATAACATGCACACACACATTTACAAAAACACACAGAAAGCACTCATTCACACCAGCATCCACCAGCCACCATCATACATTCACCTAACAAGCATGCACGCATCCATACACAATTTAAATAAAAAAAAGATTAACATAAACAAATGTACTTTCTGCCGCGGGTGCTGAGGTTACAGCGCTCCAGCCCCCTGTAAGCATGAACAGGTATCAGGAAGTTTCCTGGTTCCTGCTCATGCATGCAAGGGGCCTGAGCATCGGTCCGTAGGCCCACTCCAGCCTGCACGGTCTATGTGTGAGGAGGCGCAGAAACGCCTCCTCGCACATACATACATGCAGTTACCCAGCCAGCATTTCCTATGAGCCATGCTAGGCTGGGGAAGCAAACGCCCCCAGCCTTGCATGGCTCATTGAGCTTGCACGGCTGGGTATGCTGCTGCTCCACTGGTGGGTCGACGCCCCCTCACCCATTATGGACGAGCTACCCCAGATGAAAAAGCTCAAGAACTTTAGTACCAAAATATCCCCAATACCCTTTTGCAGGACAGTCTGAATTGTGGAAGTACATTGAATAGAAAGGGTCAACAGGTGAGCAAGACCATGGATAGCTTTGCAGAGTAGAAGTAGGAACGTTAGAACCATTTTGAATGTCCATCTAGCATGGCGACAGTAAGTGGAGGAAGTAGAAGGTGCATGTGTCGAAGTGGAGTGCTTGGTTGAGAGGTGAGACAAAGGTTTGTCTAGTACGAAACTTGAGATGAGCAAGATGGAGGTTTGATGTTAAAAAGTAGCGGTAATGAACTGTCAAAGAGGATCTCAAAGTTGCAAGCCTTGGATGAAGGAATGAGGGTAATAGAGGGTGGGGTTGTCATTGGAGGAAAGGAGAAAAAGGATTTTGGGTTCTATAGTTATCGCCATCCATTGTGGGAGGGCTGTGAGGCAGCTGGCAATGAGTTTAGAGTGGTTAGCGGTTAAAATGGGAAAGGAGAAGATATGGGTGTCATCAGCAAATAGGTGGCAGTGTAAAGCAAAGGATGCTAGTTTGCCTAGTGAGGCGATGTAAAGTGATGAGGCGTGGGACAAGGAGCGATCCTGTCGGACACCTTTCCTGTGGAGGGTGTGTTTTGATTCCAAGAGATGCAGGGCACGTGGTCGAGAAGTACGAGGACACTCAATTGAGTGCAGGGTCCCTGAAACAGGAAAGATTGTTTGAAGGGAGGATCCACTGCCCAAGACTGGGGGTGTTCCAAATTGGATTAATATCAAGCAGAAAGGAGAGAAATGGGCAGGTCAGAAAGATATAGACGTGGGTAAGACGCAAAGAAATTGGGGGATCCCCTCCAGTGCTTTGCTGCACCTTAGTAAATATAAATATTCATACAGTATTCCCAATATAACAAATAAAGCTTGGCTTTTTCCGTAAAGCGGTCTGGTCTCTTATTCACATTGCTTCATAATGAGTAGGCAGAATATATGGCCAATGCATTTCGGACTGCTCTGTCCACCATCAAGGCAGACTCTGCATACAATTGACCCATAAAACCTTGGTCTTCGAAAACCGAACGTATCACAGGCAAGACCGCTCACACAGAGGCAGTTGCATAGCGTGTTTGCAGCATTCTCATCGCTAAAGAGTAACAACCCTATCATGGTTAAGAGTCATTTTGATAAATCCCCCTCACATTTGGTTTCTGAAGCAGAGCGTATTTCATGCTGTAACAGGCAATACTTTACAAAGCAACTCACTTAAGGACTTCAGTAGTGGGGCAGAGACAGGTCTGTAGGAGGTAGTACTGTTCGTGTCAGCAGTTCTTTACAATTATGTGGGGTGGCTTATTTCATACCGAGCAGGGAAAACACCTTGAAAGGTTGAAGAGATAAAAGGTTGAATATCGACAAGGCAAGAGGTAGTGACTGGTGCAAGCTTTGTTCATGGTGCAAAGGGGGATGCGCAGCAGGAGCACAGTATATATTAGCAAAGTGGAGGCAAGGTATGAGAGTTTAGTGTGAAAATAATTAAAGTGAATGGGGTAGGGTGTTGGAGGAGGGAGAGGAAGTGTGAACAAGGTGTATGTTATCTTAGTGACTTGGGACAATTAATAGGCAAAGTCATCAGTTGGTATATGCATCTGGGAGCAGAGAGCAAAGCGTGGAGGATCATGGAAAGTCCAAGGGTGAGAGCAGAGTGGATATAAGGTCAATGTAGTAAACTACTTTGGATGAGTCAAGAGCAGTAGGGTTAGCAAGGAGTCTGAGGGCAGTGGGGGGGAGCAGTCTTCACCCAGCACCACATGTGGAGGCAAGTGGAGGTTTTGAGCTGTTAGATCATTGGGGGTAATTTATGGTGGAGGTGAAGGAGCAAGCAAGTGATAGTCGATGTTAAGGCCATTGAAGGCTTGTTTGATAGAATGGGCAACAGAAGGCGAGGGGGTTTAGAAGGAGTACTTTGTTTGGTCAACGTATGGTTCCACAAGCCAGGTTTGAACTTTCCCTTGGTGATTGGTGGGGGAAGAGATGATTAAGCACTGAATAATCTGAGGGAGGGGTGTCAATAGTGAAGGCATCAGATAGGCATAGGTCTAGTGAGTTCCCACTGGTTTAAGTCGTAGGTTTATGTTGGGTGAATGGTCAGTAAAGGTGGAGTCAAACTGTAGTGGTGGGCCATTGAAATAGTAGGGAGTTGAGTCACCTACTCAGATTAAGGTGACCTCCACTGGAAAAAACATCACAAACAGGCTGAGCATAAAGGCAGGTGGGCAAACTGCTCTGGGGGTGCTTCAATTGGCCAGGGCCCTCCAGCACTGGCCTGTACAACACTGACGAGGGTTGAGCGCAGTGCTGCCAGTCCACAGTGATGGAGAAGACAACCTACTCAGAAAGGCTGGTGCCAGTACAGGAAGTCGCAGAAAAATGTATGGAGGACATTGACAGAAACCACTTACACTCAAGTCAAACGATGTGCTGCTTCAATTCCATCCAATATACAAGACCTCACATCCTCCGATTAATTTCAATCCATTAGGAAGTGACCTGGTCTTTTGGTCTAGTATTTTCAAACAACGACATTAAGTAGGTGAGTGAAGCAGCCCTGAAGAAACGGCAGTGGTGCAGAACGGCACACAAAAAAATAAAAGAAAAGTGCCTATGTAACCAAATCCTCAAATACAAGGACTTGTGCAATCTAGCAATTGTTCTAGACATGCCAACATCGGGGTAAACATTCTCCAAGAGGGAATGTGAAGGGAAACTAATGACCCGATGCCCAATTTCGAGTGATGCTAGGCTCACCCTTCACAAGTTGGCATGGATCGGGCACAGTGGGGCATTACATGGTCAGGAAATACTTTTGGTTTCCTTTTGGCCAACTTTGCTAGCTCCCTACTATATGGAACTGGACCCATGTGTGTGTTCTGTGAGGCTTTTTCCAATGTATAACTGAAGACTGCAGCTCAACGCATGCGCTGCCTTTGTGTCCCAGAGCAGGTTGTCATCCACACAATATCAGATTTGCAGGCTAGTGGCAACTAATTTGCTCATGAGCAAAATGGCTGCCAGATTGTTTTTTTCTAAAGGTCCTGTGACCTGTCCATGGTCTGGGTTCTGAAGAATTTACAAGGACCACAAATGCTTCCCTGACTGAATGGATTTAGGTTTAGCTGGTTGAGGATCTTCCAAATGCCTGAAATTATATTCCTTCGAGAATAAAACAAAGGTAAAGTTGACCACCAATTTGGAGGTTGACAAATAGCTGAAAGATGCATGGGTTGGGATTGAAAGGTTTGAGTCATGGCCCAATCTGTGGATCGTCAGTCAACTACATCAACTGATCCGGTTTACTGAGAGGAAGACTGGGGCGCTGAGGCTCAGTTGCTGGACTCCTGAATGAGAAAGCTCTGCTCCTTTACTAACAGAGACAACCCATCCTCTGCATCACTCCCCTTGAACCAGCAGGCAGTCTGATCCTCATCTGCAGCTTTTGTGGGTGCACTGGATGCTCTTGGTCGTGTGAATCACTTTCCCAAAGGCAAGAGCACATTGTTGTTGCTGGAGATTGGACAGCACGGTTTTCTGTCCAAAATTACTTGCTCCATCACTAGATTCATCAAGTCCAACTTTCCTCCGAATAATCTCCATTGGCCAGCCCTGCAGTACTCACCAGAGCATAAACAGACCTTTCCCAAAGGGTCAGTATTTTTATTTTTTATTTGTGCATTTGGATACAGTTAGTACCTTTTGACTACTCGTAATTATTCTATTGAGTAAAGCATACAGTATACAAGTATTAAAATATCATTAAAAAGGAAAACAGAAGAATCGATCCAACAGGGGCTTACCAATCCAGGGTCAGTTTCCTGGCTGCCTGTTGCCATACATAAAAATTCTGCCGCAGTGGTCACCAGAGATTCAGCATCAAATATTGTTTCCCAGAATTGATCTGAGGAATAGGAGCTAACTTCACTATAGGCCCTGTTATACTCTGTGCACCACACAGTCAAAATATGGCATGCAGTTTCCACCTGTATAGAGCATAATCTGCATAGCCTTTCGCCTACAGGTCGGCACGCCCATGGCCCTGTGTATTCTAAAATGAGAAGCGTTTGAAGGCGGGCAGCACAAATAAAATCATACCAACATGGGGAGATGCAGTTTTACCAGGTAGGACTTGATCAAGTGTGAAAGCCTGGTGGGCATAAGAATAACATTTTCTAAGGATGGCCAGGTGCTGAATGCCCCGTTTGAGATCCCCACTGCCAAATATGTCAAGACAAGGTCTAATGGGGACTCCCAAGTACCTATACTGAGTATCCTGCTCTAGCTTCACTCCCCCCAACCTCCATTTAAAAGAAGGAGCTCCATATGCTGCTTTCCCGCAAATCATTCAGGTGGAGGCTGTGATTGCCTGCAAAGGTATCTAGGGCATTGGGTGAATGCTGCAGACCTAGCGGTGTACGGTCTAAGATCACCATCGTCTGCATAGAATAGACATGGGCCCGTCCCATCCCATGGCAGATGATTCTCAATCGCTCCAAGCACCAAGGGTAGCTCAGATGTATACAAGTTTTATAATAAGGGGGCCAAAGGGCATCCCTGTTTAAACTCCTGTATGGTGCCGAGCGGACTCGACAAGCCCCCCTTTCTGAGACAATCTCACCCTAACCTCGGTGCCACTATAAGTGCTTTGATGAAGTACAGGAGTGATTGGTCTATACCCCATGCTTCTAACTTTCCCCAGAATATTGTTAATATGCAGCTCAGCTCAGCCCATCATTGCGAAAGTTACCTCAACTGAGTTTTTAAACCTAGTCCACATCATTTGAATCTTTGCCATCAGAGGCTTTGCTGCCTTTAGGAATCAGGGTGCCTTCATGCTCTAAATCAGTCACTTGTTCCTTCCTTCAGTGCTTTGGACTCCTCTTGCAGACCTTTGCCCTGGGAATTCCCAAAACGAATGGCTGCATCAAATTCTTATTCCAGGGCCACACCTTTGGTTCAGACCTCCGCTCCAAATGTCCCTTGTCGGCATCTGCCCGAAAATCACCTCCCCTGCATCTGCCTCCCAAAGTTGGTAACTTTGGACAGTACTGTAAATGGGCGTGAAATATTGGCTTTGTCCCGTTTTCCATATGCAAACTATCTAGACATCTTAAGAATGATTGTATACTTGTTTCAATTATGTTCTTTTGGGATCACTTTACTGTTTAACACTAATCTGGAGTACTGGAAACTCTCCCCTCCCCCGCCTCCGAACGTAGGTTGGTTCATGCACAACTTTTGTGTTTTCAGAAGCAAGTTAACATTCCTTTGTGTGCTTTGTGTAATTATTTGCACCCAACACTACACCCCCCCTGAGAGGGGTGCAGACTACTCTGCCAGTAACTACTGTGAGACAGGAATAAATTAAGGGAAGCCCTGGCTACTGCTAACACTATAAACTTCCTAGGCCCAGAGTGCTTTTGTAAATTCTTTCCATCACTGGGGGATTCTTGTTTGAAACCGTCATGCCAGTTGCCCCAGTTTCTCTGGGTTTTTGTGAGCCCTTGTAGCATTGTTCCAACATTGCAATAAGGGCTCACAAAAACACAAACTGTTGGGAAGCTGGCATGGCAAATTGAAAAGAAAAAACGCATCTTCCCAGAAGCCAGGAAGAAGGCGCCTCAGCGAAGTAAATCTGCACTCCAGAACCAAGCACCACCTTTCCAGGGGCACGTTTTTCAAGAGATCACAAGAAGCCAACAGAACCATGGTTTAAGTGGTTTTTCATCTGTGACTTCAACCCCGCCTGATGCAAGATGATTAATTCAAATGAGCAGGCCACTTACAAAGAAAAAATCCCAAATCCATATTATACAAGTTCTCAAAACAGGCACAATAACAAATTACCCCACTCTTTATGAACGTCCAACAGGTTGGCTGGCAAGAAAGGTAAAGGAGTGCGTTAGGACATTAGAGTGGGTGGGTGCGAGAGGGGGCTGGGGCAAGTGGACTGTAAGGGATTGCAGGCACTAAACACAAGTCTCTTTCCCCCATAAAAACCAAGAAAAATCAACAGTAATAAGTATCAATATTACTGAGTCACTACATTGCTTACCTGCAGAGAGGCACCAGGACAGAACAACCACTTGTCTACAAGCACAATGCCTCGAGACCGCTCCAGCACCTTCGTCTCTATCAGACTGCAGGGCCGCGAATCAGGATTCTCAATACCTACCCTTGGCATGCCCAGTCTGCTTAAGCATTCAATTAAGTGCCTCAAATATGCAAAATTTCATAAGCCAGTCCAGATATCCATCTCCCACCACTGCAGATAACCTTTCATTACCCAATCTGCTCTAAACTTTTATGGGGTTGTGGATCTTCCCACTTCATCCAGCTACTGGAGTGCAGCAATGATACTCAAGACATGCATACTCGCTCATCGTGGAAATCGCCCTTTGCCTTCATCCTCTTATCAGAGGAGATTGCAGTCCAAGAGACCAACGCCACTTACCAAGCCCACGGTCATAAGCTTTGTGCACAGTCCAGGCAATGGTAACTTCTATGAACTGCCAGGGCTCCACGACCATTAGGCTGAATTGAAAAAGCAGCCCCGATTAAGCTGCCCTTGCGCCTGCGGTATCAACAGCTGCCACCAAGGTGCGTCATGCATCTGATAAGATTCTTGTGCAGCCTCCAAGCACCAATATTGCACCCACACATCCACCAGGGATCAGAAAAGAAAGCACTTTTCCCAACTTCCCCAGTCCCAGCAGTCAACCAGCCAGGACGCCATTTTTGATCACTGGAGCAGCACTCCCCAATGATAAATTCCACCCCCCCTTGCCTTACACCCCCACCCCCGACCAACCACACACAAAAGAAAGCCAAACCACGCACACAAAAGAAAGCTATCGGACAATTACCACCTAGCTGCGCACATGGAACTTCAACCGCGACGAGACCTCCAGAGGACTCAGTCACATGTTCTACTGAGTCGATGGTATGAGAAGCCAATCTTCATGTTTCAGCTTTCCAGGACCAGAGGGGAGGGGGGGTTGTTATGACAGGGTCAGGTGACAGGGAGGGGTTCCCCCACTGTTCACACTCCCTATGCAAATTGTCCTGGCTATTGAGGGAGTGGCTAAATGTTATGTAATCTTAATAACTTCCCGACTCAAAGGTCAAATGAAGTGCCAATGATTAAACATTCTGCTACAAGATCGAGGCTCATGAATGTCAACCCCGAGATATACCAACTCATCTGAAAGAAACCCACCGGCTTTATAAAGACCCAACAGAGTCAAAGACTATACCACCATGAAGCATTCAAAAGTGGAGTGCCGACAGCCTCCCACAAAGACACTGCCAAAAAAACACTCCCAGGGGCACGATGATGGTAGTGAACTCTTTCAAAACGGGAAATGGGGAAGGATGCGTGTTATAGTAGCTATGAAATATGCACCAAATAAAAACGGTTCAGGAAAAACTTAGATGCAGACATAGTGAGCTTTGCCTTTGATGAGGTATTGTGTTGTAATGAGTGTCTCCCCTCCTGTGTCTTCCTTGCAGTGGTGATGTCAGTGGAATGTGGTGAGGTCACTGTGCTCTGAGTGTTCAGGGTGTTGTCATCTGACTAGTGTTCCATGGGGGACAGTTGGAGATAGAGAGCTGGCTAGCTAGGATATGCCAGTGCTTTCCTGCTGTACTATTGAGCTAATAAACCCATATAACTTACCTGCTGGCTCAGGTGTGTTGATGTCGAGTCCACTTTGTTACACTGGCGACGAGGATGGGATTCTGTCGTGGAGGGGACAGCTGAGGCTCAGGACAACGCCCTCCAAAAGTCCACATCCTTTTGGAAGCAGTCAGCTATGCGGCTCTGGAGTCCAGACCAGAGCTGCAGCCCAGCAGGCCGGGTGGTACTGGAGCGAATAGCAGGTTCCTGTGAGGTCGGAGCCTGGTCCTGGTATTCGAGGAGGTACCAGTGGAATTTTGCATCAGGCCCTGTGAGTTTATTACAGCTGTCTGAAGCGGAGGCCTGTGGAGCTACGGTGCCTCTGGGTCCAGCAGTCGGGGCGACGAGTCTGCTAAAACCTCCGCTAGTGCTATGTGAGCAACACTTGGGCCGGGTGCTGCTGGAGCGAGTGGGAGGCTCCTTTGTATTTGGAGCCTGCTCCCGGTATTGCAGGAGGTACCAGAGGACTTTGGCTTCGCGCCCAGGGATTTGTTCGGAAGCTGCCTGAAGCGGAGGTCTGCGATGATCAGAGTGCCTCCGGGTCCAGCAGTTTGGTGCGCGTGACCCCAGTGGGAGAGCACTGAGGAACAGCAACTTTTGGCAGGCGTTGTCTTTCCATATGGTTCGTGTCTGGGGCTGTTGCAGGGGGCGGTGTTACACATTGCCCCAGAGTTCGGTGTTGCTGGACCAAGGAGCACCGCCGTAAGCAGCAGATCCTTCATGGCGGTGTGTGTGGGCTGCGAGTTGGCTGCCGTGGAATGTGCTGGGAAGCAGGTCTGCAGGTGCTGGGGACTGGCATCCAATGCCTGGCACTCAATCAGCAGAACTGAACTCTGCCTTGTATTTTTCAGAATGACGTGTTTTTTTTATTGCGGAACGTTCCTGTGCAGAGTACTGAAGCGCAAGGGAATTCCGGAATGCACTGAGTGCGCAGTACGCATGCGACGTGAGGACAACGTTGTTCCTGACAACCTCGTTTCTGACTCTGTACCTTTAGTGTCCGCGGCGAGTATGAATCTCGTTGCTGTATATGGGGAGCGCTTTGCCCCTGTGGAGTGCTGTGTGTTTCTTGACGCAACAACATGGATTTCCTTATACAGGAGTGCGGCGCTGGGAGGTCTCAGGAGGACATTTCCATCGTTGCCTGAATTTATTAGTAGTAAGGCCAGTGAGTTGTTTCGTGTGCTCGTTGTGGCCTCCTCATTGTTATGTATTGGGCCAGTATGGAGAGAATGTACGTGTTGTGGCCTCGTAATTGTGAAGATGTAGTAGTTTACAGTTCGTTTTAGACTGTTTTGTTGTAACATTTTATTGTGCAGGTCCGGGTCATATCTGGGGACATTGTTACCGTCTCTTCCCCTTTTGGGTTGTAAATCGTGTGGTTCTGGATTTCGGGTTTTCTTTCTGGGACTTGGGGGAGGGAAGTGTTCGTGTTTCTTTGCATTCTGTTCCTTTTGTTATTTCATTGCTTACATGCTATGGACTATCGAAAACAAAAAAAGAACAAAGGAGCCTATTCGGAGCATTGGGATGTTCGTATATACCTTGGGGATTTGTTTTTTTAAGATCATGCCTTCGTTGCAAGATTTCAAGGATTCGTTTTCATGTAGTGACTTTTCGCACTGCGGCTTACGCCAGTGTGTGGGGAATATTACAATTATTGTGGTGCTATGTCCTTTTCAACATTGCATTTACTTATGAGCTCCGATTAGATTTCATTTGTGTGTCTTTTGTTGTGGTGCGAGTGGGCATTTTGGTTGTGCGCATGTGGTGGTGCCCGTGTGTGGTAACCGCCGTGGTAGCCTAGTAGGTGCTAGGAGTCCCATGGTTGCAGTGGAGTTTTGTTTTGGCAGGGACCAGGGGTCCCAGGGTGTGTAGAGGTGTACTGTTTTTGGCAGGGACTAGGGGTCCCACTGGTGTATAGGTGTTGTGTGGCAGGAACTAGGGGTTCCACTGGTGTAGAGGTGTTATGCATTTGGCAGGGACTAGGGGTCCTGTGGTGTAAGTGTGTTTGGCAGGGACTAGGGGTCCTGTGGTGTAAGTGTGTTTGGGCAGGGACTAGGGGTCCCATTGGTGTAGCGGTGTTTTGGTGATTTGGTAGGGACTAGGGGTCCTGTTGTCACGTTACGTTTACTGCATGCGGACACATGCTGTTGGGTACCTGAAGGTTGGTTTGTGTGTAGTGGTAAAGCTGTTGTCTATATTTTTAGGGTGTTGGAACTGATGTTGTTAGTTGTGCTTGTTGTTGCTCTTTAGAGTTGGGTCAGTGCCCGGGGGTGGCAGCCCTGGTACCCTACGGTGGCGGACCAGGGTGGAAGGTTGTAGGTGCACTGAGGGGTTTTGGTTATTAGTGGTATATCCGTTTTAAGGGACACTGGGGTGTGGCAGGCCCTAGGCTTCAAGGGGCAGCTTGAGGTAGGTGGAGTTATTGTTTTTTTTGTTTTGTTCCTCGAGTTGAAATCCAGTTCAGTTGAAGGGAGGTGCAGCCCTTAATCTATGTCGGTGGGTTCCTCTTTTGAGAGTTTTTGGTCGACAGTGGGTAGTTAGGCTGTTGTAGGTTGGATCTGTGTTCCTTTGAGCAGGAGTAGTTGTGCAGGATTATATTTCCATTGTGCAGGATATTTCCACCTGTTTTTCTGCTTAGGCTTTTTTAGTGGGGAGCTAGTTCCAGTGGTGTCAGTGGTGTCAGTGCACTTTTACCTTTAAGGAGGGTGGAGTGTTTGTACTTCGTGGTTGGCCTTGGTGTGTGAATGGGCTCATGTGGACCGTTCCTCGGGTTTGGGTAGCGTGTTCATGAGTTTGGGTGTTGATGGGCAGATACGTGGTGGCCACGCGTATTTGTATCATGTAGAATGGTACTTGCGTATAGGGATCACCTTTGTATTAAATTAAGGGAGGGAGAAGTGTTGTAATGAGCGTCTCCCCTCCTGTGTCTTCCCTGCAGTGGTGATGTCAGTGGAATGTGGTGAGGTCACTGTGCTGTGAGTGTTCAGGGTGTTATCTGAATAGTGTTCCATGGGGGACAGTTGGAGATGGAGAGCTGGCTGGCTAGGATGTGCCGATGCTTTCCTGCTGTACTATTGAGCTAATAAACCCATATAACTTACCTGCTGTCTCAGGTGTGTTGATGACGAGTCCACTTTGTTACATATTGCTGGAAGACTAATTAGTTACTCAACCAAAGATGGATGCCAAATGAACATCCAGCGTGGAGGCGCTTTAAAGAAACCATTCTCGGTACTAGGCTTCACACATTAGGCAACACTTCCAAACAAGTTCTTTTTTTTAACCATCACCACACAATTCATGCACTTATCAAATCTACTAGAGCGCCATGGACTAGATTAAGATTGGACTATTCGACCTGTAAACCTTTTGCATCAATCTTCCATCAGCACCAGGGTCCATTTGCTACCCATCGCTGCTGACCCACCACCCTAGGGAAAAATGGGAATTTCATTAGCCCCGTGTGAGGATCCCTTCAGCTTCTAACATTTTCTTATAGGAAAGTTACTCTTAAGATAAGAATACAGTAAATAATTGGGGATGCCTTTAAAGGCAGTATTAAAAAGGTCAGGTCCTAGCTGTGGTTGCAGAGCTAAGATTCATGCAACGCCTCGGCAATCCAGTGGCACCTCCCACTGTTGTCTGCAATGAAGGCATAGACAATCCTACTTTAAATGCACTAGCCTCCTCGTTTTTTTTTTAAAACGAGCTTGAGAGCCTCAAGCTATATAGTGGAAATAAAATAACCCTCAAGACATAGCAACAGGCCGGAGTGAACAAGTCGGTTTCAAGCTACTTGCCAGGAATAAAAAGTCAATCGCCTCCTCAATTCTTTCCATACACAGCACACCATTGCTTACTCTGCAATAGTCAATTATCACTAGCTAGTGGAGTGCACATTTTGAGGCCTCTGCACAAGGATAGCAAAAACTGAGCAGTACAAACATTCCTAGTCAACACCCTCTTCTCCATACTAATGGGTAGGGGACAGGCCCAGAGCTTGCTATACAGCTTAAATTTAAAATAAAAGGAAAGCAGCAGATGCATGCGCATACACCAGACAGGACCCTCCTTGCGCACTCAATACCTCGAATGCCAGTCCTTTTACCAGGGTGGAACGATCATCTCTTATTTGCAGGGATGGAGAAAGGGTTGCACTGAGGAAAGAAGACTATTGGATTAAGAGTGAAGTAGTCACTACAGTGGGTAAATCAAGAATACTTCCTTGTGGGCATAGCTCTCTAGCACTAGTATATTTTGACAAAGTTACTCACTGTAGTGACTACCTTACTCCTAATCCATAGTCCCCTTTGCTCCATACTTGTGGGACATTCTGTCCTTTGGGATGGGACAGTAGCACCTTTTTAAAAAGCATCAAAAAATTGATTTTTTTTTTGTCCTTTTATTTTTACGTGGGGTCAACGCACGGGACCGTAACCCCACCTTACTCAGCTCTGCCCTGCACATCGCCCTTCATTCCTTTTCTATCGCCAGGTCTGAGACCATTTAAGCAACAATAAAGGATACTTATTAGAGGGGACGGCAGGCGGGCATAGGGAGGAAAGGGGACTATGGGCTAGGAGTAAAGTAGTCACTAGGGTGACTAACGATCATACTCCTACGTCCCGCCCCCTTTCCTCCATACTTGTGAGAGATTCCCAAGCACTGACCATAGGTATTACGGGTGGATGGAAATTTCCCTTATTGGAATACATTCTTGAGAACTGCCAGGCCAAATTGGGCATCCGCCCGGGAGGTCAGGTCGACACAGTAATGTTTGCAAGAGGCTGATGGGGAGGCCCACGTAGCCGCCTTGCCAATGGACTCCCAAGGGACATAATTTTGGAAGGCAACAGCAGTCGCTTTACCCCTGACCAGATGTGCATGAATGCCTGGTTGCAGGACTTTAACCTTGTAGGCCTTGGAAACACATGAAGTGACCCAGCGGGAGATGGATGCTTTTGAGGCCGTTTCCCTTTTGGGTCACCAAATGTAACGAATAGTTGGGAAGAGCTTCCGAGTACACTCGTCTTGTCGAGGTAGAACTTCAGAGCCCGACGTCAAGGTTGTGCAGGACCCTTTCGGCATCAGAGACCGGGTTCGAGAAGCAGACTGGTAAAGATATAGACTGTTTCAAGTGAAATTCGGAAGAAGGAAGGGTGAGTGGGTGGGTAGGTGCAAAGCACCACCTTATCCTTATGAAAAGTTAGGAATGGCTGTTCCACAGAAAAAGAGACTGAAGCTCACTTACAAGTCTTGCAGATGTAACCGCAATAAAAAAAAGCTACCTTCCAAGACAGATACTTTGTTCGGTTGTAGTCATGGGACGCGTTGAAACACCTCTTCCCACCTGACAAGCCGACACTGGATTGCACAGACAGAGGAAGTCGCAGTAGAAGCACAAGTCCCAACGGTGTTCCAGGCCTAAGCACTCCAGGCAAACAGAGTGAGGATCCGCCCTTGTGAAACTACTTTCACAGGATGAACAGGACACAAATCCCAGACGCTCCGACAGACGCAGGAAAGAGGACCGTGAAACTGACAAGAGAACAAAAAGAAAAATATTCCCAGTGATGCAAGTGCGTCCAACCGCACAGAGAAAAGGACTGAAGGGCGATGCATGGGGTGGAGCTCAGGAAGGCAGGGTTACGGTCACATGCTGCGGCCCAGCGTAAAACTAAAATGACAAGTGTACATTTTGGATGCTTTTTTAAAAAGTGTTCCGGTCCCATCCCAAAGGACGGAATGTCCCACAAGTATGGAGGAAAGGGGATGGGACACAGGAGTATATAGATTCACATATTTATTGAACAGTTGACAGAAGAGGGAACCCCCACAGCAATCCATATAGATTAACATTATGTATACGCCTCACATATGAGCTTTTTTCTAAGGCCAGTAAAGATCATTTTAATTTAACCCGACAGAAACCAACCCAGCACGCCTGTTAACTTTACAAGCGCCTCAGATTGGAAGAGCCAGAAATGAAGGTCAACCTTAAGAAAGGCTAGGTGGGTCGCATAGTTAAACATTTAAAAAGCACAATGTTGGATAGCTACCTACAGCTAAGATATCATTTTGTTCCTCAATTGGATCTTATAGGTCTTATATTGTTGAATATACAGCAAGGCGAGTGGAAATCAAATGTTGGCATCAGTTGGAATTCTTCGGCAGCACTAAGCAGTCAGATCTGTCATCTTTGTTCAGTGTCTGCAGAACACCCTCAAGGACTTCCAAGTTTCTGGTTCGCTGAAATTGGGGTGTTAGCCAGAAATAAAAGTTACTCCCCATAGGGACTAAAGTACTCCTGGTCCATAGGACTTACTACAGGCGTGCCATATGCAAGTAGCAAAGGACAGGAAACGAAAAAGCACCCCCCCCCCCCAAAAAAAGCATTTTGAAGCCTACATGTGGTCACTACAGCAAATGCTCTGCCCCAGCCTTGGCTCCCAAGTCCCTTTCCATCTGTTTCAGCCATATCAGAGGTGGGAGGGCACGTAGGAGTAGTGATGAACTATGGGCACTGAGTACAGTAGTCGCTTTATGGAATAACTGCTACATCTGATCACTGCCACAATACTTTCTGCAGACCATCAAGTAAGAGCACCTAGAGAAGGGCTCTGCAATGTTTGGCTCTCCAGATCTGTTGCTCCATGATCCCTTACATTTGACTATGCTGGCCAGCGATTCCTAGTCCAAAACATCTGGAGAGTCTAGGGTTGCAGACCCCTGAGCTAGAGGGTGGTTGGGCCTATCCTGATCTACCTAAAAATATTCTGCAACATACCTTGGCCAAATCGAGCATAGTCCCAAGAGCTGGCAATCATGCAATAGTGATTGTGCTCTAATAATTTCAAGGCAAGAGTTCGTCGGATTTGAATCCTTATTTTTTTAATGGTGCATCTGGAACTGTGCAAGGACCTTCAAATTATCTTTAATATATACGATTCTCCTGGGGAGGGGGGGGGCAGCAGACAATATCCAAATTGGTATTTATGAGACCCTATCTGCATATGTCTGAAGTTATGGCCACCCACATATTGGTGGGGCTGAACGCCAGGTGTATCGACTATACGATAACTGAGAAAGGAGTCTTTGTATCTGGCATGCATTCTAACAAGCAGACTAAGTTTGATGTATCTGCAGTCAAATGGGTAGAATTTTCCAGTGATCTGCAGGTCTCCATGATGAATGGGTCAATTGCAGGTGATGTTCCCACAGTTCAAACTTGGAGAACGTCCAACAAAATGTCCATAAAAGACTACCTTTATGGTAGTGAGAGAATTAGGGAGTTGGCGACATGTACGACAGGTACTTTAAAAAAAAGAAATATAGTGATCATGCATCACGTTGGAAGTGAATAATAAGGAATAATTAATTTGATGTAGTGGGTGAGATAGTGAATAGAGGTCTGAATTGTGTGGGCTGGTCAAACCGGAACTTTTGCTATTACAAAAGGGTCACCGCGGAGTACTGCATCTAGTCTTTCGAGAATTTAAAGGGGACGTCGACATGGGCGTGCCTGTAACACTACCCCTAACACGACGTGTATTGTACCCAAAATCCCTCATGCGTCGAGGTCCCTCAGGTTCAGCCATGAAGGAGCCTATGACTATCTTGAGTACAGAAAAGACGTGTCTGTTCCTTCCATCCGAGCGGGGAGGAAGGGTGGGCGCATGTGAATCTAAGCAGTTACAATCATCAGAAATGCTTTTACGGTAAGTAATGCATGTCTTCTGATGCTTGTTAATCTGTTTATAATCCCATGCTGTGCATAGACCAGCGAGCAGTACTCAGAGTTGGAGGTGGGTTGTGAGAAGGAACATTAGTGAAAAGATGTCCTAGTACTGCTTGTCCCACCTGGGAATCAGACCTATAATGAGTGTCTAGGCAATAGTGTTTTGTAAAGGTGTGTACGGAACTCCAGGTTGCCGCTATGCAAATGGACTCTAGGGGAACATTTCCAATGAATGATTTGGAAGCCCCAGTGCCTCAAGTAGAATGCGCTCTAGGCTTGAAGGGCAGTTCTCTCTTAGCAAGAGAGAAATAGAGTGTGATGCATTTGACAATCCACCTAGACATGAGATCATAGATTTGGAGACAGGGTCTCCTTCTCTACCTGCTGTCACAAACAAAAAAAGGATTTGTTTTTCTTAGTGGTCGATTTCTTTCCATGTAAAACATGACTGCTCTGCGTACATCCATTGTGTGCAGGCTTTCTCCCATGTTTGAGGGGTTCTGAAAGAACGTTGGTAGTTCTATGGATTGGTTCACATGAAACCTTGAAATGAATTCAGGCTCAAACCTGGGGTGAGTGCGCAGACCTACCTAATCTCTGAACTGTAACAAAGGGGTCTAGAACTGAGACCGCTTGTAGTTCACTGATTCTCCTAATGGAAGTAATGGCTATTAAAAAGGCAGTTTTGTAGGTGAGATCTTTGAGACTTGCTTTACGCATGGGCTCGAAAGGGGACCCCATAAGTCTAGTCAACACCATGTTTAGGTCCCATCCGGGAGCTGGGTTAGAAATGGGAGGGTGAATTCTCTTTACTCCCTCCATGAAAGCCTTAATAACTGTACCTTCCAGCACAACACTGTTTGTTGCGAAGTAGTGTAGGCTAAAAGAGCAGCTAAGTGAACCTTTAGAGAAGTCAAGGCCTAGTCAAGTAAGTGAGTCAGGTACAAAACGTTATGCGTAGGGCATCAGTCAATAGGGTTGATTCTCTTTTGCACCAGATGACAAAACGCTTCCACTTACTGGAATAGCAATATTAGGAGTCCTTGCCTCTCTGAGTATGTCCCTACATCTCTGAGGGAGTTGCAGTTGCCCAAACTCTCAGACCTCAGGAGCCAGGCCGCCAAGTTCAATGTTTGCGGGCATGAGGGAGCATTTCCCCTTTGTCTTGTAACAGGTTTTACGGGCAACACAGTTTCATTGAAGGAGATAGGGGCATTGCCATCAGATGAGCGAACCAGGGTTGGTGGGCCCATATGGGGGCCACCAATATCATTGTGACTGGTTCCTGGTGCATCCTGTGCACTCTTGTTGAGTTGGGGACTCGGGGGAAGCGTAAACAAATTTCCCCGACCAGGTTATCCAGAGTCTGTTCCCCCCTGGAACGGTTCTGGGGGTACCTGGGAGGTGTAATCGTGGCATTGAGCGTTCTGCATAGTTGCAAACAAGTCGATCTCTGGGAAGCCCCAATGTGCGAAAACGTTGGCGACAAATCTCTGCTGAGTACGTCTGCCAGAAGATTGAGTTCCCCTGGAACATGTGTTTGAGAGCCCACTTCCAAATGTTCTGGGACAGTTTGGACAGCCCTGGAGTGTGAGTGCCCCCTTGCTTTTTCAGATAGTACATGGCCATGGTGCTGTCTGAAGATCCGGACAGTCTTTCCCTGCAGTTGTGTCTGAAAAACTTTCATTGCTTTGAATAGTGCTAACAGTTCCAACAGGTTGATGTGGTTGGATGCTATGTCTGAAGACCAAACTCTGTGCGCTGTCTGTTGAAGCAGGTGAGCTCCCCACCCTGTGAGAGATGCGTTTGTAGTGGCCTCCACTGTAGGGGTGGTGAAGGATTTCCCCTTCAAGCGGTTCTCCATCGACCACCACCGTAGTGAGAGAACGAGGGCTGGCGAGACAACCAAAAGATCGTCTCATTCTCTGCTGGACTGACATCACTGGCTGTTGAGCCACTCCTGCATTGGACACATGCGCAAGTGCGCATGAGGAACCAAATAAATACATGATGCCATCATTCCCAAAAGTCGCATAGCCTTGCGTACCGTCACCTCCCGACTGGCTACAAATTGAAGGATTTGAAACAAGTTTTGGACCCTCTCGGAGGGAAAGACTACTAGGGCGTCCTTTTTTTCGAATCAGGATTTCTTCTCGTTAATGGAGAATCCCAGACTGAAAAGAAGATCTATAGTTCTTTGGGTATTTGATAGACACGTTTCGTAGGAGTCCCCTGTTATGAGCCAGTCGTCGAGGTAAGGATAAACTGGAATGGACTGCTTGCGCAGGTGTGCTGCTGCCACTGCCAGTACCTTTGTAAATACCCTTGGTGCAGAGGCTATGCCGAAGGGTAGTACTTTGACCTGATAGTGTTTGTATGGTCTTGTATCATGAATCTGAGGCATTTCCTGTGCGCCACCAACATTGATATATGAAAGTATGCATCTTTCATGTCCAATGTTGCCAAGTAATGTGAGCAGGGGAATTACCTCCTGCAGAGTGACCATACAAAACATTTGGGGCTTCACAAATTTGTTCGCTGGGCACAAATCTAGTACAGGGTGCATGGTGAGATCCTTTTTGCTAACAAGCAAGTACACTGAATAAATACCCTTGTTTACCTGTAGAAGAGGTATGACCTCTAGGGCATCCTTTTCCTGCAAGGTCTCGACTTCTTGCAGCAGGATGCACAGATGTTCTGGCGTCAGGCGTCTTGCTTGTGGCGGTCTGAACTGTGGGGTCTGGCAGAATTCTATACAGTACGCGTGGGCAACTGTCTTAGTACCTACTGGTCTGTAATTACTCCCATGCTGCCGGTTCCTTGGGGAGGGGACCAGTTACTTCCTGAGCCGTATTGATTTTGAGGGAAACGTTGACCACGAAAGGAACGTCTGTTCCCACTCCCTCTTCTTTGTGAAGATCTCTGGGTGATCTGATCCAGAGTCTTAAGGGCGTCATGCTCCTTTTTTGCAGTTACGGGGGGGCTTTGTCTACTGCCTTTCCAAATAAATGTGTCTCCTCCACTGGTTTATTTATAAGTGAAGCTTGAAGCCAGAGTTCCTTAGCCATGCATGTCTTTCAGGAGGGTACCCTGAGCCAAAGACCTTCCGGCCGTCTTTGCTGCATCCAAAGTATTTTTTTTAGCATACTTTGGTTAACTTGCCTACCCTCTGCCACTGTTGAGCAGCAGACAGGCTCGCAGCGGTTCAGGGACTTCTTGAAGGCCCTCCTCTAACTTAGCCCATTGTGCATCAGCATAGCTGGCCAGCAAAGTTGTATTGTTTGCAATCCAAGTGGTGTAAACCGCTGCTGAGGTGATCCTCTTCTCTGGAGCATAAAGTCTCTTAAATTCCTTGTCAGGGGGTGCCTCCCCAGTAAATGGGGGAACCCCCTGCTCTTTTCCTGGTGGTTGTCACAACCAGTGAATCTGGAGTAGAATGAGCCCTGATGTAGAGGGGGAAGAGTCGAAAAAGTGTCTCTACCCTCAAATTCACTGCTCTAGTAAGTGCGGGTGATAATAAAGAAGGGGCCAATCACTTCTTGATTGAATTTAGGAGAGATAGCTTGGCTGGTAGGTGGTTGTTCTTTTAAAATGTCCTCCACAAAATCAGCCCCTGGAACGGCTTCCTGAGTAGCAATGTTGAAGTGTTCCGCTGCTTTCCTCAATATGGCGTTAAAAGCCATTTGATCGTCAACCAGGGAGGCCTGTCGATTGGGGGTGGTTGGAGGGGAGTCCAAGCACAAGGCATCAGGTTCCGGTGTTGGAGTAGGTGACTGCAAAGGGCGAGGATCAATGGGGTCTGGGTCTACTCCTCAACAGTCAGTGGGGTCCAAATGAACCTCCTCAGAGTTGGCAAAAGGATCTTCATCTTCTGCCTCTTCCTCAGTGAGGTCAGGAATATATTCCTCTTCATGTTAGCCACAGGAAGGAGTGGAATTTTCCTCCCTAGATCTCTTGGGTGTGGACTTCTTAGATAGTTCCACAAACCTTTCTAGCCCGTCCATGCATCCTTCAAATTTTAATCTGGTTGAAACAGATGAACCAGAGCGGTCCAGGCGTGGAAAGGGCTCTTGTAGTGGATATTCTGTCTGCAAACGATTTCTTCAACGCCGAAGAAATCCCTTCAGGAGCTTCCGAAAAGTCTTTTCGGGGTTCTGACAGTTGACGCGTGTCCTTTTGTCTGTCTGTAGGCCTTTCGGTAACTCGTTCAGCCAATCTCTGGATTTTGACGAATCCTTGTGCTAATCCTTGGGTTTCGAGTAATCCTTGGACTCGTTTGTGAGAATCTGCCAAAATTATCATGGCGATGCTTTCGATCACTTCAGCATCTGGAAGTTCTAAAGTTCAAGCCTCTGGTTGTGTGACTACTTTCGGCAGAACCCGGGCCTTTCCAGCCGAGGACACTGTCTTACGATGCTTCTCGGTGGATTCCAGAATATTGGAGGCAGTGCCCTTTGGTTTAAAGGGCCCAGTCGCAAGGCGCTTCTGCGGTTGCAGGGAGGGCTGGCGGTCTTGACGGACGGCGGGCAGGCCCGAAGTTATTGGTGTGCCCGTTGGCGCTATTGATCGTTTCGACTGTTTCGTCAGACGTCCCTGGGGTTGTGTGTTTAGTGTGTAACACGTGTTATTCTTCGTCGCCGGGGTATGCATTCTCCATAGCAGGACACAAGTCTTGCCTAGCAGGGCTGGGGACAGACGACAGAGAGAGAGAGTGCTCTGCCGAGAGGTCAATCGCCTCTGAATCGGAGGCTTGTCACTCAGCCCCTCGTCACAATCGGCGGTTGTGGCAGCGGAAGAGCTAGTCTCGGCCTGCAACATTCTGTAGGCCGCCCACTGCTTAACAGTGCTCCTTCAAAGTTTTCGGGCGCAGGAGCTTGCAAGCAGCACAAACCGTGTGATTAAGGGGCAAACACTGATTACATTTATGGTGTTCATCCTTCCAAGGGAATTACGCCTTACAAGAAGGACAAAACCTAAATGGAGTCCTCTCCATATCTGAGGAAATAGAAAGTGAATAAGAGACCCAGGGAACAAAGAGGAAAGGGAAAGGCATTCTCAGAAAGGGGCATGTCCACCCAGACCCCACTCTCCCTACTTAGTAGGCTGGCCAGAAGGCCTGGCCGCGCCACCCGGAACATTGTCGAAGATCCCGTGGAACCGCCTTCGGCATATATATATATATATATATATATATATATATATATATATATATATATATATATATATATATATATATATATATATATATATATATATATATATATATATATATATATATATATATATATAATACATTACTCACCGTAATCTTATTTCTGATGCTTGTATCTGCTTAGATTCACATGCTGTGCATAGGCCGACATCTAGTGGAAGCTGCGGAGTATTACAGGGCGTGGCAGTAATACTATCCCTAGTGTGACGTCCACTGTACCCAAGATCCCTCACGCGTCTAGGATCCTCAGATTGTATTTTTTCTGACTTGAGGTAGCATGAGGAGTAGCGCGAGTACAGATAATCCAAGCAGATAGACAGAAAGGTAAGACTGCAAGCCATCATGCGCCTTCTCTCAGAGGGGAGGAAGGGTGGGTCGCATGTGAATCTAAGCAGATACAAGCATCAGAAATATGATCACGGTGAGTAATGTATCCCTTCTGAGGCTTGTGGAATCTGCTAAAATGGCATGCTGTGCATAGATTAGCGAGCAGTACCTGAAGGAGGTGGGATGTGAGAAGGGTCATGAGCAAATAAGTGTCTTAGAACCGCTTGTCCCACTTGTGTATCTGGGTGTCAATGCAGTAATGCTGAGTAAAAGTGTGAATAGAGCTCCAAGTAGCTGCTTTGCAAATGGTGTCAAGGGGTACATTTGCAATGAAAGCCAGAGTGGCCCCAATGCTTCTAGTAGAGTGGGCTCTTGGCGTGAAAGGCAGAGTTCTTTCAGAAAGTGAGTAACACAGCTGGATACAGTTAATAATCCACTTCGAGATGGCACCTTTAGAGACGTGATCCCCCTCTCTGCATGTAGCTACGGAGACAAACAGTTGATCTGTTTTTCTTAGCGGTCTGGGTTTATTTACATAGTAGAGGACCGCCCTACGCACATCTAGGGTGTGTAGTTTCACCTCAGCCGAGCTTTGCGGGTCCTGGAAGAAAGCCGGAAGCTCTATGGACTGGTTTACAAGGAATTTTGATATAAATTTAGGTGAGAACCTAGGGTGTGTGCGTAAAACCAGTTTGTCTTTATGGACAGTAAAGAAGGGATCCTGCACTGACAGCCTGAATTTCACTGACCCTTCTTATAGAAGTAATAGCTACTAAGAAGGCCGTTTTATAAGTCAGGTGTTTGAGACTGCTTTTATGCATGGGTTCGAAAGGGGGGCCATGAGCTTGGCTAGCACCACATTAAGGTCCCACCCTGGTGGTGGGTTTGAAATAGGAGGGTGAAGTCTCTTTACTCCTTCCATGAAGGCTTTAACTACTGGTACTCCACCACGAAACCTTGTTATGGGAAGTGGTGTAAGCCGACAGGGCTGCCAGGTGTACTTTCAGTGAGTTAAAAACCAATCCTGCATCCAGCAGGTGGAGCATGTATGTAACAATAGTGGAAGGAGTGCAATCAACGGGGTTGATTGAACTACTCTGGCACCAGATAACGAACCTCTTCCACTTGTCAAAGTAACAGTGCCTTGTATTTGGTTTCCTAGATTCCTTTAGGGTGTCCATACACCTCTGTGGCAAATTGAGATGTCCAAACTCTATGACTTCAGGAGCCATGCTGCCAGGTTCATTGAGTTGGGTTGCTGGTGCACTGTTTGACCTTGGTGCTGGGACAATAGGTTGTACTTGGCTGGAAGTTTGATGGGTTCGCACACCGCCATCCTGCGTAGGTGTGGGAACCACAGTTGTCTTGCCCACATGGGAGCAACTAGGACGAGCGTCATGGACTCTGTTCATCTTGTTCACCACTTTCCTGATGAGGAGTTGGTGGAAAAGCGTACGCAAACATCCCTGACCAGTTCATCCACAGGGCGTTCCCCTGGGAGTCTGGTTGGGGGAACCTGGATGCAAATCCTGGGCATTGTCTGTTTTCGCTTGTGGCGAATAAGTCTATAGTGGGGAAACCCCACGAGAGAAGAGATCTTCTACGACCTCTGTGTAGAACCCATTCGTGTTCCTCTGGGAGGGAGTCTCTGCTCCGAGCATCCGCTAGGGAATGAGCTCCCCTGGAACATGTTGTGATGACAGGAAGATGTTCCGTCTGAGTGCCCATATCCAGATTTTCTGGGCAAGCTTGGACAGATTTGGCGAGCGAGTCACTCCTTGCTTGTTCAGGTAGAACATGGCTGTTGTGCTGTCCGTCCGGATTTGCACCGACAGGTTTAGTAGGTGGGGCTCGAACGCCTGAAGCGCTCGGAATACTGCCAGAAGCTCTAGCAGGTTGATGTGGTTCTTGGCCACTGAGTGAGACCAGAGACCCTGAGCTGTGTGGTGGAGATGGTGAGCTCCCCACCCCGTCAGACATGCATCTGTAGTGACTACTGCCTGTACTTCGGGATCGTAAAAGGGTTTCCCCTGTGCGAGATTCTCTCTTGTCCACCAGTGAAGGCTTTGTACCAGTGTTGGCGAAACGACAACTAGATCGTCCCACTGACCACTTGCCTGAGACCACTGTTTCGCCAACCATTCCTGCATGGGACGCATGCGCAGGCGCGCGTGGGGGACCAGGTAAATACATGACGCCATCATGCCCAGTAAACGCATTGCTTTGCGTACCATTATTTGTTGACCGGACTGATAATGCGGAATTTGCAGTAGTATATTCCGAATTCTTTCTTCTGAAGGAAAGGTCAACCCCTCTTGGGTATCTAGGATTGCTCCTAGGAACTGTTTTGAGGTGCTTGGCACCAGGCCTGACTTTCGCGTTGATTGAGAAGCCTAACTCGTGGAGGAGGTTGATAGTCCTTTGAATGTTTGTCCTGCAAATTCCTGGGGTTTCCCCCGTTATGAGCCAGTCGTCCAGTTAAGGGTACACTGGGATTGTCTCCCTGCGTAGGTGTGCAGCCGCCACCGCCAGTACCTTGGTGAATACCCTTGGTGCTGAAGCTATCCCGAAGGGCAGTACCTTGAATGGGTAGTCTCGACTGTCCACCTTGAATCGCAAATACTCTGTGCGGTGGGAACATGGAAATATGAAAATAAGCATCTTTCATATCCAAGGTTGCCATGTAATCCCCTTTTTTAGGAGGGGGGGATTACCTCTTGTAGCGTGGTCATACGAAATTTTTGGGGCTTGACATACTTGTTGGCAGGCCGTAAGTCCAATGCTGGGCGCATTGTCAAATCTTTCTTTGGCAAGGAAGTAAGTTGAATTAATACCCTTGTTTACCTGGTGTCCCAGGACGAGTTCTATCGCGTCCTTTTCTAGCAGAATGGCGATCTCCTCGAGGAGAATCTTCTGATGTTCTAAAGAGTGTACTCTGTCGTGGAGGATGGTTCCGGGGACGCTGCAGTAGCTCTATACAATATCCTGTGGATACTGTTGACAGCACCCATCTGTCTGATGTGATCCCTTCCCAAGCCTGGGTGAAGTTGGAAATGCGTCCCCCTACTGGGATTGCGTGAGAAGGGTCCCTGAACTGAGCGTCACTGCTTTGTTGGAGGCGTGCCGCCTCCCTTGCTGGGGCTGCCTCTGCCTTTACCACGACCTCTCCTATTACCTCTGCCGTAACCCTGGGTAGACTGTTGGTTGTTCCACAGTGTACCCTGCCCCTGGGAATAGTTAGATCCTCTCTGGGAATTTTGGCCGCGTGGGCGACGAAAATTACTACTCCCTCTCTGGTTAGGGGGTTTATTGGTTAACAGGCCAAGGGACTTGAGTGTTTCGTATTCGTCCTTGGCATTTTTCAGTGCGTCTTCGACCGCCTTACCAAACAGATCGGTTTCCACCGGTTTGTCCAACAATGATGCCTGGGTTTCTGCCTTAAAACCAGACTGCCGTAACCACGCATGTCTTTTGATAACAGTGCCTTCCGCTATCAATCTGCCTGCGTTGTCCGCGGCGTCGAAGGTTGCTTTCAAAATGCAACCAGACAAGGCTCTAGCCTCTGCGGATATCCGAGCTAACTGGCCCTTTAAAGGTTCAGGAGCAGAGGCTACGAGTGCCGCGACTTCTTCCCACTGATGGCAGTTGTACCTGGCCAACAGGGTGGTGGAGTTAGCAATCCTTGCTTGATAGGCGGACGTTGAGGCTACTTTCCTGCCAAAACCGTATAGTTTTTTGCTCTCCTTGTCGGGAGGAGCTTCGGACGATGACAAGGGTGTTCCAGCCCTCTTACGAGTGTTGGTGATAACTAGGGAGTCTGGCTTCAGATGTCCTCTTATATAGAGAGGGTCAGACTGGGCCGCCCTGAAAAGTTTTTCAACCCTGGGATTGACTGCTCTGGTGAGGTTCGGGTTCACCAGGGACGGATCTATTCTCCGCTGAATGGACTTAAGGATAGGGATGGTCTGGGCAACAGGCCTCCTTTCTCCCACTAACTCTTCTGCGAAGTCCCTTTCCTCCTAGACACCGTGGGTGTCAATGTAGAACGGTTCTGCTGCGCGAGCGAGAACCTCATTTAGGAGGGGTTGGTTATCGACCGGGGAGTCGGTAGCCGGGGCTTCGTTCTTTACCGGGGAATCTACTCTGTATGTTTCCGGGTCCTCCTCCTCTTCTTCCTGGTCCTCATCATCCCCATAGTAGCCCGTCCCGGTTTGCTCTTCTATCATACCAAATTCTTGGTCCTCACCAAAGGAAGCTTCTCCTTGATACCGTGAGTATGGTCTTGCGTAAGGTTGTACCTCGAAGGGTTCTGACCTCATCGGAGTTTCAAACCGGGGATTTTTACTCGGGGGGGATAGGATCAGTAGAGCCTGAGGGTGTGGCCCCTTGTGGATCATACGAGAGGAAATGTTCTGGATTTTTATCAAAAAAATCAGCCAAAGACGACATTCTTGACATGACCCTATCTATGTCTTCACTGGACCATTTCTTGGAACTGGGAATGACTCTCTCAGCAAGTCTATGGGATTTATCTTGAGTAGCTTTGCTGGTTGTAGACCTATCAGCAGACCTGGTTTTGTCCGTCTGTTTAGGGGGAGTGGAGTGTTTCACAGGTGTGGAAGAATGCACAGGTAGTTTCTTCTGCTGTTTTCCCCCCCTCCCTCTGCGTGGAAAAATGTTTTCTCTGTCCTTTAGTAGCTCCTGAGTTTTTCAACGGCTGGCGTCGAGGATCGGGGGTGGTGTCCCTGTCCTTCGAGCGTGGGGCCTCGCTGGCTTTAACTGCGGGCTCCGACTCCTGGAGCGCGGCCTGGGGGTGGAAGTCGTCTTCGTCTCCCGACGATCGAACTTCTGTTAGCCCAGGGAGCGAGACACTCTTGGCAAGAGTGGATGATTGCCTGGAGTCCTGCGGCGATCTTGATCGAGAGCGCCCAGAGGACACCGAATCGGACCGTTCTGTTTGTGCCTTTTTCCGAGAACTCGACGTCGTCAAGTCTCGGTTGGACTTAAGTGTGTGTAGTATGTAAAGCGCTTGTGTCGCTGGAGGTCTTCCCCATAGCCGCCCTGCCGGACGACCTTCCGAGGTCGGGGACCTGTGCTCGGCTGTCTTTCGACGCCGTAATGCCCTCGCCGTCCGAAAGTACGGCGTCGCTGCTGGTGCCCTCCGCTGCCATGGCCGCCTGCCTGGCGTGGTGGGCCCAACGCTTCGTCGAACGGTCCTTAAGTGTCTTAGGTTTAAACCTACTACACGCTCTGCAGTTCGCTTCGGGGTGGTCCCTCGGCAAACAGATTGCACGTGGCATGCCTGTCGACCCAAGGGTATTTGCGATTGCACTTGGGGCAGAATTGAAAAGGGGTACCCTCCATACGCACCTTGAGGCAGCGGAAATGTATAAGGTGTACCTATATACCAAGAGTGTAGAGTATGTACCACCCCCCACTCTCCCTACTTGCAGGGCCGAGGCCAGAGGCCTTCCAAGGCCCGGGCCGAGGCCAGCGGCCTTCCGAGGCCCAAATCCATCGTGCAGCAGCCGACGGTCGATTTCTTCTCCAGCTGGCGTCGAGTGTCGAAGTTCGACGTTGGGGTGGGTAAGGATGACAATAGATTATAATTTTAAATCTTTAGCAAAAGTATGGCTAAGGCCAGGGGACTCTGCAAAATGCTTCCGACCAGTATGGCGGAAAAAAACAATCTGAGGATCCTAGACGCGTGAGGGATCTTGGGTACAGTGGACGTCACACTAGGGATAGTATTACTGGCACGCCCTGTGTCGACACCCATTTTCGAGTTTCGAAAAACAAACTAATACTCCGCAGCTTCCACTAGATGTCGGCCTATGCACAGCATGTGATCTAAGCAGATTCCACAAGCCTCAGATATATATATATCCCCAAAGGTTGACGAAAATTGCAATTTCTATGGGCGAGCTCCGCGTAAGGCGACCAGTATGCTGGGTGGGAAAAAACAATCTGAGGGACTGCGACGCGCGAGGGATTTTGGGAACACTAGACGTCACATTAGGGATAGTGTTACAGGCACGCGCATGTTGACGTCCCATTTCAATTCTCGAAAGCCAAATGCAATAGTCCACGGTGACCACTGGATGTCAGACTACATGCACAGCATGTGATTCTAAGCAGATTAACAATATTGCCAGCTCCATTTAACAAGTAATTTCCCCCTTGTTTAATCATGTGCATCGATATGACAGCATAGAAACGTGGGGGGGGGGGCAATGGGACAAGAGATCAGAAAGGTCTTGCAGTTATCGATCAATCAGTACTCCCTTATAAATGGCCTCAAAAATAAATATCTGAATTGGCAGAAGCAACACCATGTCCAATAATAATTCCGAATGACAGCATATACAAATGAGGTGTTAAACAAGAGTAAACTCTTGTGGCAGGCCTTCTCTAAAAAGGAAAAATACTCTGAAAGGGCTTTAATATAATCCATGCTCAGAAATTGAGTTTTTTAAATGAGAAATGTAAGGCTTGCTCTGCTCCCATTGCTGTAGCTTGGGTAAGTTAGAACTAGCAGTATGTAGAGAATATAACACTGATAATCAGGACATTGCAACAATCTAGAGCACTTGCCCCTGATGGGGTTTGCAACATGGTTATGCATCAATCCCAGAGTTGTGGGCAGATATCTTAATGTCACCGTTTGCATGTATTGAGCAAACAGGGTGGATCCCTCTCCATTTGACCCAATTGTATATTATACTGGTCTTTAAAAGAGGAAAGAAGGATGAAATTATAAACCCTCATCAATCCTGGATGGGGAAAGTAAAATATTTGCCACACACATTCTCGGAGACATTGAGAAATGGATTTACTTGGATGAGTAAATTTCAGATTGGATTCAGGAGGGGTCCATCATGCACGTATAACATCTTTATAGTAAACTCATTCGGCAAGCGGCTCATAAATCCTCTTCTCTCTACATCCTGTTCATAGGCGTTGCAGCAGCATTCAACACTACTGATTGTGGCAAACTATAGGCAAAGTTAAGGGCATTGGGCATGCTATATGCATGTCAACCTTTGCATGAGAATACCACAGCTTAGGTGTGGTTGGTCAGTGGAGGGGGTGACTGCGCCCAATTGGAAGGGGAGTTATACAAGGGTGTGTCCTGTCCCCAGTTCTGTCCAACCTCTTTTTGGCAGATAAGGGTAACTGAGTGACGTTTGCAACTTCTCTCCGAAACTGGGCAGGGAAAGAATAGCATACTACGCGTATGCAGAATTGGCAATTTTTGATACAACCTACATTGGTATTGGCAGAAGTCCATCTGCACTGGTAGATGATGCCAAAGCCAATGATCTACACATACATTTTGAGAAGTCAAAATTAAATGGTATTTGGAACCGCCAAGGGAAAGCAGAAGAACAAGTTAATTACCCCTGGTAACTTTCTTTCGACTAGATGTTCCTCACACTGATTCCTCATCTTTGATATTCAATATCCAGCTTCAGCTGCTCCGAAATTAGTTTTTCGGCAAAAGGCGCTGTGCGCCCATGCAGTCGACTCGATGTCCCTTGAGGGCCTCTGTCTCAATGATTCGGTCATCAAAGGCATATATAGCACGCGCAGCGCCCGTTTGAGTCGGTTCCGTTTTTCGTGCTATTCTATAGTAAATGTACCCGCATCAACACAGGTTTGACAATACATACTAGGCTCTGAAGGAGCAAACGCTGTAATAGCATGGGAAATTACACTGCAGGGTAGGCTGGGAGGGTGATGAGGAATATGTGGGAGGAACATCCAGTCGAAAGAACGTTACCAGGGCGGTCTTGGGGGGGTGGGGGTTCGTTAACTGTTTCTTCGAATGGATTGGGTCCTCCCACATATTCCTCATCTTTGATAGACTCCCAAAGCAGTGTTCGTTTTGGTGGAGGGAGTAAGAATTTAGGTATCAATGGTTTCCATGAACAGAACGGAGGACAGCTTTTCCAAAGCTTCCATCCTGACTTGGGGACGAATCAAGGCAATAATGCTTTGTGAAAGTGTGCATTATTGACCACGTAGCTGCCTCACAAATATTTTCAATACCCTTTGAAGAGCAGAAGTAGCCATGCCCCTAGTGGAATGGGCCCTAATGCCTTCTGGAGGATCTTTGCCCGCCAGCCTGTAGAATTCTGAAATTGCTAGAATAATCCATCTGGATAAGGTCTGCTTTGTTACAGCCTGACCCAGTCTGTGACCCGTATAACCTATAGTTGATTGTTGGACAATCTAGAAATGTAGAAGCTTAGAGCTCTACGTGGATCTAATCTGTGCAACCTCTCTTCCTCCTTGCCAGGATGAGGTGGATGATAGAAAGTGGGTAACAATCTTTTGTCCTACATGAAAATCTCAAATGATCTTAAGCAAAAATGAATGCTTAACCCTCAGGATGGCCTTGTGGAATACTGTAAAGGGTTGTTTAGAGGCTAGTGCCTGCAACTTACTCAAAGGGCTGCGCTTAGTGCTAGCAACAAGATGGTCCTGAACGTTAGTATTCTTAAGGGACATTAATGGACTGGTTCAAATGGTGCACACATAAGAAACTTTAACACCAGATTGAAGTCCCAAACGGGAACCTGAAAAGGAGATGGAGAGAACACATTAGCGAGTCCCTTCAGAAATGGTATCACCAAAAGGTATCTTAAAATATTAAGTTTGAAGATGGATAGCGCCGCCACGGGTACCATGTCCTCCTGGCCCAATCCGGGGCAATTAGGATCATGCGTTTCCCTAACTTTCTCAACCTGCTGATCACGTGAGGAATGAGGGGGACTGGAGGAAACTCGTACAAGAGTGGAAACTCCCAGTCCACCACAAACGCATCTCCTAGAGCTCCTCTTGGGGGAAATTTCCTGGAGCAGAAAAGTTTGCACTTCCTGTTTACACTGATCACGAACAGGTCCACTTGAGAGGTTCCCCAAAGGGTGAAGATCTCATGAAGAACTTCCTGAGCTAGTTCCCACTCGTGGGAGACTGCTCAGACCGTCCACCACTGCGTTGTCCTCTCCGGTTTGTAAACGGCCGACAGGGAGATTTCTTCTTGAATTGCCCAGTACCAAAGCTGCATTGCCTCTGCACAGTGGTAGTGACCATACACCTCTCTTGTTGAGGTAGTACATGGCCAGTGTTGTCAGTCATCAGGACATTCTTTCCCCGGGCAGAAAATCCTTCAGCGCAAGTCCGATTACTCTCAGCTCCAAAATATTGATGTGTAGTTTGGACTATGAGACCAACGACCGCTGATTGTCAGATCTTTGGAGTAGACTCCCCACCCCATGAGTTTGACATCCGTCACTACAGTTATCTCTGCCATGATTGCCAAAAGGGTTTCCTGTTCAGAATGTTGTCCTCGCATGCCCACCAAAGGAGATCCTGTGCGACCATGCTTGAAACCTGAAGTGGGTACGAAATGTTGCCCAAGAATTGAGACCATTGTGTCCTGAGAGCCCATTGAAGGGATCTCATTCTCAGGCGAGCCTCTGGCACCAGGAAAATGCAGGATGCCATGAGGCCGAGCAACCTCAGAAATTCGAAGGCCAGGAGACGCTGGGCACTCTGAAACTTTGAGACCATCTGCAGATTATCTTGAGCCCTCACCCCAGGTTGCGAGCTCTTTCTCCACGCACCCCCCACCCCCCAAGGATGTATCCAGTACAGCCCTGATGAACTGAAGCTATTGAGATGGTGTCATATGGGACTTCTTGCGATTGAGGGAGAAGCCCAGTCTGTGTAGAGTGGCAGGTGACGTTGAGATGATCCAGGACTTGGTCGGGAGAAGGCACCCCGATCAGCCAATTGTCCAGGTAGGGGTAGATGTGAATCCCCCCCCTCTACTAAGACTTGCTGCCGCCACCACCACCATCATCAGTTTGGTGAAAACCCTCGGGGGCGGAGGTCAGCCGGAATTACAGAACTCAAAATTGATCATGAGAACCGCCAACGGCGAACCTCAGGTACTGCCTGTGCTTGAGATGGATTAACACTTGAAAATAAGCTTGGTGGATGGTTCCCAGGTCTCTGAATGAAGGGAAGGCAGTAACCTTGGGCTATGGTTTCGAATGCCCAAGCATCAGAAGTAATGTTTCACCATTCTTTCAGATGCTGAGACAGTCTGCCTCCTACTGGTGTGTCGTGACTTAAGAGGTTTTGAGGGGGCTGAAGCAGTGGTTGTTGGTAAAGATGCTCCTGCTTGAGCGAGCTTTGCACCTCTCCTTCGTCCACCACAAGGGACTAGTCTTTGGCCTCTTTGACCAGCCATTCCTCTTGCTCTTCCAACTGAGTAGTAGCAAAAGGATCTACTCCTCCAAGAAGGTCCTCTAGGGCGAAAAGTCTGAGGTTGCCTAACAGCGGCACCCAAAGATGTGGCTGCTGCCTTCGAGGTCTGCAGCTTCGCAAGGCTTTCTCAGCCTTGCTGCCAAAAAGGTGAGACCCATAAAAGGGCATGTTAAGAAGTCTAGACTGCACATCCGGTGCAAATCCAGGCTTCCTTAACCATGCAAATCTGCAAATGACTGCTTGCCGCCATGGCTCTGTTGATGCTGTCAGAATACAGACCCAACTGAAGAGACCGCACATGGCTTCCTTGCTATCCCTAATGGCCAAGAAACAGTCTCTTTTCTCCCCTTCGGGAATATGCTCAGCTGCCATAGAAATGCAGTCCCATAGAGTGTATGAATACTTTGCCACGGCACATGTGGAGTTGGCTTAAGAGCCATGCTGCCTGCAGAAAAATGCCCAGGCATCTGCCCTTTTGTCATCCCTATCCGGTGGAATGGTTGGATAAGCCGCTTGTTTTGAGGTAGGAGTTGCTGCCTGCACCGCCAGACTTTCTGGGGTAGGGTATTTCGATAAGTAGTTGGCGTCACTACTTGATGGGTGGCATTTTCTTGTCAAATTCTTATTTACTGCAGGACTTTACTCCAGAGTTTGCTCTTCAGAAAAGGGTAAGTGCCAATTGGCAACGTGGAAAGGTAAAATGGAATACTTTTGAGGACTTTTATCCAGGATGTCTGTAAGATCATCCTGCTCGGAGGGGAGGCCAGGTCTACGCCATCCCAGGTAATCTACTACCAGACATCAACTGCCTGTAGGAGGCATCTGCATGTTCAGATTCAAGCTTTTCAAATTCTAATCCTGGTGAAGTGTCCACTCCACTGGCCCTTCATTCTGGATTCCTCTGACATAAAGCTATCAGGGACATTTGGTGTGCCATACTGTAAACCAAATATCATTATCAGATGGCTCATTGTCCTCAAATAGAGGCAAGAGATTTAAAGTAATCCTTTCTTGGTAAAGGAGTGAAAAGTAAAGCGTTGAAGGCTTCAAAAGTTGACACGTTTTTGACTTAAATGGAGTCGATGGCACAGCTGGCGTTGACCTCTACTGTCTTCCGACTAATGACTCAAAAGATTCTTAGATTAGGTTTCATTGTGTCGAGGCCTCGACGGCTCTCAATGTGATCTGGCCTTCGTCCTGGGCTCAAGGGAACAGACGATTTGGCTCGAGCCCTTTCCTTACCGGCTTTAAAAGGCGCGGTAGGAGCATGGCTTGTCGAGAGTTTCTGCTTTTCAAACATTTAGCATTTCTAGCCTGAATGCTTCCCATGCGGCAGGAGTGGAGGCCTCAGTGGGACAGGATATAGCCCTCTCCGGAAAGGAGTCGGACAAAGACATCGATATAGGGAGCTTATGGTTCCTCTTCTTCGACTAGTGGTGGGAGCCACTCCTTGATCTGGACCTTTTTGCCTTTCTTTGAGGAGTCTCCTCTCGCATCACCACAAGGTTTCTTCGAAAGGGATTTCCTAAGGAATCTACCTACCGCTAATTTCCTCTTACGCTCCTTCAGAGCTTTTCCGTTCATCGATGACATTTTGAACAGACCAAGGTCTTGTGCTCCACACAAAGACACCACAAGCATACTTGATGCGGATCGGTCAGCGACATCTTGGCATTGCAGTCTTATCACTTTTTAAACCCGATGTTCGGTGTAGTCTATGTCGAAGACCAAGACACTTCCATATATTTTGCGAATGAAATACTGAAGTGCGCTGTGGTTCTGGAAGCAAAAGCTTACTTGAAAAAAACGGAACTGAAGCTAGCGGGCTCTGCGCGTGCTATATATGCCGTCAATGACATCCTCGAGACGGAGGCCCTCAAGGGACATCGAGTCAACTGCACTGATGCACAGCCCCGTCTGCCGAAATATTTTTGCCAAAGCAGCTGGATATTGAATATTAAAGATGAGGAATATGTGGGAGGACACAATTTCTACCCCCGGGAAGCAATATGTATACAGTCCCTAGTTCGATATTTGGGATATGATGCATCAAATGAGGCTAGGGAGCAGAGACGGTTTAAAACTAATTCCAGGGCGATCTCTATGATGCGCTCTATAATGAACTTTGTTACTAATAAAGCTGGTTTTAATCAGGCCGCTGTAGCCACAATATATTGGCAAAGGTTCGTTTCAAGCATCGGTTATGTCTTGAAATGCTCATACACTCACAAAGTGGGATGGGCGAATGGCTTGGAAGGATATATAAGGCGATACATATTGCGGTTGTCTAGAGCTACCCCTATTCAAGCGAACGGAGCCATCTGTTACTTAAGTACGATAATCAACATCAATAGAGGTAATCGTCTAACTATTTGGTGTGCCAAGGGGAATTCAGTACTTGTCTCTTGGCGGAAGGAAATCATGAATGGTGGCTGTATTACTTGAGTTTGAAAAAGTTATATCCATTCCTTTGAGGTGATCTCGTGGTTACCAGACTGGGATGGGAATTTGGGTCTCCTCACAGCTATGGGATTAGGAAAATAATCACAACCATGTTGGCAGACTACCTTCATTGAGTGACTATGTTGGTTTGTATTACCCATGTTGACAACCTCAAATACATTTTGCAATTCCCCTGCCCTAAACTCAGGATTTATATGAAGATTAGTCTAAATAAACATCGTCTTGTCTGTCAAAGGAGCTTGGATGGCGGCTCTCGTGGAGCTCCTAAGGCCCGGAGCCCGATGCAGCATGACTCGTGGACACCAGCTAGATCGCTTCATTACGATTCCCTGCTGCGGAGGAGGTAGCGTGCACCCAGCTACTTACTTTATGGGCCAATATTGCACGGACTTCCCAATATTGTGCCCAGAGCCCCGGTAGTGCGAGGTGGAAGATGGCGGCTGCCAGATGAATGCCGCCTTGGATGGGACCGACAGCCCAGGCAGCTGTCAACTGCAATAATTTGAGTGGGGGCACCACGGGATCTGCGCAACCCTTGTGTGGGTCTTGGTTCTTTATTTTGCGCCCCCCCCCCACTATACTGAGCACAGAAGTGGCCCGGAGCGTCGACTGGTGGGGAGACCTCTGCACTGCGGGTCTGACTGCTGGTGGCACGCATGGTTTAGATTCCTGTGCAGTCTGCCGCAGCCTCTACTGTACAAAACGCTGCTCTTACGGGAGCTCCCTTCAGGTACTGGGGGAAATAGAGGGTCTATGAACGCAGCTGCGAGCACCGACAGCCTGTGCATGTTAATTTATGTATACTCTGCAAGATTACATTATGCGCAATACCGACTGTCCACCGAAGTTTGGCATTGAAGGCGTCGCCAAACTTTTGCTCCTGACCAAACGTAGCACCTTTTCCTGCTGACTGGCGTGCATTGTAACACAACCCCTGGGCTGGTGGCTGAGGACTGGGGTGGGGGCTGGGGGGTGAGCCTCAATGGCCTCTTCCCACTTGGGGCTGAGCTATTTCTACTATGGCCTCTGGAGGACTTGGGTCCCATTTGAGGCTTACAACTTGACTGGTGCTGGACGGTTTTCAACTGCTGCAGCCCACTAGAGATGGATGTATACAAGATACTAGTAGCTCGCGCTATGCAGCTTCTCCCGGGGTCCCTTAGGATAAGCTAGTGCCCCCGTTGGTGTGCTGCTAGTGGACTTCTTACTCCCCTCCGGTGCTGTAGTAGATGTCTTCAGAGGCCAGATTACTAAAGGAGTCAGGGGGGGGGGGGGGGGCGGAGGGAGCAAAGTTCAATCAACATGTATGCCAAGGCTACCCAGAATACTCCGGCCGGCATGGCTGGTGCCTCATCTATGGAGGAGACAGTGGAGCCCATTGAACTGACAGACTTGGCGGATTAAGGGTTTATCCCGCCATTCACACCAAACTTGACGACATTAATGGCAGGATCGGTTCCATAAAAGGCACAAATGGAGAAGGCGGACTTGCACCTCACCGAGGCGGAGACCAGGGTAGCCGAGGACGATATTTCTAGGGTAAAAATCGAAGTGGCCGCCCTGACCAAGCAGGTTCCAGAAATAATGACGAGCTGGAGTCCAGATGGTATTACCCAAATTGTTCGTTTACAATTGTTCGAATGACACAATTGTTCGAATAATAGGGGTCCTAATTGACCTTCTGCACAATTGACCGTATGGTCATTTTAATATATATATTATGGGTTGGGTTGGTGTAATAATAATATAAGGGGATTGGGAGGGGGTTGGGGTGGGGGTTTGATTGGGTGGGGGGCTGCAGGGGGTTTCCCCCGCATATATATCCTAATTGACCGGTTAAATTTGGTCAATTGTGCAGAAGGTCAATTGTTATTCAAACAATTGACATTCGAACAATTCGTATACAACCGTCCAGATCACACCACAATAACATTCGGTGCATCAGTAACTTGGAGGGCTCTGTGAAAGATTGCATGACCAGAATGTTTATGACAGCAATACATGTTTTTGTCTCCAGACTTGAAGTGTGTTGTATATAATAATAATACAAGAGAACCTTATTTTGTCTCAATACAATTAATTATATTCACGATGCAGCCCCTTATGTGTGTTTTTCTTCCTTGACAATTAACTTTGGGATATATTTCATTAGTAAAAGAAGGAAGGTTCTGCGATAAAACTAAAGTGTTTTGCTTCACATGAGGATGCCATTGAGTTGAGCTTTTTAGTAGCAGTACTACTGCCAGAGTCTGCTACTATTCACCACGGGCAAACCGAACATTTCTTTTGATGTAGATTTCCCTAGCAGTGCAGCAGGAGAGGAGAATAATATTGGCTGTGAAACAAAGGTTCAGGAAACTCTGTATGAAATATGCAACGTTATACCCAACTAAAAATGCTCATACTTCAAACATAGGTCTACACGATCCCGGAGGAAGCTATGACATTTCTTGAACGGACTGATGTGCCCTGAATCCTTGCTTCACTACTGCCGAATAATTTTGGGGTCCCCTGACAATAGTCTCTTCTGGGTGCTGTGATGTTGGAGTTTCCAGTTTTTTTGGGGTCCTGCTTTCCCATCTGCGGCTGTGTCACAGGATACACAGCGGAGCTGTACCCTAATTTTGCGTTTCATCCAACTCATTACTGTTTGTCATTATGGTATTCAATTGCCGTTATTGGGCCCGGACCGAAGATGGTGACTGGCCTCCCCGTGCAAAGATACAAAGTTCTAAGGTGTGGTATAACATAACAGGCATATTTGTAAAGGCATCTTGGCGCTAATAACAGATGTTTGTTACCCAACTTAAATGGTGCCCATTTTAACGACCTCGGAAGGATGAAGGGCTGAATGGACCTGCGGGATTCGAACTAGTGACAATGAGGTCAAACACAGGTCCCTACAGTAGATGCATTAGTCCACTGAGCCACAGACCCAGCTTTTGGGATTGGTGAACATGTGGGTGGGTGGGGGAGAAGAGAGGTAGGTGGAGTAATAACAGGGTTTCAAAATGTACATCGATGGAGTTGGGGGGGGGGGGGGCTAATGTTGGTTAGGAGATTCTTTGGCGATGACAGGAAGACTGGTGATATTGCCTGTGTTGATGTGTGGAGGTGGGTGAACTCGTTTATGAGCTGGAACTTGCATGGGCTTAGTAACCAGATCAAGCAGCAGAAGTTTATGTTGTATGTGGAGCGCCACAAAGTTACTCACCGTAGTGACAACCTTACTCCTAGTCCATAGTCTCCTTTCCTCCATACTTGTGGGGACATGCCGTCCTTCGGGACGAGACCGGAGCACTTTTTTCCAAAAAGCATACAAAATTGAAAATGTTGGTCCTTCTCTTTTAAGCGGGGTACTGCACGCGGACGTAAACCCGCCCTCCTGAGCTCCGCCCTGCGCATCGCCCTTCAGTCCTTTTCCATCGCCAGGTCTGTGACCAATTAAGCAATAATAGAGGATACTTATAAGAGGGGACGGCGAGTGGGCGTCTGGAGGAAAGGGGACTATGGACTAGGAGTAAGGTAGTCACTACGGTGAGTAACTTTGTTATACTCCTACATACCGTCCCCTTTCCTCCATACTTGTGGGAGATTACAAAGCACTCCTCACAGGTAATACGGGTGGATGGAAACATTAATGAATAAGGTTTTTGATCATCGGCCCTGGAGCTCAGGTCCAAGCAGTAATGTTCACAAAAAGCTGATGGGGAGGCCCACGTAGCCGCCTTGGAAATTGTCTCCCAGGGAACATACTTTTGGAAGGGAACAGCAGCCGCTTTGCCATGTACAAGATGGGCATGAATGCCCTTCGGAGGTTGAAGGCCCTGAATGGTATAGGCCTCTGAGATAGAGGAGGCAATCCATCGGGAAATAGTAGATTTTGAAGCGGGTTTCCCTTTCGGGTCTCCGAACGTAACAAAGGTGGGAGGAGGTCCTGTGTTCAGTTCTGTCCAGATAGAACTTCAGAGCTCGTCTTACATCTAGATTGTGTAAAACTCTCAGCATCTGAGGCCAGGTTCGCGAAAAAGACAGGTAGTGATATAGATTGAATCAAATGAAAATCTGTTACTACTTTAGGAAGGAAAGATAGATAAGTGCGGAGCGCAACCTTATGAAAGGTAAGGAACAGATGTTCCACGGACAAGGCTTGAAGCTCGCTTACACGTCTTGCCGAAGTGACTGCAATCAAAAAGGCAACCTTCCAAGAAAGGTACTTCAGATCTGCCGTGGCCATAGGCTCAAATGGCATAAGGCGGTCAAAACCACATTTAAATCCCACTTGGGTGAAGACTGCGTACAGGTGGAAAAAGATGTAATAAACCTGCGAAATGCCCCTTAATAACTGGATTCGTCAAAGAAAAGGAACAGGCATCAGTGGACAGGTACGCTGCAATAGCCGACAAGTTATGTCCTACAGGACAGGACATGGATGCCCGAAGCAGCCAGATGAGAAATGAACAAAAGGATAGTGGCAATCTTAGCACTTCTGGGGTCGAATTGCTTAGCTAAACACCAGTGACAAAACCGGAGCTACTTACTCCCATACCGAGACCTTGTAGAAGGCTTTGTGGCCGCTTGGATAAAAGCATATTGTTTTCAGACAGGTCAAACTGCGCTAGGGATTTGAATTCAGGCACCAGGCCATCAAGCTGAATGATTGTGGGGAGGGGTGCCACATCTGCTGATCGCATTCGTGAAGCAGGTTGGGAATCAGCGGCAGTCTGATCGGAGGACAAAAATCAACAGATGCTGAAGTTTCGAAAACCAGAATCTGGCTGGCCACCAAGGAGCCATGAACAGGAGAGTGCAATACGATGCATTCCTGAGCTTGCCGAGTGACCGATGAATCAGTGGAAGAGTCGGGAAGGCATATGCCCTTATGTTGTGCCACGGAATCTGAAGAGCATCCTCCCCTGACCCTGTCCCCCCACACTCCCCAGACCATCCCTGGATGCATAAAGAGGAAGTTTCCTGTTTGTGGCAGTCCCAAAAAGGTCCACTTCTGGAGTGCCCCAATGGCGACAGATGTTGGAGGACCTGCATGTTCAGTTCCCACTCGTAGCTGGCCGATGTCCGTCAGCTGCATGAGTCTGCAGTCACGTTGAATTGAACTAGAGTGGAAGGTGGCACCCGAGGTTCAGGGTAGATTTCCTTGAAAAGACCTTAAAGTACTCTTTCATAGGGTCAGAACGCATGAGCCTCTGAAATTTCCCGAAAAAAAAAAATCATCCTCTGGTGCTGGGGTAGGCAGAGACCTCTCATAATGTGCGTGCCCCCACGAATGCAAGGATGGTTGCAAGGAAGGCCAACCACCAATCAGGTCCGCATAGATCAGCGGAGCAGAAGGAGGAGGAAGCGAGACGGTATGTGGCAGAGGCATCCAAGCACGCCCGTCATAAGGGCGGAACAGATTTTTACATTCCACCTGAGGTGAAAGAGGCTGCTCAGCCCCAAAACTAAGATTCCCAGCACCCGCCATAGAGAACATAGTTAATGTTAAAGGATATTTGTACCGCACACTATCACCACCGGAGTGGTCCCCTGGTGCTCTGGCGGCTCTGAAAGAGGGATGGCGGGCGAGTTAGTGGGAATAAGCTGGAAAAGTGCAAGAGATCAGTGATTTGCTGTTGGCAGCCTCAGCCCGGTGGGTCCGTTGGCTGGGCTTGGGGTGTTTTACGGTGGGTAGTCGTCGTGTGCTGTTGTGCAAGTCTATGTGCGGTTTGTTTTGTTGGTGCAATGTACTGAAGTTAGTGTGGATTGCTGCGTTTTAGTCTTGTGGTTATGTTTGGTTAGAGTTTGAGAGGTGTATGCAGAGGGATGAAATTGTTAGTGGATTGGTTAGTTGGCCTTTCTGTCCTTGCAATTATGTCTAGGTGTGATGCTTGCCTTCATTCACTATTCCATCCGAGTGTGTGGCGCTTGCTAATTTCAAAATTCTGTCTAGATGTGAGGAAGGCTAGTGATCATGATTCCGTCCGGGTGTTGCACTTGTCATCATTCACAGTTTCATCCAAGTGTGGCGCATGCTACCATTCATAGTCCTGTCTAGGTGTGACGCAAGCTAAAATTAAGAATTCCAGCTAAGTGTGGTACATGCTAACATTCATATCGAGAATTCCATCCAAGTGTGGTACATGCTAACATTGTTACATCTGACTACAGGTGATGCAGCCTAATCTTGACAGTTCTCTATAGTTGTGGCACTAGTTAACATTGGCTAGCGTGTTAGTGCGTAATGCAATACAACATTTACAGGCAGGCCAAGAATGGAGTTAGGCTGGTGATGACAAATCTCTCTAAGCATGCATGGTAATTGCTCTACTCCCCACCAATGCCACACTTAGTTTTGCTGATGTCTGTTGGCTGCTGGATTCGTGTAGCCATCCTTCGCCTCGGGGTCCTTCGCCACAGGGGCTGTAAGGGAAGGATCCAAAGTGGCCGCATTGGAACATGAGGGGTGGGTCGCCATTTTGTCGATGCTTGAAGAGAACTGCGTCACATTACAGTGGAGGCACTTGTCTCCACAGGCTGGTCAGAGGACTTAAGTAACAATTTAGCCAAGGATCCTCGGCTGAGCCGGTACTGGGGGAGGGGGGGGGGGGGGATTCTTTGATGTTTGCTTGACATCTTAGGGGTGGCCCCAACATTAGCCTCCAAGGGAGGAACCTCGACAGAGCCGGTAACAGATGAGTTACGGTGCATGACCATCCTCTTTGCCCCCTTCAACAGAACTGGTTTCACAGCGATGAGCAAAGGAAAACTGAGGAATACAGACAAGACCTTAGGAGCAGGTCTCTCAGTTTTGTCGGTACAGACCTTAGCCTCAAGTAGAGGAACCTCAGGTTTCGTCTCGTATGTATAGCTCCCTCGCGAGGGGCCTCAAGCCGTGGCTTGGTACAGAAAGCCCCAGAAATGGAGACCTCGGAGCGTAACCCGGTGTCCAAATCCTCAGGCGAACTGGGCCAACGTTTAGCACCCGACAGGTGAACCTCAGAACATGTTCCGGTCTTGGCAGGTCTGTTGTGGGAATCCTACGCCTATTAGGCCTGCGAGGCACCTCCTGGACCGAGAAGACCCCGGAAAGGAGCCCCCCGGCCGGGATGCCCTTTTCGACAATGAAAAGCTGAAGATGAGGCGGAGGCACGCACTGAAAAACATCCTCCCACCGAAGAAGACTGTGCTGGAGTGCCCGGACGGGGAGGGAATCGCAGTAGAAGCACGAATCCCAGCAGTGGTCCGGCCCGAGACTTCAAGCAGAGACAATGGGGATGCACCCTAGCAAAGAGATGTCAGCACCAGAAACCGGACACAAATCCCAGACGCTCCAGCATAGACTGAGGGCTACACGACTGCAGAACCGGAGCAGTAGAGAAGGACAACGGGAACAAAAAACTCCTGAAGATACAAGTGCGTCCAGTCCCGACCGTGCCGAGAAAACGACTGAAGGGCGATGTGTGGGGCAGAGGTTTACGGCCGCGTGCGGTACCACGCATAAAAGATAAGTACAAACATTTTCAATTTTTGATGCTTTTTGGAAAAAAAGTCCTCTGGTCCCGTCCCAAAGGACAGAATGTCCCCACAAGTATGGAGGAAAGGAGAAGGGAAATAGGAGTAAAACAGTTTTTACAGGTGACCCATGCTTTGGTTGCTGGGTGCGAGGGGCTGGCTAGGAATAGGTTTCACCCCCACATACTCTACACAATCTAGGGGGCGATTATTCTGCTTCACACCTCTGTGCTGTTTCAGCATAAGCAGATTCACTCAGACGTGCATGGGCGGTATGTGCCCGTATATGGAATGCTTGCTGGAAGGGAGGTGATCTTGCTAAATGTGTATGGTCCCAATGTATGGTCCCAATGGGGATAAACTGACATGCTGGCCCTCAACCTGTGGTGCCCATATTACGGGGTTGCGCGGGGGGGGGGGCATCAATACCATTTTAGATGTGAACCTGGACAGGTCTGGCAAGTCACAGGTCGTGTTCCGGGGTGACTCAGAGTATGCGTGGGGGAAAATAAAGTTACTCACCGTAGGGACTACCTTACTCCTAGTCCATAGCCCCCTTTCCTCCATACTTGTGGGACAGTCTGCACATTTGTTAAAAAGCATACAAAATTAAGTTTCTCCTTTTATTTTAACGCCAGGACACTGCACGTGCCTGTAACCCCCACCCTCCTGAGCTCCGCCCCACGCATTGCCCTTCAGTTCTTTTTTATCACCAGGTCTGAGACCATTTAAGCAACAATAGAGGATACTTTTTAGAGGGGACGGAATAGGAGTAAGGTAGTCATTGTCATACTCCTACGTCCCGTCCCATTTCCTCCATACTTGTGGGAGATTCCCCAAGCACAACCATAGGTAGTACGGGTGGATGGAAAATCCCTTTACTGGAATACGTTTTTGAGAACAGCCTGGCCAAATTGGGCATCGGGGGAGGCCCACGTGGCTGCCTTGGCGACGGACTCCCAAGGGACATACGTTGCCCTGGACTAAGTGTTTGAATGCCTTGAATCTTATAGGCCTCTGAAATACAGTAGGCAATCCAGCAGGAGATAGATGCTTTGGAGGTAGGTTCCAGTTTTGGATCTCCGAACGCAACAAAGATCTGCGAGGAGCTTCTATCTATCAAGATAAAACTTCAGGGCTTGCCTGACGTCCAGTTTATGTAAAACTCTCGGCATCAGATGCTGGATTAGGAGAGAAAAAAAGATAGATTGATTTAAATGAAAATCAGGAACTACCTTAGGCAGAAGGAAGGATGAGTGCAAAGCACAACCTTATCCCTGTGTAAAAGTGAGGAACGGATGTTCCACTGAGACAGCTTGGAGCTTGCTTACTCGCCTTGCTGATTTATTGCAATCAAAAAAGTAACCTTCCAGGAGAGGTACTTAAGATCGAAAGTGGCCATAGGTTCAAACGGTATGACATAACGCAGTGAGAACCACATTTAAATCCCATTTGGGATGAGGATCCACACCCGCGGGAAGAGATGAAGGCCAGCAAAATGCCTTTTGATGACTGAATTAGTCAAAGAAAAAGAACAGCTGTCCATGGACAGGTAGGCCGCAATGGCGGATAAATAAGTTCTGCATGGCAGAAGCTGCCAGGTGCAACACAAACGATAGAACGGTGTCGACCGTAGCATGCCTGGGATCGAGTGGTTTAACACCAGTAGCAAAAACAGAGCCATTTGCTCCTGACTGGGCCCTTGTAGAAGGTTTCTTGGCTGCGTGGATAATGCGCATATTGTCTTCGGACAGACTGCGCTAAAGATCTGAACTCAGGCACCAGGCCGCCAAGCTGAACGATTGTGGGGCGGGGTGCAGCAGCTGGTGAAGGTCAGTATCGGCGGCAATCTGAACGGTGGGGTGTGGGGGGGGACAGGAACCAACAGATGCTGTCGTTCCAAAAACTAGAATCTGGCTGGCCACCAAGGAGCCATAACAGGAGAGTGCAGTTCAATGCGGTCCTGAGCTGAGTGACCGATGAATCAGTGACAATGGGGCGGGGGGTGGGGGAGGCATAAGCCTTCATGTTGTGTCCCATGCACTGTCGAGGGAGGACGCTCAGAGCCCGTCCCTGGATGCATATAGAGGATGTTTCTTGTTTGAAGAAGTTGCAAAGGAGGTCCTCCTCTGGAGTGCCCCATTGATGGAAAATGTTGGAGAGGACATCACTGTTCATTTCCCACTCGTAACTGGCTACTGGCTGCCGACTGAGTGAATCTGCAGTCACATTGATGTGATCCGGTATGTGTACAGCCTGGAGCCAAACATTGTGCTGGATGGCCCAGTCCCAAATTTGTATGGCCAGATCCACAAGGAGCGGCGACTTGGTGCTGCCCTGTTTGTTGATGTAAAACATCATCACAGAATTGTCTGTACGAATACGGATCACCCTGTTGGCGATAGGTTGAAAGGTTTGAGTGCCAGGAACACAGCCAGGAGTCCACAGGTCGAATACAAGGTGACGCGGCGTAGCTCCCAACCTCAGCAGGGAGGTGTCTGTAGTAACCCTCATTTGTGGGCAGTGCTACTGGAAGGAGGCCCCCACTGAAAGGTTGTTGGGAGAAGACCACCATAGTAGATCTGCAGGATGGAACTGGAATCATCTTGGAAGCCAGATCCGAAGCCTGGGACCAGCAGCTTTGAAGAGCAAGCTGAGTGCGCTTCATCTTCAGACGTGCAAAAGGTAGAGCTAACACGCAAGAGGCCATGAGACCCAGATGTCTATGGAACCACCAGGCCATCATGTGCGAGGACGGGAGAAAGAGCTGACAGATAGTCGACAGGTCCGCAGTTCCGTCTATCGTTAGGAACACCTTTGTACTCACCACATTCCAACGGAAACCCAGAAAGATCAGGTCTTGCGCAACCGTCATGGATGATTTTCGCCAATTCACAGACAGCCCAAGATGTACAGGAGCTGAAGGAGTGACTGAAGATTGGTCAATGCCGTCTGTGGGCAAGGACTGTGCACGAGCCAATCATCTAAGTATGGCTATACATGAATCCCCTGCAGTCTGAGGAATGCTGCAATGACCAACATCTTCGTAGAGACACGCGCTGCCGAGCTGAGACCAAAAGGAGTACACAAAACTGGAAGTGGTCTGCTCCCACGGAGAGCCGCAGATATTTTCGATGCAGGCTCCAAATCAGAACGTGCATGTATGCATCCTGGAGGTCTACCACGCTGAGCCAGTCGCTCTTCCGGAGAAAGGACTTAATCTGGCAGGGCTTAATCATCTTGAATTTCTCTTGGGGAAGAGAAAGATTGAACTTGGAAAGACAAGAGGATAGTGCGCAGGCCAGCCTGGTTGGGTTTGGACACTGAACAGACAGGAGTAGTAGCCCTCCCCCTTGATGATGGTCTGCCACGCCTCCAGATGAGACTAAATTCGTCCTCCCACCGGAGTCTCGTGCGACCGCCAATAAATATCATTTGTCGGCAGGGAGACTAACTGTCTTAGGAGAGGAGGCTGATGGCAGAGGGAAAAACCGGCCACCTTGCCGCTGATGGTTACGGCGGGACCTGCCAGCCAGAGCATCAGATCAGCACGCACGGCGATCGTGAAAACCCCTGAATCCAGAGAAGGACCGAGTTTGGAACCCTGACCTCTGTGTATAAGGAGCCTTAGCTGGAGTTTTCGCCAGGACCGATAAAGACTTGGCTGTTTGAGCGTTTGCCTTGGTCTTTGTTAGTTCATCTGTGGAGGAATGGACCAATTCCTTACAATCAAAGGTAAGATCAAGCACCTTGTCCTGCAATTCCTTTGAGAACTTCGTAGCATGGAGCCACGCTTGGCGGGAGATGTTGATCCAGACCATGAGGGCGTCTACGAGATGTGCCGCAGCCCCCAGTAGACACTATGCTAGCCCTCTGGAGCCCAGCAAACCGGCTTTGAAATCCTCAAGCCCATCTGCAGCAATACATTCCTGGAAGTCGTCTAGTTCCCTCCATAGCTTGACATTGGCCGCCGCCAGTGTAAGCTCGGTGTTAACCTAACGAAGCTGAAGAGTCGTATTGGAAAATACTCTTCCCAATGGCATCAAGGAGCTTGTCCTCCTTGGAGAGGATTTGGGCCGCTTCACTGGAAGATGTAGGGGCCAGTTTGAAGTGGAGAGTGGCTGCTGCCATCACCGTCAACGACGGAGTGGACAAGCCGATGACGAAATATCCTCAGGAGCATGAAGCCTGTAGCGAGCGTCAATCCTCTTAAGATTTTGCCCGGAATGAGGTTTTCCCCAGACCTTCTGGGCCTAAGCCAAAACATCCTTCTGGAGGAACAGGCCAGTGCGCTCCTGAGGCGACAGAATGAAAGCTACAGAAAGCACCCCCTCTTGTGGAGCTGGTGCCTTGGGTACTGGAATGTCAAGTAATGCCATCATGTCCAGCTCCTGATCGTGAAAGCTCTAATCGAGCGGGGCAGCTCATCGCTGTCCTGGTCCGCCTGATCGACGTCCAGTGAAGCAGGAGCAGAGGACTGACCTGCTGCACCGACTGCCTCAGGTCCTAAAGTGTTAGGCCGCACTCCCAGTGTTCTCTACCAGGGAAAGTGGAGGCAGAGGAGCAAGTGGAGGAGGTCTGACAGGAAGAGGTGGAGGCGGTACCTGCCGGAGCAGAAGGCGGTACAGGAGGCCTACGATACATTTCCCTAAACAGATCCCAAAGTACACCTTCATGGGATTAGAATGCATCAGCATCTGGAATTTCCCCAAAAATGCATCCTCAGACAATGGTCTAGGTGCTGGGATCGGCAGAGGCCGCTAGAAAGGGGCATACCCCCCCCTGCCCACAATGAGGATGGTTGCCAGGATGGACCTCGACCAATTGGGTCCACATAGATCACGGGGTGCGGATGCAGGAGGGAGTGAGAGAGACTATGAGGCAGGGGTGTCCGAGCACGCCAATCCATTGGAGGGCAGAATGGGCTTTTATATTATCCACATAGCGTGGAAAAGGCTGCTCTGCCCCGAAAGGAGGCACCCCAGCACCAGCTGTACTGAACGTTGGTGTAAGAGGTAGTCAAAATGGCTGCCATGGTCTGCGAGGGTGGGTCGCCACTTTGTCAACACCAGAGCCAAACTGCGTCACAGGAGTAAGTGAGGCAATAGTCTCCTCAGGGGAGTCAGGGGCCTTAGGTGCCTCGACAGAGCCGGTACTGGCAACCTCTGCACAGCCGGTACTGGCAGATCCAGAGTGTTTACTTGACACCTTAGACACTGTCCCAGAATTAGCCTCAAGTGGAGGAAATTCGGCAGAGCCGGTACTGGAAGGCCTGTGGTGCATGACTGCCTTCTTTGCCCCCCTCGACAGGACTGGCATCACCACAGCCATCAGTATGGGAAGGCTGAGGGATGTACCTCACCGCCAGGACCCTCGAAAAGGGTCCCTCAATTCTGCCGGCATCAGATTTAGCCCCAATAAGGGGAACCTCTGGTTGAAACCCAGACGTTTAGCTCCCTCGAGAGGGGCCTCGAGCCGAGACTCGGTACGAGAAGTTCCAGATGCGGAAAACTCAGGGCGAACCCTAGTATCCAGAGCCACAGAAGAACTGGGCCCAACTTTAACCCCCAAACGGGGAACTTTGGAAGAAGATCCGGTTTTGGCAGGCACGCTGCGGGGACCCTCAGGAAGCTTCGGTGCGCCTTTTAGGTCCCTTGCGGGGCAACTCAGGGATATCCCTGGTAGAAGAGCTACTTGAGCGCCTCCCGGTCCTGGAAGACCCCGGGAAGGTGTCTCCTGGCCGGGGTGCCCTAAAAAGCAACGAAATCACCAGAGGCTTCTTTTTTTAGTTTAAGAGCTGCAAATGCAGTGGAGGAACGTGTTGAAACACCTCCTCCCACCTGAGAAGACGACGCTGGACTGCACGGACGGAAAGGGATTCGCAATAGAAACACGAGTCCCCAACGGTGTTCTGGGCCTAGACACTCCAGGCAAAGAGTGGGGACCGCCCTCGCAAAACAACATTCGCAGGATGGACAGGACAGGACACAAATCCCAGACGCCTCGGCATAGATTGAAGACAAGATGACCGTGGAACCGGAGCAGGAAGAAAGGACAAATGGAATAAAAAGGAAAAAATTCTCAGTTATGCTAGTGCGTCCAACCCCGACCTTGCAGAGAAAAGGACTGAAGGCCGATGCAGAGTTCAGGACGGCAGGGTTACGGCCACGTGCGGTGGCCCCGCATAAAAATAAATTCAATTTTTGATGCTTTTTAACAAAAGTGCTCCAATTCCGTCCCCAAGGACAGACTATCCCACAAGTATGCAGGAAAGGAGACGGGACGTAGGAGTAGGATTGATCTGGGTTTGGAAACACCAATGTTCTGCTGGCATGGAGGGCAATTTGTGCCCTGCCCCTGGAATTGTGTCCCAGCCCACCAAAATATCTGCCCAGACGGCCCATTCCCACCAACAATCCAGCCCCAGTCTCACCCACCCCACTGACAGTGGGCCCTAACCATAGAATAAAATTTTTTTTAAAAAAAACACTACTCGCATAACGTTGCAGCTGCTCACGCAGAAAAAGCTGTAAACAAAAACAAAAAACATGTTACCTACGGTCACCCCAGCAAAAACAAATCTACACTCATACTTTCCAAGCATGCCCCCCCCCTTTTGCAAGCCATCCCTGGTGGTCTATTGAACCTCACCCCCCCCTAGTGAAAACACATTTGCCCCTTCCTACAGGCAGATATCTACCCCCATGGAGGGCTGCAGGAGGGTCCCCCCACACTCCATTTGGGACGGGGGAGAATCCCACCCAAAAACATTGGACAGGCCCCCCAAAGGATGGGGCAGTAGGGATTGGGCAGCCTGGGGCAGATGCACCAAAACAAGTTTGGTGCCCAGGGAGGCACCTCATGCAGGCCTCCTACAAACTGCTGCCTGAGGTACACCCCAATCCATTTGGACAGGCATCCCAGTGGGTGTGGCAGTAAGGTTTGGGCACCCTGGGGCCAGACTGGCACACCAATGTGCCCATCTGCGCCAAGGCACGTTTGGTAAACAAAGAAAAAAATTGAAAATGGTCGGCTGCACTTTCGTGGGGGGCTGAGATGCACCCTATACTGCCATGGAATTTGGTAATGTGAAGGGGGCGGAGCACCTCTCCACCCCCACCCCAATTGGAGGGGCGGCGCATCTCATGTAGCCCTCCCTGGGGGCAGATAAGGGGGGGCTGGCCTGCACTCCTCTCTGGGGTCATGTGTCCCTTCCTAGGAGCAGATACCTGCCCCCAGGGAGGGCTGCATGTCATGGCCCCCACTCCATTGTGGGTGGGGGTGGAGGGGGCCACCACCCCTTCCCATTAGAAAATTCCCTGTCGGTTTGGGGTGCCCCACAGTCCCCCTAAAATGCGGTCTACCATTTTCACTTTTTTCTTTGGTTACCCAACTACCCTTGGCGCAGATGGGCCCAATAGTGTGCCATACTAACCCCAGGGTGCCCAAAACCTACTGCCCCACCCATTGGGGGGGCCTGTCCAAAAGTTTGTGGTGGCCATCTCGCCCCTGACACCAAATGGGTGGCAGGGCATCTCATGCATGCCTCCCTGGTCCACCTACAAACAGCTGCGTGAGGTACACCGCCCTCCATTTGGGGTGGGGGAAGAGAGCCACCAAAGAATGTTGGGACAGGCCGCCCAGTGGTTGGGGCAATAAGGTTTGGGCAAAATTGAAAATGGTACACTACACTTAGGGCGGGCTGAAGGGCACCCAAAACCTCTGGGAATTTTCCTATGTAAAGGGGGGGGGCCCTCCTCCCCCCTCCCCCCACACCAAATGAAAGGGGGCCATCTCAATGATGCCCCTTCCTAGGAGCAGATATCTGCCCCCAGGGAGGGGTGCCCCCCATTTCCCCTTGGGGTGAGGGGGGGGGGGGGAAAGAGGGCCACCCTTTTTTTTCTATAAAATAAATCCCTGGTGGCTAGTGCCCCCCCCCCCAATCCTCCCTTTTGTTTTTTCTTCTTCATTTTGCCCCCTTCCCTGGGGGCAGATCAGCCATATGCCCCTAGGTCGGCCCTAACCATCGCCCATCCTTTGGGGGGCCTGCACACTTATTCCTGGTGCCCCCCCTCTAATTGGATGGGGGCCACCTCATGTACTCCTGCCTGGGGGCAGAAATCTGCCCCCAGGGAGGGCTACAAGGTGCCCCACCTCCCCCAAGTGGAAAGGGGTGGCCCCCCTTTACATTTGGTGGGGGAGGGCCACCACCCTCTCGTGTGCCAGAAATATCCCTGGTGCCTAGTGCCCCCCCACACACACACCTCATCCCCATTTCATTTTCATTTTTTTTAGTTTGCCCCCTTCCCTGGGGGCAGATTATCAGCCATCTGCCCCCAGGGTTATCCATATGTGCCCACATGCTTACTGTAAGCAGCCCCCACCTCCCCCTGCATTCAAAAGACATCCCTGGTATCTAGTGGCATTGCTAGCCACGGATAGATCGCTCTGCGCCCGATCCGTGACCAGTAATGCTGTCACACAAGGTCTCGTCGTAAAGGGGAGATTCTCCCCTTTCCAACGACACCTCCCTCGATCTCCGTCTTGAAATGCAGCTGGAGAACAAGGGACAGGGAGAAGATTGTGTACCTTCTCTTTTCACCGCGGCAGCCAGAAATGGCTGCCACAGTGAAATTACTTTCATGTCGGAAAGAACGCTGACGTGAATTTTAAGGTAATCCGGGGGGGGGGGGCCTCCCCCCTCACATAGCCCGGGGGATGGATTACAGTTTTGAGCGATCCCTGCTTTGCAGCGATCGCTCAAAACAAGGTGCCAAAAAGGACAAGCTATCTCCCACCACCAAATCGGATCTGCATAGAGCATAGACCAGCGGAGGAGAAGTAGGCGGAAGCGAGACAGTATGTGCCAGCGGCATCCAAGCACGCCAGTCATAAGAAGGGCAGAACTGATTTTTACATTCCACCCGAGGTGAAAAAGGCTGCTCAGCACCAAAGATTACCAGCACCCGATGTCAAGAACGTAGGTGTGAGGGAAGAATCCAAAATGGCCACCATGGACCAGAAGGGGTGGGCTGCCATTTTGTTGATGCCTGAGGCAAACTGTCACATGTGTAGATGAGGCAAGGACTTCAGTAACTTCTTAGCCTTGCCACAAGGATCCTCGGCAGAGCCGGTACTGGGACTTCTCGGATGTTTAATTGACATCTTGGAGGTAGCGCCAAAATTTGCCTCAAGAAGGAACTTCGTCAGAGCCGGTAACAAGAGATAAGGCGGTCAGAACTAGTATCACTGCGACCCTGAGAAACCTTAGCCTCAAAAAGAGGAACCTCTGGTTTCGTCCCGGTGTGTGTAGCTCCCTCGTGAGGGGCCTCAAGCCGTGGCTTGGTACAGAAAGCCCCAGAAAAAGAGGCCTCAGGGCGTGCCCCGGTGTCTGTATGAAAAGCTCCAGAAACAGACCTCAGAGCGAACCAGGGTGTCTAAAGCCACAGAAGAACTGGGCTGACGTTTAGCACCAGACTGGCTAACCTCGGAACGTGTTCCGGTCTTGGCAGATCCATCGTGGGAACCCTCCGAGAAAACTCTGGTACGCCTATTAGGCCTGCGAGGCACCTCAGGAGAAACCCTGATGGTAGAGCTGCTCGAGCCCCTCCCGGACCAGGAAGGAGTCTCCCGGCCAGGGTGTCCTAAAAAGTAAGGAATTTACCGGGCATCTCTTCTTTTCGTCGATGAAGTCGAAGATGAGGAACACGCCGAAATACATCCTCCCACCGAAGAAGACTGCTTTGGAGAGCCCAGACGGAAAGGGAATCGCAGTAGAAGCACGAATCCCAGCAGTAGTCCGGCCCGAGACAATCTAAGCATAGAGAATGGGGATCCGCCCTGGCGAAGCGACGTTCGCATGAAAAACAGGACACAAATCCCAGACGCTCCATCATAAATGGAGGACTAAGCGACCTCAGAACCGGAGCAGGAGAGAAGGACAACGGGAACAAGAAAACATTTTCCGGGTGATGCAAGTGCGTCCAGCCCCGACCGCGCGGAGAAAAGGACTGAAGGGCGATGCGTGGGGAGGAGCTCAGGAGGGCGGGGTTACTGCCGCAGGCGGTACCCCGCGTAATCAGAGGACATTTTTTCAATTTTGATGCTTTTTAACAAAAGTGCTCCAGTCCCATCCCAAAAGACAGAATGTCCTACAAGTATGGAGGAAAGGGGACGGGACGTAGGAGTATTAACATTCCCATTATCATGTGTGGTGACTTTAATTCTCATAACGAGTCATGACAATCAAGAGGAGATGTTTAATGAAACAATCCGGTCCGGCTGAAGGATCTAGGCTTAATCACACATGCCCTTGTGGAATCAATTGGGCAACCCTGTTATATTTGCAAGGGTTTACAATGATGAATGGAGCATGACCATCTGACTGTCCTCTGCAATTCACAAGGTCCTCTGCTACTAGCTCCAGCAGACTTAATTTCCTCTGAAGAATCCATAATTGATAACCGACTTAGCCATAATTCAACATCATGAGAGCGATCATCTGCTCATCTTACTGAGCCTTAACATAGAACAATGTAAAATTGATACCCAAATAATAACAATGCTCTCCTATAACAATGCCATGAAGCAGCTTCAGTGATGGCACATTCTTTATTTTGACTATTTTGCACTCTTAAACCATCTAATCAACGAGACATCTAAGTGCATAAAGGCCTTCGTACACTGGCCAAATATGAGAAGTGTGTTTGAGCCATCAATCAAGCTAATTTTCCCCAAAGAAACGGGAAACAAAAGACTGGCCTCTGAATTGGGGAAAAACCATAAGCAGAGTTATGATAAACTGATCAGCGATAAAAAAAAAAAATAATAAAAGCTGCCATGCACAGAGTTGCGCAGTTTGACTATACAGAAGGCAGCCCATGATGAATATGCCAAGAGCAGAGAACAATAAGGGCAAACTATAGCAAGTGGCTCTGACAACATCGCCAGGTACGGGAATGCGAAAAATGGAAGAACCTAGTTGGAGTGTCCAAACTAAAGACGCCGGAAAATTCTGGCAGATCATCAGAAGTCAGAACAAGATTAGCTAGTCTAGAATTAATGGTGTCCGAGGCTGGCAGGATTGCCTACATTAATGACATGCTCAGCGGCACCAATCTGGATCAACCATTCAACTACAGTTTGCAATGTGCCAATACAAGAAAAGCAAACAAAGTGTGCAGTCTGATCAGCCAGAGCAAATAATCTCAGGCCCCGACGGGCTGTGCAATCGTCTGATAAATTCACATGTTGAACTGTGGCCTAATGTCCTACACCATCTACTCTCCTGCATTGCCACCACGTAACTGCTCCCAGCGAGATAGTATCTTGGTACCAGTATTAAAGAAGGGCGCGCATACAGTCCCACATAACCATCTACCTCTGGCTATGCTGGATGTTAACCTCTAAAATATTTACAAAAATCTTGCTGGAGGAATTAACAAGTTGGGCTGAGATGTCCGATAATCCCAAGGAATCAAACAGGGTTTCGTAAGGGATGCTCCATGGCAGTCAACATATTAGCTCTTAGTACTATAATGCAACAGGCTTGGAAGATTTGGAGACACCCTATATATATGTGGCATTTGTGGACTACAGTGCCACATTTGACACTGTTGACCGTGGAAGGCTATGGGGGAAGCTGCTAAATTGGGGGGATTCCCACAGGCCTATTGAAAATGATCATGAAGCTGCATGTGGAGACATGTGTGAAAGTGTAGCTAGAGAGCAATGGTGGTACATCTTGCTGGATCAACACAAAATTGTGTCTCAAACAGGGCTGTACTCTGGCTGCACTGCTATTTAATCTGCATTTATCTGACATGGGTCGAGCCCTAATCAATACCAGATGCTTACCATTTCGCTTGGGTAATCAAGAAGTTCGGTGGTTCAGCTATGTCGCCGATCTAGTTATCCTTGATCTTACACCATGTGGCTTACAACTTGCACTGGAAAACCTCTCCTTCGTTGAAGTTAACGCGCCAAGAATAACCATATCAAAAACTAAAATCATGATGTTCAAGCAAACACAAAAAAGTGGCATTCATTGCTTGGAACCTTGAAGGGGCTTCTATTGAATTTGTGAATTAATACACCTACTTGGGCAATTTGTTTGATGCAAAATTAGAGTGTTTTCCCCATTTGAGCAAGCTAAAAGTCTGCAGTGTTCAAATCTCAGGTGCTATCCGTTCACTTGCCTATAAGAGGGGTGGATACTCAGTGGGTTCGGTAGCCAAGTAGTATTCGATGAAGATTGCACCCATTATTTGTTATGCAGCAAAGGCATGGGCACTTGGGTCAATGGAAGCCATTTCTAGAATTGAGTCAATGAACCTCAACTGTTATTTCGACTACCACTACATGCCTCATCTGAAATGCTGAGATTTGACCGTACCCCTACAAGCAAACGCATCATGTTGTCGAGTTTAATTTTTTTAGTGGAAGCTCGCCCATGCGAGTAATACTCATGGACCTGCTGTATGAGCTGTTCCACACAAAACTTACATTGCATGAAATCCTCTTCACTCTGTGCCCTTAGCATCTGTCCGAGTTATGGGAAACGTATAATGGATCCACTGGAAATGAATCTTGGCCAATATACGAACTATGAGGTTACTGTTGGACACACATCCATGACCAGATAGTTGACATGCCCTCGAAATCAAGTGCAGAATGCTTTTCCCATATATACTGGAAAGACAGTTAATGCCAAAGTATGTTCAGAACTTCATTGGAAACCATCTGTATGGGTCTAACTACGCATTAAATTGAATGTTGTCAAAACATTTGAAATAACTGGTCGCTGCATAAAGTAGAAAGGAGCCTCAGACCATCTGTTTTGCGGCAAACCGGTTATTGAATCTGTGCGTCATCTTCTCTTTGACTGTGGTGCAATGGCAGCTCTCCAAGGGAAAGCAATCATAGCTACTGGCCTACAGTTGACAGTAAGCACCAAAGAGCACTGGGACTTATTCATGTCTGGGAATCATGAGGGTTGTATAATCCTTTTCTCAAGGATATGGGATGAAATTTGGGACGTAATAGCAAGAATCGAAGCATGAACCAACAATGCAATGTGATTTGCATGCTTTAGTGAATGTATTTTATCCCTTTTATTCTATGTTGTACGATGTGATATATTAAAAAGGTTATTAACTAGATTAAACTTTTTTGAAAATAATTAAAAGAAAGCAGGCAAGACTCAACGTGGTTGCCTGGGCAATGACATCACAGGGGAAGTGTCTCTAGAGGGCCACCAAGTCTGCCATTGCGCTTACATAATGAACACAAAGGCACATGGGGGTAAGTTTCTTCAGAGTGTTTAAGACAGGTGTTAAGCATCATGCTAAGAAGAGATTGACACACGTTGGCCCAGTAGGCAATTGTGGGCCCATTACAGCCCTATAGACTGGTACCGTTGCAGTGAAATTTAGTCTATTCCTTGACATGTGTCTTCATATTCAAGCCACATCTAATCCACAGGGGAAGTTTGAAGATCTCACCCAAAAACGATGTTATGGCAAATATTAGACTGAAGTTCTGTCCCTGACAATTCCACCCATCAGTCCTCAGCATTTCTTGTTTAAAAGGCATTCACAAAGGAGCCCATGTAATTTGCCTTTATATCTTAAAAGGGCAGAATAATGTCACATGTTTTAGGCGGTACACAAGGTTATCTCCCGCAATCTGTTAACAGGCATTAAGGATCTCTTTGGTGTGGAACAAGTTAAATCTAAATCTCAAAAAGAGGTTGTGGTGCGTTGGGCTTGCAAATTTGTTCAGGTAACTGGGTACCTTATTTAATGCTTATGGTAGGAGTATAGACCGAATTTAGTTTCCTGCGGTTTACAGGATATCGGAACATCGGCTTGACCACAGGTCCCACGCCCAATCCACCCTCACACCTTCCTTTCCTCTGAGAATGTCAAACTGTGCCGGAGAATTTTTAGGGAATTCCACACAAGTGTGGTCAAGGAAAGCAGGCCTAGCTCGTGCCGGATCATACATATTGTTACACACCAAAGGAGACATAAAATCTTCCTCAAAAAAGGTCTAACTGTGACCAGATTTCCCGGGGTAAGCATTAAGAGGCTTCAGCACCATACCTTTTGCTTGTAGAAGTTAAGGATTGGAGTCTGGGAGAACTTACCAAATTCCTTATGGATAACCCTGGCTTGAGTAACTTTTGATCTAAAATCAGCCACTCTTTGCACCTCACAGATACTTGGATTGATATCACTCCAAGTATCTCGCATTAGTAACCCGACAGATTTCTTCGTTCACCAAGGGCCCCGATAAAATTAATATTCCCCCCCCCTCTTGCACCTTGAAGGATTAGAATCGCAGATTTTTAGGCATCCATCTGTGGCCCACTGGTCTGCAAATACTTGAATTCAATTTATGATGTAGAACAATCTGGGTCTAATCCAACATAATCAGATCATCAGCATATAGCATCCACCCTAGTGCATCGCCAATTCTCCGCGGTGGAAATGCTCTTTCCTTGCTCAGTGCAACCTTTATGTCAGCAATAAACAATTCTGGCGCCAAATGGCATCCGTTTTAGGCCTCTTCTAGTGTGTATTTTTGGAGAGGAGACCATTGCAGTCTAATTTCAACTGGATGGAGGTATCCATGTACAAAGCCATAATGGGTGATGAGATGTCCCAGGGGCATTTCCATTGAGCCAGTTTTGCCCATAGCAGGTTTCGATCTACACTGGATCATTTTGCGCCATAACAGCTTTATGGGATCTCAGACATTTTTATATTTGGCATGTTTTCTCATAGCAGACACACAATCTGGTTCCCCTTCATGGCGAAGCTGTCCGCTATCCCTTCGTAGCTCGTGTAAATTTACCACTACTTCTCCCAAAAATCAACAGGGGTACATAGTTGCAGCCGATTGATTTGATGTTCGTATGATAGCATAGAGGTCACACAATGAGGCCACGTCGTGTCGCTTTAGACGCAAACAATTTCGTACGCGGGCTACTCCAATTTGCAACCGAGATCCCACCTTACGCTTCATAAAGTCAGTGGCATCTCTACCAGGCAATGGTCGCTGGGTCTCATGCTAACCACCTCCAATCTTTTAACCAAGGGCACAACACCAGCCGAAACATAGTAACCGAGGATCGAGCTTAGGGTGCCTCTGCCCCAAGTAGGGGCACCCAGTAGATCCCCCTGGGGTTTGCCCATTTAACATATGCAGATTCCGTTCTATCATTTCTTTCATCCAGATCTCAGCCCTCGACTTCTTCCCCTCCCACTCGCACCATTACATATTTAGGAAAGCCCGTTTCTTCACGGACTTCAGGCAATTTATGTTGAAATCCCCCACACGATATCATTGAGTCTCCAAACTTTACCAAACAATCGCAGTTCTTTCATAACCATATCCACAAAACAATAGTCGTTCCACACCAGAGGGTTCTAATAAATATTTGCAAGGATCATAATGCTAGGGGAGTTCGACCTCCCGTTTGGCCACTCCAACATTGTGAGCCGTAAATACGGGGGTTGATTAGGCAATAATCTTAATTCCCTAATCCCTTTAAATCAGTCATGAGCCCAGATGAGGGTCTCCCTTTACCTCCCCTTAGGGCTGGATTTATTAAAAGATTGAAACCCTCTACCCATTGTTTAACCGAAAGCCAGGTCTCCTGCAGGCATAGGATGTTGTATTCCCCCAAAATCATTACCATTCTTATTAAATAGGTGACTAAAGCCCCTCGTGTTCCAAGACCCAAACACCACCTGATCTCTGACGAGAGGCTCCTCACTCAAGCGGTTTTGATTAGCAAAGTACCCCACCAACCAAGCCTAGCTTTCTCCCTTGAATGTGTGGATTTCTTTGCATCGTTATCGATCTTTCTGAATCCTGCTGCAAATTTAATGTTATACTGATGGGACTTTTTCCCATTCTTAAGGGCTCTATAGAATTAGGAGCCACTCTACTCAGAGAACTTCACCCCACTCCCACTTGTTTCACCCAGGATCCCACCCAGGACCCCCCCCCCACCCCCGCCTCCGGCTTTCTCTGACATGGTAGATTGTCATAACCGAGAGGCCCCAACTGAATTGATCACTTAGCAGCAAATCAGTTTAGAATCGATTTGTAAGCAAACTAGATCATATTTTAAAAGGAATAGGGAATTCCACTAATCTTATAGCACTTGATTCAATCATTCCGAGAGCGGGAATGTGATGTAAAGGTTTCAGAATGTTAGTACGATTCATCTTCAGCTAGTCATTCACCAACAGCATTCTCTCCATGTATAACATTTGCAGTTCCTTATCTCTGACAAGGGAGACCCGATGTTAGTTCGAGGGCCCTACTCTGTTTTTGCCCCTTGTAAGAGGCCTCATTCTCTGGCTCAGCGTCTTTGTTCTGAAAAATTTCCCTGCGGCTGCAAATTGGGCCATCTGGGGACTCTTGGTCCACATTCTGGTTCTCTTATATAACTGGCAGGAGGATCAAGTGAAAGGGTAGTTACCCATCAAATAACCACTCTTTCTGCCAGTAAATTCAGTTTCTCCTCCAAGGTCAAAAAGCTCACAGCACTTATGCTCTTATGTTTGGCCGTAAATTGCATAGCCTTTCCGGGTGGTAATTGGGAATACTCTGCAGCCGCTCCAGTATCCGATACATTATAGCATCGTCTTCCACATCATACACTGATCAATTTAAAAGTTCTTATTTGATTACCACCTCGCTTTCACCTTGATCAGGATAGTTGATTTGTACTCAAGGGAAGGAGACATTAGCGCTATTTGGGCTCTCTTTCCTTGGTTGGTCATCTGTTTTTTTCATTTCTTGTAACGTTTCCAACGCTACCTGTTCAGACTCCTCCCCAGGATTTCTCAAGTTTCTGATGAAACCACATGCGCCATTGGAGTCACTTTCTTGGCCGGCATATCTTTCTATTTTTTCAAGTGTTGGACTTGAATTGCGGTTTCTTTGGCCTTCGACTGCCTCCTTTTTTCTTGAGGGGAAGATGGTGCTCCCTTCATCTTGCCGTCTTCATTCGATAGCAAGCCCGTATTTTCAGCCTCATTCCCATATGTCATTGTGGGACCCACAATTTCCTCCAATTCAGGTAGAGAGTTTATTATAGTAGGCATGCTAGACCTAATCAGGCGCACAGAAATCCCCCTCGTCCCCCCAGGGATTACACGCTGGGCTGGGGACTCCGCCCAAGCACTCCCCGTCTTTGGCAATGTGGGGGATGTTACTATTCTACAACAGATGCATCTGACCCGATGAACTATCTGCATCTGTCTGGGTGGACTCAGATTGATGTTTGGGTTTCTTTTGATGACCCCTTCATCCATTTCCTGGAAGGTACCCCCCCCCTCCCCCATCTCCCATGCTGCTTCCAGCTGCAGTTTTTTGTTTGACCCGAACTTCAGCCATATGGTCGCACAGCAAGTTTTGGATTATGTTTTCAGAGGCTCCCTCTCTAACCAGACGCTTTTCCAGGATGTTTACGAAAGTTTCAATATGGATCAGTGCGTCATGGCCAGTAATGTAGCTTTATCTTTGCAACTTTTGTTATTCGCTTCATAGAGCTTCATGGAAGGGGAGTGTGCGATGGTCAGTGCAGACATCAAACTGCATGGTGTTTGGAATTGATTTTGGTCTACATTGGCGCCCTTTTTTTGGGCAAATTTGAATCCAATTGACCTAGTGCGAGGGCTCTGCCGTTGATCTGACGATGAGGAGGAATCCGAGTCAGATTCAAGTGGGGCATTCCCAGGTCTGCCCTCCTGGATATTCTTACTATTCAACCTAATTCCCAGCCCCCTAGGTGTCTGGGAACGGGGCGAGCTGGTGGGCCTCCGTGCTGATAACAGTTGCACCGGCCCGGTGGTTTGTTGCACATAGTTTTTTTTTTCTATTCACAGAGATATTGAGGCAATGTCCTTAATTAGACATGCATTATCTGAACTAAAGTCAGCCCCTGGCGTAGGCCCAGTTTTAGGAGGCTGATTGACCACCATACTTTTTACTCTGGGGTGGTCTCTAATGTCCTCTACACACCTTTTTTGAGCAGAGACCTGAGGTAGATATTAACGACCACTCATTTACATTGCCCTCCCTCCTTGCCTCCCTTGTTGCAAGTTCGAGCATTGGGCCCTGATAGGAACGATATAGTAGCGCTCCTGGGGGCCTCAGTTGAAGTCAATAGTGGATCAAGGAGAATTTCATTTTCAAGAAGGAGTCAGTCCGAGGGGGGGAGGGGGGGGGGTTAAAAAAGCGATCCAATAATCTTTCCTTAGTCTCCAATAGTCCTTTGTTTGAAGAAGTCATGGAGATCCTAGGTGATTGACCTTGCAACAAGTCAAATAGATTGGGGGAAGGTGGGGTGAGGAGGGGGACTTTGGTGAGCCAGGGAGGATCTCCTGCAACGGCATTAGGGGGGGGATGTAGAAGCAAAGTTTCCCCTTGCCCAGCTTTTAAAGGCATTATTTCATCACTTTGCTGTGGCTTTTTCGATTGTACCTCCTGTGTCATGGCTACTGTCGGCAGGATGCTGAGAGCCACGTTGCAAGCAGGTTTGGTGTACCATTGCCAACGTCACTTGCTGGGGTACCAATAATGCGGGTGAGTTTAATAATTTCTGCCGTATTTCCGCTCACCTGGGTACCCAGCGAGGACTTGTCCCTCGCAAGCTAGCGCGCTTGCCTTTGAGTCCTTTGTCCAGCTGGATCCATGGAAATTAGAGGGAGCTGCTACGTAGCTCACTCACGGGCGCAGACAGCTCACTTCAGGGTGTTTGTGAGTCTTTAACAAGTAGCTCCTCCTTTCAGCAATAGAGGTGGAAGACATCCTCCAACAAAATCTCCAGCACAGACAGCTCCACTCGCGCACCACTCCATGCGACTTGTGCTGATGGACATAGGCAAAGCAAAGTGTGCCAAAAGCGACAAAGACCCAAAGTGCAAACCACACCCACTGTTGAAAATGGACCGTGTGCTGTTCATATCAGACAGATGGCAAGAGGCAGTAGTGAGCAGCATGGCAGGGAGATAAGTGGGTTCAACGGACAAGTAATATGGAACGGCAACACAAACTGTCACTATTAAGCCACGGATGTTCCAAAACTTACATGGATCAAAAGAAACACCAGTGAAGATACAAGCACCAGAAGAATATCAGTTGTGTTTAAGATCTTGGAACTGTTACAGTGGGAATCAGCAGTAAACGCAATAAGGCACTGAACATTCTTGATCCAAGCAAAGGCACAGCAGCCCTTATGGACATTTACTGGGTGTGCGGCCAGCAGGCGTACTTTCATTTCCCACCATCATGGAAAGGCACATGCTCATTGGCGAAATTACATTCAGTTATCCTTGTGGTCCCTTAAGCCCATCCAACGATGGCACCAAACTGTTGCAACCCAGTCGTAACAATCCCCACCCCAGACCCCACAAGCAAAAAGGAAGACGCTTTCATTGCAAAGACAGAAAATTATCTATCTGAAGACTCCAAATTGCTCAAAGAAATTCCAGACAAATACCGCCTGTACAAAAAGACCGAGGTCTTCGTTGCGTCCCTCATGGTTCTAGGGGTCCAGGCTGCAGCCAATGTCAAATGGCTCCAGATCAACAAGTGGGAAATGATCCAGTTGGCGAATAACAGAGCAAGGGTTGAAAACGGTCAAGAATGAAATGTGTGTGACCAGTCGATGAGCCTTCAGAATTGATGTGTTGGACTTGCCGACAGCCATGGAAGGGGGTGTGTGCAAGAGGATAGGATTGTCCTGCTGCACATAAAACCCCCTAAAGATGCAGAAAATGGTTCCCTGTTGCACATCATAGGGGCCCTGCACAAGCTAAAGACAGCAAGGCATAAAATAAGCGGCATCGCATTGCATTTTGTGAAATAACGCGAATCACTGCTATTGCATTTAATTTATCATGTCGCACTAACTGCAACATGATTTTCTATTGCGTGGAGTTCAGTACCATTTGTGCACGAGAGTGCCGTGCACAGCGTGCAGACTAGGCAGAGGATTCCAGGCTAGGCTGAAACATTGCATCAACTTATGTGCCCAGTTTCAGTCCAGCCCGGACGCACAAGCATGTGCTGTCCTAAGGAACGCATGTGCAGGAGAGCCAAATCTTTAAAGCACGTCACATACTCATCTGCTGCCCTGGCTCGTGGATGTGGATCAGTAAGAACCCAGAGCATAGCAGGTGAATTGAACGATGGGGCCAAGTCGCTGAAGCTACTTCTTAGGTGAGAGGGTGTACAGTCAGGCTGGAGTGTGGACCTACTACATGCTGGTGAGGGAGGAGGAGGGAATACCTGCAGGGTGTCCAACCAGCAAGAGAAATGCTTCCAGGCAGGCACTCACACACAAGCCTGTAATTATGAGTGAAGGGTTGTGCACAGAGAATATATCTCCTGCTGGATGTAGTTCTAGCATTATGTGCAGGCTGTCGGCTCATTCTGTGAGGATGACAGTATTAGGAGGCTTGGCATGACACCCCTGATCTGTGTGCTGCTCTGCAGAGGATCAGAGTCCATCCTGTTGGACTGAACCTCCTCCGAGCAGCACACTTCCAGGGCCTTTTCAGAGTAGACATGCAAAAATTCCAAGTGGGGCAGTATGACAGATTGTGCAGTCATCTTGACAAAGCTGCGGTTTCCTCACCATATTTACAAAACCTCTCCCACCTCCAAATACACACATCATTGCTGTTGCATGACAGCGACGGAAAATGTATCTTCGAGTCAGGAGTGACACGAGTGGTGCTACGGCCAATGAGCACTGGGCTTTAGCCCACCCATGCCCCCGAAAAGTAGTGCCATCTTGACCTGATCTGGCTAAACTACAGAGCCGTGACAGGACCGGACACCGACATTAAACAGTGCTTGAGGCTACACTGTTAACAAAGGCACGGCAGTGACTGATGCAAAGCATTTCGTTATTAGCCCCTGCATTTGTATGCATACATTTTAAGGCAATTGAAATCGTGATGGATTGTTATTACTATGTCAGTGGAGTGATTAGCAGGGCCTAAGAGACTACTCATTCTTACAGTAGTTCCTAAGTGTGTGTTTCAGACACAGAGCTAGATAACTGCGTGTAACACTTAAGCTGCACTACATTAGAATATGTAAATATGTTAAATGCACCCACACAAGTTTGCCCCTCCCATGAAATCGCTAAAGTTAACCCCTCCGATAACATTTGAAGGGTTAGTCCCCCCCCCAACCCTAAATGTTTGTCTAGTTGTGCACCAGTCTAATACTCAAACAAGCACATGGGAATTTAAATCAACTTGCCATGATCGAACCAAGTAGCAAATATATTTGAGCATAAAGTTGATCGATATGTTGACTAGATTTCAAAACTGTGATGGCTTTCTATGAATAGATTGCACAAGGGAACATTTCCAATGATTTGCAGATTAAAACTAAAACGCGCAGTGAGAGTAAATGGCTTGCCAAGGATCACACGTTATTTACGCAGTGAAGCTGGTATTTGAGCTGACTTTGTTTGTAGAAAATGTGAGCCTAGTTTGTCTTTCACAGTTTTATTGGATATGAAAGTGCATTCCGATCAGAACGTTTTGCTGCGAACCATTCGCGGCAACTTGTTTGCTGCATATTCCCTGTCGTCAAGCCCCGTTAGCTGCATCCAGCAGGAGGTGACGCAGGGACTCATTGATGCTGGAATGTTCCAGCCCACCCCATGAACATGCAGACTAATATATATTGTTCGATTTATAATATTATTTGTGGAAAATACTTTATGCTCCTCCTATTTTACCATCAACATGGCCTTTAAGCTAGCACAGGGGCCAGCACTTATCCATGCCAATGTACCTCTTACTAACTTGCAGAATCACACGCTACTTCAGCATTGGGATCAGCGTACACATATGCTAATGTACTTCTGATCTGCAGCATTCCCTGCTAATCTATTACTAGGCAGTTTATAGCCCTATGTCGCCGCGTCCTAATCTTAAACACCCACTGCGATTCCTAAACTCAACCCAGCACACAGCTCTCCCAGTGCACCTCTATCCTGACAAGCAGCACCCACTCAGTCAAGCAATGGGTTTAGCACACAGCTCTGCCAATGCATATCAATCCTGACTTTCAGAAAGCACTGCTGTTCTTGCACTGGGATTCATGTACACCTGTTAAAGCACCTCAATGTAGCTTTCCCTACTATTCTGCTACTATGGCCTGCACATAGTGCCGAAATTGCATTTGAATCCCAACGTTCAGCAAATACTGCTTGCCCAGCACTGAAGCCAATAAGAAGCTCTCCCTATGCACCTCAATCCTGATCAGGAGCACCAATAACTATTCAAACAATGAAACCAGCATTCAGCTCTGCCAATACACCTCAATCTTCACCATCAGCACCCTCTGTTATTCCAAGTATGGGGCCTGCTTATAAATATGCCAATGCATTACATGTGTGCCCTGTATTATCACAGCTTTTCCAAATCTGCAATCAAGTTTGCAAATCCACCTCAATCCTGATAATACAGCACTGCAATCCACACAAAGCCCTAGAAGTCTTTCCTTGCACAGACTTCTAAAGAAAGTACCCATGCTGGGTTAGATCCCTTCTGCACCCACCCGGTTTCCCAGGCCAGTACCAACTCGAAGTACACTTGGTGAATTGTTCCAATGTCTACCACAATACACCAAGCACACCTCACGACACGTCTTAGCCCTAGATTCCTTTATGAAATAGTTTAAACCAGCCATTTGCTGTTGGCTGTGCATTTTTATGCCCAACACTGGCAAAACTTTTTAACTAACTAGATAGAAAAGCAAAAATGGCGCGCACACACAAACTGTTGTCTTAATTGATGCCTTGTTGCAATTAACTGGTCCCATTGAAAATATTGACACAAAAATTGCTAATCATTTAGGTTGGATTGCTCATCAAAAATGTTTTGTGTAGCAATTTTGACTAATCAATTTTGCAAAACTAATTTATGCCTTGGACAGGCATGGAAAACAAGGCAGGAGTTGAAGCCGAAGATTGGTTCAATACAATGTTCTCGTGGAAACCTACATGCCTTGGAGCAGTGGTGAAGCTATTGGTCCCGAGTATAGTGCTGGTGATGTTCTGTGCATGCCAAATTAAACTCTGGTGCTGCGTAAAGACAATCCCGAATAGTGTGATAATGGTCTCGATGGGCGAAGTGTTGCACCTCCTAGTACAAACGATGGACATTGTCAAACAGACGACACTACGAAACCTTGTATGGTGATAATTGAGAGGGCCATAGACCCCCCACGTGCCGCCCCCGGGACTCTGACCACACCCTCACCGGACACAGAGAATTACACAGAACACTGGGTCGACTAGCAGGTGATGGGGGTGTATTTACCTTACCTGCACCCCAGAACAGTATGCCCAAGCAGGATAGATATATATCAAGAATACAAAGAAATGGAGGTGGGACACTGTAGGCGGGTGCGCAATATCCAGAGGTAGTATGTGGTACAAAGGCATCGTGGATTATGCATTGTATGTTAATAAAGAGTTTTGAAGCGACTAGAATGACCAAGATAATAGTCAGCCCCAGTCCTGCAGCAAGAAATACTGAAGCACTGCCATATTAAGAGCGAGGCCTAGTCTGGCACAGGCTGCGGTAAAAGCAGCAGAGCATCATGGTACATAGTCCCAAAGCACTCTCCCAGCCAGAGTTAAACAAGGTGGCCTTCAGGCCTGGTATATAAACCCTAATTGTATCATGTTGCAGGACAGTGAAATTCAGAAAGGAATGGCCGAGCAACAGGCAGGACTGCGCTCATCCCCGAAGGACAAACCCATGGGAGTCGGGGCAGGGGGCCTAAGGTGCCAAAACAAACCCTCCCAGATTTGGAGCACTAGCACCACCCAGGATAAGGTCATCAGATTTTACCTTGCAGATGACCACAACACCACCCGATTAGCGTGGTCCTGGAGAGGCCCAGGTGAAACTTGTGGGGCAGCTGCTAAGGGGGGGCGGAGCAGAGCATGCTGTCTGGTGATTTGTACTACGAGGTGCACAGGGTGATACCAACAAATCCAGTCTTGCAACTGGGAGGCATGGCGTGGGCACCTATGTGCGGTATCACAAGACGCCCTCCATTCTAGAAGGCTAATTTGACCTTGAAAGTATCCACTGAGCTCATATCAACGTCTAGGTGCACATCACGTGATCGGCCCATTGAGAGGGTACCATTTCCAAATTCCCGAAAATCAGACCTCAAGGTGGCAGGGCAAACGTGCTGGGGGTGGGACTAGATTGGGAATGGCCAATCTGTCGAGGTACTATAAGGGACTGGTGGTATGTACATAGGCGAGAACCAATGATGGTGGGGAACGAATATTATATACTGCTTGCGTCACACGTGCCTTCGTCTTTTAAACTGCTGCGTTTGATTTGAACTAAGCCAGAGATCTCTGTGGCAGTTTGGTTCTACACTACTCTCTGGCACTCTTTGTATACAAAACAGTATCCTTGCAAGAGGTGCACCGAGACCTTTTGCTCAGAGAATTTTTTATTGTCTGGTGGTGTTCCCTGCACTACCAGGAGTTACTTATGGCATACATACGTGATATTTACATTATTTGAGAATGTTAATAATGAGAAATTAGGACAAATCTAGTACAAATTTAAACCCAATGAAGAATACATAATGGGCAAAAAGTTAAGCGTGCATCTCGCATTTAAGTTAATTTGCTTAAGGTACTTGCCCAGAGAGCTGGACTGCTGGGTGAAGCCTGGTATCCAGGAGCTGTTTTTTAGCTCCTTCAAATGCGCCAGATAATATTTTAAAGTGTGGGTATTTTACTCCCTATTTTTACTCGACTTAAAAAAAAAATTACAAATGATTTTTTAGAGTAGAAATGAAAGTCCAATTACCAATGGGAATATTTTAAAAGCGAGAAAAAAAAAATGTGTTTTAACTTGCAAACTGTAATGTTTTTGTAATTATTTATTGGCACCTAGTTAATCATGCACATTAAAAGATGCAGGTTTACTTCTTCCAATGAGAAAGTAGTAATAGTTTCTTCCTGTGCTACTGTAGTCACTCCTGGTCCATACATCCGTGGAGCTGTGAGTGAATGCAAGGGGCGCAAGGTTCAACGTGTCCATTTTCAATTTTTTGACGGAGTATTTTTACTTCACATTTTTATTTTGTTGGTGTATTTACATTCGTTTTTATTTATTTATTTATTGGGGGGGGGGGGGGGTAAAAGTGGCTGATATACCCTTAGGGCTGATATAGATATACATATGCCCACATCGCCCAAAGAGGCGACGGAAGTATACTGCCAGTTTCACCTCAATGATTTTAATTCCTGCCGGTTTAGTAGTAGTGTGTGGCTGAGCAGGTAGTTATGCCACTGGTTACCACGTAACTTTGTTAGGAGTCATTTCATCACAATACACAGTAACAATACAAAGGGCACCTACAATGTATTTCATTCCAGACAAGTCAAGTCCCAGGAATACTTTTTCAGTCCCTTTGTACAAGTTCTATTTGTTGGGTGGCGAGTTAAATGACGCAGCTATTCCTCTCGATTTTGAGTATTTATAACATGTTCAGGACAGACTTAACCGTATAGTGGCGCAGCTGGTATCAAGACACTTTGTAGGGCTGGTGCACCCACAAATTCCCTATTGATGCGTACCGATGGGGGAAACAGCCAGCAGCAGCTGATCTTTAGATCGTAATATCTTGTTGGCTGGTAACGACAGATATGACAAAATCAGGGGAAGTCCATTTAACCATTTAAAAAACAGACACGCCGCCTTAATGTTGATACAGTCCTCCACTGCCAAACAGTGCAGTGTTCAACGAAAAGGGGATACATGGGCTGATCTACCGAAACCGCCGACCAGCCTACAGCTGCATTCTGGGCTTTTTGAAGCCTTTGCAGTAGTTTGGCCAGAACGCCCATTATGAGACTGTTACAATAGTATAGATAGGCATTTGTCATAGCACCCTAGCACCCACCACAACTGAATGGTCTTCACCTGGAATGAACGTCAGGACTTGCCGTAGCAATCGCAGAAAGTAAATTGCCTGCACCTTGGCGCTGACCTGCCCCTCACTTCCAAGATTATCCTGCCAGTTGTAGCACCGATTTCTGATCCTAGAAGCGAAGCCCACCTGTACGCAAAGGATGCTAGGAACAAAGGATTCTTTTACAGCTGTAACTGGATGTTTGGGTCCAAACAGTGCCAACTCAGCTTTAGATACATTCAGCTGGAGCTGGTTTTTGGACATCCACTAGGCCCAGTTTAGTTTAAACTGGGAGAAAAATGTCCTCACTATTTTCAATTCTGATAAATATCTGGGCGTCATCGGCATAGGAATGATAATTCACCCTGTAAATCCTCAGAATGTCCACCAGATGCCGCAAGTACAAATTAAAAAGAAGGGGCGATAGCGAGTAACCTTGTTTTTGTAACAGTGGCGTAATGTTGGCATTCTTTCTATCTGGCATTTTTTTCAGATGAACTTTTACCTTAACAGCATTCACAAGGTTGACAAGCAATTTGAAGAAGCCTGGTGACGGAGAACACAACCTATATTAAAAACATGCAGACACTTGCAAGTGGCACTTGGTCCATCAAAGGTACCTTACTAACCAAACGAAATGGGTACATATAAACACTCTATGGAGTTAAGAGCACCATCGTGCCCTCTGAAAAGGCAACGGTAATTGCAGCTTAGGTCAAATAGGGTAGAAACGACTAGATTATGCATAAAGCCAGCAAGTGCTCAACCTTGGCTAAAGTGGAATCTGGCCTCCCACACCACCACTACCAACACCTTAAATCTCCTTATCCTAGCATGTTCGGTAGGGCAGTGTGCCAGAGTTCAAATCCCAGCCTCATGCTCCCAGTCTAGGGAAAATACTTTACATCACACAGCTTTTCCTAGGCTCAAAGGCTATCCTAAACGAAGTAAATGCAAAGACTATACCACTAGACATTTTTAGTTTAAAAATAACAGCTTTAAGAAGACTAGCCTGCAATGCTCAGTCACAGGCGATTGCAGTCCTACACATATGCACTCCCCACTAACCAATGGCGAGTGACAACTGACACCTGGCTGTATGCAGAGAATTAACAGGGGGTGCTGGAGGGGTTGGGGTACTATGCCCGATAGCTAGTAGATTGAAACTTGCAATGTTTACACTGGGCGATTCCTGTTCAGATTAACTGCCAACCTCCGTTGCTAATGAAATTGCTCCATGCCATATCTACAGACTAATACATCTCCACCATAACATACAAGACAAGCACCCAATAAAAAATAAAAAAAGGACAAAAAAAGCTTTTACTTGCAAGCATTGAGCAAGATTTCCAAATGCCAAAACTAGCAACAAAACAGAAAACAAGCCACCACATAACATGCTGCAGAATCCAACACAACTAACCAACCTCTCCTCCGTCAATGCATACCCAGGACCAAATACAGCTTCTGGATTTCTGTCCTCCTATACCACACAACACTGATTAACATCACCCATGAGCAACCATTCCAGTGATCTACCTGGAACTCCTATGGTGGGGGTGGTGGCAGCATACTCTGGCAAGAACCTTTAGATTAACCCTAGTTTTACATTCAGTGTGTGTACTCTTCAAAGGGGGGGGGGGGACAAATCCCTGCCCTCTAAAACACTGGGCAGGGTACTCATTCAAACTATCTTGCCAAGCCACCTCCATAGGAGAACGGCTCTACCCGCACCTGTCCGAACCACACCCCCAGAATGGAGCTCCATGTTCCCACTTAATCACCATAACACATTGAGAGAAAAACAATTCAGAGCAAAACAAACTCACCAAATATTTCTATTCTGGGAGTTCTCAGTGGCAGATCTGGGATCAGAAAACATTAGCTTTCTCAAAATAAGTAATTCACTTCATCTCCTGGCACGTACAGAATTTACAGATGGAGCTGGACCAGTACTATTAAGACAACTTACACATCAACTAAAATATTCTCTACAAAAACAAACAATTCATCACACCCCACTCTTAAGGAAGTCTCCTTTGGGTCAAAGACAACTCAAAATTCTTAAGCACAAGGAACCAGGAACGACTGCCTATTTCAATTAATTGACAAATGTACCATCATCACGTGTACAAAATTAGGAACCGGAACTGTAAAAATCGCCCCTTCCTTAATAAGAAATGCCATAACCACAGCATACTGCTGACGCAACAAGCTATATTAGATCAACGGTGAAGTGACTGTGGCAACACAACCCTCAGCTCTTGCCCATACACAAACACCAAGCAAAATCTTCATGCTCACAGGACACATCAAAATAAATACTTCTCTTGGCATTACCAGCACAGTCACAGCCCTTAAGGCCAATCCTCATGAGACTGCTTATTCCATCACAAAGACTTTCTGGAAAGGTATTCACTCCACAGATATCTGCTTGTCCAAATGAGCGCCAACAGATCACAACAGCACCCACAACATGCAGCTCTAAACGAGTCTGACAATTGGTGAGAAACCTCACTAGCCCCAACCGATATCAAGATACAGATGGCTGGGCAATTGCATGTACACTGCGGCTGGTCCAAATGAAGATTTTGCAAAGAATCCATTTCCCCTGGACAATGCTTTTTAAATGTGTTCGAGCATGTCAGAAATACTGCTTATGCTTACAGTGTACAACCAATGAGGGGCATTTATTTTATAATGCCACTTGCCAGTGCCACAAGATACAACACTATCAGTGTCAGATTTTTGAGAAATTGACTAAAGTGCAGGGCAGTGTAATACCAGGTGATGCGAAACTGATGCTTCTGGGTATATGGGGGAAGACTTACCCCATCAATTGTTACAAGAAGCTCTTTATAGCCACGGCAAGGACGATCGACAAACACAACATTGCTAGACTGTGACGAAGTACACTAAATGGGTTTCTGATCTGGACGTATGTATGCTTGTTGAAGAACGCGTGTATGCTGCTGAAGGATGCCCCTACAAATAGTTTGGGCTATATGGAAGAATGCCAGAACGGACCACATTATGGAGGGAGGGATGTTCTCTGTTGGCCAAGTTGTTGGTTTAAGTGTTGTACAGGTCATGGCGGTGTTTTACACTCAATAAACTGATGTTGGGGTGGGGGGGGGGGGGGGAGGCGTTGCCACATCCCCAATACTAAATTATTTTTATAAAACAAAGATACAGCTGGCTGAAGTTAAGCAAGATAACGTGTTAACTCTAACCCAGCATGAACCTCGTTGGCTTCTTCATCAACTGTGACCTTTTACTTCAATACCCACACCGCAAAGAACACAGACAGCCTTGTACCAGCTTGCTCATTTTCAAAAATCAAGCCCTTTACGCTGGCCAAAGTCTGGTCCTTTCTTACTAGGAAAGGGTCAATATTCAGAGCCATGGTACCCTCAAGACCTTTCCTACATGCCCATTCCAAGCCAGCCTCATCACTAGACTGAAAGAAGAAAGATCACCCCAATCCTCACAGCTACACTCTGGTAGTAGAGCGCAGCTATACACTCGGAGTGGAATCATCCCTCAAAGACCATTAAACTTCCAAATGGCCTACATTAAGTCAGGGCTATAACAAGGTCCCATCTGAACTGGCTGAAAAGCTGCCATCTCTTGAGTGTTCTGCAGCACCACACAACGTTGCAAGTCTAGATTCTAAGAAATGGAAAGAGGAAAGAACCAGAGCCAGAAGGCAGACCATCCTGCTACATACAGAACTAGCATACTGAAGGGCATCAGATTCCCCCGCCTTCATTCCAGCAGAGTACAAAACCCTGCTCTTCAAAGAAGCCAACCCCAACAGCATCCCCTCCATCGTCATACAATTTTCAGATGCGTTATACCTAGGTTCACGCTGTATGTATGAAATTATATACATGCTTAGGTCCTGTTTCCACAACCTTTATCTTCCCAACTACTCTAAAGCTTAGTAAAAGATAGCTACCCTTTGGATCAGCATCCCCAAAGGAAAAGACACTAAAGTCCACGCACAACATTGTTAAAACCTGATCTGGCCTTGGGTAAACCTCCCCACTTTCTATCTGCAATGGAGAAGTGTATAAGCTTAGCTTAAAGACACTGTGCAGCCATCAAAACCTTACAAATTCTCATATCCCCCAAGAAGCTCAAACATGCTATTATGGCACACATCGTAAAAATACCAAACGCCTGGGCGTGCGCTTTTGCTAAAATAAGCCTCTTTAAGCTTTCCCTGTATAGCTGAAGCCCTAAAATAAAACGGTCACAAAGATACTTGCAAACCTAGAATTCAATATTATCCTGAATTGCTTTCATTCTGGCACTAAAGCCACATTATTAAAACATGTGTGAGGTACTACTTTACTGCAGAAACCAATGTGTGCTATGAGCTATACTGCTAAACTCACCTACCGCCTTGGATATAGCAGAACTAAATCGGAGTACAAGGTTTAAGTAATCATCCAATAAGCAGAGTGACCTGCTTTTATTGAGGAACTAATAATTACATAGCGTGCTGAACATCCAACTTCCACATAATACAAATTACTTTTTCTGCATTATGCTTCAAGTCTCCCAACACTCGGAGCTAATGTCAAGTAGATAGGTTTGCATGGCAGTGGCCGAGAGTAAAAGGAGTGTCTGGTGCCCGTTGGTGTCAAGCTAACCAGAAGCTAAACCATTCGGAATCCCCTCAATCACAAGAAGTCCCTCAACCAATTACCCAAGCTGCCTGTATTGGAGTTAAGGTGCTAGAAAGAGTTACATCCTCTCCTGACAATGTATGTGCCCATCGTGCGTGCAGTCTACCAGATGGTTATTGTGCCCATCTGGTGTCACTGCTTAAAACTACACAAATACGTCAACAAAACATGGAGGATAAGCCTGTGTCAGCCCCTTGTTGCTGCCTTTACTCAGGGAGCCAGATGAGAAGCATTAGCAGCAGATGCCACACAAAAGGAGCTCTACTACCGTGTAACTAATTTCACAAGGTCTGAACATATCTATAAACAGGAAAACTGCCTTTATGTGTGGTCACAAATCAAGTAATACATATGATTTTAATAATGTGAACTATGTTGGACTCCAAGAAAAACGCACTTACTCCCAATGTTATCTAGAGTACTGCCATCCAGTGAAGGTTAACAACTTCCAACAAAATAACAAAAATGCGTCATGCTCAGCCCCATCGTTTTTCATATTTACGATGTTGGTCATCCCAGCAACATGTGCTGCACGAACGATGCCATTTTAATCGAGGAGTGACAGGTTTGCAATGATGTTCAAGACTGGATAGGACACAGCAAAATGCCTTAGTCCTCCCAAGACAGATCATTCTCATTGGAAAGCCAGTGCCAAACTCTCCCATCCCTTTGACTTCATAGTTTTCATAATGGGTACTGTGTCGGCCCTTTGCATAATGTGCGTTTATGTAAACGACTTTTCTTCATCCAAGAGTAATGTCACAAAGTCCACCTTACAACACTTGGGTCAACTACAACTAAGGCTGCTATTGTTGACCATATCACACACAAAAAAACACTTTAGTACTGAAAACCGTTAACCCCAAAATTGGGCTGCAATACCGCTCTAAACAGTTCTCCTGGCAAACATTATCCATAACTATGCTGCTAGGATCGTTATTGAAAATAAGAACACATTGGGCCTCATTACGAGGCTTGCGCTCCCGTAATGAAGAGGGCTGGTACAGGACCTGCCCCCTTCATTACGAGAGCGCGTATTACGAGGTTCCCTTTGCGGGACCCAGACCAGACGTCTGGTAAAACCAGACGTCTTTTCCGGGTCCCGCGAGGGGAAGAGGGAGGTAACAACGGGACACTTGTGATGTGCCCGTTGTTACCTCCCTCCCCATTCCCATTGAGCCCCATCGGGGCTCAATGGGAATGGGGAATGGTTCCTGCAAGGAGAACTTACCGGGTCATTCCGACATAGGAGGACTCAGTAAGTCCCCATTGCAGGAAGCCGGTAATGGAGCACGGTTTGGAGGCAGCCATGGAGCTATTAGCTATTAGCTCCATGGCTGCCTCCAAACTCGTAATGAGGCCCATTGCATCGAAGTTCCTACCAGGCTCCTGATTAGAAAGTGACCTCACTTAAAAGGCTGCAGAAAAAAAACTGCACTCCACACCCACTTACATATCTTTAATAAGTGTTGGGAAATGTGGGCGATCGTCCCAGCCCAAGATTGATATCAATGCGCACACTCGCTACTGACTCATAGGACATGCGCATGTAGCGATACCCCAAACCTGGTATCCCTCAGACTGCTCCAATAGTTAAGCTGACCAACGAGATTCATGTACAGCATACTAAACTGTCCGCTTTACTTTTTTATCCACACGCAGACCGACACGACTTGTGCGCTGCATTCCCAACTGGCTGCACAACTCTCTTCCCCTTCTTTCCTGCGCCAACACCGTGGCAGTCTGTATATTAGCAGACCCGCTGAGCAACCATGGGCTTACTCACCCACGTTATTGTTGGGCATCACAACATGCTCCATTTTCAACGCGCTGCATGAGCGGGCAAATGCCACGTGGCGCTCTTTCTGCAAGATACCCTGCTCACAACACCAGGACCCACTATCACTCTCGTCAACCAGTCTCCAGCACTCCTCATACGCCGACCTGCGACCGCATCTAAGTTACAAATTACTTGCTATGGGCAATTTAAGACAGCCTCAGAGATCACACCAGCACTTGGAGCACCCCCACTCGCCCTGGCTCATTTACCAACTAACAACATGCAACCAACACAGCCCTATTGGTGACCGCTGAGATCACAACAGCACACAACACCCCCAATCGCCGACCCGTGCCTCACTCACTTTGCTTTGCAATGTGCATCGAACCCAGCCCCAACAGGCACTCATTGAGCACACACCAGCGCCCACACCGCTCCAATGGTAATTCCTGAAATTGTTGCTCACTGTGCTTGCAACACAGCCCTTTCAGACAGCCTAGACTTACCTGGCACTCACGCAAAACAAGCCCAGCACCACTTCCACCAGCCCGCTTCCAAGCGCAGAGGAATTCCCTATATTTTCTCACATCAGACCTTATTCCCAAAGCCAAGACTGGAATCAAAACTAATTCGCCTCAACTTAGACAGGACCCTTAACCCTGGACATCAGACCACCTTTTACCTAACACATAGGTAAGCAACCAACAAAGACCAAGAATCAAAGGTACCACCCTCAACGCCATTCAAGTGATTATTCAATCTAACCCGTCCCTTTTCTTCTCTTCCCCTTCTTCTCACCCCATTACCAATTGCATACAATGTAAATAATAAATGTTGACATCTATACCCTATATGCAAACCATGTACAATATAAATGGATGTATACAAGGCATAAAATAAGCAGTGTCGCATAGCAATTTGCTATGCAATTCTGTCAGTTTGCTTATCAAATTGACACTTGTTAAGTTGCCCTCTTCAATGAAAGCAGAGCTTGCCCTGCATTCCTCTCTTGCCCTCTGTGCTCACTTCCCCCCCTCTTTTTGCTGTTCACGTCAAGTCCTAATCGACTTAAAGTGCAGCAGTAATGATCTCCTCCACTCTAAGTGCCAAAGGAATGTGTGGGAGTGCTAAGCAAGAATTTATTTTTATTTTTCAAATAATTGCAAACCAGAAATAAATCGGGATGCTACTTTTATTAAGCTTTCTATATCCTGTCTGGCAAAGACCAGTATGCGCCAACTTAAAAATGAAAAAGACAGTCATGCAATTCCATTCCTAAAATGTAGGTTGTTACATAATGCATAATTAGAGTATTAATACTGTGAAACACTGCACCATCTCCATGCGTTACAGTAAAATTTATGTTAGTGTATCTAAATTTAATTGTGTCAAATATATTTAAGTTCTTTGGGGAAAATGCATCATATTGACGTGTGAGCACTTTTGAAATGTCCATGATCACATGATCAACTACTTTTGATGGCAAATCTAGTTCCGTAAGCTGCATGTTACATACATCTTGCAACTGGTGCTCAACCCATGAGCGAACCTATACTCCTTGGGCCTCATTATGACCCTGCCGGTCCGGAAAGAACGGTGGTGGTAAAACCGCTGCCACATCTTTCCGGACCGGCTAATAAGAGTCCTGCAGGCGGGGGGGGGGGCCTCACTCCCGCCATGTCTGACCTGGCGGGTTTAACACCACCCACCTGCAGGCGGACATGGAAACACAGGCTCCGTCATAGACGGAACCAGTGTTTCCATTGTCCCCATCCCCATGGAGCCCCATAGGACTCCATGGGGATGGGGGCTTACACAATTCCGCCTCCGGAATTCCCAGGTTACCAGGATCGTAATGCCCCAGTGATTCCAGGAATCATGGAGGCGGAATGGTAATACGGGTCCGGCTGTAACCTGCCGGTTTTTCCGGCTCGGTTACCGCCGGACTCGTAATGATGCCCCTTGACATTCTAGATCACCCAGTTGATTTATACCAGATAGACCACACATTACAATGTTCCACCTAGTTTGCCCAGTTCCCTGCCTGCTACGCAATCCACTTGGCTTAGTCTCTTTGTTTCCTCTTACATAATGAATATACAAAGCGAACTAGATGCTTACGCAAAGTAGTGATCAATAGTTTCATCCAAACCATACATCTACAGATCTATTGGAAAAAAAAAACACTGTAGTTAGCCTCCAGAGCTTGCTTTGCTTTATGATTATAATTGCATTATATACTACCTGCAGGAGACAGCTGGCCAAACTGTTTTCTGAGACTTTTTATCATATGTATTTGTGTCCATTCATGAAGCTAACCTTTTACATTTTACAGACACTCGGCTGTGGCTCGCAAAGTCTTTTCGCCCACTCGCACATTAGGGTACATTTTATGAAGGGGCGAGCAGTATTTGCAAGAGATGTTTGAAACTTATGTAACATTTACTTTGTTTGCAGTAAATATAAAACAAAAGTTTCACTGTGCATGGCCGGCCTCTGCGTGGCAGCAATGTGCCAAACACTACAAACCTGCTTTGACATGAACCATTGTACACAAATAGCATTTTTAAATGTGTTGTCCTTCACTGCTATGGGTCGAGTACATTTCTATTAGGTTGAATAGGGAAACTAAGCTGCAGGTCTAGCTGAATTTTAAAGAATTTGCAAGGCCTGACTCCTCCAACTAATGTCTTGTTACAACAGTATACAAAATTGCTGTATTGTTGCTCATTTTATGTCTTGGGTACAAATAAATTCTGGTAACAACAATATTAGTACAAAATTGCTAATCAAATGGGTCTGTTTGCTAATCAAAAGAACGTTATTAGCAAACTGCTAATCAATTTTTGAATAATGTATACCTTGGTATACTCCAATTCACTAATTCACTTGTTAGCCACACACTTGTCACCACTTATCACTCGTATCACCATTTGTTTGATATGTTCATGGTAAATATCAGCCTTGATAAAGACCCCAGAGATCGAAACAAGTGTTGGCTGACCACTACTAAGACGAAGGTCCTAATTCACACTCATTTTAGAATGGCAAAACCCCATTGGAAAACGCTCTGTGAATAAGGGCCTAAATGTCTGTTTCAATAAATGTCCGTTTCAATAAAGAACACCGAACCCACCAAAATACTGTGCGGATACTCATCCCTTTTCGATATAAAAAGTGTGAGGTACGCAGGAACAGTCTTACTATACCAAGGAGGTGAGGGCACCACCCCCAACCACCCGTGACCATGCAGTATACAATCTTATCACCATAATTCAGAGCAAAGCACGGGAGTGTTCATATCCTAGGGCCCACCAATCTCCCATAGACTTGTACTAGGGACCCACCCGCGCACACGCCCTGATGTCAATGGTAGACTACTTATCACAAACAGAAGACATACAGGCCCTATTTGCCCCAAGAGGCTCAACAGACAACGTGTTCAAAACCATACCAAACCCTAAGGAAGACCTCAAACACAAATTCATGAAACTAGAGAAGCTTTCTACGAAGGGAATTAACACATTCTGGGAGAAAACCCCAATGAAACAATATGTAGACCAAAAGAAAGTACCATGAGGCCTAAGAATATTAATATTTCCTGATTTTGAAGACTCCAGAGACACAGACCTAGCTGACCAATGGGAGGACAACCTGGCCCACAGTTCAACAACAATGATCTTACTCCGGTCTGAGCATGCAGAACGAGCACACAGGTTAGTCTCACTAATAGATGGAAGTCAAGGCGGAAATAGAAAAACGCACCAGCCGCAACAAAGGAGAAAAACTACAAAACCATGTACAGAATATAAAGCACACCAAGATGAGGTCCAGGTGAGGAAACAAATTCTTCAGAGATGGATTCAGATTACAGGGAGGACAATTCACTTGTTACCCCCACACTTGTCACTCATGTCACCACTTGTCACTCCTATCACCATTATGTTTGATATGTTCATGTTAAATGTCAGCCTTGATAAATACCCCAGAGGTTGAAACATGTGTCGGCTGACCACTATTAAGACTAAATGTCTTTTTCAATAAATAACAGTGAACCCACCAAAATACTGTGCAGATACTTCGATTTAACAACAAGTGCGAGGTAACCAGGAACCGTCTTATTATCCATAACTATGCTGCTAGCCTTGTAATTGAAAATAAGAACACATTGTTGTATTGAAGTTCCTACCCGGTTCCTCATTAGAAAGTGACCCCACTTACAAGGCTGACTCCTCCACACCCACTTACATATCTTTAATAAGTGTTGCGAAGCGGGGGCGATCGTCCCAGCTCCCCCCCTACCAAGAGGTTTTGAATGCCAGAGGGGCTCAAGACACAGTTGTAGATGCTTGGGAAGGTTAGAGGGTGGGTGCCAATAGAAGCCGTGTTAGGGGTAGGTTATAACGCAACAGGGTGTAGATTGTACTAGACCTAAACCACCATTTTAGAAAATAGCAGCCATCTTGAAATCGAGGTCTGGTGCTGCACTGCAGCCAGCACTGCAGGGCCAGACAAAACGTAGAGATGCGTGCAGTTGCGGGGAGGGCCTTATCCGAGGGGGATCCATAAACCTCTCATTGTCTCGTACTCCTAGCACGTTTAACTTGTGCCCTGCAAAGCCATTGGGGGTGGGGTGAGGGGTGGAGGAGGGGGACAGAGCTCCCAGCGAGTAGTTATCCCACAAGGAGGGCACAAGCCTCTAACCCACCTCAGCCCAAAACCTAAGTTATAGTGTCCAGATGCCCCTGCACCAAGACCCTAACATTCCGAAGTACCAGCCAGCCAAAGACCACCGACCATGAAACACCCATTTGTCAGAAAGGTCCCAACAGAAAATCCAGGACCCCGCGATTTGTGCTGCAAGGTGCCAGGAAGGGAAAGTAACAAACTTAAGCACGGGGAGGGAAGACCTGGAACGGCGCAGAGCGAGCTGGGGTTTGTAATATAGTGAGACCTCGAAAGTATCTTCTGCGCCCCAGTCTGCATTACCAGATGCACATTAGGCCTTGCATCCCATTTGGAAGCAGGCCTCCTATGTATTGGGTCACACCAACCAGCTACGCGTTTGTACCCTACATGATGCACGTCAATTGTGGTGCTTTTATCCAACCCTTATAAGCAATTGTCCATGTTTTCATCAGAGCACTCCATGGCAGCAGAGTCCTTTGCTATCGCGTACAACTTTTTCACAAGAATGAACCTCGTTCTCCTTTCAAGGGGTGTGCGGAGCCTTTTTCCCCCCCTAGTGGGTTGTATTTTTTTCTGGTGCGAGCGTGGAGGGGTCTCTCTACATATGGTACCGTTTTTTAAGACCTGCTTAGTCAGGTTAGATTACAGGCCAAATCCACCAATCACACAGACACTTGCCCCCCACCCCCTTACTAGCTTACCAACCTTTGTTACATTTATCTGTATACCGCCCCTACCTTGGGAGAACTCAAACTGTTACAAAGCACTACACAAAAGAAATAAACTCAGGCTACTATAATCAATTGAAAACTGAGTAAGTATGGTGTGTACAGGCAAAAGTGTAGAAAGGCTGGGCAGATTGTTTAGCCACAAGAGTGAGATGTAAAACACATGTTTTTAATATGTGAGCATTAAAATTTACCAAAAAGGAATGTTCGCAACCATGCTGAGAAACACTAAACAAGCACGGAGGAGGCTTCGACTTTTCCGATGGTCGATTATGCGATGCTGTTACTTTACCAGTTCTTAAAACATGGCACAACGTTATCACCAGCTTTAGTTTTATGCAGAGATTTGTTTCTAATGTATTTTATGGTTCGATATAAAACTAGATTCATATTAAAGTAAAATAAGCAGCATGAAAGGCAAAATCGACCATTGGTCATTTATTAAAAAATTAGTACATGGAGATACTTCTGTAGTGGAGCTTGATACCATGTTTTTACGCCAATGAAACATGCCAACCTTTAAGTCACAGCTCAACTCCACCACTTTCCCCTCACCACCCAAATCCCAACCTCTCATCCCGCAGCTCAGAGCTTCTTCACAATCGTGAGGCAGCTGTCTTGGGACAAGAATGGTCTGAGGCGTGAATAAGTACAACATTCACTTATTTCCCCCAAGTAGGCCTTTAGTTACAAGTAATCTTTTTTGATAAGCACTTGTCACACTTACAATGTAGGTTATCACGCATTAAGGGCATCACAGGATATCTGGAACTTCCTCCCGAAAGAAATGCAAACTACGGAGGACCATCTAAAATTCAGAAAACGTATAAAAACCTGGCTTTTTAGGTGTTTTCATCCTCTTGGGTGCTGAACAGCATCTACGTACCACGAAATTAACAAATAAACAGAAAGGAACCTCTCGAAACCAGGGACCAACCAAACACACCCGACATGAAGACCGAGCGATCTACCTCCATCTACCTCCACCAACACAATCCAACACACTACACCATACCAAAATCCAAAATGAGAATGACGAGAAAAGCAGCGAGTACAAACACTAATACTCCAGAAAACGCCCCAACTCTAATCACCCATATAACTACAAGCATATAGCTTACTCGTATAGGCTAACCTTATCCAGCAGGTAACCTAACTGTGTAAATTGGCCATTTGCACACTTGTGTAGATTAACAACATTCTGCATCTAGTCTAATCGTACAGCTAAGCCTCCCCACTGCGCTCAGAGACAGGCACTATGTCACTTCTGTATCATGATGGGTTGATTGAGACAGAATGTACGGGGGCGGAAATGCATCGCACTTCGATACTGTTGGGGACAGAAAATTGAACACACCCAGATGGATCGTTTAAGGGTGAGTGTGTCGCACCAGGATGTATTTTGGGGGATGGGAGATGCGTCTTAACTTTATCTTGATTGGACGAGCAGGATATGTTTCAGATGGACTGACGGGGTGAAAAATGTGTGGCACTAAAGAGGGATTGATACGGGGGCAGAAACCGTGCTGCACTAGGATTGAATTCTTGGGACAGGGAAGGTGCATCACCTGGATGAACTGCTGAGCAGATAAATGCATTGCAATGGAATGAATGGTTGGGGGTGGGACATGTATCACATTTAGACAGAATGTCGGAAAGTTATTGCCACTAACTAACCATACTAAAACCTCACCTTTCTGCATACGCACCCACAAACTGAACTAAACACAACCATACCTCCACGGCACCGCAAACACTTCACAACACCTGACATGAAAACCAACCACACAACACCTGACATGAAAACCAGCCACACAATCACACCTCATCACATGACTGATACCAACCGGAAAACACACCAACGCTCAGTGACTGCTTTCTACAAACTCAAGCTGCCAACAGCACATCAAAGCTCTTCTCCCTCTCAACTCAGTAACAGACCTGCAACCCTCCTTCAATTGTAGATCCGTCAGAGCAGCAGGAGACTGCGCAAGTGGGAACAGTGTGCGATGGAAGACCCATCATCACTGACACATCAGTTAATGTTAAGCTTCATTCTTTTATACAGTGTTAAACCGTGTAATATGTAACTTAGCAAACATGTATCGCGGAACCTGTTACGTTGCCAAACGGTTCTGTTGGGAGCAGTGGGCAAGCAGTGCTTCTGGTGAGATAATAAATTGAGAAGGGCTCTAAAACATCCCAAAGCAATGTCGGGCAGAGCCTGAAGAGTCTGGCACAGCTTCAAATTCAAAGTAGTAAAGAAACCTTTGAAAGCCATAAACCAGCGAAACAATTGGGGCGGAACACGGCAGAGCCGAGGTCCAGCAAAAATGGTCTTGCCGGAGCACTGCTTTATGTAGACTCGAGGCCCAAGCACTCCCAAGTTGAAAAAACCCTCTGCCCCCGAATACTGCAAGTCTCCTGAACAATGTTCAGTTGGAGTATCAATGCTCAACCATAGTGAAAGCCAACACTGTGGTGCTGCTCTCTCAATTTTGCATGAACTAGAAGCACCAATCCCAAAGACAGCTGCATCAAAGACAAAGCATGGTGCACCAGCATTCAACGCACTACTCAGCAAGCTGGACTCCCTTCAGAATAAGATCTGACAAAAACAGAACTCCTTAACCCAACGACCCCTACTACCTGATCAATGCCTGCTTTGCCACCTGCCAAGTCCCCACCAACCTCAAGGACGCTTAGGTCCTCCTCCTGCTAAAATAAAAAGAAATAATCCTCCCTAGACCCTGTATTCCCACCAACTACAGCCTCATCACCACAGTCCCATTCCTACTCAAAATACCAGCCAGATAGCATACTGCCAAATCCAATCTTTCCTGGAAACCAACAACCTCCTGGGCCTAAGACAATCAGGATTTAGACCAGGACACGGCGCAGAATCAGCTCTCCTGGATCTAAATAACCAGATGGACAAAGCCAAAGATGCAGGCAGAGTCTCCCTCCTACTACTTCTAGAGCGGTCAGCAGCCTTCGACCTAGTTAACCATTTAATCCTCTGTCAGCACCTCGCTTCAGCAGTGCTTTTTTTCAGAACAAGCCACTGCACCTGGATCGCATGCCTCCCTGACCAACAGAACCTTCCGATTGTTCTCCGAAATAGCCTCCACCGCACCCACCTAGATCTCCTGCAGAGTCACTAAAGGCTCCTGCGTCTCTCCTACATTGTACAATATCTTCACAAAACCATTGACAGCCTCTGAATATCATACACAAACTACGTGGACAGCGCGCAAATACTAATACCCATCCCAGGCAACTACACCACCGATTTCACTGCCCTAAACTCCATCTATCGCACAATCCAAGCATGGATGGCTGCCAACATGCTCTGCCTAATCGACATCCTTACAGACATCCCTCAGCAAACTCGACATCTACAAAGCATTTACAATTGACAGTATCACCGTAAAAACTCTGGAAGTAAACTTGGACACCAACCACCCTTTCATTGAACAGACAGGTCAGCGCGGTCGCCTCCTCAGCAGCATACACAACTAAACTTATTCACGCCTCAGACCATTCTTGTCCCAAGACAGCTGCCTCACGATTGTGAGGGCCATTATAGGGTCCATATTGCAGACACCTCCACACGAAACCTTGAACTCCAAGTAATTCAAAACAATGCCCTCAGAGGCTGCACTTAATATTCCAAAACATGAACACATCTCGGTGGCTAGAAAAAAGGCCAACTGGCTACCCATCAGGCAGCGCATCATCTTCAAAACGTTAGCCATCATACATAAATGCATAAAAAAGCACCCAGCTATCTCTCGCGAAATATACTAAAAACGCAATCTTCTAGACCCACCCGATCGATCCACTCCAACTGCCTAAAACATCTCGCCCTACAAACTGAAAAGAGCTTGAGATGCCAGCTTCCCCGCCCTCGCAGAACAGTGGAACAATATCCCACACAAACAGACCCCTCACATGGGGTCTGCCGCAAGCAGCTCAAAACCTTCCCGTTTTCTCAGGACACCATAGCCGAATGAGACCTAGGCACTAGCTTTCGCCTCCACGTCCTGTGCTTCGCTACTCCTGTACCTCCCTCTCCATGGAGTCCACTTATGTACCAGTATCTCTGTATCCCTCTACACCATATTGTTGTAATCTTGTATCTCTCTGCATGCTATTCATGTAACCAGCGCCCCAATGCCTCAGGGTTTGGCGCGCATTACAAATGTTAAATAAAAATAAATGCGCACAGCGACATGCATTGACTTTACAAACCGAACCTGAAACTCATCCATTGATGCAAAATAAATGACTGTTAGCCTAATCAAGGTATCAACTCATCTTCTGGATCAACATTCTGTTCAACCCTTGGCTAACACGGTACAAGCAAACTGAAAATATGGAAGATACCACAATGTACCGCCCCAAAATTAAGTTTAAGAAACTATTGGAAAAACACACACAACTGGGCAGCGACCTCTTCTTTTTGGGCAAATACAAGAGGCAAAATCTGATACCAAAAGGGACTCGCCATTAAAAACTATCAACACAGGATTCTCACAACAAATATGCATCAGGACATAAGAAAGGTTACTGGATCGATACATTGAAAGCTTCAGACAGAGCAACATCAGCCATACCCGGTGAACACATTAAACATTTGTATAACCCGAAATCTCCAGGAAGGGCAGCTATAAAATCTCTGAACAGCAACAACAGTATTAAAAATCAAAGCAGCAGACAAAGGAGGAGCAGTTGTCACAACGAACACCTGCGACTATGTGCTTGAGGCTCACGGGCAACTTTCCGACAAGTTATTACAAAAAGCTGCAGGCAGTCCCAACAAAAATAATACAAAAGAGCAACAAGATCAAGAAACCTCCGAATGACTTCCAGCAACACATTCAGGGCCTCATACCAGATAAACCAATACCTGGTGCTTTCTATATGCTCCCCAAAATGCACAAAGAAAACCACCCTGGGTGTCCAATCATCTCTAGGTCAAGCACTCTGAGAATATCTCTGGCTGGGTCAAGAAATTCTTGGATGCCACTGGTAAGTGTGACACCCAGCTACATCCAGGAAACCACTCAACAACCTGGATGATATAGGCCCCCTCCCAAGGGGCACACTACTGGCAACCATGGATATGGAGTCACTCTACACAACATTCCCCACATCGATGGCACCGAGACATTAAGAATGCTCTTAGCAAACAAAACCCCACTTGCTGACACTATAGGCAAGCGCATATAATTAACCCTGCCCCTCAACTATTTCATGTTTTGTACTGATACTTATCTCCAAATGATGGGAATGCTCACCGGCACTCAGATGACCCCACAGTATGCACATTTATTCATGGCACAATTCGAGAAGGATTTCCTTAGCACCTGTGACTGCAGACCTTTGAAATACCTGCGATACATCAATGACATCCTATGCTAAGAAACAAGGGACTGGGACAAAAAAACATACAAGGCTGGATACAATCACAGAATTATGGACAGCCAGATCCACAGGGCAACACTGATCCCCGGAGCAACCTCTTAGAATACAGAATGAAGGTGCCACTGGTAGTCACATACAATCCAGAGCTCCAAGCACTCTGCAAGATTGCCAAAGCGCTCCAACCCATCCTGCAATAAGATGAACGTCCGAGAGAGGCCCCGATCCCCCCCCACCCCTCTGAGATGCCCCTCCTTGCTGTCAGCCAGCCAGCCAATCTGAAGGGAATCATGGTCAGGAGCCAACTACACACAAATGGCAGATTATGCAACCGTACCTTGCAGAAACAAAAAGATGCCTAACAGGCCCAGATATCAACATTACAGACACAATCAAGATAGCCCACACAAGGCACGACTACAAAACGATGGGATGGTTAAATATGCACCAAGCAACATTGTTTACTTGATTATGTGCATGAAATGTCACACACGTGGCTACTATATTGTGAGAAACTAGTCAGTCAACCTCTACATAAATGCATGAGCCCCCATCGTCAAAGTTTGAAGCTATGTACTAGCAACCAGAGTCTAGTGGGTGAGCATTTTTCAGAAGCTAATCATACCCTTAATGATCTCAAGATTGCTGTACTCGGGGTAATTTCCGGACGAACAATGCCAGAAAGACCTATAAATTCAAATGCATGCACATTTTCAACACACTGGCAGGGGGCTTGAACAGAAATCGCGATTTCACAAGTTACTATCCCAACTAACAGACTTGACTTGTTCCACTTGTATACAGGGATCACAACATCCAGACTGGGCTCTCCATAATTTTTTCCAAAGCCATTGAACCAGCACTGCACCGGCCCCACCAGCCTCTCTAAGGCGATGGATTGTTGACAGACTTCCTCCAACCCAGCCTCATATGCCAAAAGCTTTCCAGAAACGTGTCAGGACCCTTGTACCTAGTCACACACCACCCTTTCTTCTTGATTGGGATGTAACACAATCCAGATGTGATATTTGACAGAAAGTTACCACACCCGGCTCCATGGGTCACAGGCCTAACACAAACTGGCTATATATCCATCCCCTTTCAGACTTCTAGAGGCTCAAGCCTGATGATGATTGTGCTACCACTGGTCTCAAAGTGACTGACCTCACATACTGAGCTTCAACTGGACTGCACATAGAATGACTGACACTTAACCACCCACCAACCCCTCCTACCTTCCTGAGAGCACACCAAATAGGTGTGCTGTTTTTGCCTTTCTTTTCCCTGCTCTTCACTTTCACTGACCCCTCAGTGTACAATGTAGGCCTTGAAGATGGCAATACATGGGGGGGGGGGGGGGGGGGGGGAGTTGAACACCCACATGCCTTTCTGAGCAAAACTACAAATCAGGTATAGACTTGCACAGATAACGGGCTATCAAGAGGGTCTATGAAAGCTGTGATATTTTTCAAATGCTTCATTTCATCTCTGCCTGAGGAAGTGGACACTCCACGAAAGCTAGCAAATATGCAAAATAAATGACTGTTTATATCAAGTTATCGACTTGTTTTCATCTTGAACAACATTCTATTTCAACCCTTGGCTAACAAAGTACAAGCGAACTACGATAAATATATCTCATGCTGTGCACACACTTTACTGTCAGTGACTATTCCGACAGATGAAACGAGCACCATATTCCGTGTGCATTGCATGCTCAGAAGAAATGACCTTTGACTGTCACATACATGTTTGATAAACTGGTTGTCATTCTTAAGTTCCCGAAATGCACTTGTTTTTATGCAAACCAGCCAGTATCCTATATTCAGGGTACCCACATAATTCAGCACCTAACTCTGCCCCTCAGTTCCATCCGCACCACTTAATGTGCCACTACCCCCCCCCCCCCACCCCTTGCAACCCCAGCATTTCATGCAAAACATTTTGTCCATTTCCAGCACTGCATACGATTAAAGTAGCTACCAGACAAAGTTTCCATACCTGCAATTAAAAGGAAGTAAAATCCATTTCATAATGGAGTGTTAAAATATAGTTAATATTAAGGTTCACAAAAAAGACATTAAAGATTCAAATGTAAACACATAAATAAGTTGATTCACCATGCAACCCCGCAGTTATTTGGAAAGTAACCAATGGTTAAGTATGCATTGTAATAATATTTTAATTGAACGCTGTAAAAAAAATGAAAGCTCTATATTGCAATTTCCCTCGTTAGAAAAAACGATATCAAACGTATTTAACTAATACTGGGAGCCTAAACATGACTAATAGTGACATCTACTGGTGAAGATAAGTCCTGTCACTCATCGTTTCATTTAGATTAGTGCAATAGTAAATTGGGTCAGCAAAGGGAATTGGGGAGCATTGCTAGGGCTGAGCCTTCCTTAGCCCGGTGCCTACTAACAGCCCTGTTGGCAAGTTAGGTTGCTGTGCATCAAAATGGGTACTAGAGTTATTTTGTGTGAACAAACATTTGGTGAGAACAGCATGTGGTAGGATACTGCAGTCACCCAGAAACCAGGTATATTCCTGATGATACCGTTCCTCTTCTCCAAGTGAGGCCGCCTCAGGTTTCCAAACTTGCTGCGCAGTTGCAGAAAGGCGCGATTGGCCTGCTCGTTGACGCTCTCGAGCTCCTGCTGTACTGCCTCGAGCGCCTCCAGGTAGTGTTCGGATTTCTGCGGCCGACTCTGTACCGATACGATAGAGCACTCCTCTGAAGCATCACCAGCCCAGCAAGTCATGTCAGCCAAGGCCTGAGCAGCTTCGGCCTCCTTCAAACTAGGCGCCTCAGTAGCTTCCATGCGCCGCTGCTTTGCGGCCGGAGCCCCGGCCGGCTCCGCCCGCTCGGGGGCGCTCATAACCCACGCGCAAGGGACTATGCGTGCGGTAATACGTCAAAAGCTTCCCGCCAGCTACTGGCCCTGCGCGCGCTTAAAATGTAACCCCGTTAGCCTCCCGCGCCGCACTCTCACAACAGCGCACGCGCGTGCCTGAGCTGTCAGTTAACTGCGCGCGCCTAAGCTGTCAGCTAACGGCGCATGCGCAAATAGTTCGCGCACGCGCCTAGTAACTTCCTTTTGCTCCACTTCACAAGGGATACCTCGTTCGGGAACTACGCTCTCCTTCGATCCCAGCCGTCACAATCCCTAGCGTCTCGCGCTATCCGTGAGCCAAATAAACCTCCTTGTTCGCGACGAATTAATTGTATTCAACCTGTAATAATGAGCCCCAACTGCTCTTGCATCTTCTGAAATGTAGCGAGCGCGAGACTCCGCCCTTGAGTTGCGCCTGCTTCTGACAGAGACTGATTGGTTCGTGCTTTGGCGTTACGACGTACCCTTGCGGATGAAGAAGATGGGAGGAGCTACGTTACTGTCAACCGGGGAACTGGCAGGGGACTTACTCCTAATTTATTGTTTGATAATACTTCATTTAGTTCATCCTTCTTTATAAAGTGTTGTATATGAATTGCTCAAGTAAACAGACATTCTTTTGCTTCTGCGTTTACCTCGAACACAAAGTATGTAAATAGAAGGATGTTACAAATATGTTCACAGATGCATGAATTAGGTTTTGAAAACGGACCGGGATATTAGAAAATCGTCCACAAATTTCTCCAAATAAACGGCGTTTTGCTTTCACTCACTTAAAACAGGAACATACTGCCAACAAAAAGGGTGTACAATTATTACCTAATTTTATGAATTATTTCTTTTTAGAATGTTTTCTTTATAGTTTTGTTTGTGACATACATATATTGAAGTGTGTTGTAACACATGCAAGGCGACAGTATTGCTAGCTCTGCACTGCTTACTTTTGGGTGTGCTGGATGGGTCTCCTTAACAGGCAATACATTTGGCCTCATTACGACCTTGCCTGTCCGGAAACTAGGGTGGCGGTAAGCTTACTGGCACAGTTGTTTCCGGACTGGCATATTACAGGTCTGCCTGCCAGAGCCGCCGTGCCCAACAGGTCTGACCCTGCCTGGCACAGCGGCCACAGTGGGCAGACCCATCACGGAAGCACCGGCACTGTTAGAAACAATTTCTAACAGTGCCGGTGCTTCCATGTTCCCACTCCCATATGTAGGACTCTACAGGAATGGGACTTACATTTTATCAGCGCCTGACTTTCCGGGCTGCTGGGGTTGTATCTCCCAGTGGCACCAGTAAGTCAGGCACCACTAAATATTTACGGGTCCGGCGGCACCTGCTGATAGCAGGTTTTTTTTGGTGGAATTACTGCAGCGGAATTTCCACCGATGTTGGTCATTTTTCGGCACTGAGTGGCAGAATTTACCTCAGATTTTCCTGGAAGTAAATCCTCCACTCCAGGCCCAGCCTCATAATTTGGCGTAGTGGTAAAATTAATCAATTTTACCACTTACCGCCATACTCGTAATAAGGCCAATAGTCTTGATGGCTTGAAAATTGAGCAAGTTATTAAATGTACGTAACTGGGAGCAGTAAAACATGGGGATTAACCTATAGGCAAAAGACTTAGGCACATTTTTGACTCTCAAAAGATTAATTAGTACATTTAGTGACTATTCCATTGACGATTTGTTAAAAATATACAAAACTAGTATCATGCCAGATTTATTGTATAGTTTGCAAACAAATCTGGAATCGCACACAAAATGGCTTGTATATTAGAAGGCAAAATGTGGCGTTCTGCCCTAGGGTTGCATCAAAGATTCCCAACACAAGCTAGCAGAATAGAATTGGGACTCACATCCCTAATTACCATGCTGGAACTGAAACACAAGTCTACTATGCTTCAAAATGAACACTACCAACAACGATAACATTGTTGGACTATTTGGTAGATTGATCCAGCAAGGGAAACCTAAAAGTAAAGTCCTTCAAACATCTGTTAAAATCGGCACATAATTCCACAAGAAAATTGCTTGGCAAATTGATCTATCACTGGTGTCAATGTACGGCAGCCCCGGGCTATGACAACTGATGAAGAGTGATGTCATTGTTCCATGTGTACATAAACACGGGAGTAGGTAAGAAGAGAGCAAAGATCAGCACTTTAAGAGCGTCTAGGTTTACTAGGTGAAGGTCACCCTGTTGCCATCTTTGGATCATACTGATCCAAACCAGACTTGACAATGGGGCTTTCACCACCAGCGTAAACATGCAAGTGGGCGGTGAACCACCGCCCCTCCTGAGGACGGCGAAACCAGATGTCGTCACTTGTGACTGAACCGAAAATGAATGGAAGCTTGATAGTAAAAACCGAGAAAGGACAATGTTCAAATATGAAAGAGGTTAGCCAAAGTCTGTTTGATAGATGTCACTCCCTAAATATTAGTACCACATAATTTAGTGACCACTGCACACTATCTTTAGGGTTTGTCATGAGGGATCTCACTGCTTTAGACATTGGAACCATTACCATGTATTTGAGAGTGAATATGGCTGGAAATAGAGTTTGCTAGAATACTCTATCAGTTAGAAGAGCCAATTCCATTGTTGTCATATTTGTGATCACTAACTCCCGTGCCATTATGATCTCCTGTTTCTCAGTGGAAAAATGCGAGGATTCAGTTGGCTCCTTAATTGAGCAAAGTGTGCCGATGCATAAAGCAACTACCAAAGATTCTCGAAGGAAACATCTGGATCTTTATGATGAGGAGGTAGTTGGCCGATGGAAAAGTTTGAGGGCAGCAATTAGAGTAATAAAAAGATACCATATGCTTTTAGTATCGTTAAAAATCAAGATTATAAAAAGCTAACCGAACATATAAAAATTGGCTTAAGGGAAATCAATGTTTGAGGGGTCAATGTGCAGCAGAACACATGCTGTCTATTTTGGCCAATAAAAACTCTACAGCCTTTTGGCAGACATTTAATGATATGGATTCCCCTGAATCGGTAAACATAATAAATCCTATTTCAGAAGCGACTTGGGTTTCTCATTTTAGTGCTCTCTTTGCTCAGCCTAGTAGCTCAACTGGCAAAGGGATCTGGTGTTAAGATTAGCCAGAAAAGGATTGGGTCCTGTCAATTGTCACTAGTGAGATTGAGGATATTATAAGGAAAAATGATCCCCTGAAGGGCCACTGGCCCAAACAAATTATCTACTCTGTTATTCAAAAAGGAAATCCAGACCCATGGGTGGAGATTTTGGCAGTCCCTTTTGATCAGATTGCCTCCTGCTGCTCTATTGCTTTCATTTTACCAATCTTCAAAAAGGGGCTAAGATCGGATCCTCTTAATTATCGCCCAATTGCTATTCTCGACACCGACAGCAAGGTCTTTTGGGCCTTGCTGTTGGTCCATCTCGAGCAGCGGCAGTTAGAGACAGGGAGGATTTCAAAGTGGCAGATGGGGTTCCACAAACATCAGGCATCATCTATCAATGGCTTTGTTTTGGATTGGGTTATTGGTCAGGCATGGATTTTTTGGCTGCGTTCGACACAGTCGATTGTGGCCTTTTATGGAACAAATTGGATCAATGGGGTATTCCTAAATGGTTACTGCGCCTCATTATGGGTCTTTATGAAGGAACAAATGTACAAATCAGATTAGATAAGCAGGGTTCCCTGTCTTGAAAAATCAAGACATTTTGGGGTGTAAGGCAGGGGTGTGTGCTGGCGCTGAAGAAGCGAATGACAAATTTGATTAATCATTTGCGCAGAATTGATAGTAGGCATGACAAATTCTCATTGATTCCAGCATTGAGATTTTATGAGGGGAAAATTGTACCCAAGATTTTATATGGCTCAGGCAATTTGGGTGTTGGAAAATTTGGAAAAGTTTAATTTGGAAAACCTTGTTGTGGCTACCAAATTGCACACCAATGGCAGTGATTCGCTTTGAGCTGGGCATTTATTCTCTTAAGGCAAGGGCCAATTGGTAATTTACATTTTTTATTATAGAATTTTTAATCCGCTGAAGGATTCTTTATATGCATATTTACGCCACATTTTTAAGAATAAAGGTGACCATTTTACTAATGAATTTTTAACATTCTGCAGCAACCTTCTTAACCAAGTTGGGTCATCCGCAACGAAATTAGCGACATCCTGTGAAAGTTAAATTGCAGCTGTTACGCTATGACTGGGCTACTACTATGGAGGAGATGCACACGTACAAATCTTTGAGCCAGTTGAGTGCTGATGACAAAAAAGCGTGTTTGCTGGCTCCATATTTAGCAATCCCAACCTTCGAATTAGAAGTAACTTTCAGCGCTTTCGGTAGAATATGCTATCCACCAGTGATGTTTTAATTCAATATGGGCAATTGCTCCCTGAGATGGGTTTTTGTAGATTTTATTAAGCAGAAAATTGAAAGGAAACTTTGGAGCATTTAATTACTCTTTGCCCTGCATTGATGCCATAAAGACTAATTTATTTCCACAAGTATGTGGATTTATTTCCCCTAAGTGATTATGAGTCTCTGTGGCAACTATGTTTATCTGGGAGAACGACTGGGATTGTGATTGCAGTCACAAACTTCCTAGACTCACTGAAATAGGATTTTATTTAGGATTGTATTTTAGTAATGGGAACAGCACAGTGTTGACTAGCCTTAATTGTTTTTTATTGAAATGGAAGGCTGTCATTTTTTTAAAGAAGCTTTTATCTGAATTTTATTCGGATGTTCTTATTTGAAGTTTTAGGCTGTGATTGATTTGTAAAGGTTTTAATGAACAGACTCTATTTTTTTCCATGTAATAATGATGTATTAAAATGTGTTTATGTTTATAACCATAATAACAATAGAAAAAGGTTATTGTTCAGGGGCAGGCAGGGAGAAACAAATTGGAAGTTGCGCAAAATACAGAGAGGTGAGCCCTGCTTAATTTAAAGGGTACAATGTTCATCCATCGCCAGTTTTTTTTTGTGTGGCTCTTTTTACCGTAAAATTAATCGGAAAATATGGAGGGGGTAAGGGAATATAAGGGGTAGCATGGGGTGGGGTACAGGGAATAAATATTAGGGGATGGGTGTTTGGGGGAGACCTCCCCCCCCAATTAAAAAAATAAATAATTTGATGCTTTTTTTCGGCAATACATTTTTGGCAAAAAAAGCCACGAAAGAAAACTGGGGATGAATGAACATAGAACAGTTTAAAGGTGAGCTGAGCTGGAGGGTGGGGTCCGGTTGGCCTGGGTAGTTGGGTGGGATGTTGAGCTGTCTGAAACTTGCAAGTCTTGGAATAAAGTTTTGCTTGTTCATCTCACTGAAGACTTATCTATTAGTGATTTTCCAGTTCGTTAAAAGATGGTGCTCACGACTCGGATCTGTTGCACAATGCTGGATGCTGCTTGGCCTCTGTATGGCCGCCTACTCAAGACTGTGCAACAAAATAAGGTATGCCTTGTTAAAAACTCCACTGGGGTATTGAGAGGAGGATGCAGGGGCTAGTGAGTGGGCATGTGTGGCACAAAGGTGAACAAGAGTTCTTTAAGGGAGCGAGGTATGGACACGCAAAACAGGGATTTGTTCTTGGGGTATGCTAATATGGGATGAAGATTTTGGGTGGTGTAGGTTGTATTGCTTTTGTGGTTTTCTGGTATTATAAAAGTAGTACTTATTTTTAGCTTGAGATAAATCTGGCAAGGTATCTGTATTGAATTGTTACAACAGGCTGGTTGTGTTACTGGTGTACTGGATACATCCATGTAATTAGATGAAGGGGCCTTGTGAGAAGCAACTTAGCCACTATAGCATGATTATTTAGGATAGGAAAACTGGTAATAAAAGGGGAAAAAGGGATGGATGCCCGATTAAATAGGGGAAGACGAACGGTTGCACATTGATACTCTCTATCTCTATCAGGACAACTCTACAGTGTCTCTGTTTTTTTTAATAACCTTCCTTTTCAGGACCGCAAATGAGTGGCGTCAAACTGTGATTGGAACCGGGGCACCTGGTCAACGGGGCAGATGAATTGAACAAGTGATAGTGGGCAGGGGAGCAAGTGCCTTTGGGAGTACTGTGTCACTTTTACCATTAACAGCCCCAAGTGGTAGACCTCTTATGGAAAAGCATGCATGGTCAAGTGTCAAACTCGGAGGCTGGGTTCTACCCTTTGTGCTTTTTTTATTAACCAGGTTAGGGGGGCTTTCTGAGACCAGTGGGAAAACACAAGAAGAACATTTGGCATACATCTGGTCCATTGATGGGAAGAACCTTGGGAATGGCATACGATGAGCCCAGTCGTCGCCAAATAGGTTTAGTCAACAGTTCCATTCCCCTGAGTAATAGGTCTATAGAGACTTTGGACAACATAGACTGACAGACTGAGACCGGACATGGTTTGAACATTCTCCTTGGATGCAGAAGTGATATAAATATGAAAATCTGGTGGCCAGAGGGGCAAACCTCTTTTCAGATAACATGGCGGTGCAACATATTAACATCCTTGTTTGGAATGTTGCAGGGCTAGGATCCAAGATTATGGCTACAGATTGGGTTTCCTTTATTATGAGCTATCAGGATAAATTCTTCATCCCAGCTGTGAAAAGCAGTTTGAGAGGGCGAGCATCAGGAGGATTTTCGATCTATGCCTCAGTGAATATAACATGGGAAGCCAGGCTTTCGAATAAATCTAATAGCAATATTCAATTTTTTAATCTAAGGAGAAAAGAATGTCTGAGGTTGGGTCTGTTTTACTTTTACAAAAACAAAATAGGGAAGGGAACTATAGAATTTATTTGGGGAAAAAGGACCGAGGCTGGATAGCCGTCAGTGAGGGCGGCACACCCTAAAAACCACTTGGTTCCTCAAAGTCCATTAGTTCACATTCAATGAATAGAGGAAATCAGGTTTTTCAATTCAAATGATGTTTGTGATCATTTTTATTATGTCACTGTCAAAGGTTTCCCCCCGGCTCACCTGAGTTCTCTTCTTGTGGTGTTCCGCGGAGGACTCCTTCTCCCGGCCGGACCGGGACTTGTATAAGTGCGCGCGAGTCGAGTCTGACTCCAGCGCGAGCGTTCAAAGTTCCAGGAAGTCGCGTGTTCCAGGACGTCCAGGAAGAGGATCGAAGAAAGGTAAGAGATACTGGAAACAGGGGAAAAGGGAAGAAGAATAAGGGAGTTGCCCAGGAACTTGGAAGGGTAAAGCCAAGCAGCACACACACGTCGAGACACTACCTAGAGATAGCGTTGAGACGCGCGGAGGCGCGGGTGCGTGGCCCATTTATAGAACGTGCCGTGTCCAAAGTACAGGCTAGTACGGAACACGGCACTGGGCACGGCCATGTTGGAAGTATCAAGGAGCACACTCTCCGTCTGGACCAGGACCAGGAAGACCAGAAGGGGCTATGTCCATGGTTCATGACAGTCACATTGATAAGCAGATGCTTTTTGTGCCAATGAATTTCAGACTTCGTCTAGTCCTTCATCAGGGTAAAACCCTATCATCTACATAAGGTTGGTGTCAACATAATATATCAAATACAGATCAAATCCATCAATCATTGCCCCAAGTACATGTAAATAGAATAACATGTCGGGTATAGATTCACATAGAAGAGATCAGGATGTTGCAGACGTAGGTTAAGTTGTTATCCCGATGTAATTAGTGCATGAACCAAGCCACAAAGGAAAAATGAAATACAACAAACATTAGCCGAAGGGATTCTGTCCAATGACGATAATGAGGAAAAAGATCAGAAGAAATTCAAGCAAAATCATACGCAATCATAAAAAATCATATGGTGAACAAGGATCATGAAAATATAATGTAGAACCAGAAGCATAAACATATTCAAATAAATCAAGAGAAACCATAACAATGAATCGCAAGTCACAATGGGCCACAGACGTAGACAACAGAAACAACAAAGGCAACAAAATAGACGGCTTAAAAAGCAAGAAATGGTATACACGGTCAGTGGCCCTCATTACAAGTCAGGCGGTGGACCATGGTGCTATTAGCACCAGGGTCCATGCCAGATTCCGCCATGGTGGATGGCGGAATTACCGCCCCATTCCAAGGTGAGTGGGGCGGTAATTCACCATTCACCATTTGCCCTTCCCCATTCCCATTTTTGCCCCATAGGGCATAATGGGGATGGGGAAGGCGCTAATTACGGCACCGTAAATTACAGTGCCGTAATTAGCACCAAGGTCGCTTAGCGCCTTGGACTTTAACGCCTGCAAAAAGTAGGCGTTAACGGCGCTGACGCTCTTTACGGCGCCGTTAACCCCTTAACGCCTGACTTGTAATGAGGGCCAGTATGTTGGTTCAGACCAGTCATTCATTGGTTCAGATCTGCTGTTTCCTATTTTGTATATACAAATAATCCCCTCTGCCATGATCGGTAACAAGGATCCTGCAGTTGCATGAATACAAATGCCAGTGAGGGCTGGGAATACATTAGTGTACGTGTGCCGGTACTGGTATTTCATTAGTGTATGTGTGCTGATACTTGTGGTTTATGGTTGACAGGCGATTCGAATGTCGCAATTGTACGATGCTGGATGGATAACAAGAGACCTGTTATATCATGTGTGCTAATTAAATGATGCTACTACATGGAGCATGCATGGTAGTACATTATCAGATTATAAACCATTGTGAGTGTAAAGCAGTGTCACGATACCAATATAAGCTACTGGTGAAGACAACTATAACTCAGAGCTGCGCAAGTTGTCTGGTTCATAAAACTGGTCACTGCCGCCTCTTGTGGCGTACAGGTACATACTGAAAAGAATAACATAATGTAAACTAGCGGAATAAGAAACCCGCTCTCACTAGCTGTCGTTATTGAACATAGATGCAAATGTACCGGTTCTGTGGAGAATGTCACCCAAGGAATGTATGCTAAGTAACCCAGCTGATCTTCAGGTCAATTTCTCCACTATTTTGGTGGGAGAATTTAACTGCGGCTTGGGGTGAGAGAGGATATAATCACAGTTACAGAGAAAGAGAGAGCTTACTCTGTACCTACCGCCTCCCTTGCTGACGCGACTACAACTGCCAAAGCAATACACCTATGGGAAATCTTGGTAAAGTCAGGCTACAAGGCGGTAAATGGTAGGTATAAGTCATGTACGGCTGGGGACTGTACATTTGATAATTATAGATCCCACAGTATCATCGACTATATACTGGTACCAATGAGGTGGTGGGATTTTATACTGTGAAGGTATCATGAAGCAAGACACAGGCAACAGACTTAAAGTTCAAACAAAAGATATTTATTAACTTAAATGACAGAAGGCCTAACTTGCCCTATGCTAAGGTGGGATTTCCCTACCTAAACGAAACTAAGAATAGTCTGAGACAAAGGGCCTGAGTACAAGTATGCCGGTCCGGAAATAGCGGTGCTGGTCGCTCCGTGCCAGCACTTTTTTCTAGTCTGGCATACTCTGAGTTGCGATGCCGCTAAAACCGGCACCGCAAGGTACCTACCGTAACCGGCAACACCGTCACCGGAAACTGTAGCAAAATGCGTCAGACGTGCCTGAGACACCGGCATGGCGTTAGTATGTGCACATTCCGAGCACCACGTACACGGAAACAGTGGCATGGACATGCCAGTAGCACCATGATTACCGTGCCGGAAACACCGGCATCGCAGCCCAGGTGTTAACTACAGTCAGGTGTGCAGAAACAGCCCACATGTGGCCCAAATCAGCCCAGGTGGCTACCATGAGCACCTCAAAAGCACACAAGGACCACTCCCACACCCCTTCCAACACTACCATGCTTGCAGCAGCAATACTGGAGCTGGAGGTCCTGCATGCAGGCCTACAACTTGAAGATGCAGAGGATGCGGCAGAGGCGCAGGAGGAGATGGAGACCCATCATGGCCCTGCAAAACAACAATGGCCAGCAGGTTGCAGCCCGCATGCAGCCACCCATACCATGCATAAGGGCCACACCCTTCAATCTGAGCCACCCCATATCCACAACCTGTAACGGCTAGACAGGGACACCATCACATCCACAATACACCTGATCCATGATGACCTTGTTAGCCTCATACAGATCTGTACTGCCATCCCCCCTTGCTCAAGGTAGTGTCTGTACTACACTTCCTTGCCACAGGCACCTACCAATACACTGTGGGTGAACTGCATGGGCTATCACAACCCTGTTTCAAGTTATTGATGCACTCCTTCGGCATTGTGGCAGATCACATAGGCCTACCCGGAGCAGCTGACCAGGTCAATGCCACGAAAATAGCATTCCACGCCCTTTCAGGTATTCCCAATGTGATTGGTGGATTGGACTGCATACATGTTGAGCTGGTGGCCAGGCATGCCATTGAGGCAGTGTACAGGAGCCGGAAACTATACCACTCAATGTGCAGATGGTGTGCGATGCCCGCCACCTCATCACCCACTGCTGTGCCAGATTCCCAGGTTCAACCCACGATTCCATGGTGCTGCGGAACTCTACGCTGCCAGGGTACATGGCACGTCACAGCGGAGAGCATACCTGGCTGTTGGGTGTGTCTATTTACCAAAGCATGTGCACTTTTGAATGGTGGGGGACATGATACACTATAGAGTGCCTGGCTGTTGGGTGAATATTTACCAAAGCATGTGCACTGTTGAATGGTGGGGGACATGCTACACCATAGCGTACCTGGCTGTTGGCTGAGTATTTACCAAAGCATGTGCACTGTTGAATGGGGGGGGCATGATACACCATAGCGTACCTGGCTATTGGGTGAGTCTATTTACCAAAGCATGTGCACGGTTGAATGGAGGGATGTCCAACACGTGTTGCAGTGCATGTGTGTAATGCAATGTCCGACACAGGCATAGCATGCCTGAGTTGAAGGCCTTGACTGGCGTGTGTCAAATGGCCAAACAGATCATGGGCATGCATAACAACATCAAAGCTGTACTGCAACATCAAATGCACTACATGTACCAGAATGCATCACACCAATGTCCCAAAACCGAGTAAAAATACACTCAGCACAACCCACACCACCTGCAGCACAGATTAATCATTTTAATGCATCACAACACCCCACACACCAAACCTCTAGCATACCGCACACCAAGTAGCCAGGTCCCCTGCCTGTTTCAAGTGCACATATGCATGTGACCTGACCCGCAAAAAAATTAGCCAGACATATCTATGGATGTGTGATATGCCCATCATAGGACTATTGATTTTGAACACAACAAAAACACACACCAGTCTCATTCGTGTGTGTCGTAGTGAAAGGGTCAGAGGTCAAGGTGGGTGTGAAGGGGCCACGAAAAAGCGACTGCAAACCACACATCCCCCACGCATATTGACAAGGCGTTGGTTGGCAATCATTGGGCTGTCTTCGCCTTCCCCATCCATTCAATTCTTCGTATGGTACCCCTCTGTGAATATATCCATGCAGCACAACATGTACATCAAAAAGCAAGTTCTCCTTCAGGCATGTTGTCATGATACCTACCCCCGGACATCCAGACCAAATCCATCAGTCCAGGGAACAGGCATCCAGACACCTATTGAAAACCCAGCCACCCCGGCTAGGGGCTATCTGGGTTCAGTCCTGGCGCCGTAGGCGCCAGGCTCATATGTGGGATCAGTCCTGGTGCCATAGGCGCCAGGCTCATATGAAGAAACTTACCTCATGCAGACCATGCTGCAAAGAATCCAAGCCAACGTGAGGCCTGGAAGGAACTACTTTGTTTCATGGACTATTTTTTATTCAGGTGTGGTCTTGGGGAACTTCTTACCTGGGACTTCTTTGGAGGCTATTTAAACCACGCCCGATGAGCAGCACACGCTTCGCGTTATTCTGCATCCTGCAACGTAACGTTCACCGTGCCTGTCAGTCCAGCATCCAGTCTTCTGTCACGGCCGCCTCGAATCCGGGGCTCCTAAAAAGAAGTGAAATAAGAAGAAAAGGTTAGAGCAAGAACATTACCTTCATTCTTCATCTGATCCTGGATCCTTCGCGCATCCGAACAAGGAAAAAGACTTTATTTTGTGCACGTCGCACCGCCAGCTGCAGCGCCGCGCTATGCTTACCAGTCTTCACAGCACCTCCTCAACCCTGCGCTGCTCCATCATTCATCGCCGAACTCCCGGCACCTAAGGGGACGAAGAAAGACAATAAGGTGAGCCGAGAAAACCAACAAAGACAATTTCTATTATCACTATAGACTTACTGAGTTACCGCCGGAGATATTATTCTTCTAGACGCCACATCATCGTACGCTGCACCTGTAATGAGAGAGAAAGCAACAGGTTAAGCACTGGCATTTTCTACCGGACAGTGTTGGGTAACACAGACTCTTACCTAAACGCAATCAGCTGCTACGGGACAACCTCCTCTCGAATCAAGCTGCAAGACAAAGGAAGGAATCGGACAAGATTGAATAACAGACATTTTGAACTCTTAAGAACCAAATACTTATGGCTCCTCGCCACTTACCTCGGAGTCAATATTCATCTGGAACTCACCCAATTCCTTCGGACCAGTGAAGTAACTGGTTATCTACACGCCTCTGCACTCCACGCAGGATGGAGAGCTCATCATTCAAAACCATAAGGTGAAACTGGTGAAAGGGAATATCGGAGGTGATTAGTGGGAAAACGGTGGGGGTGTGCTCGCTCAATCCACGGATGGCTATTTCCTTTTCTCCGCTTTCAGGAGAATACTCCTACGGGTCAAGCAGACGAAATTGAGCAAGCCAGTCCAGTCAGTCATCTCTGCACTACGATTCACGTTGGTGGAGGCCGCAGCTATCCAGTTCCGACCGTCGCCCCTGTGGGAGCCAGGTGAGCGTAACACATGTACTGAATCCCAATTCAATCATGAGTCTTATTGTAACGCGGATAAACATTCTTACCTGTGTCAGCTCTGCCTACCATGTCTGCGGCCCCCAGCAGGGTCTGCCGTGTCGGGCACACTGGCTGTGTCAGCCGAATACTATCGGAATACTATCTTGCAGGCCCAGAAACATGCCATTTGGTAATGGCACCAGCACACTTGCACCTAGACAAGCCACTTTTGCTTTTTGAACGTGTCATTACATTGACATTGATGACTTCAGACATAAAACCCTAAGATCACCCTAATTCCACATAAAAATGTCCATACAATGAATGGACATCCTTTCCCACTGACAATGCGCATGTTAATATGCTCAACTATGACATATGCTACGTCTTCTGTAATTTGCATGTGACATTTTGCATTAGTTAGTGAACACTATACAGACTATTTCAACATGATACAGACCCAACAATGACCTTTTCCCCTTTTTGTCGCTCATGTGCAGGTGAAGCTGGATACCCATTGATGCCATGCTGATGACCCCTGTGAGGCAACCACAGAACCAGCACCAGCAGGGATTCAACCGTGCTCACATCAGGAATCGTTGTAAGATTGAGCAGACATTTGGCCTGTTAAAGGCAAGGTTCTGCTGCCTGAGCAGATCGGGGATAGTGGAGGAGGTGGCACTTTTGTACAGCCCTGTGAAGGTGGGCAAGATAATCCTCGCCTGTGCCATGTTGCACAACATGTGTATCAGGCGCAACATCCCACTACCCCTGATTCACCACTATCTTTGATCACTTCACACACACACCTGGCACAGGCCAGCTAACGCATTGAGCACTGCACAGTAAATAAATCAATCACTTGCACTAATAAAGCAATGTCCAGACATGATTTCAATGCAACACCAAGTGTAATGTGTATAATGGAATGATGAACAAATGTGGAACAAAAACAACTGCCAAAACTATTCCTCCCCTGTCCCACTCCCCAACTATCCCTCCCAACTCCCCCTCCCCAACTATCCCTCCCCATCCCCATCCCCAACTGTATCTCCACATCTCCTGTCATGATGGGCAAGTAGTACTTGCACAAGTCATATACAGGGCACATGTCTGTTCTGGGCCTATTTGCGTCCCCTTTTTGTGTCTGGCGTGCAACTGTGCGCAGAGCTGGACAGCCGCATTGAACGCCGCCTTGGGCTGCTGGGTGCAGAGCTGGCAGGCATTGAACTGGTAGATGGTGTGTGGGCCTGTTCCGTGGGCCATCTGTTTAGGAATGCCTGAAGGAACATAGCCATTGTCTCGGCTACTGAGGACATGACACTGTTGCCCTTCCGTAACCTCCAGGACATCTGTACAATGGCATTCGTACAATGGCCAAGGGAATGAGCATTTAGACGTGCACTAGCCTGGACACTCTTGCGCATCAACTGCGCCTCCTGGAGGTCCTGCTGCACTAGGGCAGTCAAGGCATCTTGGTGTTCCTCCATGCGCCAGAGTCTGCCATCCATTTTACGCATACTGGGAAAGGGTGGGCGTTTTGGGCTCATTTGCTCCCTGGAGCTGAATGCCAATGGCTCATAGGTGCTGTGGACGGTGGTCTCCACTGTGTACACTCCACCCTTGTCTGCTATGTCCTCTGCACTGGACAGATGTGCATGTGCATGTGGCTGCGCTTGTGGTGGTGGTACAGCAGCAGCTGGTGCTGCCTAGATGAATGCAGCTGGGATGACCGGTGCTGCCTGAAAGGGTGCAGCTGGGGTGACCAGTGCTGCCTCAACAGGTGCAGCTGGGGTGACCAGTGCTGCCTCAACAGGTGCAGCTGGGGTGACCGGTGCCGCCTCAATGGGTGCAGCTGGGCTGACAGTGGCAGTTGTGCCTGTTGAGGATGTGGTGTCCTGGGTGGAGAGAGTGGTGGTGGTGGTCCGTGGTGTCCTGCGGCATCGACGGCTGGTGCCCCTTGAGGTGCTTGGCTGGGCCTCTTCATTGTCAGATGACGTGCCTCAGGGAGTCAGAAAGGTAGGTTGTCAGTGAACAGTGTGGATTGATGAGGCAGAGATACATGAATTATGTTGGTTGTGGCTGTGCTGTGTCGGGGTTATGGCGGGGTATATGGCATGGTGCACACATGCTTGTGTCATGCATACTGTGCGGGAGGATGTGTGATGTTCGTACATGGTAGAGTAGTGCGCTGGGGATACTGTCGTGGTGTGCTGCAAATTGCTGAGTACGGTGTTAGGGGTGGGACCTTCACGCTGTGGGATGTTGGGGTAGGGAGAGGTGTGGTAGGAGAGGTGTAGTATGGATGGGGTCAGCATGTGCCTGCTGCCTGTAGCAGTTACAGGGTAAGTTGAGCATTTATGCTCATGGGTTGGGCTGGCTGGGACGAGGGGTCACATGTTGCCTTTGTGTGTGACAGTGGTCATTTGTGAGTGCAGATGGGGCTTAGCACTGTTGTGACTTTGTGCCAGGGGAAGCACAGTGGCACACATGCTTTGAGCTGTGGCAGGGTGATGTGTGTCTGTGTGGAAGCAGAATTATGTTCTGTTGGCAGTACAGGGTGCCTGTGCTGTGTTCTAGGTGTATTAGTGTTATGTGTCATGTTTTGGGGGCCAGGGTGTATGTCGGTTTATTCACCCATGTTGCTGCACTCTTGGGGGGGCATGCAGTTTTGTTTTGGTGTTGTGGATGATGCAATTGACATTCATGTTATATGTTGGTACAGTAGTGGGTGCAGGATGGACAGGGATGTTGACATTACATTAGGGTAACGTGTACTCACCAGCCTCTTCAGGTGTCCATGCTCCAGCCTCCTCAGCACCGACCCCTGCAATGGCCTTGAGGTGCAGCACACTGCTGGACGTCTCCTCCTAGGGCAGCAGGCATATTGGGGATGCTCTCCCACCACCTGTGGCCATGCCCTGTCTGCGCTGGGCTGGGAGGAGGTTGCTGTTACTCACCAACTAGGATGAGGATAAGGAGGTGACCAGGACTGGTATTCACAGGGTTTGATTGAAGAGCTCGGATGGGGCCTCCAACCGAGCCTCCTCTCTGTGAGGGTATAGATCTTTAAAATGATATGACCCTCTACTGATTAAAACAGTACAAGAGCCCGATCACCCAAAAGAGCGGGGAGAACACACCGCCACGATTTTACCAGCTGTAAAAATAAAGAAGAAGAGATGAGTTTTATGATTGCAGACCGACGATGGATTTTCCTACCTAAAGACAATATCACTGTCAAGACTATTCAAGGAACTATGACAATGGGTTGGAATAGGAAAGAAACACTCCTTACCACTAGTAGAGTTGGGATCATTCCAAGGTGAACAAAAACGGCAGTATAAAATAATAAACGGGAATGTTAGTGAGGGTTCTAACCCGAACGGCACGAGGAGCGCACTAGGTCCGGGTTGGTGCACACTCTGCGCAGCATCCCCCTGTGCACTTGTTGAAGAAAGGTAAACGCAATCCCCAATGTCCAATAGATCAGAAGTGATAGAAATGTCAATGAATCCCAGATGGTAAATTCCAAGATGGTAAGTTCCACAAAGGTAGTTAGAGATCCTGTTAGATGTGCTGTTCGGGGCTAGTAGCAAGGGCCAGTGTAATGACAGAAGGCAGGTGTGGTGTGAATGGAAAACTTATAAGCAACCGCAGTAACAAGGCTTGCAAAAGGGAGAGCAATCCGAAATGCACGGGCACTTTCCTTCTTTTTTACAGGCTAGAAATAGCAGTGATAAATGTTAGGTGAATCACTCAAAGAAGGCTGGAAAGGGTCCTGTTAACGTGCGGGCGGCAGAAGTACAGAATCATGAGGCAAGGCAGTCCGTGAAAACAAGATATAGGTCCTGGTACACTAACCTGGCAGTAAAGTACAAAGCAGCAGACAAGACAGTCCGTTAGGCAGGCAAAGGTCAAGAAATCCAGATTTCCAAGAAAGGACGAAGACGAAACTTCAAAGGCGCCAGCAACTTCAATCAGAAGCAGCAAGCCGAATGAAAAGACTGCTTTTACCCAAAAGTGAAAGCAAAACGTCAGGGCATGGTGATTGGAGGCGCAGGACACATGATAGTGCAGTGGAGCATCATGGTACTCGTAGTTTGTTCGATCCCTGCCACAATATCCATTGTAAAAGGAACGGGGGAATGAAGCGCCGCACACCATAAGGAAGGAAAACAGGTCTGCGCGTACCTTTTAAAGAACAAGCCCGTCTTCTGGAATGATGTGCACGGCGGGATGTAACAGTATCCACCCCCAAAAACGGCGCCAACCCCCTACGGGCATGGAAACGGCGCAAAAGGGCAGGCGCATGTATATTGCACAAAGGCTCCCAAGACCGGTCCTCGGGACCATAGCCCTTCCAATCAACAAGGTAGAAGGGGCAACCCCTGCACAGACGATAATCCAGTATGCCAGCCACCTCATATTCCAGGTCACCATCCACGTGCACCGGAGATGGACGAGCCGGCAGCCTGGTGGAGGCAATACAAGGTTTCAGCAGACTCACATGAAACACGGGATGCACTTTCCACGAAGAAGGCAAAGAAAGACGCACCGCTGCAGGGTTGATCACAGCCGTTACCGGATAGGGACCCACAAATTTCGGAAGGAGCGCACGTTTGCCAGGTATGTTCAGATTCCGCGTGGAGAGCCATACCTTCATGCCTACCGTATAATCGGGTGCAGGGATCCGATGCTTATCGGCATAGAGTTTGGCCCGTCTCTGAGCCTTCAGTAGGTGTCCATGAACAGAGTCATGCACCGTCTGCATGTTCCGGACGCAATCCAGAGCTGCCGGGTTATCAATTGGAAGAGCCGGATCCAGAGGCAAGGAACGAGGGTGTTGCCCGTATAAAGCAAAGAAGGGAGAAACACCAGAAGATGAGTGTAAGGAATTGTTGTATGCAAATTCAGCCGCTGGGAGCATCACCAACCAATCCGACTGGAACTGAAGACAGAGACACCTGAGATACTGTGCCATGGTGGCGTTAACCCTCTCTGTCTGGCCATCCGTTTGTGGATGAAAGGCCGAGCTGAAACGGTCCTCGATCTGAAGTGACGCCGTTAAGGCTCTCCTGAAACGTGACGTAAATTGGGACCCACGGTCTGAAACGATGATAGAAGGAAGGACAAAGAACCTAAAAACGTTCTTAAGAAAGAGGGACGCCACTGCTGGGGCAGACGGGAGACCGATACAGGGAACAAATAAGGCCAGCTTCGTGAAAAATCGACCACAACCCAGATGGTGTTGAAGCCGTTCACAGGAGGTAAGTCCACTACAAAGTCCATGGATACCATATACCACGGCTTATGTGGCACAGGGAGCGGTTGTAGGAGACCCCTGGGCTTGGACCGAGTAGTTTTGCATTGGGAGCAGACTGAACAGGAGGCAAGGTAGTCAATGACATCTTTAAACATCGAGGGCCACCAAGCCCAACGGCGAATAGCCTCCAAAGTCTTCTGTTGACCGGGATGAGCTGCCGAAATCAAGTCGTGTGACCAGGTTAAAGCACGAAGACGTGCTTCTCCGGGAGGTAAGTATAGCCGACCCTGGATGTAAGGCAACCCCTGAACAATGTCAAGATTGAGGTCGAGGCATTCCTTTGCATGAGTGGCAACCCATTCCGTAACTATGGAACGCAAAGACGGATGTGGGGTGCATCCGCAGACCACCCTGCAGCGTAAAACCAAAGGTCGGTCAAGAACGGTACTCTGAGGATCTTGAGGCAGGCGAGACAAGGCGTCAGCACATGTATTGAGACGTGCCGGACGTTAGGTGATAGTGAAGTTGAACTGTGAAAAGAAAAGGTGCCAGCGGGCCTGACGAGCAGTGAGACATTTCATAGATTTGAAAGCCAACAGACTGCGATGATCTGAGAAAACCGTAACAGGATGCTGTGCCCCCAGCAAATGATGTCTCCATTCTGAAAAAGCCTCCTTGATGGCCAACAATTCCCTTTCCGTAATGGGGTAATTCTTCTCATAGGGAGTGAGTTTCCTAGAGAAAAAAGCTATAGGGTGTATTTCACCAGAATCAGAACAACGCTGAGATAAGACGGCCCCAACAGCGGATCCCGAAGCATCCGCTTCCACCAAGTATGGTAACAGTGGATTAGGGTGCTGTAGTACCGGGGCAGAGGAGAAGGCCTCTTTTAGAGCATCAAAGGCCTCTTGTGCCTCAGGAGTCCAACGGAAGGGTTGCTTGGAACTAGTCAATGCTGTCAAAGGAGCTGAAATGGAGGATAAGGAGTGTATGAAACGTCTATAGTAATTTGAGAAGCCCAAGAACGACTGAAGTGTTTTGACTGAGGTGGGAATAGGCCATTCTAAGACTGCCTTAACTTTCGAACGGCTCATTCTGATACCCTGATTAGTGAGATCATAACCAAGGAATTCGACCACAGTAGTATTGAAGACACATTTCTCGGCTTTAACGAATCAATGGTTCTCTCGCAGTCTGTCATGATGCCTACCCCCGGAGCACCAGGCCAGGCCCAGCACCCCCGGAAGCAGGCATCATGCCCTCGGGTAAAAGCCCAGCGGCCCCTTATAGGGGCTCTTTGGACTCAGTCCTGGCGCCTTTGGCGCCAGGTTCATGTTGGACATCAGTCCTGGCGCCATAGGCGCCAGGCTCATAAAGGGAGGTGTTTTGTGCACTTACCTGATGCAGACCATGCTGCACGCTTCAGGCCTCCCTGAGACCTGAAAGGGACTATTTTTTCATAGGGATTTTTCACTCGGGCGTAGCCAGGGAAGGATACATACCTAGTTGGGGAAGGATACATACCTGGGACTTCTTTGGAGGCTATTTAAGCCACGCCCAGACAGCAGCTCATGCTTCGCGTTGTTCTGCTTCCTGCAGCTTAACGCTCACCGTGTCTGCTCCTGCCCCTGGACTCCAGCCACGCCCTGCTCGAACCTGGGGGACCTGCAGGGAAGGAAGAGAAGAGAAAGGTGAAAACCAAGGACTATTTCAAACTTCTTACCTGCATCCGGAATCTTCTCGCCAGCATCCCTGAAGAAAGACTTCCATTTAAAAGCATTGCGTTGCTCGCTGCAGCGCCACGCTTCACTCACCTGTCCTCGAGACATCTCCCGGCTCCATCGCGGCTGTCAGCATCGGACGCCACATCTCTGCACCTAGGGGAGAGAGGAAGAAAAAAAAGGTGAGCAGAAGGAACACAGAAGGAAAGCCTGATTAACAGCCATAATACTTACCGGCTTTTCTTCCACATTTCGGGTCGGCGCCGCCCCGTTGGCAGGTACCGTACCCCGGCCCCTATGGGGAAAGGACAAGAGACATTTCTGGGGAATGATAAGGACATTTAGAGGGATCGCCCTCATCACTACTCACCTCGGCAGTTTAACCCCTCGACGCATCGCCTTCATTCTGCACCTGAAATAAAGGACAGATCAAAGGTTAGAAAGACAACATAAAGGGGGCCTCACTTGAACTTTGAACTTTCATACTTACGGCGCATCGCTCAGGAAAGTCAAGTGGATTTTGCCAGCGCCATTCTGAAAACCAGTGAAGTAACTGGACGAACGCGCGCCCCTGCACCAGAAGCAGGATGGAGAGTTCATCCTTCCAAACCATAAGGTGAGCTTAAACCGGGGTTTGGAGGAAGTTAGAGAGGAACGAAGGGGGAAAGAGGGGAGCTAGCACACTATTCTGCAGACTGTTAATCCCCTTTCTCATCTGCAGAAGGATATTCCTACGGGCCAGGCAAGCACGATTTGGAGGTCCTGTCCAATCGGTGTTCCGGGTCCTGCGCATCACGCTAGAAGAGGCCACAGCAATCCAGACTAGACCAGCGCCCCCGTGGGAACCAGGTGAGCGTTACAGAACGCAAAGCCTTCCTACAAATTCCCACCCAGGCGCTATGGAAACTTCCGAAACTGACCAGTTGGCCCAATTACTGGGGGAATTACGGGCCGAAGTACACGCCGCTCGTCAAGAAACTAGTGCCCTCAGGAGGGAAGTGATTGTAATAAAGAATAGAGCTGATGACCTGGCTAGACAGCTTTTGCAAGGTCAAGCTGGACAAACTCCTTTACCCGGTTCCGGGGGGAACCCCGCTCCTGTGGTTTCCAGTAACCCGGTGCAGATTAATCTACCTGGAAACATGCCGCTGGCCCCACCTGAACGCTTTGCTGGGGACCCCAAACGATTCGCCGTATTCATGAATCAGTGTCGTTTGCACTTCCTATGCAGACCTGGGGCCTTCCCTAATGATCAGACCAAGGTAGCCTTTGTGTTGTCATATCTCAGCGGCTGTGCTGCCGATTGGTCAGTCCCACTGGTAACTCAAGATGACCCGATTCTTCGTGATTTTCAAGGATTTCAAACAAGCATGGAAAGGTTATTTGCTCGACACTCCCAGGGACAGGCTCTGGATGACGAAAATCTATCTCTGCGACAGGGCAATCAAGACCTTGGGCCTCATTACGACCCAGGCGGTAAGGGGTTTACAGCAGCGTAAACAGCGCCGACCCTTACCGCCTGAGTACGAGGTCCCTTAGCGCCATGGCGGATTTAACACCTGCTTTTAGCAGGTGTTAAAATCCATGGCGCTAAGGGACCATGGAGTTAATTATGCCACCGTAATTTACGGTGGCGTAATTAACGCCTTCCCCACTCCCATTATGCCCCATGGGGCAAAAATGGGAATGGGGAAGGGTAAATGGGGATTGGGGACTTACCGCCCCGCCAAGGTCGGAATGGGGCGGTAAGTCCGCCAACCACCATGGCGTAAATGTAGTTTACGCCATGGTGGTAAAGTCACGGCCCAGGCGGTAACTTACCGCCTGGGTCGTAATGAGGGCCCTTCTATCCTACATTGCAACCTTCAATAGACTAATTGTGGAAACTGGTTGGCCAGAGGATAAAAGAATCACGTTATTCTATCGAGGTCTACGCGGAGAACTTAAAGATGTCCTGGCGCAAGTTGTAAATCCGCCCCAAGAATGCACTGAATATATAGACTTAGTGGTCCAATTGGATCACAGGCTGCAAAACAGAAAAGCAGATCGGTCCAAGTTTGAAACCCGGTGTTGCCAAAACCCACGCTAACCCCAAGGGGGCTGATGGCTCGGAGCCTATGCAAATCGGAGGGGTTAAAGGACCCCTAACTCAAAAAGAACGGGAAAGAAGACGACAGATGCAATTATGCCTTTATTGTGGGTCCTCTGGACACTTTCTACGAGATTGCCCGGTTAAGCCGCCCAAGAAGGTGGTAGGAGCCGCTGATAAAATCCATGGAAACTCTGTATCGGGAAACGACCACGCCCGGCAAGCGTAGGGGTCCGCTTGCCGAGCTTGAAATCTAACTCTCAGACCTCGCATTTCATTGTGCCAATGGTCCTCGTAGATCCGGAACAGCCTAAACGGTTGCATGCTATAAAGGCATACATCGATAGCGGGGCTATAGGAAACTATGTGGATCGAGAATTGGTCTCTAGGATAAACCTCCCTCTGCATCCTAAAACCAACAAAGATGTCATCACCACAGTAGATGGAACCGAAATTGCCCTTGGACCGGTAACACATTCCACAGCTGAGGTGACACTTGTAGGTCCGGATGGCCACCGGGAGGCAGTTGTGTTTGATGTAATCAAGGCTCCACAGTTTCAGCTTATTCTCGGAATCCCTTGGTTAGAGACACATAATCCTCGAATTGATTGGCAAGCAAAGAGAATAACCTTCCCGGATTGTGCACAAACCTGCTACCCAGAAAATCCAAAGATTAATCTAGCATCAGTAACCTCTGTCCCCGTGCAACTACCTCCAGAGTACCAAGACTTTCAGGACGTCTTCCAAAAGGAACAGGCCAACACGTTACCTCCCCACAAATCGTACGATTGCCGAATCGATCTGATGCCCGGTGCACAACCCCCTTGTAGCAGGATTTATGCCCTTACTGAACCAGAGAATATGCATTTGAGACAATATTTAGATCAATACCTCGCCAATGGTTTCATTCGCCCGTCAAAGTCCCCGGCATCCTCAGCTTTGTTCTTCGTGCCTAAAAAAGAAGGCGACCTTAGAACTTGTATCGATTACCGCGCATTGAACCAGATAACTGTTAAAAATCGTTACCCTCTGCCTCTGATCCCTGAACTCCTTGACCAGGTGAAGGACGCTTGCGTATACACCAAGTTAGATCTCCGGGGGGCTTATCATCTGGTACGAGTAAAAGAAGGCGACGAATGGAAAACGGCTTTCCGTACAAAATATGGACTATTCAAATACCAGGTGATGCCTTTCGGGTTGTGCAACGCGCCTGCAGCCTTCCAATTCTTCATGAACGATGTCCTTCGGGAACTCATCGATGTCTGTGTTGTCGTGTATATCGATGACATTCTTGTGTACTCCTCTTCGGAATCTGATCACAGAAAGCATGTCAGGGCCGTCCTAGAGAAACTGCGCCAGCACAAACTGTTTGCCAAGCTGGAAAAATGTGTTTTCCATACCACCGAGGTTGAGTTTCTCGAATTCATCCTGACACCTAAAGGGGTCCGACTGGATTCACGGAAAGTGGATGCCATCCTCAAATGGCCATCACCTAGTTCGGTGAAAGGTGTCCAAAGCATGCTTGGTTTTGCCAACTTTTATCGCAGGTTTATCCCAGAGTTTTCACGTGTGGTGCAACCCATCACTGCACTCTTGCGAAAAAATAAACGTTTTGAATGGACCGAGGAAGCCGAACAGGCCTTTCAGGAGTTGAAAGCTAAGTTCACGTCTGCACCTATTTTGAAGCACCCGCGTCCCGATCTCCCATATATAGTCGAAACCGACGCGTCCAGCTTAGCCATGGGAGCTGTCCTGTCTCAGAGAGACCCTCAAACCAATCAACTGCACCCCGTAGCATTTTGGTCCAGAAAGTTCTCGCCGCCGGAGATAAATTATGCGATCACCGATAAGGAACTATTAGCCATTAAGTCCGCCTTTAAGGCTTGGCGGCATTATCTCCTCGGCGCCCGGCATACCATCACCGTGATCACTGATCACTGAAATTTACAATATTTAAAAACTGCCAAGGCTCAATCGTCTCGACAGCTCCGATGGGCTTTGTTCTTTGCTGAGTTCGATTTTGTAATCACCTACCGCCCCGGCTATAAGAATGGTAAGGCGGACGCTCTATCCCGAATTGGAATGGAAGAAATAGACACAAATTCAGAACCTGTGCCGATAATTCCCGAACAAAGAATTTTGGGGATAACCACTTTACAAACCCTTGAAGACATTCAAGCACGAGTGAAACAATTCCTGGACTCTTCAGCCTTGCAGGATTGGATCAAAAGGGGGTCTAACTTTTCAGTCAAGGATGGCTTACCTTACTTCCAAGGACGCTTATTTTTGCCAGAAAAGGAATTGCAAGAACTGGTTATTTCCCGTCATCATGATACCCTGATGGAAGGACATCCTGGCATTGCCAAAACAGAGGAAAAGGTTAAACGACAATTCTGGTGGCCTTCCTGGCGAAAGGATATTAAATCTTTTGTGATGTCCTGTGGAGTTTGTGCCCAAAACAAAGGTCAAAAGACAAGACCCGCCGGTCTTCTTCAGCCCTTAGACATCCCACCAGCACCTTGGCACACCCTGTCACTAGATTTTATCACGGACCTGCCCTCTTGTAATGGTTACAATACTATTCTGGTCGTGGTGGATTTATTTTCCAAAATGGCCCACTTTATTCCGTTGAAAGGATTACCTTCAGCCTTTGTTCTTGCCAAGGAATTCCTCGAAAATATCATCCGTTTGCATGGATTCCCGTCCATACTAGTCTCCGATCGGGGAAGCCAGCTTATTTCTCATTTTTGGAAAAAGTGTTGTCAACTGGCACAAATCGACGTAAGACTCTCGACCAGCCACCACCCACAGACCGATGGTCAGACGGAGAGAACGAACCAGACCCTTGAACAATATCTACGATGTATGTTGCACCAATCGGAGGGTAATTGGAAGGACATTTTATGGGTGGCTGAATATGCATACAATAACTCGATACACTCTGGAACTGGTCAGAGCCCCTTTTATACCCTATATGGACATCACCCTCGTACTTCAGACTTAGACTCACCTCTGAGCCTTGAAATGCCTGCAGTGGACCATTTGCATTCTACAATTACTCAAGCCTTCAAGGATGCAACTGCACATTTCCAACATGCGAAAGGGAAATACAAAAAGAATGCGGATCTGCATCGAAGAGAGGCGCCTCCATACCAAATAGGGGATCAAGTATGGTTGGCTACCAAACACCTATCACTCAAGGGGCCTCGAACTTTTAATCCAAGGTATTTAGGTCCTTACTCGATCAAAGCTATAATCAACCCAGTGGCAGTCAAGCTCGATCTACCAGCTAACATGCGGATTCACCCCGTTTTTCATGTGTCACTTTTGAAACCAGTGCACCCAGGAACCAGATTAACAAAGCCACCAGAACCGATTCAGATAGATGGGGAGCCTGAATTCGAGGTGAAGAACATTTTGGATTCTAAGATCTCAAAATCAAAACTTTTCTATCTAATTGATTGGAAAGGGTACGGGCCTCAGGAAAGGACTTGGGAACCCAGTGATCACGTACATGCACCTCGGCTGGTAAAAAGGTTCCATCGGAATTTCCCAAACAAACCGAAACCTCCAGAAGGAACGACCTTGGGAGGGGCCTTGGGGGGGAGTGCTGTCATTTTGCCTACCCCCGGAGCACCAGGCCAGGCCCAGCACCCCCGGAAGCAGGCATCATGCCCTCGGGTAAAAGCCCAGCGGCCCCTTATAGGGGCTCTTTGGACTCAGTCCTGGCGCCTTTGGCGCCAGGCTCATGTTGGACATCAGTCCTGGCGCCATAGGCGCCAGGCTCATAAAGGGAGGTGTTTTGTGCACTTACCTGATGCAGACCATGCTGCACGCTTCAGGCCTCCCTGAGACCTGAAAGGGACTATTTTTTCATAGGGACTATTTCTTCACTCGGGCGTGGCCAGGGAAGGATACATACCTAGTTGGGAAGGATACATACCTGGGACTTCTTTGGAGGCTATTTAAGCCACGCCCAGACAGCAGCTCATGCTTCGCGTTGTTCTGCTTCCTGCAGCTTAACGCTCACCTTGTCTGCTCCAGCTCCTGGACTCCAGCCACGCCCGCCTCGAACCTGGGGGACCTGCAGGGAAGGAAGAGAAGAGAAAGGTGAAAACCAAGGACTATTTCAAACTTCTTACCTGCATCCGGAATCTTCTCGCCAGCATCCCTGAAGAAAGACTTCCATTTAAAAGCATTGCGTTGCTCGCTGCAGCGCCACGCTTCACTCACCTGTCCTCGAGACATCTCCCGGCTCCATCGCGGCTGTCAGCATCGGACGCCACATCTCTGCACCTAGGCGAGAGAGGAAGAAACAAAAGGTGAGCAGAAGGAACACAGAAGGAAAGCCTGATTAACAGCCATAATACTTACCGGCTTTTCTTCCACATTTCGGGTCGGCGCCGCCCTGTTGGCAGGTACCGTACCCCGGCCCCTATGGGGAAAGGACAAGAGACATTTCTGGGGAATGATAATGACATTTAGAGGGATCGCCCTCATCACTACTCACCTCGGCAGTTTAACCCCTCGACGCATCGCCTTCATTCTGCACCTGAAATAAAGGACAGATCACACGTTAGAAAGACAACATAAAGGGGGCCTCACTTGAACTTTGAACTTTCATACTCACGGCGCATCGCTCAGGAAAGTCAAGTGGATTTTGCCAGCGCCATTCTGAAAACCAGTGAAGTAACTGGACGAACGCGCGCCCCTGCACCAGAAGCAGGATGGAGAGTTCATCCTTCCAAACCATAAGGTGAGCTTAAACCGGGGTTTGGAGGAAGTTAGAGAGGAACGAAGGGAGCAAGGGGGGAGCTAGCACACTATTTTGCAGACTGTTAATCCCCTTTCTCATCTGCAGAAGGATATTCCTACGGGCCAGGCAAGCACGATTTGGAGGTCCTGTCCAATCGGTGTTCCGGGTCCTGCGCATCACGCTAGAAGAGGCCACAGCAATCCAGACTAGACCAGCGCCCCCGTGGGAACCAGGTGAGCGTTACACAGTCTCTGCAGAACAAAAAGCACATGTTCCTTATGTGCCTGCCTAGATGAAGAGTATATCAGGATATCATCCAGGTAGACTACTACGAACTGGTCCAAACAGTCACGGAAGATATCGTTCATAAAGGCCTGAAACGTGGCCGGAGCATTGCATAGCCCAAAGGGCATGACAAGATACTAGAATATTCCGTACCGGGTTTTGAACGCTGTCTTCCATTCGTCCCCCTTGCGTATACGTACAAGATTGTACGCTCCCCTCAGATCCAGTTTGGTAAATATAACAGAAGTACTTAATTGATCCAGAAGAACAGAGATTAACGGAAGGGGGTACTGGTTTTTTACTGTGACCGAATTTAAGGCCCTATAGTCAATGCAAGGGCGAAGATCACCCTCCTTCTTAGGAACGAAGAAGAGCGGGGAGGCTGCAGGGGACCTGGACGGCCTGATGAACCCGTTGCTCAAGGCTTTCTCAATATAGTCTTTTAATATCTTATCCTCTGGTAACGTAAGGGAGTACACTCTGCCAGCTGGAATTTTGGCCCCAGGTGTTAAATCTATAGGGCAACGTATGGACGATGTGGTGGTAAGTGGTCGGCTCCACCCTTGTCAAAGACATCACGGTAGGCCTGATATTCCAATGGAATAGTTATATCAGGAGCAGTGGTAACAGCCCCGATAAGGGCTGTGGAGGCGACTAATGCCCGACAGGAAGAATCGGGTGACACATTAGTGCTTTGAAAGCATTGTTCATTGCAGACCGGGGATGGAAACTGAACGACCCCCTTAGCCCAGTCAATGGCGGGGTTATGTTGTTGAAGCCAGGGAACCCCTAAGATGACCTGGAACTGGGGGGCCTTGATCAAGTCGAATGTCATGTTCTCGGTATGCCCTTCTTTGGTTTGCATTCGAACCAGAGAAGTGTTTTGGGTGACCAACCCAGATACCAAGGAGGTACCGTCCACTGCATGAACGGTTTCTGGACATACCTTAGACACCATAGGCACATTATGAGAACTAGCATAGTCATAGTCCATGTAGTTCCCTGTGGCGCCGGAGTCAATAATGGCTAAAGAAGAAAAAGAGATGTCAGGAGTCGCTGTAAAGACCACAGGCAAGCTAACAGGGGTAGAGGTGACCCTGTGTGAGTCCAAAGAATGTACCCCCGGCGTAGGGACTCTTACTAGCGCCGGGTTCTGGCGTTTCCCGCCTTCCTAACAGGTTTCTTTGGACAGTCCTTAAGTAGATGGTCCGCCGAACCGCAATACATACAAAGATTGTTAGATCTGCGGTGTTCCCTTTGGGCTGGAGTAAGGGGTCCCCGTATAGCCCCCACTTGCATGGGTTCAGGGGCGGACAAGTAAGAACTGGCGGTTTCCAACAGTGGAGTGGTCAAACCTGCTGGTTTGCGTTCCCCTTTTCTTTCTGCTCTTCGGGTGTCAATCTGCAAAACCAAATCCAGGAGTTCGCCAAAAGCCGTGGGAACTGTAGGTACGGTTGCTAGTACGTCTTTTAATTCCTCTGATAGCCCTTTGTAAAAGACTGCTGATTTTTTCTCTTCTGGCCAGTCCGTTTCGGCTGCCAGTTGATTAAACCTAGTAAGATAGGTAAACAGAGAGGATGTCCCTTGGCGTAAATTCAGGAACTCAAGGCCCGTAGCCTGGGATTTGTAACGAGTGTCAAAAACCCTGGTCATAGCTGTGATGAGGGCATCGCAATCATGTAGCAGGTAGCTGTTTGACTCGAGTAGAGGGTTAGCCAAGGCTGCAGCGGTTCCACCAAGATTGGAAAGGATAAAGGCAGCTTTTGTCGTTGAATTAGGGAAGGCAGTAGGGCGACAAAGAAAGTGCAGCTTGCACTGATTAATAAAGGTCCTATAATTTTTTGGGTCTCCAAGAAATTTCTCAGGAGGAGCTAACAGGAATTGGGAAGCCATCAGTACTGGGGCCACAGCAAACCCCGATGCTGATGGATTAGAGATCCCTGAAGTCGATGCAGAAGCGTTCAAGACGTCTATCCCCAAAGACTGCGGCTGCGGAAATCTTTGTAGGTTATCAATCCTGTGACTCAGAGCATCATGAGCTACTGAAATCTCAGCCCGGAGTTCTGCCACCAGACGTACCATGGCGGCTAAGGGGTCCTCTCCTTCCATTATTAGTAAGGCTTCTGATTCTGTTACTCACCAACTAGGATGAGGATAAGGAGGTGACCAGGACTGGTATTCACACGGTTTGATTGAAGAGCTCGGATGGGGCCTCCAACCGAGCCTCCTCTCTGTGAGGGTATAGATCTTTAAAATGATATGACCCTCTACTGATTAAAACAGTACAAGATCCCGATCACCCAAAAGAGCGGGGAGAACACACCGCCACGATTTTACCAGCTGTAAAAATAAAGAAGAAGAGATGAGTTTTATGATTGCAGACCGAGGATGGATTTTCCTACCTAAAGACAATATCACTGTCAAGACTATTCAAGGAACTATGACAATGGGTTGGAATAGGAAAGAAACACTCCTTACCACTAGTAGAGTTGGGATCAATCCAAGGTGAACAAAAACGGCAGTATAAAATAATAAACGGGAATGTTAGTGAGGGTTCTAACCCGAACGGCACGAGGAGCGCACTAGGTCTGGGTTGGTGCACACTCTGCGCAGCGTCCCCCTGTGCACTTGTTGAAGAAAGGTAAACGCAATCCCCAATGTCCAATAGATCAGAAGTGATAGAAATGTCAATGAATCCCAGATGGTAAATTCCAAGATGGTAAGTTCCACAAAGGTAGTTAGAGATCCTGTTAGATGTGCTGTTCGGGGCTAGTAGCAAGGGCCAGTGTAATGACAGAAGGCAGGTGTGGTGTGAATGGAAAACTTATAAGCAACCGCAGTAACAAGACTTGCAAAAGGGAGAGCAATCCGAAATGCACAGGCACTTTCCTTCTTTTTTACAGGCTAGAAATAGCAGTGATAAATGTTAGGTGAATCACTCAAAGAAGGCTGGAAAGGGTCCTGTTAACGTGCGGGCGGCAGAAGTACAGAATCGTGAGGCAAGGCAGTCCGTGAAAACAAGATATAGGTCCTGGTACACTAACCTGGCAGTAAAGTACAAAGCAGCAGACAAGACAGTCCGTTAGGCAGGCAAAGGTCAAGAAATCCAGATTTCCAAGAAAGGACGAAGACGAAACTTCAAAGGCGCCAGCAACTTCAATCAGAAGCAGCAAGCCGAATGAAAAGACTGCTTTTACCCAAAAGTGAAAGCAAAACGTCAGGGCATGGTGATTGGAGGCGCAGGACACATGATAGTGCAGTGGAGCATCATGGTACTCGTAGTTTGTTCGATCCCTGTCGCAATCTCCATTGTAAAAGAAACGGGGGAATGAAGCGCCGCACACCATAAGGTGGGAAAACAGGTCTGCGCGTACCTTTTAAAGAACAAGCCCGTCTTCTGGAATGATGTGCACGGCGGGATGTAACAGTTGCATACCCTCAATCGCAGGGCCGTCCCACCGCTTGTGGCAGTCTCGCACTGTGCGGGGGGTTGTACCGACTGCAGAGACCTTCTGAGCCACCTCCTTCAAGATGCTCTACTTGCACAGCTGGGCCTGCCTGCGCTGGTCGTTGGAGAAGAGCTCTGCAGCATGCTGGACAATGGTGCCTGCTAGCATGTTCAATTCGGCCTCACTGAAGCGTGGCTTCCGCTTTCGGGTCTCACAGACTCTTGATGTCATGGTCGCAGTGGAGTTTGTGTGGTCAGGAGGGGAGGATGTCGCCTGTGCTTTCAGGATTGCAATGGATTGTGTTTTAATAATGGCCGCCGCCCGATTTCCTGTTCCGGCGATCACTTTGTTTCCGGTCACTGTATTTGTGGGACCGCTGTACCGGTGCCAGTGGGTCTGGGACCATGTTGCCGGATTCGGGGGCACCGGCACTGAGGACGACAGTGTTGGCATTTTTGGGGGGGTTTGATGGTTTTTCCATGATGCTGGTACTGCTGTTTCTGGCATGCCGGAATGCACGTGCATGAAAACACGTAATCATCTGGAGATTCCGGCATCACGGGTTGCCGGAAACAGTGGCACCGGCATGCCGGAAACTGGGATTTCTGACCGGCATACTTGTAATGAGGCCCAAAGAGTTCAACTTAATAGTCTGTGTCCAAAACCTATTCTGCCCTCACAACTAGAACAAACAAATGTGTAGGATGTCACAGTCAAAATAAACAGTGTTTAACTCATTAACTCAAAGTTCGGAGCTTCTTCCAGCTCACAGCTTTCTCTCAGCTCCCCTTCCCCAAGAATAAGAAAGTTCCATGAAAAAGGGTCTTGAAGTTTACCTTTCTCCAGTTCAAAGCAATATAGTATTTAATCGCTCCTGCAGTTCCTTTCCCCAAATTTCAATCCAAACAAAGGTGGTCTTGAGACTCCAATCCCAAAACAACACATAAATAAACCTGCCAATTCTCAGGATTCAATTCCTCAAGACTTCAATGTTTCACACAGGTTCCTTGGTGCTTCACTTGATACCCTTTATTGGTTTCTGGAATTGGAGGGTGGGGGTGTTCCCTGCTTTCTCCTTAGCCGCCTCGTGGCTCTGCCACCATGTGTCACACACCCCTTTCCAAATGGTAGTCTTGTCGCACTGTATTAACTCATTAAAGTTCCCTGTTTGGGCTTTCTTCATTTTGCAACAATCAGTCAGTATTATAGTCAATTGCAGTTCAGAATTTAATACAGTGTTATGTTGCTTAATTATATTCAGCTTCAAGATTTGAGTTCATTCATTGTGCAACATGCATTCCGTATTCAATGTTTTACTGGTTTAATACAATGTTAAATTTCCCTTTTAGTCCGGTATTCAATATGCGTTCACTTCCTTTAAATTTCCCTTTAATTCGGTATTCAATTTACATTGGTTCTCAGTACTTTCATTCCTTGGTTGAAGAACGTTAGAAAATGTTCCTTTTCTAAGGCCCACGTCCACTTCCACAACCCGTTAGTTGGTTCAGAAGGATTCGTAACGTTCAGGGACTTTTCGAAAACATGCTTGTTCCTTTTAGCAAGACACGCAACCACTCTGCCACATTGTACAACTCTCTGGCCTCATTAACAATAGCGGTTTCCTTCATGAGACTCGCGGTTACAGTAACACCGGGTTTCTCTATCTGGAAAATTCACGGCTCACTTTGAAGTTCTTTTCCATATCGCGCTGGCCACAAACCTGGTGGCTTCTTTCCAGGTGGTCTTTCTCCTCTGTAAGGAAGGCATGGTATCAACAGTTAGACAGACACAAGTGACCATAGTTCAAGGGTGTTTATTGAACTTCAATTGGGATTCTAATCCTAAATCTAAAGATGTAAGCAAGCTACGACCATCAGATAATAATAACACAGTTCTAGTGGTGTCTTGTAAAAATAAAAGGGCCTATACTAATAAACCTATTGCCAATCCCTACCTCTAAATACAATCAGTGTGGGAAACAATGTTATGCAAAAGGCCCTGATGTGATCCCTATAGACCTCTTTAAGGATGAGGTAGCGATATGAGCCCTGGTGCTTTGTAGGCTGTTCAATGCTATTTTGTGTAGCAGTGAGATACCAGACTCCTGGCGCTGTGCGACAATTGTATCTATCTATAAAAAGGGTGGTAAACTCTCCCCACCCAACTACCACCCTATTTCTCTTTTGGACCTTGTTGGTAAGCTCTTTGGGAACCTTATCCGCAAATATCTCCAGGAGTGGGTGGATCCGGAAGAAGCAGTTAGTTACCTCCAGGCTAGGTTCAGGCCAAGTAGAGGTACAATAGATCACTGTTTCATCCTTTTTCAGATCATTGTGAAATATACCACCCTAAAGAAAATATACCTCTATGTGGTCTTCCTGGATTTAAAAACTGCTTTTGTTACCGTCTCAAGAGAGCTATTGTGGAACATTCCGTTGAAGGGTGGTGCCCCGGTTGATTTGGTGGACATTATACGCTCTTTATACTCTGCCAATAAAGCGACTGTTAGATATGGGTGGGGGGGTGAGCAGACCCAGGAGTTTGGGGTAAATGTTGGAGTAACACAGGGCTGTGCCCTAGCTCCCATTTTATGTAATATCTATATACAAGAAATCATTGATGCACTGATGAGTGAGTGCCAGGATTGCCCGAGGATGGACGCAGATAAATACCCCCCGCTTTTGTACACGGATGACACAATTCTCTTGGGCACCACGCCCCATGGTCTGAAGTGTGCTTTGATGCTAAGTGCACAGAGATGGAGCCGTCTCTAAACATCCCAAAATGACAAAAGTGATAGTCTTAGTGCCATAAAGAGATCACTAAGACTGAGTATACGTGATTCTGTTATTGAACAAGTTACTCATTTTGACGTTCTTGGAGTGCGTTTTGAGGACTCTGGTAGCTGGCAGCCACAGGTAGCCAAATCAGCACTCTCCTTGACTAAATATTGTGGTGGAATTTTGTATTTATTTGTCAAATATGGTAGAGGTGCAATCTCTCCTGCCTTGGAATTACCCCACAAACAAGCTATACCGGCGTATATGTATGGCTCTGAACTGTGGGGACGCGTTAACGCTGCAGAGCTGGCTATATGTCAAAATACATTTTTAAAGAAATTATTGCTCTTGCCTGTGTCAGCCCCATCAGCTCTGGTCCACTTAGAACTTCATAATAGTATTGAATATAGATATAGATATCGGCTCAGCTTTCACTCAAACCAATACTGTTTTAGGCCGGGTATGGAAGGGAGAGGGGTTAGAGAAATATAGCAATGCTGTGTCTCACGTTATGAGCCTCGAAGGGGGGATAAGGTTAAAGTGGTTTGTGCATGTGAAGGCACGTTTCTTCCAAATTTGGCATTCCAGATTTGTGGAATAACGCTCTGGTCCCCCTACATGGGATTTGAACACCCTGAAAACTAAGGCAAATATGTTAATGTATGAAGACTTGATAGCTGATGCCACAAAGCTGAAATTCGGTGTGGAATACCTTGAAACTGCAGCGGTATTGGGGTTTAAGGTTTACATGGATACCATTCTTTCGCCATGGGAAAAATCTCTTTATGTTCGATTCAGGCTTGGGTTTTTTCCAGTAGCATGTATAACCTAGAGATAGCAGGAGGCGGAATCTGACCAATGCCCAATGTGTGGATCCTACACAGAGAATATTTTACACTTTCTCCTGATTTGCATTAAACCCATTACCTGTGATGTATGCAAATTCGACTTATTTTGAATAATGCTGGTATTTGCCATGCAATACCTGCTTTAAGGTATTTAGAGAATGTTTGCTCCCTTATGTGGTTTTTGGAACTGCACGTTTTATCTTCAGGGCATGGCTGCTAAGAAATAAGACCTTGAAGAATGCCTGTGGTAATGTGGTAAATGATGATTAAGTGTCCAAGGCTGCGAGCAAGTGCTCTCCTTGGTCCCTGTTATTTTAATAATATAGCTGCTTAACAGATGTGCACTAATTATGTTCTGGCTCTTTAAGTTTTATTTTTAATTTCGGTATCTTATGCTAAGTAATTGTGTACTTGTTTCTCCCTATGGGCTGCTAAACTTGGGAGTTTTGCATGAATTATGCTGCCTATTTGCACCTGTCGACTTGTAAATCTGTGTATCTTCCCATTCTAATGATATAACATTTGTAAGTTTTGCACAGGAACACGCTGCTGATTTGTATTTGTTTGAACTTTTGTATGTGTGTATTTGGGCTTTTTATGTATTAACTGTAGTATTTGTCCACTCCTACGATGTAACAATTGCAAGTTTTGCACAGGAATACCCTGCTGTTTTGTATGAATTATGCTGCTGATTTGCACCCTCTGACTTGTAAATTTGTGTATCTGCCCACTCCAATGATGCAACTTTTGGAAGTTTTGCACAAGAATACCCGGCTGATTCATATCTGATGTATTTACATGTCTACTTGTTTTTTTAATGTATTATCTGTTTTTGGAACTTGAAGGTTAAAAACTGAATAAAAGTATGTTTGACTGACTGACTGACTGACTGACTGTTATGCAAAAGAAAGAAGTGTTCAAGAAATGATGTCAGGATATTCAGGCTGTTGGGAGTCCCCACATTTTCTGCACAGGACAAGGTGGCACACTCGAGCTTGGCACATTCTCTGGCTTGTCTAGCACGAGGGTGCAGCTCAAACATTAGCATCAGGGCCTTCTGTGCCCAAGTCTCTTTGCCTTTCAAAATCTCTTCTGTGCCCAAGTCTCTTTGCCTTTCAAAATCTCTTCTTTCAGAGGGCCTGATGCGACAAACAAATAATAGGTTTCTTTCCTCTTAGGATTTCACATGTACTCAATTTTTTATGTGATTCACTATTCACCTTGGATTCCCCTCAACCGAGCTCCGATCCCCTTTAACACAATGTTCTTAGGATTTAACGTTTCCAATTTCTCGGCTGATTCATGGTTCACCCGGGATCCCCCTCAGCCAGGCTCAGATCCGTTTCAACACAAACGCTTCAATCAGTCTCCCTCCGACGGGCTCGGACCAATTTAATTCACTTTAACACAAACTTGCTTTAACCCCAAAGCTTTCAATTGATCTCCCTTGTTCGGGCTCTGACCAACTTCATCTACTTTGCCATCAGCTTTCTTGGCAATATTAACATCAAAGACTTTCGATTGTGCACAGGATTTTGCTTGACCCGTTGCAGGACCACGTTGATGCACAGTTCATTGCCACTCTTTCACCTTTGTCAACTCTCAGTTGGATACCTTGCAGAGACCTACGAATGAGCATGCACGCGGTGCCGGACCTCTCTGTCAAAGTAACATATCTTGGTACACATGCGTTTCAGACACTGTTTGCTTCTGTGCGCCCCATACAATTTTGCCACTTGCAACCTTGGCTTCAACACAGACCGGTCTGGTATCAGTCTCCCCAACTCACCAGCAGTGTTAATTTCACTGGTGCTGATTTGTTGTTGGAGTTGCAGTACCACAGCAGCTGGCGATTCTCCCTGCCTTGATTATCGACTCAGGAGGACACCCAATGCAGAATTCCTCAACCTGGTTTCCTGATCTTATGCTTTCTATTCTCGAGGCTTCATGAAAGTAACGGTTCCTTGTCGAAAAGGTCAAGGGAACTTCCCTCCTTGTGATCCCCTTTGGTTTTGCCGTCTTCCTCGTCGTGTTGAATTGCCATTTTGGAGCTGCTGTTTCCTCGTGTGCTTTGCCTCGCTCGGAGTGTGCTCTCGTGCTCTGCCTTTTGTCCGTGTGGGGAAGTATAATGGAAGTCAGGTGTGCGTGGTGGTCAGTAATTGCCTTACCATTGTATTGGGTATTGGGAGATGTCAGGTATACGGCTCAGGTGTTAATCCGTTTTCTCTCATAGCTGTCTGTGAGAAAATGGTTGTGCTGTTAAAGGGGGGGGGTTGAGTTCCTAAGTATCGTACCTGGTAGGATGGGGTAAAGGTGTTACAGGGAAAGGGATACTGTGTCTCACCATTCGGTGTCCCACTCACCGAAGACTGCACACCCAGGTGATCCTCTCACACTGGTCCATCCCCAGGAACTGGATCAAAAAGTAATGGCTGTGTCATGGCCACCTGGATGACAGATACCCAGGGACTAGTGGGTGAGACACCTTCTGGTTTCTCACACCACCCTACAGACACTCTCGCGCTCTTGCAGCGCCACGGGAGAACGAGCAGTCCTTTGGATGGAATGAAGGACGACCCCTCATCTGATCCCCCTCCTTTACCTTTCCTCTGCCCTGCGTAGCTCCTGCTCCCACTTCACACTCGCCCGGACCCTCAACTGCTTCTGTCCTCAGTGTGCTGCTACGGCTGCAGAAAACTAACATGGCTCCCATCAGCGTCTCGCCTCTCTCCCTTCACCTTCCTGCGCACACCTCTTTTATACACCTGAGTTGTGTAATGGTGCTGCAGGTGTGAGTCCTTTCTTTTAATTGCCTGACCATATTTAGGCTTATTAGTAAGACATGCCTGGTCTTTGCAATTGTACTCCTCCGAGGCCCTCTTCCTCATCTCAGTACCAAAGTGGTGTAGGTGCTTGTTAATATGCCTAACTCCTAGTCGCCTCTTCCTCATCCCAATACTGTCAAATGTCATGTGTGGAAAAAGGAGGGAGCTGACTTATAATAGCCCATAAAGGTTGGGGGAGGGTTGGGTTTGTCATCAATGAGAAAAGGGGTGTACCATGTCTTGCCCAAGGGTTCCCCACTCCCAATCCTCAAGGACCCTCCACCCTGGTGATCCTCCCTTGCTTCTCCACCCCCAGGGTCAGGATCCAAGAGCAATGGCCTTTCCCTGGCCACCTGCACATAGGATGCAAGGGAAGTTGGATTGAGACTACCCTTAGGTTTCTCACAACACTTAGTTTCAAAATTCATAAAAGATTTGGAAAGTGACCACAACCCTATAAACCTCAAATGGGCAATAAATGAGAGCATAAATGGAAGCCCAACTTTCACTCTGCAGCTATTACTACTATAGGGCCTAAATCCAGGCTGAGACATTGGAGTTGTAGAAATGACAACAAACTGGGAGTTAAAGTCATCAAGTATGCTAAGACAGAACTGATGATATGTTGAAATAGTGACACTAATCTGGACGCTATTGCCAGGGCTTTTGGTGATTTTATCAATGTGTGTAAGGATCATTTTAGTCCCTTGGTCTTACACACAAGGAAGGGTATTCATTATCAGAAAACCTGTTTGTCCAATAATTGTAAGGCTAAGAAAAGACTTCTCTTAGAGGGGTTAAAAAGACAGAGGGGAGGTTGTGTGCAACAATGAGGGAAGCTATAATGACAGTGATTCCGAAACCAGGGAAGGATGCAACTAAGTGCTGCAACTATAGGCTAATTTCCTTGCTCAATGTTGACATTAAGATTTTTACTAAGGTCCTAACGGTTAGGCTGACTAAGGGCCTCATTACGACCCTGGCGGTAAGGGGTTAACGCCAGCGTTAGCTGCGCCGACCCCTTACCGCCAATTACGAGGTCCCCTAGCGCCATGGTGCTTTTAACACCTGCTTTTAGCAGGTGTTAAAATCCATGGCGCTAAGGGACCATGGAGTTAATTACGCCACCGTAATTTACGGTGGCGTAATTAACGCCTTCCCCACTCCCATTATGCCCTATGGGGCAAAAATGGGAATGGGGAAGGGTAAATGGGGATTGGGGACTTACCGCCCCGCCTAGGTCGGAATGGGGCGGTAAGTCCGCCAACCACCATGGCGTAAACGTAGTTTACGCCATGGTGGTAAAGTCACGGCCCAGGCGGTAACTTACCGCCTGGGTCGTAATGAGGCCCTAAGTATATTGGAGGATTAATAGAACGATCTCAGTCTGGGTTTATGAAACAACATTATGGGTATGACAATGTTAGAACGTTATTAGATATATTGAGTTTTCCTGATTCAGAGATCAAAAATGCTGTGCTGGTCTTTTTAGATGCTGAGAAGGCCTTTGATAGAGTAAATTGGAAGTTCTTACACCATACACTGTCAAAAATGGGATTTGGGCCTTTGTTTATTAAGGCTATTAAAGCTTTGCAAACTGAGATAAGGTATGGGTGAATGATGGATTTTCAGGATCGTTTCAACTGTTTAGGGGCACACGGCAAGGTTATCCCTTGTCCCCCTTGTTATTTAATCTGGTATTAGATCCTTTGTTAGCATATATTCAGCAACATAGGGAAATAGGGGTTTGTGTGTGGGGGATGGAGAAATTAAGGTCTTAGTTTATGTGGATAATGTAGTCGTTATTTTGAGTAATCCTGCAGAGGGGGGTCAATTGTTGAAAGGTGTTTTTGAAGAAGTGGGGAAGTTATCAGGTTACCGGATCAGTTGAGGGAAAACAGAAGTATTTCCGGTAAGGGACTCGCCAAGGCAGGGGCAATTGTTAGGCTGGAATTGTAGATGGGAGAATGTAAGCGTAAAATACTTAGGTACTCACATTGTTCGCGACATAAAAAAGATAGTCGATTATAATGTAGATAGAACCGTAGAGGTCATCCATAAAGACATTAGGAAATGGGGGTGTTTCATATTGTCCATATAGGCTAAAATTAATGCAATTAAAATGCTTTTATTACCAAAAGTCCTGTATATTATTGAGTCATTGCCCTTACATTTTACAAAGAAAGTACTTCGACGGATACATAGATTATTCCAGGACTTTTTATGGGGGGAGGGGAAAAGAGCCAAAATTCCACAGTACATTATGGTCCGCAGCGTCAAAGATGGAGGTTTTGGATACCTGATCCTTAAGAATTATAGTAACGGTTTTTTATTGAAAAAGATGTCTAGCTATTTTATTGGGGATCCAAGCCAGATGCCTTGGTGGGTTCAGATTGAAATGCATACGTTTTTGCCGTATCACATTAAGGGCCTCATTACACGGTAGGCGGTGAGCCATGGCGCTATTAGCGCCATGGCTCATGCCGGTAAAATACCGGCACCGCCTTGGCGGAAAGGGGATTTACCGCCCCATTCCAAGGTTGGAGGGGCGGTAAATCCCCCTTCCACCATTGCCCTTCCCCATTCCCATTTCTGCCCCATAGGGCTCTATGGGAATGGGGAAGGCGCTAATTACGGCACCGCAATTTTGAGGTGCCGTAATTAGCTCCGAGGTCCCTTAGCGGGTTGGATTTTAACGCCTGCAAAAAGCAGGCGTTAAATCCCCCAACCCGCAAAGGGACCTCGTAGTAAGGCGGTAAGGATTTACTGGTACCGGTATTTTACCGGTACCGGTAAATCCTTACCGCCATCCGTGTAATGAGGCCCTAAGTGTCTGTATTCATTTGGAACATTACCTGGGAAGGTGCAGAGTTTAAAAACAGTTTTGGCTACAAAAGACGCATCGGCGTCACTGATAGTGGGAAGTGGGCAGGGATTATTTGTTTATGAAGAGGCCTCACTTTGGCATAATCCTTGTCTACAGATTAATAATAGAAAGTTAAATTGGAGAAGTTGGGTTAGTAGAGGTATTTTAAAGGTTAGTGATGTTTGGAGCAATGAAGGGGTGGTTTCCTTTGAGGAACTAGTGGGGAAATTTGGACTGCATAACAGAGAGTTACGAAGGTACAATGAATTGGTGGATTTAATATCTGAAAGGAGTCGGATGATGGATGCATCACTCTCACGGGAACCTGAAGTCCTCAAAATATTGGCATGTGGATCACAAAAGGTGTCAAATATGAAAATTATGCAAACAGATGTACAATGGTTGAACTCATGGGAAAAACTGAGGTTGTCATGGACGGATGAGCTGGGTAGAGAACTGACACAAGATAAATGGGAAAGGGTCTGGAGAGTTTCGGTTAAAGCTAAAGCGGATTTACAACTGCGCTACACTCATCAGAGAATATTGAGTAGAACCTATTGGACCCCGGCCCGTATGTATGCTTTAGGAATGGCGCATGGTGACAGTTGTTGGGGTTGTGGGAAACTGAGGGGTAGTTTGCTTCACATGTTGTGGAGTTGTGAAAGAGTGACACATTTCTGAAGAGATGTGGTTGATAGGATTGACCAGGTTTGGGGCATCACCTATCCGCGGAATCCATTAGCAATCATTTTGCAATTACCAAGGAATGGTTGCAAATATGATTGGGTAATATCGTGTTGGATTGCCAAAGTTCTGTTAGCAGCTACTAAGCAGATATTAAAGGTCTGGAAGACAAGAAAGAAACCAACAGTAGAGGATTGGATTTTAGATGTGCAAGTTCAATCTAAATATGAGAAGATTATGTTTTATAAGCAATGCAAAGAAGCACGTTATGATGAACAATGGGGGAATTTCAATGATTTTTATGAGTAAACCATCTTGGTCGGAATTATGTAATAGAATGGGTTTGCATCACGTCTAATGGATACGTTTGGGGGGGAGGGTGCTTGTGTTGTTATGTTCTCTTGTTTTGTGTTGTCTGTTATGTTTGGGAATGTCAGGCCACCGCTCATGGCTACGTTTTTAAATGTGTTGGGGTTAATATGTATTTCGAGGTTATTGTTTATTGTATTCTTTGATTCAGGTTTATGTTGTTACCTGGATGATAGCCTGCTGGCCTAGTAACATTTGTTTTGTACTTGATATGTTTCTTTCTTGTTGAAAATAAGAAATAAAGTTTGAAAAAAAAAGACAGACTGTGGATATTAATTAAATTTGGCTAAGGCACCCGGAATACAAGTTCACCTTATCAGATAGGAGGAGGGACATTGCATCTTAAATTGGGAAGAGTTGTGTGAGGCAGCAGAGAGATCAGATAGCAATGTATTCTGGAGGATTGCAGCAAAGAATACAGGTGGTCCAGACACAGGGTGCTTCCCGACTCCTGAGGCACATATATCAGAGCAGATTTGGTTTAGACACTACATGGAATTGTTCTGTACTTAAGACGTGGCTAAGAATGGTGTCAGTGGACTCATTTCAGGGTGGTCAGGCATGGAGGGGCAATTAGACCTGGTGACGTTGAGGGAGGTGGTCTCTGTCCTTCAAAGACAGAAACCGTTTAATTCCCCAGTAGTCAACGGTGTCCCTAACAATCTATTTTGTTCTTTGCCGTGATTGTGGCGACCCTTCCTGACACAGGTAGTCAATGCTATTATTGGGACAGAACAGACCCCTGACATTTGGAAAACCGGAATCATCGTTCAGATTTTCAAGAAGAGTAATAAATCCTTGCTTTCCTCGTATAGACCAGTCACCCTACTAGACAGGATATCTAGGTTGCTCTCCGGCATTATCTGGAAGCGCCGGGAGGACTGGCTTACTGGTAACAGTATTTTATCGGACACAGAATCAACCTTTTGCCCAGGCAGTCGTACAATACACCAGTGCCTAAATGTTTACCTCATCTTGGCAAAGCACGTACAGGTTTTGTACTCTCCTATCTATGTTGCTTTTATGGACCCCAGTTCAGCCTTTGGCTACGTGGATATGAGGTTACTCTAGAACTCCCTGTGTGATATAGACGTACCAGGTCCTTTAATACAGATGCTGGAGTCACTTCATGAGAACACTAAGAGTCTGTGTGTACTATGGTCTAGACACAGAACTCTCTGACTCTCTAGTGGTAAGGGAGGGGGTTTGACAAGGATGCATTATCGCACCCATTCTTTTAAACTTATATATAACACTGTGGCCTCATATCTAGAGTCACTTACCAATATTGACGTCCCTCGGTGCGGTGGCAGGAGACTGTCAGTGCTCAGCTATGCTGATGGCGCTGTTCTCCTAGCGAAGACCCCAGATCACTAGAGGCTCTCTTAACAAAATAAATGATCAATATATGAGGGACAGCGTTACGGGTTAATAGCTGTAAATGTTTCATAATGTGTCTCCAGGAAGTCAAAATGGTGCCCACCAATGTTTTTAGGGGAAAGCAACTAGAATGCTGCTCCCCTTTTGACTACTTGGGCATAAGATTTAACAACAGATTAAAGTGAGATGACCACATTACGCAGCTATCCATCAGGATGAGTCAGATCATAGGGGGCATTTTTAGACTAGCAAAGAATTTGAGACATTAATCTGTGGAAAGCATGATTAAGGTTTACAAGGGCAAGGCCATCTCTACAGCCACCTTTGAGTGTGGAATATGGGTGTACACTGGGGTTCCTGGTATACAAAACACTGAACTAATTTTTAAGAAGACTGTTTATGGTGCTCCCTTCAACATCTGTGTACTCCATGCATTTGGAAATAGATAGGACATATCTTGCTGATACCACAATCGTGAGCCCTAGTCTTCGAACCTGGGCGTCACTATGGGCTAGTAGTCATAGCCCTCTCACAAAATACTTAATTATGAACCCAATCACTCTAAATAGTTACACCAAAGTAGGCGGGCTAGCCCACATTAAGTCCTTGTTAAATAAGTTGTCATGGGCAACATATTGTGAATATCCAGGAAAAATGAAATACCTCTCTAAGTCATTGGTAAAAGCCAGGGCCATGCAATTGCTTGCAGCTTCAAGAGAAGATGAAATAATGCTCAAAACACAGATGAGGGGCTACCTACCATTAGCACCTCAAACAAGCTATCAGGCTATATGCACCTGGTGATTGTGCCTTTGCATAGAGCCCTCATCACGAAAGCGATATTGAATTTACTCAATGTTGGGTCAGTAATACAGTCCTGGCATAAAGACAGCGAGGAGGGCCCATTTTTATAAATGTATGCATGGTGGCTTTGAGACCTTGTCCCATTTTATTTTGTCATGCTGATTGTTCTATGATTTACAGGCAGAATCTTTATGGAATCGACATGAAAACAAGCCTAATTTAAGACAGCCTTTCATATCTCATGTAGCCTGCAGCCATTGATAGCCGAAACATGTTTGCCAAACAATGTTCATCAAACATAGAGCACACATTTTCACAGGAGGCTGCTATGCACACTTGCTGGACGAAAAGTCTTGGCCTCAACAAGGTCCAGGAAGTGGTGCTTTCCTGTTCTTCCAGATGAGCAAACCACAAATGACATATAGCTGCCTGTTTTAGCTGTGCACCAGTAGGTTTGAGCATTGACTTCACACCAGTAGGTGTTCTAGGAGATCAGCCAATGGACTGTACAATGGGAAGTGTTATATCTGATAAGCATTCAAGAACAGGATATTGGCAGACATGAACAGAAGCATCGTGCACGTCTGCAAGGTTAAGAAGTAACAAGTAAGAGAAATGTCTCTTCACAACAGATAGCCAAATGCCATAGATTACAGTGGAGGCATTCACTGAATGGGTGCAGAGCTCTCAATGAGAGGTGCAAAAACCCACCTAATGTCGTTTTTACATAGGTGACCTAACTCAGCGAACACAGTCACGCTCAGCTCTAGGCTTTACTGTTCGAGATAGCGGATATGACGAATGCACAGGGGCAGGGAAACCATGTTCCTTCATACATATAAGGCCCAAAGCAAAAAGGAAAAGGAGGAATATCAGCAGACATGCCAGGGCATTATGGAGTGCAGAGCAGAGGAGTCCAGAGCAGCAGCAGGGAAGAGACAGCAGGGCCCAGCTAAGCTGAACTTGTCAACCCCAGAAGCAGCTGTTTCATTTGAAGTACATTCTGCTCTAAATGTGAGTGAAGGGTGGGGGCTTGCTGAGTGCATTTAGACTGATGGCGTGTAGTATAGTGTAGCATAGCTTCATGAGACATAAAGGTTACACATGCTGTTAAGCTATTATTTCTCTATTCAAACATGCTCCCTCAGGAGATAGGGGGTCATATTAAATGCATTAACATGATAACTCCTGTTTCAAGTGTATAATTCTGAGTAATGCGTCAGAGTGGTATCTCTTTGAGTCCAAGAAAATTTCAGTTCCTGGCTTAGTATGTTTAATCATGTTGATAAGCACATACATCTAGGCAGGCCTGTCTTTTAGCACTGAGACACAGCCTAGGGTGAATGTTGACATGAGTGACTGATGATCAAGGGTCGATTTTCACAGCCTCAAACGAGGTGGAGATAAGAGGCTCCTGGTCACGCCTAAACTCTTAGGCAATTAAGTCAGGTGGCACCTCACGCAGATGGGATTTCTTAGAGATGACTGTAGCACTGCTAATAATAAAATAACATCATGCCCCAGTCACGATAAACGGACCGGGCAAAAATATTTCAGGGTAGAAACGGGATTTAGCTGTTTTTTTCCCACAGAAGCAGATTGTCCATTGACTTTGTCCCACTGATTTCTATGGGAACATTCTACTCACCTTCAACTCTTCTAAAGTGACTTCTAAAGTGATTTTAAGGGTACTTACCGGCCCACATACATTTTACATGCATCCAGTTCAGGTTCAGTGAGTTTTAGGCCAAATGCCAGAATTCGTAGCTCCTACCTGTATTTATTAATGTATTTGTAAAGTTATACTCTCCACTTCTTCAAATGTGAATGCATATTTACAGTGCAACAATTTCTGGTGATACTGTACTTATTTTTCCCTTAAATGTAACGTCATGGTAAGTGGCCTGATTGTATTTTAGAATCATGTTCAGCCCACTAGAACCATTATTGACTGTGATATGTACATTTGTATTTTCCTATGTCCTAGAGGTCTTGAAATACTGTTAGCATAGTATTCCAGTATGACTATTTTAGCTGTGGTTTAATGTCCACTTCCCTTCTTTTCCTTCCCCTTGTCTTCATATCTAATGTGCCCACCACCAAGCAGTGGAACTACAATATAAAAATAGTGTTGTGTTGCGTCTTTATGACATTTACTGTTTGTATTATGCACTAGGTACTGTGTGTTGTGCCGCTGAAGTACCTATTTATTTAAGAGGTCTACACACACATGGATATGTTACATGTTAATGTGTATATTTTTTGGTTTATCTGTGTGGTGTATTCTTTATGGATAAGTGTGTGGATAAAGTGTACCTTATTCCCAGCCTAAATCCCCTTCCTAGTGTTAAGCCTGATTGCTCCAGCACTACCATTTAAGAGATATTTGGCTTCCCCTTTGGGTTGGATGCCTTACCCCACATTAAGGTTGGTGGTTGCACAACCCACACTAGAGGCCTGTGTAAAAAACACCTTAGCAATGAAAGAAGCCTTCCTTCTTCAAACTCTTTCAGATGTTTGAGTGCCACTGATGCTGCTCCGAGAACCTAGTCACTCAATTCATAGAAACTGCTTGCCCTGAAATCTTTGGAGGGTTCATGCCTTGCAAGGAGCGTAAGCGTCAAGGGACAGTGTCAATTCCGAACCAGTTCAGGTGGGTACAGGAGATGGCCCAGCAGGAAATCAATATTCCCATCCATTGTGGGACAGCGCTGTTTGAGTGGCTTAGGGCATCTCACTGTCAGTGAGTTAATAGCAACTTTACAGTGGCGATAGGGCAAACACGGGGGTGCCCGCCAAATCCCTCTTTACTTACTTAAAAACCCCAAACAACAAGGTAAATAACGTGTATGGAAGTCTCCTGATGAGGGGAGACTTAAACACCATCCAATATCGCCCATGCCAGTTTCCTGAATTGGCTTTAACACATACAAATCATGTCAACTGATTTTGGGGTAATCTAAGTTATCCACAAACAAATGCTAGACATGGACCGTTAGCCTTACCCAACCTGTCACTAGAATTGTTAGCCCGGTTTCATTCAAACCGCAGAGGTCCCTTTTTACAAACAGACTATCAACTACGGGCTACACATTTGACACCATGCGTAACCTTGCATTACAATATGCTGCACATAAGGACAGATCGACGCAGGAAGAGTGCAGCTACAGACATTGAGAATTATATTAGGGTCATGCCCTTCCAGAAATGAGGACATGCCCAAGTGTTACTCAGAAAAGCTAGGACAGCTGCAAGCTGCCTATCCCCAGATTACGCCACAGCATAGGCCAGTGGTCTTCAAACATGTTTGGCCTGGGCCCCCCTGAGCAAAATTTGGGCAGGCAGCCCCTCCCCAAAATGCCAAATGGACAGTAGGTACAAATGGCTATGAATTATTGCACGCCATCACCGCAACCTACTCCCAGTATAGTCCCTGGGCTCCCCCATCTGCTTCCATCACAGCCGCTGGGCTCCCTCATCACGCTCCAACCAAGTCCATGGGCTCTGCCCACCCCGTCACAGACCCTGGGTTCTCCCCACCCTGCTCCCACCACTATCCCAGTGCTCCTGCCCATCCTGCTCCCACCACAGTCCATGGGCTCCCCTCACTCCATTCCCAACACAGTCCGAGGGTCAGTGGGAGCTGGTGAATTATTTAAGTGGTGGGGCATGAACAGTTCCCACAAAAATGCCATTGCGACCGAGCGCAGCGAGGGAGCCCGAACCAATCAAGGGAGGTTTGGGGGGTTTCCACTCTGTGAACTTCTTTAAAATAATGGGTTAAAATGTTGCTTTTTAGAGCAAACATTAAAAAGAAAATTGGTAAAAAGCCAAACAGTTTGAAATTGGCGCTGGGGGGGGCAAGTCAGAAAGCATGGTATTTTTGACTGGACAGCTATGATAGATTAAAAAAAATACCATCCCTGCCATCTGGGCTCCACAGCGTCTCAGTAGGAGAGATGATTTTGGCAGGTGGGTAGGGGGATTGTGCAACAAAGGCATTTTTAAAATTCCTTCATACGAGCACCCATCACCATACACTCACTCATAACACAAGCATAAACGCATCCATACACATATTTAAATAAAAAATAAACGAACATAAAATGTACCTTCTGCAGGGGCCTGCACATGGGTGCTGAAATGCCCCACTCCAGGTGGCTCTGTCCGTATGTGCGAGGAGGCGCAACAGCACCCCCTCGCACATACAGACATGCAGTTCCCCAGCCAGTAGTTCCAATGAGCTATGCAAGGCTGGTGAAGCAAAACACCCCAGCCTTGCATGGTTCAGTGAGCATGTGCGGCTGGGGAACTGAACTGCCAGCTCAGGAGCACTCCCTCAGCTGGAAAAAACAGCTCAGGGAGTGCTCCTCGGCTCCTCCATTATGGGTGAGGGGGCCACTGGGTGGATGCCCCCTCGCCCATTATGGATGAGCCGCCACGCTCGGATTGGCCTATTGGGCAATAGGGCAGTGCCCGTACCAGAAACGCAATATGCTAGTGTAGGCCAGTCAAAAAGGGCCACTTTTTTTGGGCCAATGTGGGCCAGTTTGATGTGTTAATTCACTATGCAGCTAGTATATTTTACCATTGTTGCTGAATAAATATTCTTTAAATATCACAATGTGTTTACATTTTAACAAAAAACACCCCCTTGGGTACTATTCAAACAGTCTGTGACTAAAGGAATGAATATCCATTTGCAACTGCGGGCCACTTTTTCATTGGTGTCTGAGAGTTTATGGTCTAGTTCGACCATGTGAGCTGCCCCTGCCCATATCCTCCAATCTATAAAAAAATATATCTTTTTTAAACATTTCATGCTGGGCTCTCACGCCCCCCCTGGGATGCGGCCTGGGATGTGCCCTTGGGGGGCACGCCCCACAGTTTGAAGACCTCTGATGTAGGCATAGGGCACTAGCCATGTTCCTTCCCTCTGGTTGCACACCGCCTTTAACAACCTGTGACAGCTGGATCTCAATTTATAGCTGGCTTATTTACAGCTGATAGGCACACCATCTATCACATCGCTACCATTAATATTGGCAGACATTATGGGAACTCAGGGCGCTGCTGCCGCCATGAATTTAGGCTTCTCCATAGCATCTAATAATTATCAAATGGTTGAGAGCATAATGCAACGCTTATTGAAAGTAGAGTCTGCACGGTTAGAATTTCATAGAAAATTGTCCCAGTTAAATGAGCAAGAAAAAAGGGAGCAATTTGAGGATATAGTGACATTCACTTATCAATCACTAGGCAGAGATCACCTAGGCAGGAGACCTGCAGAGACACAGAAGAAGGCTAACAAGGATAGTAAGCCACACAAGGAGACACATCAGGAAGGGAAATCCTCGAAAGGAAGAGGATTGTTTCAAGGTAAAAAGGATGGTAAACCACATAGACGACAGCTTTCGCCAGTAGAGGAAGAAAAATACCTATAGAATGAGCCAAAGAATGGGAAAGCTACAGGAGTTAGGGATGCCCCGCAGTGGCAAGGCACTCACAGGGGTAGACGATCGTGGAGTAAGCCTAGTGGGCAGTCCCAATTTGGACCAACAGACAATGATTTCAGAGATAGAAAACACATGAAAAGACCACAAAACTATGGCACTGATGAGGGTTCATCTCGTTCCTATCAGGCAAAGATGCCAGACCATTCTAAAACTGAGGGGAAGGATGTGAAAGTTGAGAAAACACACACTGTAGCCCTATGAGTTGTACAGGATGAAGAGCCCATGCGCTCAGCGAGTCCTTCACAAGAAACTTGTCAGCAGATTGTCTAAATTTGCTGAGCTAGTGAAACCATTGTATTCTTTGATAAAAACCAAATTTCAAAGCAGCTTATGGGGTGCTCGAACACACTCACCTTCTGCACCAAGTGTACTCATTAATGACTCAAACTGGTCCTTTGAAAGACAGAAATACAGAAAAAGACTTAGAAATAAACCTGTTGGTGGGAGATGATGCTTTCATGTGCAATCTTGTAATCTTGGGAAGACTAAACCAATTGCATAGATTGCTGCTTGCATAGCATGCCCAATGCAAAGGCGTCATATACTAGATGGATTCAATGGTTAGCATCTCAACATGCTCCAGATGTAAAGTATCATTATAAAGCAGAATTGCAAATAATGAGTGGATTGACTTGGACAATGGATACAGAGCCATACACCTCACTGCCTGACATGCCATTGTTTGATCTTTTCCAAATGATTTACTGCAATGGCTCCGCTATAACAGCTGTTGGAACACGTTCCAAATATGCTGCTGCATGTGCAGCAGTGGTAGGACATTTTACACATGAAGAAGTATTTATACATACTCATATTGCAACAAAGCATCTTGGCTACATGTCTGCCCAGACTGCTGAATTGCATGGGTTGCTGCTTGCATTGCACCAAGCCGACTCAGCGAAGCCCACACTAGTATTCTCGGATTCAGATTACATTGTCAGGGATTATAACACTGATTTGCATTGGTGGATTCAAAATGACTTTAGAGACATTAAGCATACAACTATTGCTTCCAGGCAACTCCGGAAACAAGTGTGGGACCTTAAACAGACACCCTTTGTTATGGTTGATGCACACAAGAACACATACTAATGAACACATTAATAGCATTGACAATGCATCAGCAGATAAATATGCCTAAAAGCACACAGTAAGAAAAACGATAGCAGCCATAACTCGCTCAGCAACTGCAATGAATCAGGAAATAAAAGAAGCTTGTTTAGGTATTATAACTAGGCTGAATGGTTTCCCAAGTAATTACATTCATGACATTGAGAATAATAAAGCAGTAGTCACAATTCCTATGAAAAAGGGGTTCCTATTCAAAGATTAATTCCTAATAGAGCAGACAGGGAAAAGCTAATTGCAGCCATGCATGCTGGACTTGCATCTACCGATTTCAGGCTTACTGCAGCTGCACAACTACTCCTTGACAGGTATTGGTGGCCAGAATTAAGTTAACAGGTTAAAGTATACATAGCGAACTGTGACACATGCCTGAAGACACCAGTGGACCACAGCAGAAAACCTAAAGAGGCTCCTTTAAGAAAGGCAACCTCTTCTTTTGAGATTCAATATCTGGATCATATAAGCCCACTACCAGCAATAAATTAGTACAAATATATTCTAGTAATAGTGGATTCTTGCACTAGGTTTACCTGGATGATTCCTCAAAAGAGAGCAGACTGCAAATCAGTCATACAGGGTGTAGTAGCTATGACAGCAACTCAAATGTTCCATGCTGGCAATGGTCCAGCTTTCGCATGACGGGCCCTAAGATTTGAGGCGTGGGGATCAGAGCTCCACTATTCCCATCCTTTTCATCCTGAGACAAATGGGATTATCGAAGGAATGAGCCAATCATTCCATAAAAGTGTGACTGACTAAATCCATACTTTTGATGGGGTGTAACTGGCTAGATCACGTGCCTCTAGTGATCAGAAGTTTAAATAATTTACCACGCCAGTCTCTATGCAACGGTAAGACTCCATTTGAACTCTTGTTTGGCAGAAAGATGTTTATGCCTGATCTGCACACTCTGCCCAGCCCCCTCTATAGGCAAGAGCAACTGCTGGCGACAACGCTGCTGAGGGGATCCCTCCAGGTGGAAGCTGCTGAGGCGAGTCCTGAGGCCACTCTCAAAGCAGGAGACTGAGTCCTGCAGAAGCTCCACGATAAGACTATGTTTGGCCTGTCCTACAGACCTGCAAAGCAAGTAATCAGAGTGAAAGGCAGACCCTCCTACTTATAGCGATTTTGTGATCCTGCAAAATGCCACGAAAACAGCAGTTTTCTTTTTAAAAGCACAACAGGCGTTTTTGCAAAAACACCAGCCAAAAAGAACCATTAAAAAAAAAAACCCTCAAGGGCCCAGTTTCATAAAACCCTTTTTTTACTCAAGAAATAAAATGTGCAACCACATATCATCACTTGTGCAAAAAGAAGAGCAGCCCTATCCAAAAAACGACATCTGAATGGGCGCATTTTATATGCGCCTGTTCAGATGGCTTTTTTCACACCTTTGCGCAAATCCGGGGGCATTTCTGCGCATTTAAAAGTGTATCCATAATTGACAAGATGTGCTTTTAAATGTGCAGAAATTGTAGACAACCCTATTTGCCTGATTGTGAACAGGTTCACAGGGTTGACAGGGTCTTTACTAACTACTGCAATACTTCAAAGTGTGATAGCTGCTGTCCCACTTGCATTTCTGTTCCTCAAACGGGATAGAAATGTGAATTTCTTTGGGTCGCATTTTACAGGGGCAGGCCCAAAAAGCCTGTCACAGTGAAATGAACAGGGAACCTGTAGAACATTGTCGGGAGTGCACTACCAACACAAACGTATTCAAGGCGGCTGCGGAGTGCATCATTTGCGCTACAGTTCAGACCCATGTAAATGCGCAGGTCACCTTTGAGAATAAGGTGAGCTGCTCATTTCCAAAAATAGGTTATCTAAAAATAGCATATGCTCTGCTCTATTTTTAGATGCCCCATTTTTTGAGGATCTGGACCAAAATCTACAGTTTTCACAAATTTAAAAATGGTCACAATATGAGGGGGAAAGGAGAGAAAGGGAGAGTGATGGGTAATCTGTGGAGTGGTAGGCAAGAAAGTAGAGGGAGAGCAGTGGATTAGAGGGGGGAGCAGTGGGCAAAAGAGCATAGAGGAAGCAGTGGGGCGATGGGCTATAAATCAGAGAGGGAGCAGAGGTACAGAAAGTAGGCAGTATTTGGGCTTTGGGAGGTCAGGGGGCCAAAAACAGAGAGGGATTGGCTGAAAAGAGGCAGTGAGCTGCAGATTGGGAGAAAGGGTGAGGGACGAGTGTGATAGAATGGGAGAATGGTTGCAAGATGCAGAAGTAGCACGAACGAATGAAGGACTGTATTCTGCTGGAGGAATTGGGGAGCTTAAGGTGTGAGTTGTGAGTATGGTTTGGAGTTTGGCAGGGACTGGAGAGTGCAAATTGTGACTTGGCAGTGTGACAGAGCATGTGAGTGTGTATGACTGAGTGAGAATTTCGGGAATAGAAGTTGTGATGGGGAATTGGTGAGACATGTGAGGTGTGTTAGTGAGAGAGGTGTGTGGGTGTTTGGTGGATTGGAGAACCTAGAAGGGGAATATTTTCAGCATTGCAACTTATAAGGATCAATACTGTTAATAGGCATGCCCATTAAGCCAAAAGACGCAGCAAAAACAAGCAAAAAGAAAAAGCAAGCCAGAGACATCTGGGACTCTTCCTATTTAATTGATACAAAAGGTACAAATAATGACACCCCTCTTGTAGCATAAAAATGCGCTATAAAAATGCTACAATAAATAAAGGTATGTGCCTCAAAAATTACCATTTTGTGCCGCAATATCCTGGAGGGCCTGGAAATGTTCCAGAACTGCTGTCCTGCCCGCAATACCACCCAAGAGAGGTACCAGACAAGTTTCTGTGGATCACCTGAAACCCGCTGCCAATTTGGAAACAGAAAGCCTTTCTGGTTGCTAAAGTAATGAAATAATTATTTTGGGTAGACTTTCTAAAATGGTGTTATATAATGCTGGCAGTATATTTCCTCCTACTGTGGCTGAGCCACACTGTGTTTCTCATCTCACTGACTTCAGGGCATTTTTTGGAGCAAGGCTTCTACTCCACCTGCAAGTAAAAAGTTGTTCTAAAGCCTTTAAGTTCTTTACACATGTTAGAGAAAAGATAGCTCCAAGAGCCAGGAACTCCAGCCTCAATACAAATGTTTCCTCTAACCACAGGTCATGTGTGGATGCCATCATTTAAGACATTTAATGGACCAGCCAAACAGCTGCAAGTTCACACTTTTTCTGTGATTGATGAAAGCAGTTTGTTTATACCCAGTAATCCTGTGTCCAGAACATATAGAGAGCTGTTAAGAACTAGGCTCCATACATTTGCGCAAAATGCATTGTTTGATATTTTTGATGATGTTGCGGATCTCCATGAGATGGTGTCCCATGTGTGCTATGTGTGATATTACAATGCCTTTTTACTTGTTAAGCATGAGCCCATCCTGTGGCCCAAATACACTTTCTGGGAACACTGTGCAGTGTCTTTTCGAACCGATAGTCCTGAATTCCAAGCACAGTTCCCATATATTTCACTGAGACCACACCAAGCAGGGGATTACATGTTTGAAAATCAGTCGTTTTTGACAGAGAATACTTTTCAAACATGACTGAACAAACATGTCGGGAAACTGTCCCTCTGTGGTGTACTTGGGGTCAACAGATATGGCGAATCAAAGGTATTCACACGTTAGACGTGACATGTAGATTACCACATTTGATGTATTTTTTTTTAATTATACGCAGTTATAGACCACATGCAATAATAGGAACTTGAGCTTCTACCCAGACTGGAAGAGGGAAGAAGGTGAGTTCTGGAGTGTGCCCTATAGAGAAGAAATAAAATGCAATGGTACCAAGCATATTACATATGCATCAGGGAGGCCTGTATTATGGGCGGTTCAAGCAAATGAATGTAATAAAAGAAAAGCAACCAGTGTGGATATGGGCTTGGAATTCCCATAACACTTCCCTGACACAAGCTATATCCATATGTAAGCTGTGCCAAGGAATGCTTTCGCAGTATCACCTGAGTGAGGTGATACAATCTATAGATAACTTCATGAAAGAAGAGAATTGGACAGCTATCATGCAGTCAGCTACTGTTCTGAGGCGCACACAGAGTGGGTGTGTCAGGAGATCAGCTACCTGAACCACCTCTGACCCTACAGTACCTTGTGAGGTGCAGCAAGTATCCATAACAGGTAGAACTTACGGTTGGTCACAAGCAATAATGCAAATCCTGCAGACTGAAAGTGGGGCAGTGCGGCTAGGGTTTCATGCATCAGATTCTAACGATCAAGCGCTAGAGCAGGGCTTTTATGCACTAGGAGATGTCATTATAGATGTAGTGGGATTGGTTTAAAATGATCTGTCTATGATTAGAAGCGACCAAGAAGCCGCAGTAAGTTACTCTGTGCTAACAGATTTTCTGGACACTCTTAGCAGAGGTGTCCCAGATTGGAATGTTATTTCATAGCCCGAACAAATAAGTGCACTTAACTTGTCCAAGGTTGCAGCATGCTAGGCGATGTCAGGCTCTACGTTCTTGTTGCTTGGTGTACTTACAAAGAATTTTGCAGCATCATCTGCCTGGGAACCAGGCTTAACTAATTGGATTTTGCATGGTGTGTTAAATATTCCCCTTCAGACAACACTTTCCATGGCATTTTAGAAATTGCATTCCTGGGGTAATGTGTACTTGGTTAATGACACTTGGATCAGGGAAGACTATGTTGTGCCATATTCACATGCATGTGTGTCACCCCAAGTCCCGAAATAACATTGTACTCATTATGAGAATGCAAAGGCTCTACGTGCGTAGTTTGCACGCACGCTGCGCCAGTAAATTCCTGGCACAGTAAAACTAAATACACACTTCATGTTGCACCAATTGTATTTTTTCAATGTGAAATTACACACTTTATCTAATGGCTCATGTCTGGTGCAATTCAATGAGTCCTGTTGTCATGTTGCAATGGGGGTTCCAACCCTGTTTACTGTGAGTACACAAGTTAAGTGCTGTGGGTTTATTCTGAATCCACCTAGGCCATCACAATTCAGATTGATACACTGGCTGAGTTCCAAATTAAGACAATTAGAACATCCAAAATTGAGCTTGCATTGGCGCAACTGCAAAACATGCATCTAAAAGTGTGCAGCAGATAAGAGTCTTATCTGGAGGCACACTCCCCAGTGGTCAAACAGATTGCATCTCTACTAGCCTCCGAACATACAATGGAAGAGGCCATGCACTCTTTAATTGACAGCTCACAGTTAACTGGCATCAATACTGTTTTTTCTGTGGTTACAATGATGGCCACAAGAGCTCTTCGAAAAGGGCTGGCCACGCAGGACACGTTCATTAAAACAATTACTTATTCGCCAATTGCTTCGGGTTGTGGACTGCTGCTACTATTTGCAACCCCTCTTTTGTTTTGCTGTAGACACTGAATAATGAATGTTTGAAACATGAAGAGCCTTGAAGCAACTCGTTTTCGGTTCAGAGCTGAGCTATGCAGATGCCTTGGGTGCCAGCAATGTGCTCAATCTCAAAAACATTTCATTGATGATGAATAAATCGACGGTATCAGCTATTGCCAGATGCCTTGTATGTGCCAAGGAATCACTTCTTGCCAAGAACGTGGGAGTCAGAGTCTCATCATCCAGACTTGCATTGTGGCATACCAGACTGGCCAACATGTTTTACATGCACATGAGACATGTGTGGCGTCCAGAGCTTCTTCCCTCAAGTTTTCTACTGAGATTTCATTGAACCCCACACCCCCCAAAGCCACGCCTCAACATGGGAGCATGTCAAGGAAAAGGAAACCGCTCACAGAACGACAAAAGCGACGACTATGTCCAAACGTCTCCCGTGAGACCAACACACCAGCAAAGGAAACAGCTGAGCCTCCAGTCGCAAAGCCTGAATCAAGCCAGACACAAGATGAAACATGCCTGCTTTCAAACCCTGAATCCCAGGGAGCTTCCAAAGGTGAGACAAGTGATGGATACCTCTCGTTCCAGGAGTGCATGGCATAATGACCCAATGCCCATGTCCTTGCAGAAATCTGACATGCACATTTTGTTCCCTTCACCAGTTTGCTTCCTAAAACACATCAAAAGAAGGTTAACCACAGCAAACCCTGAATTTAAAAACCCTGAAATTCTGCGAACTCCACCACTGCTGGCATCACAATCAGGGTCCATATAACTGAAAATATACTGCATTATACCTCAAGGTACAAGTTTGTGCACACAGCATATGTACGTATTGGATGACCTCCACTTGCAAATCACTGTGGGTAACAAAGGCACTCACATCTTGGTTTACCTGAAGGAACACCAATTTAAAATGTGGACAGTTTACACGTGTGGTCACACGCTTAAGATCACACAGTCTAAAGCGCATTGGGCCAGAAAGGCAGGAGCCAAGCTATGCTGGTTGTTAATTGCTAATGGATTCTCAAAAAATCCCTTGTCTTACCTTGAAACTATTGCAAGTAAGGAGTTTGAAGTAACCTAAATACCTCACATTAAATACATGCATTGAATCATACATCCTTAACTAGGCCTAGTTACAATATATTGCACTTATCCTGAATACCTCACTGTTAAATACATGTATTCATTTAAACTTGTGTTGGCCATAACCGCTAACAGTTTTGAAGTGTGATGCAGTGATATATTTGATTTCTATTTGCAGCACCTACAATATGTCTCTAGGCGCTCGGGCACTTACCAAGCAACTCATTTACGTTTGCATGCAGTAATCAGTACTCATCATTGCTAGGATGTGTATGCTTTATTTTTCCGCCAATATAGGCGGCCTGTTTTGCAAATGTAGCTCCTTGAAGGTTTAATGATGGCTTCACAGTGCTATAAATCGTTGATCTATGACAAACTGTCTTGAGGGGGGGTGACATGAAAACAAGCCTAATTTAAGACATCCTTTCATATCTCATTTGGCTTGCACCATTGACAGCCGAAAAGTGTTTGTCAAACATAATGTTCGTCAAACATACAGCACATGTTTTCACAGGAGGCTAGTATGTACACTTGCTGGACGAAAATTCTTGGCCTCACCAAGGTCCAGGAAGTGTTGCTTGCCTGTTTCGGCAGATGAGCAAACCACAAACGACAAATAGCTGCCTGTTTTAACTGTGCACCAGTAGGTGTGAGCGTTGACTTTACACCAGTAGGTGTTATATGAGATCAGCCAATGGATTGTACAATGGGAAGTGTTATATCGGATAAGGATTCAAGAACAGGAAATTGGCAGACACGAACAGAAGTATCGTGCACGTCTGCAAGGCTAAGAAGTAACAAGTGAGAGAAATGTCTCTTCACAACAGATAGCCAAATGCCATAGAGTACAGTGGAGTGTTACGCTCACCTGGTCTCTGCGGGGTGTTGGGGCCCGGTTGGATCTCTCCCTTGACTTGACTCCTCAGAATCGTCTCCCTCTCCAGGTTGCTGCTGGGCCTGCTGCTCGAGATACTGGTGTTGCCCCTGAGTGAAGATGAGAGGCAATGAAAATGGAGTAGGGATATTGTGACTTCCCCCAACCCTTTCGTGCTAAAATGCAGTGTGCAAGCGCTTTCCCCTACAAGCTCACCTGTTGTTTTGTAATGGTGAGCTATCAGTCCTGCTTATCCTAGCAGGGGCACGTAGAACGGACCGAGTTGCTTCACTGGTCCGTGGAAGTGTTGATCTATACCAGCTGCGACCCATCCACTTAGAAGGTAAGTCTTTTAGTTATGACTATTGTTCGACTAGACTGTCTGTATTTTGTCTAATAATAATTCTTGCAATGTCTCATTCCATTCCCATAAGTACGAAGAAGTAAATCGGACCCGAGGAGGGTCCAGGAAGTCCCTGGAGACTGATGGAGGTTCAATAGTGACAGGTAAATTGGTCTTTATAAGGAAACTCTAGTCTCTTGTACGGCGCGGCCAAGCGTTCGTTATTCGCATGAGTTCTAACGTGTTGTGTTCTTTCTTTCCTCGCAGGTGCAGGCCGATGGTGAAGAATGGCGTCCGGATGCTCGATGAACATTCGTGGTTTCAGGATGAAGATATGGCAGAGAAAATGGAGAGAAGAGGAGCTCCAGGTAACTGGGCGTCCAGATTAGGTAAAATGAAGACTCCCACTCTGGCCGTGATGGAATGCAGGTAAGATGCGCGCACAGCGATGTAGCGGCTGGCAGCAGGTAAGGAGCGCCCTCAGCGATAGAGTAGCTGGATTCAGGTAAGAGGCGCGCACAGCGATGTAGCGGCTGGCAGCAGGTAAGGAGCGCCCTCAGCGATGGAGTAGCCGGATTCAGGAAAGAGGCGCGCACATCGATGTATCGGCTGGCAACAGGTAAGGAGCACCCTCAGCGATTGAGTAGCTGGATCAGGTAAGAGGTGCACACAGCGATGTAGCGGCTGGTAGCAGGTAAGGAGCGCCCTCAGAGATATCTTCAGGAATGGAGCTGCAGGAATCCAGTGATGCACTGGTAAGCACAGCAGAGTGTGTTACGCTGCTGAAAGCAGAATAACACGAAGCGAAGGCATGTGGATGGGTTGACCTTATATAGGCTGGCTCAGGCCCCTCCCTTTAGCCCCGCCTACTGACTCCACCTTGTTCTTCCTTGGGACTCTGGCACATGCCTTCCAATGCTGTTCTATGGCCACGCCCGGCCCAGCTGCACATGCCTTTGGCACAGAGTGTGCAAGGCACACTCTTACATGAGCCTAGCGCCACAGGCACCAGGACTGGGTCCAATTGGACCCTGGGGATGAGGAAGGACTGGCCCGTTGTCCAGTGGCCATGACATGGATGCATTCACTGAATGGATGCAGAGCTCTCACTGAGAGGTGCGAAAATCCACCTAATTTAGTTTTTTCATAGGAGACCTAACTCTGCAGACACAGTGACATGCTCAGCTCTAGGCTTTACTGTTCCTTATAGCGGATATGATGAATGGAATGCACACGGGCAGGGAAACCATGTTCCTTCATACATATAAGGCCCAAAGCAAAAAGGGAAAGGGGGAACATCAGCAGACTTGCCAGGGCATTGAAGCCTTCGGGGCTGGGCAGGAGTGCAGAGCAGAGGAGTCCTGAGCATGCAGCAGCAGGAAAGACACAGCCGGGCAAGGCTAAGCTGAACTTGTCAACCCCAGAAGGAGCTGTTTCATTTGAAGCACATTCTGCTCTAAACATGAGTGAAAGGTGTGGGTTTGCTGAGTGCATTTAGACTGATGGCGTGTAGTATAGTGTAGAATAGCTTCATGAGATATAAAGCTTACACATGCTGTTAAGCTAAGGCCACCACTTGTTCTATTATTTATCTATTCAAACATGGTCTTTGCCCACATGGCAATCTTGTTCATAGCTGTGATGTTATGTTATATCTGCCTCTTGCTTTAGCTTGTTTAATGAACATAAGAACCCTCAGGAGATAGGGGGTCATATTAAATGCATTAACATGATAACTCCTGTTTCAAGTGTATAATTCAGAGTAAAGCGTCTGAGTGGTATCTCTTTGAGTCCAAGAACTTTACAATTCCGGACTTAATATGTTTAATCATGTTGATAAGTACATAAACCAAGGCAGGCCTGTCTTTTAGCACTGAGACACAGTCTAGGGTGAATGTTGACATGAGTGACTGATGGTCAAGGGTCTATTTTCACAGCCTCAAACGAGGTGGAGATAAGAGGCTCCTGGTCATGCCTAAACTCTTAGGCAATCAAGTCAGGTGGCACCTCACGCAGATGGGACGTCTTAAAGATGACAGTAGCATTGCTAATAATAAAATAACCTCCTGCCCCAGTCATGATAAATGGACCGGGCAAAAATATATTTTCTAATAAGATTTTTAATCAAAAGAAGGTAGGTGGGTACAGAAGATGGCCCATCAGGAAATCAATATTCCCATCCATTGTAGGATGGCGCTGTTTGAGTAGCTTTGGGCATCTCACTGTTAGAGAGTTAATAACAACTATACCGTGGCGATAGGGCAACTAAGGAGGCTACTCACTGAATCACTCTTTACTTACTTAACCCCAGCCAACAAGGTAAATAACGTGTATGCAACTCTCCTGATAAGGGGAGACTTAAGCAACATCCAATATCGCCCTTATCAGTTTCCTGAATTGGCTTTAACACATACAAATCATGTCAACTGGTTTGGGGGTAATCTAGTTTATCCACAAACAAATGCTAGACATGGACCATTAGCCACACCCAACCTGTCACCAGAGATTTTTGCCCGGTTTCATCCAAACTGCAGAGGCCCCTTTTTACAAACAAACTATCAACTACTGGCTACACATTTTGACACTGTGCGTAACCTTGTATTGCAATATGCTGCGCAGCATGGCATAGCGCCTGCCCAGCAGCCACAAGGACAGATAGACGCAGGAGAAGTGCTGCTAAAGACATTGGGCCTCATTACGAGTTTGGAGGTAGCCATGACGTTTTTAGAGGCATAGCTACCTCCAAATTCGGATCTGGGTCCCGCAAAAGGGGACTTACCGGGCCATTCTGACCTTGGAGGGCCCGATAATTCCCTTTTGCGGGACCCGGACCCGGTACATCCCCATTCCCATTTGAGCCCCCATAGGGCTCAATAGGAATGGGGAGGATGCTCACGACGGGCCCATTGTTAGCACCCTGGTCTGCTAGCGGGTCCTGCTCTGCACATCTGGTCTGACCAGGCGTGCAGAGCGGGGCCTGCTGCAGACCTCGTAATGTGGCGGCCCAGAATGAACGGTGCCAGTCCCTTACCGGCACCATTCATTCCGTGGCCGCCTTCCTCGTAATGAGGCGAATTGAGAATCATATTAGGGTTATGCCCTTCCAGAAATGAGGACATACCCAAGTGGTATTCAGAAAAGCTATGACAGCTGCAAGCCGCCTATCCCGAGGTTACACCACAGCATAGGCATATGGTACTAACTATGTTCCTTCCCTCTGGCTGCACACCGCCTTTAACAAGCTCTGACAGCTGGATCTCAATTTATAGCTGGCTTTATTTACAGCTGATAGGCACACCATCTATCACATCACTAGCATTAATATTGGCAAACATTATGGGAACACAGGGTGCTGCTAACGCCATGAATTTAGGCTTGTCCATAACATCCAATAATTATCAAATGGTTGAGACCATAATTCTACCCATTTTGAAAGGAGAGCCTGCAATGTTAGAAGTTCATAGAAGAGGATTCCAAGATGGCGGCCGAGCGGAGCGGACGCGCGTGAGCGTAGCTCCGTCCCCCGGCTCGGGCCGCGACATTAAGCACCTCACTTCGAGAGCCTACCGAGACACCCGAGAAGCGACTTCCCCCCCAGATAGGGAGGAAGGTGAAACAACCTCCCTCCGACAAGCTACGGAACGTGGGGAACACCAAAAGAGATCGAGCGCCGGCCCGGACCCGCCCCCCCCCCCGCACGAAGCAAGGAATCGTCCCGTACCAAGGGGCACGACTCCCGCCGAAAGAACCAGCCCGGGCGGAACGAGGGGGACCAGCCGGGTCACAGCCAGACGGAGCGAAGCAAGCTCCCCAACTCCCCAACCGGCGCACCCCGCAAGCGCAAGATCGGCCCCAGATCCGACGCCGCACACAGCGGCGGGAAGCACACCGATAAGGACGGGACCAGACAGCGAGACCCACCCCCACATCAGGAATCGAGCGAGCCCAGCGAAGGGAGCAAGGAGCCCGCGGCGGCTGAGAGGCGGACGGCAGACCCTCGAGAGAGCCCCCGGAGCAACTAACGGATCAAAGGTACGAGGCGGGGGGAAGGCAGAGGGATAAGTGGGAAGGAGATATCCCCACAAAAGTCGTTGGCAACGAGGACCCCCCCCCCATCCAGCGCAGAGAAAAAAGAAAGACACGTCGAGGCAGGGGGAAGACGGGGAGACAAATCCTCGCGCAACACCCAAAGTTGGAGGGAGATAGGGAACCTCCACGGCAGACCCCCCCCCCAGCATAAGGCAGAAAAGCGGGATAGCAAAAGACAGCAGAAACACAACGCAAACGCGAAAAGGGGAGACCATCAGGCAGGGTCTAACCCGGGTCCCGGCAAGTAACAAAAAGCCGAGAAAGAAAAACGAAGCAGAGACCACGGGGAAACACGAGAAAGCAGAACTCCACAAGCATCCAACACAAACGAATAACCACTAAGGAGAACCCCGCTAAAGGAATCTCAGAAGCGAATCATAAGCCCCAGAAAACCCCACAGAAGAAACGACTCCACCGCCCACACTCAGGAGATCAAAAAAAACCCAAGCGAAGAGGCCCAAACACATGTCAAAGCCCAGAACGAAGAGTGGATTACAAGCAACGGTGGCGGAAAAAGGTAAACCCAGACAAGACCAAGACCTGACCCAAATCTGGGGACTGGGACACTCGATACCCAAACGTCCAATCAAACAAAAACATAAAGGAGGCGACACACCGGAACAGGTAGAAAACGCAGATATGGCCACGAGGGACGATATGAAATCCTGGTTCAAGGAATTTCAGGAACGGTTCATCGCATCTACCCAGGCGCAATTTGACAACATGAAGGACGAAATGAAGCAAGCAGTACAGGAACTAAAAAAGGATATAGACAACCTCGGAGAGAGAACAGACAATCTGGAAAAGACAGTCCAGAACATGGATGAGGAGGCACTCCAACAAGCGGAAGCGCAAGACAGACTCGCCCGCTTAGCGCAGGAACTAGAATCCCAATGCGAGGATTTGGAGAACAGGTCTAGAAGATCGAACATCAGAATTAAAAACATGCCGGAAACAATAGACGACAAAGACCTCCTAACGGCAGTACAACAAGTGTTCCAGGAAATTTTACAGGAGGGATCAGAGGAAGATATCCAAATAGACAGGATACACAGAGTAGGGCCCCGCAGAACAAGCGAACCCGGATCCCGCCCAAGGGACGTACTTGTGGCCATGACAAGATACACACAGAAAGAACAAATTCTTAGGAAGGCCAGAACAATGGGGCAAATAAGAATGAACGGGAAAGAAATCCAGCTGTTCCAAGATCTAGCCCAATCAACGCTGAGAAAAAGAAGAGAAATGAGTCAAGTAACAAAAATCCTCTCAGAAAAACAAATACGATACAAATGGACATTCCCATTCGGCCTCCTATTCACTTGGGAAGAAAGACAACACCGAGTAACGAATTGCGAAGACGGCCTTAAGATCCTGAGAGACCAGGAACCAGAGACCACAAACGATAGTGAACCCCGAAGGCAAAGGAGACAACCGAAGGGCTGGCAAACGGAGAAACGGAAAACGAGACTCCAATCACGCAAACCAGAAAAATGCTGAGACATCAGAACCCCTCTACACGAGAGAGAACCACCCGGAGGGGAAGGCAATATCCGCAAAATTAATACAGCCAGAGCAGGAGGCGACCACAAGCGCGGCCGTGCCGGAGGACGGCCATGGAATCCACTCCACAAGCAGGGTTTAGGACTCCCTGCAAACCGCTACCCCTGAGAAGTTAGAGGGCATGGAGCAAAGGCACAACGCCAGAGCAACCATAGGGCCCAGTGCCCTCCACAGGGACAAAGTTGGGGGGGGGAGGTGGGAGAGGGAGAAAATAGAAGGGAAAGTTCAAAGGGGAAGGGACCCCAAAACCGGTATCAACGAACGCAGTCGAGTCCCACGAGGTGGAAATAATACGAAACAACAAACCAACCAAAAAGAATGGGGCTGAAAATCCTAACGTACAATGTCAGAGGACTGAACTCACCAGTGAAACGAAAGAAAATAGAACATTTCCTACACAAAGAAAAATTCGACATAATCACCCTCCAAGAAACTCACATACAGAAAAAAAAGAGAGGACAGTTCAGGCTAAGAGGCTACAAGCTAATCCTACAATCAAACAATGAAGGAAAAAAGAAAGGAGTACTCCTTGCCTTTGCAAGCCACTTGCAAGTAAGGAACAAAGAGACACTAACGGATAAGGAAGGCCAATATATATTCACGAAGGCCCAGATACATAACCGCATACTTACAATAGCCACCCTGTACGCGCCTAACACAGGCCAGGAAGGCTTCATCAAAGACACAATAAACAAACTAGAACCCTTCGCAGAGGGAGAGATAATCCTGACCGGAGACTTCAACCTGGCATGGAACCGCATGGAAGATCGCTCGAACCCCAAAGGCACCCAGCAAGGATCCCCCAAGCAGGCGCTGAAGAAGGCAATGCATAACCTAGCTCTAGAAGACATCTGGAGAAGACTCAAAGGAACGACAGAAGGATATACCTACCACTCGCATGTACATAATACAAGCTCCAGGATAGATTATATCTGGACAACGGGGACACTAGTAGGGGAAATACAAGACATCGAAAAAGGCCATATCTCGCTCTCAGATCATGCTCCGTTGTGGATCTCACTCCCAAAATTTGCGAAAAGATCGAACCTATGGAGATGGACATTACCTGCTGAAGTGATACAAGACCCAGTAGCGAAAGAAACCATCAGAGAGAAAATAGAGGAATACTTCGAAGACAACACCATCCCGGAAGTCACCCCAAGCACGACATGGGAAGCCTTCAAAGCGGTGACGAGGGGACACATAATAGCTATAAAAGCACAAAAAGACAGGATCACACACAAATGGGAAGAAGAACTCGAAGTAAAATTGGAAGAAACAAGAGAAGAAATGTCTAAGAACCCCTCCAGAAAGATCAAAAGGGCATACAGACACATACAGAGCCAAATAGACCTTATCAGAACTAAAAGAGCAGAAACACAGCTGTTATACACGAAACACTGGTATGCAATGAAATCCAATAAAGCGGACAAACTATTAGCAAGACAATTGAAAGGCAAAAGGCAGGAACAAACGGTGCAAACCATAAAAGACGAACAAGGAACAAAGAAAACACAAACAACAGACATTAAAGAAGTATTCCGAAACTACTATCAGAACCTATATTCCTCGCAACACCCGAACGAGCAAGAACAAGAGGCCTTCCTCGAGGACATCTCCCTGCCAACAATATCCCCGTCAGAGAAAGAAGCCCTGGATGCGCCAATAACGCCAAAAGAGGTGAGGAAGGCAATCAGAGACCTGCCAAAGAATAAAGCCCCGGGGCCGGACGGCTTCACCGCGGCATTTTACAAAACATATGCGGAAACCCTGATCCCACATCTGACCACCCTATTCAACACCTTCAGATTACAAAATAACATTACCCCATCGATGAACGAAGCAAAGATTCTGGTCTTTCATAAAAAGGGGAAAGACCCAGAGAGCCCAAGCTCCTACCGCCCGATAGCCCTAATCAATATAGATGCCAAACTCTATACAAAGACACTAGCGAATCGGCTGGCGCCGCTACTC